>NC_071401.1:33206476-34406476 GCF_017976375.1 Cuculus canorus
TGAGATATACATAAGCTGCCTATGGTACATGAGCCAGTCCTGGGAATCCTTCATCAGAGAGACACAGAAGACCAGGGCTGTCTTTATCCCTCCAGGGATATTTCATTCTTGCCTGCATGGTAAAACAGTTTTCAGAGTAGGGATGGAAAATTTGTGCTCACTGCCACCCCACCCTTGACCCTGAAGCCTTGTATCATTCCCTGCTGGTGCTGTAATGAGAGCTGAGGACTATATGGATTTGTGCAAAATTTGGCTCTGACTCCAAGTGTTGCAACGGCAACTAACTAGGAGATTTCAGTCTTTGGGATTTCCTCTGTCTGGCTCAGAGTCTTGGTTGTTCTACATCCTCCTCTTAGAAGATCAGGTCTCTCACCGGATTGCATGGAGAACCAAAGATATGTCTGTGCCCTGCAGAGCAACTCCTTACAATGACACTTGAGTGCTGGCCCTAGGCCTAGATGATGTAAAGCCGCCAGTGCTTCTTGGACCAAGGACAGAAATCTCTTTGGCATTTTTCATTTGGCAGTATGGACACCTTCTTTAAGCTGAAAAACAGGATAGCTGTTTTAACACGAGGCTAACATGAGCACTTGGCTAGCAGGCAATGCTAACGTGACTAACTTCCTTCCAGAGTGCGAGCACCGTGCCATAGAATCCAGCTTATTTAGAAATACCTGACAAATGCCTCTGTGTAGTGTGGTAAGGGTACATAGGCAGTTTTCTTAGTGATGGGCACTCCACAACTGAATGTGGGAATGTCTTTTGTGCCTTTACCTAGTAAGTCATAGCTTTGTTAACCTACTGAGTTCTTGGCTAATTTTACATACATCTATGCAACTCCATTAATTAGCTCCTGATCTGTAATCAGGATAGGCCACAGGCAGCTCTGGAAAGACTGAGGTGATGGAAGATTGTTGCCATTGCCTGTGCAACGGAAGATCAGTGTTTGAAAGACTGGCATAAAAGACCGCAGGTTCTTGATGTTTTATGTGGGAAGCACATATATGAGCTGCACAAATTATTACCATCTGTATTTTGAACAGACCCCAGAGCATTAACCTGTTCTATTAGTTGCCTATGCTGGAAATAGTGTTTATGTTAGCAAAGCTGAAGTACAAATCCTTCTTATGCATAATGCAGGACATTTTATACATTTGACAGGAAAGCAATTTGGAAACATTTTGAATGGAAACATTCTCTGCTGAATCATTTTTTATTATGATGAAAAATACCCCCAAGAAACAGTGACGTTAAAGATGCTGGGTCTTTGGAACTCAGGAAAGTTTGGAGTGATCAAATGCAGCTTGATTTATCATTTTCTTCATCTCCCTTTTTGGTGTACTTTAATGGAGGAGAGAGATTTGTTTGGCTTTTAAATGGGAATAATAATGCTCTTCGTATAGTGTCTTTTATCTGTGGGGCTCTGAGTCTTTCACGAAGAGTAATTTAGCATGGAAATCTCAATGGAAGAAAGGAAAGATATAATGATACTCCTCATATTCATGGTAAAATCTAAGCCTTTGTAAATGAGGAAAGAGAAAAAGTCAGCTGGATGTTGTGAAAGACGTCTTTATCTGTAAAGCATTTCTTTTACAGCTTCCCTCTCCTCGAGGAATGAGTAGCCTTACAGAATGGGGGACAGTCAGGTTTCTGTAGATCAAACAAAGTGCATGCATCTGGACCTTGATCTCTGTTCTGAGTACTGGGAGTCTTTTCCCTTTAAACAGCCTGACTCCCTTAAAAACTTTGCGGTGCAGTCTATGAATTTTCTCACTACACCCTGCCACACGGCAGGAACTGGGAAGCGGATTGGTACAGCTTCTGGCATTGACAGTTTCTGCAGGGATTTCTTAGTGCAAATCTTGGGGAACCAGATTATGTTTCGGAAGTGATTCTTTGATGTCTTCCTATTGAGAGCCTGGGGGTTTTAACTACGTGTCTGTTCTCTGTGGGAGATGGGAACTGTTTTCTCTTTTCCCTAGCTCAGACTAATTTCTGCTTTTCCCTTTGTATTGGCAGTAAAGAAATGGCCCAGAGAGATTCAGAGGTGTGTCTGCAGTCACAGAATCAGGCTCAAGGAGGACAGCAATTATTTTTCTTATTCTGATCTTCTGAAGTGATGTCTAGAAACTGCTGTGATGGTCCCAGCATAAGAGCTTCAAGACAAAGAATGATTTTCTGTTGATTTTGAGTTTTATCCAGAGTTAACTCTTCATGTTTCCATATGAAGAAATATGAATGAGGAATGTCATTGCAAAGAAACTTCTCTAAAAGCATTTAAATATAGGTAGATTCATAAATCTTTAGGTGCAGCTATTCATCTCCTGGAAACGGAATTGTGGATTCATAAGCAGATCACAAAAATGCATTTCTGCAACCCTCAGAAAAATAACTGTCACTGTCTATATTGTAATTGAAATAATTCTGAGTCCAGGTGGCACAGATTGACACTAGTCCATACTGGTGCTCATTCCCTGTTCTTTCATAGCCAAGACTTGAAGAAATCTAGTTAGAGAGGTTCAAAGCAGAGATGAGGATTAAAGAAACACCATGTGGATGATCAGCAGTCCAGTCTGGTTCCTCATCCACTGTTATTTAGTAGTATGTATCTTATTTTAGTGAACAGCTAGAGCAGTATGTTGGTTTCTATGACTCACAGGCAGGTCACGGATATACCTTTTCACAGCTCAAGAAACTGGGTTCCATGCGAAATATATTGGGAAAACATCAGCTAGAAGTTTTTCCACTGCCAGTCTATGGTGGGGTTTAAGACAAGAAGTTGATGTCCTAAGTGGTGTGCCTAAGGTAGTCTGAAGATGGTATTAACAGGATAAAAGTTAAGGCTGTAAATGCAGGGATGTTACCAAAACATAAAGAAGGGGTTTGAATGGTTTGGCTTTGAAAAGATTCTGGGGTGAACAAATAACAAGGATGGACCCCAGAGTTTCTGAACTCACAGTCTTCAAGAGAAATAGTGCTTTACCAAAATTTCCTTACACTTAAATACTTTATTAGGTAAGATTTTAGCATATTTTTCCTTTAAATACATAGTATGCATTTACAGGTTGTAAAATAAGCTCAAAATGAACTTTTGGCCAATAATTATTTAGTACTCATAAACCACACAAGTCTATTTCATAGAGTGAAAAATGTTGTTAACTGAACAATGCACTGGAGTGGGTTTAGCAGTAGCACCTGTGGAGCATTCCCAGGAGTTAATCCTTCTTGTATCTTGGTGTGGAATTACTAGCAGTCTGTAATAGGAGGAAAAACATCTTGTGTTAGCCCATATCGTAAAAAAGCTTCTACTTTTGGGAACAAAATGCAAGATAAGTGGTACCATAGGTATTAGTGACTGGATTGACAAGGTCTCAGTTTTACTGCTGAAATAGGGTGCTCCAAAGAGCACCGTTTAGACATTGCAGACACAATCAGCAGAAAAGTGGTTAATGTGCTGAGAGGTGGAAAAGACGTGATGGTTAAATAGAGCAAAAATTGCCATTTTGTACCTGAATCTTCACAATCTTGCCTTCGTCTGCAGCTGTATTCTGTCATCAAACCATGTGCAATCCATGGGGTTTCAGCTGCATCACTTCCATTAACTTTAATCAGAGTCAGGAGAATTATCTGCTGAGCAAAGCACTCTGAAAATGCACCCCTCCATTCTTAACAATTACATTACTCTTCTTTGTGTGGTGGGGAATCTTTAGGAGGCAGAGCTGAATGCTCCATCATTTCAATACCTGCTCTTTGTGCATAATGAAATCAGCACTGTTTTCAGCCTTCTTCCTCCTATGGTCAACAACTGATTTCACTACAGAAATGACTGAATGATTTGCTTCAGCATTTCTCTACAAGAAACAGGTAAAAATCTTTCTGGGAGATATCAATCATGTTCTGTGCTTGTGAGTGAAGACATAGTGAGCAGAAAGGCTGTTTAGAAAAATTCAGTGTTCTCAGCCCTTAACAATAATTGTTGCCAGGATACTGTCAAGTCCTACAGGATAACTGCGACTATGGAAATTTTAATGTTAACGAGATAACCAAATATCAGCAGTCAGAGCCAGTACCTTATATTTACGGCTAGAACTGGGGTCCGGGTTCAATGTGATACACCCCCACTACCGTATATCCATTAACTATAGCAAGCACGCAGACCCCAGGATTGTCCATGCAAATAGCCATACAGCAGGCATGCTTGTGAGATGCTGAAAATCTTCATCCCTCATTAATATAATCAGTGGATATAGCTGCTGAGAAACCCAGATAGGCAGTGAGCACGTAGAGCTCTTGCTAAATATGTGCTTCCTGGGTTTTATGCCCAGGCTCAATTGTTCTGAGTAAATAATCACTCTCGTTTATGAATCTGCATTCTGAATAATTTCTTCAGCATTCAAACACGCCCCAACCTTTTACATGACCCTCAAAGTACAGATAAAACCACTGAGATTTCCTGTGGGAACTTTAAAAAAACAATAACTGCAAACTCCTCTGAAGGACAGATAAAAATGTGGTGAAAGTTTCACTAGCAACAAACTCTAGCCCTTTTAGATGCACTAGCAGCCATATTTTTTGTTTAGTGGGACAGTTTTTGCACAGATGTCAAGTTTTGCTACTTGAGGAATGTGAAAATGAGAACAGAGTTTTCAATGCATTCGGATCAGTAGGCATAATCAGGTCTCAAGACTACCCTTCCTTATCCAGATAAACAGTAATTCTTTACAATGATTTCTGAAGTGTACCATGTTCCCATTTACTTAGACACGCAGTGCTTATAGTGGGAACCATTGAAAAGCGTTGTCCTGCATTATCTGAGGGATTTTGAAGGAAATGAAGCAAATCTGCTTTACAATACATTGTTCCTGCAAGGAAGGATCTCACAGAATCTAATCTTTTTTTCATTCATTTTTTCGTATAGCCTGCACAACAGAGGCAGCTCTTCAGCATCATTTGTATGATAATAGCATTATTTTGTCCCAAATATGGTGCACATCTCAAGGACCTCCACAGTGACATCAAGGGGATTGTTCAGTCCAGACAAGGGGGAGGCAACTGTGGGAGGAATGACTCCAAACACAGTGAAATGAAGTGAATTTCAAATATTACCGTTAAATCGTTACATTACTTTTTTCAGCTGCACCAAAAAGCCTTTTCAGCAATAGGGATGTTTGGCTTCCCATGGAATTTCTGCCAGACCAGAATAAACTGAGCTTTTCCAAAAGACTTAGTCTCTTAAACGTCACCTGTCTGCCTAATCCTGGATTGCAATAGAGCTTTAGGCAGTCAATAAATGCTTAGCCTCAAAACAGAGGTCCTTTTCAGTGTGCATGGATAAATAAAGATAGACTTCTGGGAATTTTGAGGAAGTCACTTAGACTTAGACCTCAATGTAATTTAGGTCTAGAGCTGTCTAAGGTGTATAATAGTACTGTGCATGAGTCCACAGAGGGGTCTCAGCTTCCTATTGGATAGCCATGATACCCAAGGGTATCTCATATTGTCCTAAATACCCACACTAGAGCAACTGAAAGTGAATTTATTGACAATTTTAAGGATCTTCAGGGCTGGTAGGGCTCTAAAGTCTGCAGAATGTGCTGCTCTCTCAGATTTAGGGAAACTACTTCCTTTTATTCTTTCTCTGTGGATTATGCAGGGAGCTCAGGGAAATTGGCCTCCTAATTCAGGCACTTTGTTAGTATGTCTGAAGCTGGCAATGTGAATCCCCCAGATGCCAGTTAGAACACTGCCTGGGCTTCCACAAGTGAAACTAAGTGCTATCTATGACACTATAACAAGTAGTTTTAGTTTATCAGAGCAAATGATTTGGCATGGATGTTCTAATTATAGCGCTGAACCCATTTTTTCTTTTTGAAAAATGTTAGAAAATAGCTTATGGAGTACTTGTTGTGACAGACTGTTTCATTCGTGGTCCTCTCAATGTGATGAGTTTGCTGTGGATATTTGAAGCCCACAATTACTATTACACTGCAAAGTCAGAGCAATCAGATGGAGAGGAATTTATTTTATGCATCTTTATCAATCTACGAGATGTATTTACTCTAAGCTAGTTGTATATGTATTATCCATAGAAAGAGTTAGGTACTGTCCATCTGTGATTCACCCTGTTCTTAAGGAAAAACATGTAATAACAGAAATAGATAGGCTGGATAATATCCTGAATTACTGCAGCATGTTAATTGGATTAGATTAAATATGTGGGATTCTGTGGCCCACTCTGATAATTTTTAGGGCCATTTGGTCTACTGAGGCACATTTCTAGTAGCCACTGTGTCATATGCGTACCTCTTCTAGAGCATCTCAAACAGCCCTAGGTGATAACAGTGTGAGAAGTTGAATCCCTGAACCTGTGTCCCTTGGTCATCATGGTCAACAAAACTAGAGATTTCTTTATGTGATCAGATGCATGTGTTTCTCTAGGTTGTGCTCAGGACCTTTCTAGACTCTGCTGGCTGTATTCATTTTGCCTCTTGGAGGAAGCTCACTTTGTGTGTAGAGACCTGCATCCTGAACATCTATGTATGTTTGAATTCCACCATTGCATTTGAGGGTAATTCAGTTGGATGAGATGAAGGTGACCAAAGGGTTTTGTTTCTAATGAGAAAATAACAAGCTCACAACTTGAAAGCTGAGCCAAAACAAAAAAAAATTATGAAGAAAGAAACCAGCTCAGCTCACATAAAACTGGAGCATTTCTCCTTTTTTTTTTTTTGGGATGGGGGAAATGCAGGGACCCAAAAATAACACATTTTGCTTCATACTGGCATAACTAAAATGTGTTGTCAATTAAGACCACATGTTCCACATATGGTTGAATCCCCTTATTTTTAAATTAGGTCAATTTTGATATGAAAAATCCATTTCAAAATAAAAAATGCAAAGGGTTCCTTTTGAAAATGTTGAAATGAAATGTTATGCCATTTTGAAAGTTTTATTCCTGTTTCTTCAGATGAAATGTCAAATAAACGCAAATCAAATTTACACAGTTTCTATCATGTGAAAACAACATATTTTATCAAATCTATTATTCACCTATATTTTCAGGATAGCTCTGTTTCTGATGAGTGAGCAGACAACTTATAAAACTAGCACAGCGTGAACTCAGAAGAAGATGACAATTCATTCTCTGCAACTCTCAGCATTAAAAATAATGGCTGAAAATTCAGTTCACACAATATTTGTTTTAAAAAAGTTGCCTATATAATGATTTTTACTGAATAGACTATGAGTGGAAACTAATTTTGACTTAAATAAATAATTTTGGACTATGTTTTTGCTTGAATTGAAAAAAAAAGAAACCAAATGTGACATATAAGATAAAGGTAAGGTCTGGTCCTTCTTATGTATTTAAATTCAGCTTAAATTTTAAGCTGCTTGTTAAAGTATCGTCCCACAGTAATTACCTAAGTTTTTATATGGGTGCCCTCTGTGTAGATATCTGGGAATCATAAGTGTTCCCAAAAAAACTCTGAAAGGTCACATAGTCCCTCTACATTTGGTCACTTGAGTAGGACAGGTCATCTTCATTCACTTTTTTATATTTGCTGTGTAGGGCCTGAAACACTTCATTTAAGAGAACTGCTTCACCATAAGCCTGATATTTAAAGCTTAAATTAGGGGCTAAGATGAGTAAGATGGATTCTAATCTAACAGCTTAATGACACTGTTTCCAGCCAGTTGGTAAGCGTTAGGGTAGAAGGACTATAGACGACTACCTGTACCATGCATGGTCCTATAATGATAGAGTCTTCCATAGTTCATGTAGACACTTTTTCTCCTTGCTCTAAAAGAACCCCAAACCCAGTGGAAATGCAGCATTCATTTGTGGGACCTTTTGTATGGGAGCATTTGCAGGGTGCAGGTGACTTGTTTGCGTTATGTGATGTTGCTGAGATCGGGGAAAAGAAACTGAAATGAAAAGTTTCTGTTGATACGTACGCTACTTCCTTAACTGTGTCCTGAAACTTCTGTGGACAGGGAACTGTGCAGGAATTAGGTGCTTATTTTTCGGCAGTGCTGTCTTAACCTGGCACCCTAAGGCTCAGGTTCTCAGCCTTTCCTTTAAAAGCAGCCCTGCAGCCAAACAGGTGAGACTTTCTGGGCAGTGTTCCTGTGAGTCTGGAGACTCAGATGTGCAACTCGCTTTGTTCAGAAGCTGGTCTTACTGCATTTACAGAGAGTCTCTGCTGCACGTGCTCACACCACCCATGGCCTCCAGCATCGTTAAGACACCACTAATTTGTGGAGTGAATTTCCTATATGACTTTGGACAAGTCATGCTTCAGTTTCCTCATCTGTACACTGGGGATTGTATTGCTGGAATGAATGGAGGCTAAAATCACTGATGTTTGTAATTTGTGTTGATATTCTCTGAGGGGAGGCAAGCACAATAGAAGTGCAAGTAAATTGTTGTGACTGTGTAGTATTTCAGTAAATGGAAAAGCTCTTCAAAGCGGAGTTCAGAACAAGTACAATAGAGTGGAAAATTACATGTGCAGAGCTAAGAAAGACGATGGAAAGACGTGAGGAAACAATTTCATTGCAGTCATTCTAGCAATCAATGAGTTGTGTACATTTATTTGCAAGTATGGGTCATAATATTAGCAATAAATCTCTCAAGAACAATATTGTATTTCGGCAGGCAAGGCAAATTTGAAACACCAGAAAAGTGCTGGTCCAAGTTTGGTTACAGAAGTCCAAACTGGTTTCCACTTCCTGCTTCGTGCATGTTCTTTGTAGTCAGAAAGCGGAGCAACATATTTGTTAGAGGAAGGACAGCTGAGGAGCCTTATGGCTTTAAGATGGACCCACACTTTCCTCATGGATCTGCCTGCAGTGGGGCCAGGCATTTAACAGCTCAGAGCAACAGAGGATGGTTGGAATTTGGTACTGGCAAGGCACAGGTTGGACATGCTAAGCTGAGACCACCTTTATGAGTGTGGATGGAAGACAGGTTTTGTGGAGATTTCCATGACTGTTTCAGGTCTGCCCACCCCAGGGGAGCAAGCATGGCCTTTATAGACAGTGAAGAGGTGGGCATAGCTCTGCTGAGGAGAAGAGAGGAGCCAGCTCTTTCTTGGGCCTTGAGGTAAAAAGTCATTGACACAAGGTGAGGAAGGACTTCTCCAGGGAGTATGCATGAGGTGTGTCCTGGGAGTGAATTATGGGAACCAATTCCTTGTTGGCAAGTTATTTGCATTTATTGTCATTGTTATTCCTCTTAAAACAGGGACAGTATTTGTAATTCAAGGATGAGCAGGGTGTTTGTAAGTGCGTTTTGAATATGAAAGCCTCAATATACATCCCCTGGGCTGTGATTCTGGAAATGGCCATTTGGCAGCTTATGGGAAATGAATTCTGTTTTAGCATAGCTTTTAGAGGAACAGTTATCCCTGTATCAGCATTGTTTGTCACAGCAGCAAAGATGTCACCACAGAGTGAATGTGTATCGTTCCTATGGACATGTTCTCTCAAACTCAGCACTGATGCGTACCATGAAATGAAGTCCTTGTCATGTTCCTACTTATGCTATGTCATTTCTGTCCCTGAGCAAGTCTCCTGAATTCCCAGACTGTCATTGTCACACTTCTAACAAGCAGTTAATTCCCTTACAGAGAGAAATAGATTTGAACCAGACTCCAGATATAGAGTATCGTCCGTTCTGGGAGGTGGAAAGGAGTGTAAGCAATGATGAACCTAGAGGCTGCAACTGGTTTTATATAACTGGCAAGCTCTCCTTCTTCTGTCCAAATGCTCCGGAACTTTGATCTGCTAGGAGTATTGGTTAGAAGCATTAACCGAAACTTAAGTCTCTCCTATAGAAAATGTTTCCATATAGGACAATATTTTGAACTGGTGTAGGTTGTATAATTTCTATTGCAGTGGAAGGATGATGGTACATGACAGTTTATGATATGCACTAATTTTTAATATCTATGTATCACGTAAATGATAGGAAAGAGAGAAGCCCTGGGAGGAGGAAAAATGTGAAGAGGTAAAGAATGGAAAGGATAAAGTGAATCCTAAAGCCATAAAAGGCTCAAATCTGAAAGCTGTATGAAATGTGAGAGGAGATTAGCTGTCCTGAAGAATGAGCACAAAAATAATCTGAGCTGTGATAATACAATATTACTTCATTTAAATGATCTGTTTAATTCTTTTTATTTTGTGAGATCTTTTTCTTGGAACCCAGGGTCCTTTTGACGTTGAAGGAGTGTTAGTCCTCCTTAAAAAGCTGACCCTTCTACAAAAGGAACTGTTAAGAAAAATTGAAAACAGCCCCTTAACAATGGATGCTTCAGTTATACTGCGCAAGTGTTGGAAAAGCATGTCTCAGGACTTCCAGAGGGCTGCTGCATAGAGCTGAAAAGCGATTAAGGCTGGCAAATCACTGTATAGTTTTACACTGCCAGTCTTGAGACTGCCTCAGTAATAGTGTGACTTACTCAATTCAATATAGCCTTGAAAAGAGACCTCTTCAGCTCTGAAATGCTGTTGTGTAGACCACTCATTTGCCTCGAGGGGATTGTCACAACATTTCCATGGCAATTGCTCTTGTAAGCTGAGAAACGTTCAGGAGGCTGCCATAATATAGACCCTAGATAGTATGTACTGATTTGTGTGTGTATGTATGCATGTGAGAGAGAAAGATTGTGTAATGGAAGATCTGTCTGACCTACTAATGTAGCTGAACAAGGTGAGGTGTTTCTCTCAGTGCTGTAAAGATCTGTTTTTAGAACAATTTCCGAGCTTCAAGTGGATACATTTGCAGAAATCAGGATTGTTTTGTGAATTATTTGTCAGCAGAAAGAGAGGGATAAATGCATGAGATAATGTATTCATAATGCATAATTTGACTATTTTAGAAGCAATTTCACTTTTGAAACCATCAGCATAAGCTTAATGTATACAAAATGAAGCTCTTAGTACCACCCCCAGCTGAAGCTCTCTTCCTTTCCTCTGCCAGAGTATCATATAACTTTTTTTTTTTAATCACCTGAATCCTTTCTCCAAACCCCAATATACAGGTTTGTTAAAATCTTTCTGCTTCATCCCATGTAATATCAATAATACTAGTACATCCCCTATTTCCCCCAGTTACATCCCATCTAGGACCTTATCACCTCTCATTTCACAAACCATCACTGTGTTTAATAGCTTCAGGAAGATTATTGAAAAATTAGTGTAAAAGAGGTGCTGGTTGGAATCTGGGGCCAAAATTTGGCAAAATGTTATCCATACTTGCAGTTTCCTGCTGTGCAGGTAAAATAGCATACTGTAACGTTGTAGGACTTGGCTTCTGCCAACTAACTGACCTTAATTGGAACCATTAACTGCTTGGTGTTGAAGAGAGAGGAGGAAGCGTGGACATTGCTACATCCTGAATATACCAACAAGGTCCTTGGGGCAGGCTCTTGCATCAATACAAATGGAGCCTGATCGAATTCATTGCTGTGGCTTAGTTAAAAAGGCAGGGAAAAGAGCGAAGTCTTGGCCGGTGGTATTGTCTGTTTCTATGGTGCTCTGTATATACAATATATTTAAAATCATAGAACAACAGAATCATAGAATGATAGAATAGTTTGGGTTGGAAGCGATGTTAAAGATCATCTAATTCCACCCCCCCTGCCATGAACAGAGACACGTCCCACTAGATTAGGCTGCCCGAGGCCTGATCCTGCCTGGCCTTGAACACTTCCAGGGATCCATCCACAACTTCCCTTGGCAACATGTGCCTGTGTCTCACCACTCTCATGGTGAAGAAATTCTTCTTAATGTCTAGCTTAAGTCTGCCTCTCTCCAGTTTATACCCATTGCCCCTAGACCTGTCACCACAAGCTTTTATGAATAGTCCCTCTCCAGCTTTCCTGTAGGCCCCCTTCAGGTACTGAAAGGTGGCTATAAGACCTCCTCTGAGCCTTCTCTTCTCTGGGCTGAACAAGTCCAACTCTCTCAGCCTGTCCTTGTATGGAAGGCACTCCAGCCCTTTGATCATCTTTGTAGCCCTCCTCTGGACCCATTCGAACAGCTCCATATCCTTCTTATGTTGAGGATTCCAGAACTGGATGCAGTATTCCAGATGAGGTCTCACAAGACAGGAATGCAGAGGCAGAATCACTTCCCTCGCCCTGCTGGCCACACTTCTTTTCATGCAGCCCAAGATACAGTTGGCCTTCTGGGCTGTGAGCGCATGTTGTCGGCTCATGTCGAGCTTCTCATCAACCAGCACCCTCAAGTCCTTCTCTGCAGGGCTGCTTTCAATCACATCACCTCCCATTGTGTACTGAAAACAGGGATTGCCCCGACCCACGTGTAGGACCTTACACTTGGCCTTGTTGAATCTCATGACGTTCTCACTGGCCCACTTTTCCAGTCTGTCCAGGTCCATCTGGATGACATCCCATCCTTCTGGTGTGGCAACTACACCACCTTATTGATATTATTTGCCATGTGCAAAGGCTATTGTCACCCAGACAGGATTTGTGGTATATCACCTGCCTTTTCTTTTGATCTGGTGACCTGTTGTATATGTGGCAAGGAACAAATAGCTGGGATGTTTGGCTATCTTTGAGAAACTTCTCTGCTTTTATTTTCTTAGCCCTGTGCTGGGTGCTTCTTCCCATGTCACCATGCACAACTGTTAGTCACCATGACGCACCTGGCCACTTTCAATATGTCTTAACTGCGAAAATGAGTGAAAAATCTCCAATTGCATCAGTTTTTTTTCCTTTCTTGTGATGGATGGTGCTGAGAAGACTGAGGGGAGAAATAAATGTCTCAGCTGGGAAAGGAATGGACTATTTTACATGTTTTCAGGAGATAGGACAAGGAGTGATAGGCTTAAGTTACAGCAAGAGAGCAGTATGATCAAGATTTGAAAAAAAATTCTAGCTGGAAGGACAGTTAAACATGTAAGAGACTGACTAGAAATGTTAGAGTGTCTTGAAGGTTATTAAGGCTGGAGGAATACCCATGAAGAATAACAAAAAGTTGGTTGATAATGTTGTGGTGCTGTGTTTAGCCTAGACAGCCTCTAGTGATGTTGGAGATCCTGTTCAGGTCCTGTTTGTAAGACTGTCTCCTGTCTGATAGCTCATTTTTCCTGTTCTGACTTAGATCCATGACTAAATTCTGGAAGTAGACTTGATACTTTTCTCCAGCTTCACTCCTAATTTTGCTTGTGGCCACTTAACCTCTTGCTATGCATGTTCATGAGGCATCTTCCTTTGTTTTTTTTTTTTCCCCCCTATAAGTTTATACCTCACAAGGGTCTAAGCAGTAGCAGCCTGACTAGTTAGGATACTTATTTACAGTAAACTGCCCTGATTTTCTGTATTTGTGACTTTGAAAATTTAATCTGTCCCAATTACATTTACAGATGGTTTCCGGAGGCTTTGGCGAATATTTCAGAATTGACTCAAGCAATCAGATCTATCACATAGAGCTCAGATTGTTAACGGCACATTGAGAACTGAAAAATATCTAATCTCTCCTTGATGACTGCAAAGAAGATTCTTCAGAAAAGGAGTCCTGATATATTTGTAATGCTCTCTAGGAAAGCAGTGTGTTGCTGCTATTCAACCAATCACTGGCAGATGACCACATCTTATTCTAGATTAGAGAGCACTGTAGAATTTCTGCCTCCTCTGCTGACAACTGCAGAGGCTCATCAAAGGTATTTAGAAGGAAGCCTTCTCATATCTAGTCTCTCGGTCCATCTATTCTGGATTTGCATGGTGTTTCAGGATATGTTGACTCTTTACAGTGACATCCAAAGCACCTTATGAGTCATCAGCTGATTTATTTTCTTTTAGTGGCTCAGACAGAGTCATTATATTCAAACCCTGAATATCACTGTACCATACAGAATATTATCAGTTAAAAAGTCTTTTGATCATTCTGATTGAAAGATGCAGTCTGGCAATCCCGACGCTTCTCAGCACTTTTCCTGAGATCTGTTATCTTGCTCTTTTTATATACCTTGTAGGGACCACAGTCTTGTGACCTCTGAAAGAACAATTTCATATGTTTCCGTATTTCCTCTACAGATTTTAAAAGTGTGCACATCTTTTATATGTGTGTGTACATATGAATGCATATGTATATTTATTTCCAACTAGGGTCAAGATTGTATAACAAACGGGAATCTTACACAACAAACCTTTGGTTGCCAGTAAATGAACACAAAATCAAATAAAAAACTTGAATACTAGAACACAGCATTAGGAACAATTTGACATTTATTGAACAACAGATGGTGGTTAAAAGCAGAAAACCTTGATTGTTTTGCTACGAGTCAAATCTCATAGTTCTGTCTAAGGAATGTGTAACATTTCCAACAAAGCACTTAAGACATCAATGAAATCATAGGAAGATCTCTCTCAAAGGGGTTCTTATATATCTTCTTATCAGAAGTGGAGTTAAGAATTTCCCATTTAAAAGTATCACTTTTTTAGCTTGGCAGTTTTCTGGAAATAAATAGTCACAGATAGCAAACACTTAACAGAGACAGCATGCACAATAAATTAATTTTATTAAATGGGAAGGAACTGAATACTCTCTATCCCTTCTGCCCTGTTCTTTGAATGTAACCCAGCTTTCAGTCAGTTGTATAAGGATGCAGAATACCATCCTGTCCTTCCGAATGTGAACCCCATGGCAGTGAGGAAGTGCCCAAGTTGATCACAGTGGAGTGAGCATAGGGGCAAAAAAAGACCATACAATTTTTCGGTAGTCTGTCTTGTCCTCTTTATGTGCATCATGCAATTAGATACTACTCTCCATGAGATGCCTGTGAGCCACCTAATAAAAGTGTTCTCTCTAATCAGTAGCTTTGAGTTACAAATCCCTAAAAGTCTGTATCCTGCAAGTAAAAGAATTTAAGAAAGATAAGTAACAGTCTATTGTTAGCAGATTTATAGAATCATAAAATGATTTGGGTTGGAAGGGACCTTAAAGATCATCTAATCCCATTTATATTCACTTTCTTGTAGAAACAGAGAGAATGCACATCATACTGTTTAGTGGCCTTGGGCAAGTGGTCCCATTTTTACCTTCAACCAGTGCATCTTGCCTGCCTGACTGCACTCAGACATTACCTGCTTTGAACGCACTTTCTGGCTTTGTCTGCTGGTGGACACTGACCAAGATATGCTGAATTTATATTTATAGGATCAGTTATTAACAGTTTTGCCTTGTCTCTTTCCCTTTATTCTAAACGTTTTATCACATCTTTGTGTGTGATCACTGTGGTGACCTTAAGAATGACATACTGGTAACTAGCAGCAACTGATGGACATACTCAGCTTAACTGTTTCGTTGTTCTGACTATCATCTTTCTCTCCATGAGTAGTTGTCATGTGATCCACTGATGGACGAGGATTTTTTTCTCTCTGAATCTAAAGGCACTCTGCACACCTCATACTTGTTTGTTGTCATGTCTTTTAGACCATTTCTTCTCTTCATTGGCCATTCTTATTGTTCTCCACCATTTTCACCTTTCCTTTTCCTCCTGGCTTGGCCTTGCTTCTGTCCTTTCTATGTTTCATGGACTGTGCATAATGAATTTTCAGTCTTCATCCACACAATTTTGCTCTGCCAAGCTTGTTTCACAGATTGTATTTGCAGTTTCTAGGAACAATAGGAACAACAGTGTGGTCCTAGAGACTTGGTGATACCACATATTTCCAGTTAGAATTATCCTCTAAAGCTCATTGGAAGTGAGGTCTTAAAGAGGATGGAAATTTCCATGTCTGGAGACAGGGAGAGAGAAGCACCTGCAGTAGGTAGCTCATCTTATGACAGGCATCATTGTAAGATGGCTGAATCTCTCTATAAGGCAATTACACCTTTCTACTAACTATCAAGGTTGACTAAATGACTGCCTTAGTAGTCATTTAGAGTAGATATTTGCTAATGAGAAGTAGATTATGGACATGAACTGGAGCATGAGACATCTGATTTTTAATATCTGTGTGCCAGCATCTCTGTGTTTCATTAAAATATTCAGCTTTTTGGTTAATATTATCCAAAGTTATTTTGATTTTTTGGCCGGAAGGTTTGTGGTTGCCTCCCCTCCCTCACCCACCCTACAATTGCAGGCATTTTAACTCAAGGTCTAGTTAGAAATTTAACTTTAAAAATAAGGCATTAGAAAGTTAAAGCACGGGTGCTCTGACTTTGATATAAATGGTGTGAAAAATGTCAAGAAACTATTACTTCTAGTCAAGGAAATTGAAATTGGTATCTAGTTATTAGTTATACAACCAGTAGTTTTTACATCAATAAATAGCATAATTTTTTTTCACTGCTGTTGAGTGCACAAAGACTTTCCGCTGTTGTCTTGTAAAATTTCATACTGAAGAAATAGACTAAGGAAATCCTCTTCTTGACACATTATTGCATTAATAGAAAGTGGTAAAAGAATGTAGAGAGAAAAAAAAAGGAAAATATATTTTTTTGCTGATGCTTGTGGTAGCTAATGACTGTATCAGCAAGTAAGAACCTATTAAGCTACTTCAAATTAGTATCTGATCTACTTTAAAAAGACACTCATTATCAGTTAATTCATTAAGGGTATTTGTTGAGGTTTAAGACATATGAAACCAAAATACCTCATTTGCAAGTAATTAATACAGAATTACTTAAGCAATACAGTTTCACAAATGAAATACTTATATTTGAATTCCTTTTAATCCACTTGAAAGAAACACTTAGATCTTTAATCATCAGATAAATTATATATGTTTTGTTAATTACCTATCAATCAATATTTCAGTTCAGTATCTACATTGCTGAAGAGAAGGGCACACAGTTGAGACAGGAGGCTTTTTCATTAGGCATTCTTCCTTATTTATTTTCTTTGTGCAGCTGGCACTGAGGGTATTAACCAATTCAATTGTTCAATAATTCAAGGGAGAATTAGTGTGTTTTTTAATTTATTTTTTGCTGTGTAGTGAATAAATCTCCCAGGAGCTTTGATCATGTATTCCTGTGCAGTCAAAAGACATGCTTGAGTTAAATAGTTTGCCTTTTTTTGTCAAGAAGAGAAGAGTAAGTGCAGTTTTATTTAAAAACATTATCACAAAGACACAATTGCATTTAATCTCTGATTTCAAGCCTGAATTGACTGGACCATGCTGGCTGTTGTGCAGACCTATTAATTTTGTAAACTGAGCTCCCTGTCCATGGAAGGTACACTATTGTGTTTGAGTGGTCCAATAGATCCTCAGGTTGTGTGAGGTAGAAGCACTCAGCACCTGCAAAGGTCAGACTTTATCATTCATTAGTTTTCTGACACATTTTAGAGGAGGACTGCAAATAAGAGGTTCTGCAAGAAGAAGGTAACATCACCAGGAGAAATTGCCCAGGCTGCAGTTTAAGATCCAGCACTCAGTAGAAATCCTGCTATGTTTCCCCGTTCAGGAGCAAAAATGTATCTATCTTCAGAAAAAAAGTAGGCCAGACTAAATCTTTAAAAAAATTATTCCAAATGATTCACACCTAAGTTGAAAATATCTACCATATTAAAGCCAGGGATGAGAATTGTTTTAATGTCTGATTTGATAAACACCGAAAAACTAGAATTAATAATGAAATGCTGACACGACTTTATCTATGGCCTTTGTAGCAGAGCAGTTATAATATGAAAAAGTAAGGTTCAATAAAATGCAAGGCAGAAATAGCAAATTATATTAAATGTGACATATTAGCCATAAGGCCTTTTCTAAACTACAGTGAAAAAATTAGGACAAGGGTATGGTACTATATTTCTCCCTGCAGTGTGAGAAAGGCTTAGCCCCTAGAGCGTTCCCTCTGAGCTTGTATTCTATTTCTAGCATGTGTTTTATTAACTTTTATTTTTGTTTTTCAGGCTAGACACACACCACCAACCTTAATGTCAAATTAGATAATGAAAAGCAATAGCCATCTTAAGAAAAATAATTCAAATAACTGTCATGTTGCATTATAGTTTTTGCTGCTAGCAAAAGCCTTAATTAAGTCTGCAGAATGGTTTCTTTTCTCATCTTCTGATTTCAGATGCTCTGAACTTCCTAAGCATTTTTCTATTAGAGTTGTATTTTCATGCTCTTATAGAAATCATCCTATGTATGGTGTAGAGCATTATCTAAAAAGAAAAAAAAAAAGTAGGAGGGGAGAGTTTCACATAGAGTTGTGCCATTTATCACACTGTAGGAAAAAAGTGAAGGCTAGAACTTTGAGTGTTGGCAGATTTCATCTGCGATAATGAACACAAGCCTAACGATTGCTGCTGATGTATCGTGATTAACAAATCAGAACGACATATTGGTACACTAACCTGGAAATATGCTATGGAGCTGATCCTGTCTTCCTTATGCTGCAGTGAGGTTATGCAAGCTGGGAGCAGAACAAACTTAACCCCAAAAAATTCTCATAAAGGAAAGAACATTGGTGGATCACTGCTGCTTTGAGCAATCTCTGACTGAAGCAGTAATTTGCAACGGGGAATCTAATTAAGACAAAAGCCGAAATGGTAAGTACAGAGTCCAGAAAGTGCAAGGAAAATTGAGCTGTCCTTGGATGCTGAATCAAGCAGAGCACAGCCAGATTTGGAGGAACAGGCCTGATGAATGCATGCATAATAAATTGCAATTAATACCACCAAAGGAACCATTGTTGTGATAGGCATTACCTACTATAAGTGCATTATTGGAATTAGTAAGTTGGATGTGTTTCTACTGCTTATGAACCTCCAAGGAGTCTCCTTAACCTTAAAAACAGACTCTCATCCATTTGCTGTGCTTTGATTTATGATCATGAAGTGGTAACAGCATTCAGGAGCTAGAGTTTTTCTGGTTGAAACTAAAATGGAAGTGATGGCTGAGGAGCTCACCTATTGCACTCAAGCTGCAGCTAGGCATTCAGTCCATGGGACCAAACTACAACTATTTCAAAATGAAATACTCCAAAACATTTTTATTAAGATGCTAAAATCTCTGCATCAACCCCAGAGGTCTGTACATCCATTTTTATTGGTCCAAACTGCTTGCTAAAGCAGTTGCGGAGATCCTCTGGCTCCAAAGACAAACTTTGGCCATGAGGGAACCGCATGCTCTTCTGCCTGGCATTTACATAATGTGAGTGCGATATGTTTCCAGATGAGAATAGTCCACTGTTGCACGTCCCTATTTCCACAATGTCCTTTAGAAATGAAAGTTATTACATAAGGCAGCAAGCAATAGTGAGCCAAGCTCTGTTTTTCACTGAGTCTCCAGATTGAGTTTCCCTTAACTTTATTAATTTCTGAATTCAGTTGGGCCCATTGCTCATTGCACTAGTGAAATCAACAGATGCCTCTAAGATGGCCTTAATTATTAGTCTAAATTCTCCTTCTGAAAATTTGAAAGTTTAGAATTATGTTTCCTCTGTACTTTGCCCTCTCTTTCTCAGTGGTAAGCACCTTAACATAAGAATGTAAAACTATTGGAACAGTCCATCCTTTCGAGATCATGTGTACCAGGGAAATAGCATAGTCTGGGAATACATCCAGACTTTGACAGGATGCTTGGCTATCTTAATACATAGACAGGAAAATCTACCTGAAAGCAGATTTCTTGAAAGAAACTTCCCACAGAAAATGAAAATGTCGTCAAATACAGAAAGAAACAAGACAAGTAAAGCAAGGAAACAAAATGTTTTTAAGAATTCTTCATGATATCTTTCTAACTTCCATGTCATCAAAATTTACCTTTCTTTTCACCAGGTCCACAAAGTCACTGTAGAGTTGATAGGAGCAAGAGAGGTTCAAGACACGTTGAACATTAACGGGAGTATACGTCCCCTAAATGTACTCATGCTTGCTGCATCCAATAAATGGTTCATTCAAAAAGACCTGTGGCTAGTATTGTCTAGTTTTTCTTCAGATTTACGACTTGTTTGCATGGCAAGAATGTGCCCGATTTAAAAGCTTTCGAGACGCACAGGTATGTCTGCAAATTCCTGCCTTCTTCCATTCTTTCCTTCCTCCCAGAGCCCAATCAAACCAAAATGATTCCCTTTACATAGACAAGTTACAGCATTCTCTGCCAACTTAAACAGCAATAAAAGACTTGGTAACTTATCACTGCATACATATAATAAGTGACTAGGCCACCTCTATATTTTACAGTGCTGTTTAAAATAATTTGTTTCTAGAAAGTAGGCATTGACTTCTAACCTTGAAATGAGAAAGGAAGGAAAGCAATATGAGGATGATTTATACAGTGAACTAAAGGAAAAACTTTGTTAAGCAGGGTTGTTTTGTGTTTTCCTTTGTTTTGGTATTTTTTTTTATTTATTTTGTTCTGATTTTTAGTTTAGTTTGTTTACAGGTTCTACAAAATCCATCAGATTAGAATATCAGAAAATCCCCCGGAATCAGGCTGAAAGTGAACAAGTATTTAATCTTCATCACTGTCAACAGAAAATCTTTCCTCCTGATAAGTATAAGTAGATGCTGCTTCTACTTCTTTTTTGATGCTGGTGATCTCAATCCAATAGTGCAGAAGAAAGTAGAAGATTATGATGTATAGTAAAGCTGGATTGCAAGATTATTGCAATAAAATGGAAAATCTGTCAGTCAAATATTGCCTTAAGAAGGAATTTCACAATGCTTTTGTGGTTAGGAAAGGTTAAACTCTTCCAAGAATATCTTTCTTACTGATAGATTTTTCCCAGAGAAGACCTTGTAGTCAATTAAGTCCTTAGTGACCTGACTGTAAGTCTGATGATATCAAAAGCACAGAAATAAACTGACTTGCTTAAGGATCTTCAACTGAAATTATACTTGCTGTGAGTTGCATAAAAGAGGAAATTAGAATCTATCTAAAAATTAGAGTTGATGGCGTTTTCTATGCTAAAAACATAATTTTAATAATGTTCAATTAACTAGCTGGTGAGAGTTACTGAATAACTTGATCTACATTTTAACCAAGGATCCTTAGCCAACTGTGTGTGAGTTGAACAGTAACTTAAGACCAAGGAGAAGCCACTTGAATGTGACCAAGGTTATTTTGACTGGTCATAATTGCTCCTGATATTTTAGCAAGGTCCAAAAATTATCTGGAACCTTCTCCTTAAAAAAAATAATACAGTTTTGAAATGGTAAAGTTAAAAGCAGCATACAAAGAGCCTGGGGTCATGCTAGCACTCAGATTGTCAGAGGAAGAGAGAGTGGGATGTGATCGCTGTAGCAGAGAATTTTGTGCAGAGGAAACCTGTGTTATCTGCTGAAGGCGTGAAGTTGCCTTTACAGAGGCACAGGGTCTGAAAATGTGATGCTTGCACAGGCAAATCTTATCTCCACGGCAGAATTTAAACACAGCCCTTTCCCAGCACAGGTTGCTAATGCAGAAGCCTTACAATAACATCAGGCATCTCCATGTTTTTTCACATAGCCTCTGCATGGATGATTTGTATTGTGAAAAGGTCTGGGCAGAGTATCACTCCCATTCTACCACCCTTTGACACCGAGCTGAAAATATTTAAGCCTGCAGGGAGATTGATGAATGACCCTTTTAAATATGTTTTCATCTAAATCATTAGGCACGTAGGTAGTGAGTCCTGACAATGTTGCATGGCATATGTCTTAACATTTCTTAACTACAGAGAAAGAAGTGACCAAAGAAAAAGTTGGTCTAAGGGCCCAGTATGTCAAAGCATTTCCAAAATGCTGTGCTCCCTATTTACACCCTTCTATTTGCATGTGAAAAGCCTGTATTTGCAGATGTCAGGATTTCACTAAGGGTCAGACTGAGCTGAAACCCTGAGAGTCAAGCATTTCAGAAGGCCTGAGAAGGCTTGTTTTCACGGCTCTGGTTTATGTCATTGTTGGATATAAGAAAGTGCGATGGTTCAGTGCAGAAATAAATCCCTCCAAGGTTGGTGTGTACTTTGGTTTTGGCCACTTCTGTCAAATGGCATTGTCTGGTTGTCTTACTTGACTGGTAAAGCTTCATATTTACACACTTTGTTCTCATGTGAAGTGGAGCTTACTCTACTCTTCATGAAGATACCTCAGTTTGCTGGAGAGCTGTCCTACTAATACACTCTGGGGCACTTCTTGGCACAATCAGCCGCTCCCGGGAGTGGGATGGCAGCTGATAATGCTAGGAAGGCAAGGGAAAACATGAGAAAGATGTTCTTGGTGCCATAGGGGCCACTGCACTTCTGGACTCAGCTTACGCTGGCTTGTCCAAGTCAGGACAAATTGCTCCCGTGGGCATAGTCCTTCCAGAGTTACTGGGGATGTCATGACTGGTGGACCTCCAAGTTCCCACCAATGTGCAGACATGATCTTACAGCTTTCATAGCCATTCTGACTATCAGCCCTCCGCTGCATCAGCTGCTTTGCTTCTGCCTGCAGCAGGAGCGGAGCACCAAGAGCTACTGCAAAACTGCATTTCCTCTATCCAGTAGTGAGACTGCAAGAATTTGTCCTCATTCCTCAGACAGTAAAATTTTATTTTGTCTGCGCTGCTGTGAATCCTTGATCTTTCCCTGAGGACTGTTCTTTCAGAGCTCAGAATGAAACTATTATTATATTACCATTCATTGGCCTGCCAATATAATTATTTTCTATTAGAAGTGCCTGCATCATTGCAATTTCAGAATATTGAATTTGCATTACAGAAAACTACAGGTCAAGATCTTAGTTGATGTTACCCTTATAACTTTGCTTAAAATAATGGCACTCCAAGAATTTGTAGGAGGTATGGACCTGGCTACCTACATGTACATATCTGTATATACAGATACGACACAGAAATTTTATAAAATACCTAAAATTTGTAGGAAAAATCCTGCCTTATATTCCGTTTGATGCTTCTATGATAAGGATTACACATGGAGGACAAGTTTGATTTTTCAGATAAAGAATGAAAATTGGTCAGTTTTTCCTTTTAGTAGAAATAAACTTTCAATTATGTATCATAAGTCTTCAAAAAAATACTGCAATTGCCTATGTGTTTACTTTTCTGTTGAGAAACTTGACATCTATGCAGAATGGGAAGGAAAATAATGATCAGATTTAAGTGAAACTAAAAGGTGTTTTCTCAGCAGGAAGTTATAAAAAAAAGTGATTCTGTAAATGCAGAATTTTGTGAGAAGCCCTTGATGATGTCTGGAACAACATAACACACAGCGTAACATAATAAGGAAAAGAGAAAATGAAAAAAAACCCCACAATCCCTGCTTTAAACTTAGTTGATTTAATGCATGTACATTTTTCATTTTGGTATCGTTTCTGTTCCTTGCAAAATGTATTTTAAAGATGATTTAAATGTTTAACTGCATTGAGATCGTGCATTATACTCTTTGTCCTTTACAAAAGAGAGCATACCTGCCAGAGGCACATAATTTAATAAAGGAAATATCATTATAACTAGATTTTGGTGACCCTGTAATCAGGAAACTCAGGCTAGGGGTCAGCCAGCCAGATTGTTTCTACTGAGTATTTGAGTACTGTGGGCTGCTGTTATTTCCAGCTACACCATAATTTTATTTTATTGTGGAGAATAAATCAAAGCTTTAAAGGGAGGCTATATTTTTTTCTTTTAATATCTAAAAGCTACAGATGTTGGTGTAAGAATTGCTTGTTGCCAAAACTAACTGTAAATATATTTAATCCAAGAGAAAATGATCAGGTTGATACTCAGAGGTCAAAACCCCCCACCCTTATGACAGTTATTCTCCATTTACCATGAGCGCAGGTTCTTCCATGCTGTTCTGAACTCGGTCCTTCATTCTCCTTTATATTATTTTCTTGTTATTGTGTCTTTTAGCAAATGGTCTTTACGGGCTGTTCAGTCTCTGAATGGGTTCAATCCTCTGCTTCCGCAGATTGCTGAGAAGGGTGTCACTTGTGAAGGCAGTTTTGTGAAGAGACAACTCACTAATAAGACCCATACTCAGACAACCAGCCTGCTCTGTGCAGGCCTCCAAGCAGCTATCAGAAGCTAATTGTAATGCTTATTAAAGACAGCTTAGCAGGGATGTGAAAATGGCAGGCAAAGCTTTACTATTCTCTACACCAGCTCTCAGCCCTCTTACTCAGCAGCTCTGCTCCCTGGGTCTATTCAGGGACCGAGATGCTGCTTTTCTAAAAGACGAAAAAAAAAAGATCCCAAACCAATATAAATCGGCAGTTCTGAAAAACATCCCAGCCTGGGAATGCTCTTTAGATTTTGTTTGCATCATGCCGGTTTTTTGATGAAATGCTGTCTGCAGGACCACTAAGGAGATTGTACTTTCTTTGCAGTCAGCAGGTGAGTGTGACATAGGTGTTTCTGAGGAAAACTGAGATACACAGATGTGCGTAAGATCCCTTCTTAGTCGTGATTAAAAAGAAAATAGAGACCCAGAAAAGTGCTGCTTGACTTAAGTATCCAAGTTAAGCTTTTCGCTGTCATCTCTTATCCTTTGCAATGTCTCCTTCCCACCTCCTCCCACCTCCTTCATTCTTTTTCCTGTGAAAACTAAGCAAATACGGTATGAAAATCAGGGACACAACGAATGTCGAACTCAACATGCCATATTCTTAAACTCCCTGTCAGAGTGAAAATACAGTCTGGGGCTTTGCATCCTGTTATTCCTCATGAAAACTGCCGCTGCAGACAAGCAGTTTGCCTGTGGTAAATGCTCTTGTTCAGAGCAGATGTTTCCCTCAATTAGCATTTTTCAACTATTTAGCAAGTATATTCTATTAAAATATTTTAATTTATGCAGAAATTATGTTATTAAATTTACAAATTCTTTTTATAAGACACATCCTGTAGTTTCAAGCTAATAATTTTCTGTCAGTAACTGTTATCATGGGCCAGAGAGCATTCCTTTAAAAGAAAATCTTTACAGTATTTTTTTCCAACGGTGAGGCACTTGCTTCTTTCATGTATTCCTCATAGCATGACAATTGCAATTTTATGTCCTCCACATTAACATACTTAACACTTAAGGCACACAACAGGTTTTTGAAAATATGGGGATACAGATTTTAGATTTAAAAGTTCTGCACAAATGTAACAACTCTTTTGTTCTTGTTCTATTAACTTTCCTCCTTCCAAAGCCACAGACAGACAAGACAGTCGTTTTCTCCGTATCTTTCTGTCTGTTCAGACCATTTTCACACACTCTGCCAATGTAATACTGCCCTAATGTTACTTTTCCCCTGAATACTGATTTAAGTGCATAGCGTATCTTAAGAGATCCATATATAGGTCAGCATTATTTCTGAAAACATTTTCATCTATCAATTGAAATTAGCCGTAGCAAAGCCTAGTACAGTTTTCTCCTGGGAGGCTGCAGTTGATAATGAAACACGGAGTTTTTTGCATCTAGGTTGCAGGCAGGCATCCAGCTTGGGTTACTAGTGACCGACAGCTGCTACCATCTACTGGTTGTTTGTATCCTCTGTGAAACAACGGGGCACCTCAGTTCCTTCACATTGCGGAAAGATGGGTTCTCTTTTTTTTTTGTGAATCTGACTAAAAGCGTGTTGGAGTTGGCAGCTGACAAGAGGGATAGCACTTTCACAAGTCTTTTTAGCGGGTCTTCAGCTCCAATATAATTTAAGGGTGTTTTTGCCTCTGCTCTATAATGCAATCCTAGTTGTTTACTTTAAACAATGACTACTGTATTTAGGAGCATGGTGGCTAATTGCTGCTGAACAGTGATTTTAGGCAAAGCAGTCCTTGTCTACCTTGGACATTAACAGACAGTGTCACATTAGATTACCTGCGTTTACCTCTATATTTGTAATGCTTTTTGCAGTTTTGGCACAAGGCTTAAAGGACTACTGGATAAAAAAAACAGCATCTTTCATCAAGGTTAGACAAGAAAGACACTGAATTAGAGGTGAAATTCCTAAAGTGCCTAGTCAGTAAGGCAGTCTCCTCATAAGTGATAAATACATAAACTTTACTGTGAACACAGAGTAAAAAGGTTTACTGCCATGGGACTATGTGTGTTTCAGGGTTTTCAGAAGATTCAACACAATTTAATTGATTTTTTTTTTTTAGTACCTTTGTAGCAATATGCAAAGCTTAACTATTTTAAGAAAGATTGATCTAATCTGGATATAGGCACATTTAGTCTTCCTGCTTTTGGTTATAGGATAAACATTGGTGATTAATAATAACACCTCAAATAGTTTACTGCACTAACTCCAGCTGTTCGTTCTTTCTTGCTTTCCTCTTTCTTATTACAGAGGAACTGAGGAGAACAACACAATTTGGCCTTTCCTTTCACGTCTCCTATGCATAGCCTTCCTAGTCCCCAAGTGGAATGAACAGCTTTGACTAGTTGCCCAGTCTTTGTCAGCTACTGTTGAAAGAGAGGTTGCTAAAGCAGACTAGCAAATGACAGTACACTGGCAGTGCATTTGCAGAACGTAATAGAGTATAGATCTATCCATCACCTAAAGGGAAGGCACAGAGGCAGCAATGACAGAATGACAGTAGAGTTCGCAGAAGCCAACATTGCACATAGCAGTGAAACATTTAATGTTCCCAAGAGTAGCAAATTCCAGCAAGACGGAAAGTAAACTCAGACTTCTTGTAAATTTAGGTCACAAACAGAAACAACACAAGACACTTAAATAACCTGAGTCTACTGTTTATTTGATGTTATCAATGATGATACTCCCCTGTGTCTACCTGGCCATGGGCAGTTGTATTAATAATGTAGGAAGTCTACTGCAGCTGTAATGGTCTTCTACCCAAAACACTGGTAATATTTACTGCCAAAGCAGAAGAATTGATCTCTTTCTGACAAACAGTATCAGGTGTTCTCTGGCTTCTCCTTTGCAAGATGTCAGTCTAACTACTTGATATCTTTTCATTTGACCCAAATCTCCATGGAATCTACAGAAACAAAGCAGACATAATATCTTTCGTCAATAGACTGTTCCCTGTCTCCCTGTCTCCAAGCTTAAATGAACACATACAGGTCACAGCTGGAACTGTTGTAGAGTTGAGGTATTTGTTGCCCATATAGCGACTTCCAATTTATGACTTCTTTTTGGTAAAATGAAGTAATTAAAATAAGTATTAAATAAAGTATTAAAATAAAATCTTCCCTATACTTGTCACTATACAACTCTGACAGAGCTGGCCCTGGAGGTGTATCCTCCCATCTTCCCCTTTACAAGGACACCTTACAATCCGGCTGTCCAAGTGTGCTGAGTGGTGTAGTAACCCAGAATTTTTCCTGCCATGGTGGACTACAACTTGCAGACTCATTGTTAAACAGTGGTCGGATTTGATCTTATGCACGCCTTGACTGCATCTGTCTGTAAGATGGGGTTCAGCTCCAGGTAAAGACCTAAATATGATTGTCTAAATGAAGGTAACTGCTATAATATTTTTAACCTCTATTGCAGGTTTTCAGCACTATCCGAGTAATTTTCTAGGCACCATTTAAAGTACTGACTGGCAACTGAATTCAATTGCCCACACATAGACTTAGTGATGCGTTAGATTCCCTGAAGTATCCTCCCTGGTTTCCACTTGTCCCTATGGAAAGTTACTACTCTGTTGTAGGTCTTCTGTCACACCTATAATCTCTACACAAATGTCTTCCACACTATAGGGAAGCTTATATGTGTATGTCTGTGCAACCAAATTGAGTCAAGATCTCCTCTGACTATAATGACAGATTATACTACAGGTTACATAGAGATATCTGAGGTACTGAAATATTAGAGTTTTCTGCCATTAGATATACCTTAGGATGCTTCACTTGACTGCCCTGGATACTGTAGGCTGCCTGATTGTTTAGTCAACCAAATCCTGCTCCTAAATTTTGATATCTTGGTCTCAGATTGAATCTTACCCCAGGGTAAGATACAGGTGCCTTAAAGAACAGGTTTTCTTGTGTATTAGATATCCAAAAGTACCCCTGACATCTGCAGGGGTATAACAGATATGCCACAGAATTTGTAGACCTGACTGGCTTTGGAGTGGGAGCTGGAGAGATACCGTCAGTATCTCATGGAGAATAAGGACAGCCATAGGCTGCTGGTTGCTGTCACAATAGCTTCCAAGCAGGTTGAGTTAGATATGCATCCTGCTCATGTCCCAGGCAAAGTCAGGGTGGCTGAAGTCCCATGAAAGTCTGCCACTGCAGACTATGTAGATGTGCATATGTGCATACACTGATATTTTATCTGGGTCACCTGCTTCACTTCAAAGGGAATATTTTGTTACTTAGGCTCTTGGAGGTCAGATGTGTTTCATTCCTTTCCGAGACTAACCTGGTCCACCAGCAGTGAACCATCAGGGATGCCAGCACTGCTAATGGAAATGCTGCTTTATTTTTTTATTTCCTTGATGTACTTCATTTTTCCTGAGCATGGCTGACTGGGATGAGCAAATTAGGTAAGATAGAAATAGTTGTGGAACTATCAGGGGAGCTGGATAATAACAGTGCCTGAATCATCTGTTGGAGGCATTTTCTTCCTATTTACTGTATGGTCATCTGTTAAAAGCCATACTTGACTTGTCACTCTGTCCATTTCCAGACAAAACTGGTAGCTCATTGTATCTCTTGTAATCTATTTGGACAGGGGACTGAAACATTTTTTTCTTTGATGAGAAGCTTGTCACACTTACTCACGTCTTTGTTGTTCCAAGCATGGTTTCCGCAACATGTTCTGCTTTAAAGGGATTTATAAATGTCTGCTAGAAAGAAAAGTCAACCTGTCCTCTTTTTGGAGTGGTCACTAAATACCATTCCAACTCTGCTCTCTCTGCATTTCACTCTCCCTTCCGGTCTGCTGCCCTGTGAAAGTCAGAGAGTTAGTTATGACCTTGCAAGCCCCATGGAGACAACAAATGCTTGAGAGAGAAGTCTTTTTCTTAAGAAAAATCCTGATGGAACAGAAAGGAACCTGTTTATTTGTGAGGAGGTAAAATGGAAGATTTTGATTTTGTTTTCCTGATGAAAATTGTGGTTTTGGCAGGATATGTGTGTGTGTGTAAACCAAGGATGTTTTCCCATAGAAATAAGTTTTGTGACAAAGGGGTCATTCTAACTATGTAGAAATGCTACATGTAGGGAATTTGCTATGCTGGTGCGTTCAGCTACAAAATATATTTTGAGGATGTGCTTTTGTTCTCTCATGTGCTTTGCTTTCAGTATTAGAATTAAATCCTTAGCTGGTGATAGGAAAATTTCTTGCACCTAGTGTATGAGTAACAACAGAACTATATAAACTTGAATGGCTGCCAGTAAAGGCAGGGCGTCACTTGACACAGAAATTTTTCAATTCCGCACTTCAAGGAGAAGTAACCAAGTGAAGTATTACTTGGTAGAAAGTGGTATTCGCCTGAGAAAATTCAGGGGGAAATTTTCCAACACAGTTGAAGTCAGAAGAACTGATAGGCAAAACAAATCTTGTGAAGGGATAGAGGAAGTGGGGAGACATGCTTCATAGCAGAGGTGCCAGGGACGTAGTTTGTGAAGGCTGTGAAAGTCAAGGTGCGATTCTGAGCAACTCTACCTATGAGAGAGAAAAGTGCAATTCTGAACAGGTGTGAATCTGATCAGCCAAAGTCAGGACTGTTGAGGCAGAAAAATACTTATAGGTAGGTTTTCTTTTGTCTGTAATTAGCCAAAGCACCCTTTTTCTTCAGAAAATCATGTCAATGGGAATTTTTCAACAGGTGCTGCCTGACTAATTGAAGAGAGAGGAACACTGGCACCTTCTGTGTCTATTATTATGACCAGTCTTCTTCCACTTTAGATGATGATGACAGAGATTGCTCAGAAATATGTGAATTGTTTTCCTCCATAATTCTTGACTATGAATGATACATTTGAAATGAATTTTACTGCAATATCTTTGGCAGAAATTACTCTCTTCTGACACAGATATCATCTGCCCAGTCCAGGGTATTATGTAAAAGATACTTGTATGCAGTATCCAGTCTTTAAAATACTGCTCTTGCAGTTATCACTCTCCATAAACGATTTTATATGCTCCCCCATTGCAGCAATATTATGTTCAGATAGTACGGCGCTGAGTGTCAAGTTAAAACATACAAATAAGCAAATTAATTATCCTTGGTTATTATAAAATTCTGCCTTTAGTTCTCCATCAGGGAAAAAAAAAACAGTTCACAGAGTTCTTTAGAGAGTGAAAAATGCACGTACATTTTATGAGAAAACATTTTCCACTTTGAAAACATTAAAAAAATAAACACTTGCATTAAACCTGGCTTAAGGTTTATAACATATGACAGTCTTTAAAAGAGGAATATATCTGGAGGTTTTCATGACTTCATAAAAATACCTAAGTTACACATGCTGAAAGTGCTGCACATTAGATACTCTTGTCTTGGAATGTAATTGCCTTAAAGGTAAAAAGGAAGCTGAGTTTAATAATTCCCCCAGCGTGTCTATTCTCCATTTTTGTTCCACAGAGGAAGCTAGAAGGATGTGGTATCATCAAAGAAGCATGTGTTGGGAGAGGGGAGAGCTAATCCTTAAATAGTTGTGCCCTGCATCTCAACGAAGGAATGAAAATCTTGCGAAAGGATTTCCTGAAGTCTTACATACAGTATATCCCTTAACCTATTAAATGCTGTAATTGTTGCACTAAGATAAGAGGTGCTTCCAAAGTAATCCATGCTGGGTGGCCCTAGGTAAAAACCTATTTATTAATATCCCAGAGTTGTGCCATGCAGTGATAGTGATGGAAATTTGGCAAACCAATCCTACTTCTGTCAGATGAGTGAAACAGCCACTTCACTCAAGACTGGATGACAGATAGATGTAGAGATCATTGTACTAGGGAAATCTGAAGGGATGGCTTATGATTAGGATAGTGACTGAGAGAGATGACAAGAAAAAGAGAAGAGTATAGAGAGTACTTTCTCATCCTGACAGTTTCAGAGACAGAAATAAGTCTGAAACCTCTTTCCCTTGCAACCCATATTGCCAATATGGATTGGCTGCAAAATATTGTTAATTTAGATTATTAACATTTGGCACACATTTTGAATTCACGCAAATGATTTGGGGTGGTGGACTGGTTTCAAAGAATCTTGGCAGTCTGTTTTACATGGACTGGTACAATATTCCGTGCTGTATAAATGGGAAAAGTGTGAGATGGAACTGAAATAACTTGCTTAAGTGGAATGAGTGAAAAATGTAGGTGATAACTTTTCTTTGGAAATTATAGTCTTAGTTGTCCTAAAACTAGTCATAAATTTTGGTTAACACTGAAAATCTGGCAGAATATCTTAGAAGAATAACAACTTTTACTCAGTGGTATACATGGGTGCAGCTTTTGCTCAGTTTCTGGGAGATTTAGGACTGATTACCACAGCTGATCAGCTGATCCACACAGGGAAAGTCTTTCCTGTTAAGCTACTTGGGGCTGGATAGTTCTCATCTGCTGTGGATGATGTCTCATTTTTATATTTAAACTCATGCATTCAAGTGCTTCAGCTGCTAGGATGGAGGTTGTTTCCTCTTGCAGCTTGGACGAGTACCATGCAGGAGGGTCTAACTCTTGGTGATTGAGTTGTTCAGTGAAGACATAGAGAGTCTTGCAACATTTGCCTGTGATATATCCATCTGGAAGTGGCATGCTGATTAGACAGCACTGAGGAACAGAGTTTGGGAGAGGTATGTGCTGTTGAGTTTCCTTCCTAGAGCTGTTCCACTTTATGAAGCAGGCATTAAGATGGTGCTCTGCTAACAACACATGAAGCAAAGCTGCAAAGGGAGCTCTCAACCCCAGCCTGGCCCAGGCTGTGGATCTGGGAGATGTGCGTTCAAGGATCATGAGAAGAGCAGACTCTTAAATCCAGGACAGCCAAATCCTGGGTCTTGGGCTTTGTGTTATTAAGTTAAGACAGTAAAACCCATGTCACTTAGAAATTTTGTGGATTTGTCTTTCCCCCTTCAGTGGGAGAGGGGTTGTTTGCTCTTTTTTTGGTGTTCAAAACACATTTATTCTCTGTTGAGTGGAATATTATCATGGTGGAATATGATATTAAGCATGGAAAACATAGCTTTAACATATTTTTTTCTTGATTTAGAGATCAGGAGCTGAAAGACATTCCAAACAGTCTGAAATGAGGCTTATTTTCCTCTTTTTTCTTTGTTGGTTGACCTGGGAAAACTATTACTCACACTGCCGGCTTGTGGGGGCTGCCTCAGCTCTGGGCATTGCAGGGACATAACTGAAGGTCCTACTGAAGAAAAGTCACTGGCATCCTAGTGCGTATCAACTGCTGGGAAAATCCCACCATGCTTGAGATCAGTGACATCGCTGTACTTCTGTCATGAAGCATTTCTTCATACACTTTCAGGGCACTATAGCTTCTTGGATCCATACTGAGTTTTACTAAGAGAAAATAGATCACAGGATCTAAATATTATGTAACACGCCACTGCGCAAAGGCTGCATCAATGTCTTGGTCTTCGGGCATGGACAGGGCTGTTCAGCAGGAGAAAGGGGTGGAGAGTGGTGGCAAGGCAGGCAGAAGCAGTGTCCTTTTCTTTAAGAGCACTATCCCATCATGCCCCAGCAAGGTCAGGAGAGCACAGACAGTAACTGAAGGTTTCCCAGGATTGCAGTGACCACCAGACATGTCCACAGTGATAATGCAGGTCTGAGGTCAAGCTGGTTGGCTCAGGGCAGTTCAGGCCCACTGGTGCACTCAGGGTCCTGATAATTGCATCTACTCCATACCAGACCTCGTTCTTGTGAACGAAACTTAAGACCATCAAAACATTGAGCTGAGTCCCTAAAATGGCCAGTTTACAAAATGTAAAAATACATATGAACCAAGTTAGTGAGAGAAAACATTTAAGTATAAAGGTGTATATGAGAACTAGATTTTTTTTATGAGTGATTTTGTAGATATTCTTCTCCTCTCCATTCTCCCCAAAATCAAGGAACTCTGCCAAACAGAAAAAGAAGACATCAAAATATTTTATATATTATCAAAATGAATGAGAAAAAGAGAAGTTCGTAGCCACTTATATAAATTAGCAAAGGGAACATTCAGCCAAATGACAAAGTTAAGGGTGTTTGTGAACGATCTAGAAGTACACCACCAATGAAATAAAAATAGTAGCATTACTAATCGCAATTGAAAAAGCAGACATATATATCATAGTTCTTTTTCAGACAGTCTAGATGACGAGTTAGTATCAGATGGTGAAAGACTATGGCTAAACAGGAGAAATGAATTGTTACTAGCTATTAAGTGTTTGGCCTTCATTTTGTACTCCACGATCCCTATGTGTACAAATAAACTCCCTTCTCTGTGTGTGAGGGAAACAAAATGCCTCGAGCTGTAATCAAAACCCACCCATGGACTGACCAACTAGGGGAACATCAAGTGAATGAACTCCTGAACCTGTGGTCATGCAACAGAACCACAGATTTCAGGGGATTTTTCTGTACTCACTTTGAAGTGAACTGAGCTGGAATCCCTGCAGCTGTAAAAATCTTATGCTTGTGTTAGGAGGAAAAAAATCCCCACTGTCAAAAAATATACCATCTCTGCCAGTTTTCTACATAATAATGCAGTGGTTTGAGCACTCACTTTGTGAAGAGTTACCTGAGCTGGTGAATTACTTCCAATAATGTTTGTGAATTCGCACTCAGTGAAGAAACGCCATTTAAACACACTCTGAGTGTAAATGAAGAAGGAGGCTACAACCCAGACCTCCCTTCAAATGCAGATGAGCTGCCTACAAGCAGGTTTGCTAAGTTCATATCGTGTTTTCTTCCCTCTTCTTCTCCTCTGCCTTCCATGAAAGTTTCACTTCTTTCTGAACCCTGCAAGGCGAAGAAAACCTGTTTCCTTGCATGCCCACCTTGCATCCTGATGTATTCTGGAGTTAGGACATTTTAAATATGGTGGGACATGTCCCGTTGATGTTAATAAATAAGTTCATGCTTAATTATTTACCTGTATGAAATTCTCAGGGGGATTGTTTCCAAGGTGTTTGGAAGCAGTACCTTCTCAAGTACCCAAGATTGCACTAGAGTACAGCAGAGTATACAAGTAGATCATGCTCCAGGAATCAGTCTTCCTCTTGCTCTCCATCCCAATGATGATGTGGGTCTCACAAGAGATACAATGAGAGTGGCATGAGCAAGTTATCACTCTCTGAGAAGGAGGAGAGACAAACCTCTACTCGCACTTGCTGCTTTTGTGGCTGCCCACACAGCGAGTGAATGTCTTTATCGTTCCCCTCTTTCCCTCAGTCTTGCTAATTCCTCAGTGCTGATCAGTGCAGACCCAGCTGCCTCATGGTGCTGGCAGCAGGGTTGAAGGAGGTGGTAAGGATCTCTGGGGCTGTGCAGAGAACCACTGTGCCTGCTGATGATTAAAGGAGGCTACGAATGAGTGATGGTCTCCATGAGCTGCATGGAGTCACTGTCGTAACCCCAGGCACTCAGTAAGTGTAAGCAGCCAATTTTGCTTATTTTTCTGACTGCGATTTTCATGTAGATACTCTGGATGTGCATAAACCATTATTTGTGCCCAGAAATATTTTCTGTTCTTCCAGTAACTAAGAACGGGGCACAGGAAGGATTAGAGTGACAGACTCAGAACAACCTCAAGGTTCTCAGCATGGCCGCAGATGGGGAGAAACAAAGATAAATTAGAGCTACTGTTTGCTAGGCTGCTTCTCCTATCATCTACTTGTTTTGTACTGGTTCCAGCTGGCTCTCTTGTGCTTCAAATATCCAGGGACTCCACAACAACTGAGGCTTTTTATAATAAAAATTCTTGCCCACTGGCCACACTCGCCGGCTCAAGCTCAGTATTTCCTGCAGAGACCGTGAAGACTCTGGCACAGCTTGACTTAGCACTGGAGGGAGTAATGCAGGTTCCTTTATTTAGCCCATGAAGCAACAAGAAAACATAGCGCTGTCTGCTCCTGGTGAAGCAGCACACAGTGGAAGTCACAGCACATATCCAAAGAGTCAGATATGACTCACCTTTCTACACAAGTAATTACATCATTATACATTGTGTCATGTGTTCTTCTAATGATCTTCTGTCATGCCTCTATCGTGTAATTGGTTCATTATTTTAGCCTTGTGCCCAGCATGCACCCAAACGCCAATCTTTACCAGCACCATGTGTTCAGTTCGAACTATATATCTCTGAGTACTATATTTAGTTGCTTTCTGGTCCCTATGCACAATGTGTTCAATACCACATATGTTTTTTTGAGCCCTCTGAAGAAATGCAAACATACTGCTTGTTAAGCTATTGTTTAGTTGCTAATCAGTCGGAATTCTCAGATGCCCTTTAGTGGCAGAGTTGCAATAATTGGGCTTCATGGTTTTCAGAACTATATAGTCTGTGATTTTACCCTTCAATGAGGCTGACCCTTGGCCTGCTGAGGGAATCTGGGCCCATGAATGAAAAATAGGGTGAAGATGCAATAGAGTGTTTAATGATTGTAAAGTTCAATAAGGGTTTTATGAATTAACTAGTGCTTTACAAGCACACAGTAAGTGTTCTAATGAATCAAAACCAAATATTTATGGAAGACAAGTAATTAGATGCGAGTGAATAAAATAGCCTATTAAACCATCTGGACAGTTCAAAGGATTGGTAATTTTCAAATAAAACATTGAAGAGTTAAGGACACCAGTTAAAATCTGACCCTTGTTAAAGGTAATTAGATATTCCTACCACCTGATTGCTATCTAGGAGACTTAGGTGAAATGAATTAGGGATTTTTTTTGTGTTTATGGCCAATTTTGGAGAAGAGATTGTCAGATTCTTGTAATCTTTCCAACAGGTACCCAGCAGAAAGATGAAAATTTAGATTATTTTTGTCTCCATCAACGTTAATTTAAATTGGGATGTGTTAGATGAAGGAAAGCTTGTGTTTCTATGAAAACTTATATGTGTGTTTCAATGATTAAAAGGGAAGTTGTGATTCCATAATGGATAATTTTAGGGGAAAGGGAAAAAAATCCCATGAAAAATATCTGAAATCCACAAGAATGTCTTATATGGAGCATAAATATTATAAAAAGAACAGAGCACTAACTGAAACCTACTTATAAGAAACCTTTGGCAGCAGAAGAAAATGACTTGAAGTATTTGAACCCTTAGTAATTAAGAAGCCCTCAAACAACTACAAAACTGTGAAAGAGGTAGGCATTACATAATCAAGTTTTATCTGAATTAGAAAGAAATTAAATTAAAGTAGGTGGAGGTTCACTACAAAAACAGATGCTTACTGTTGTCATAGCTTAGAACAAATTTCAAAGTCAAAGACAGCTGCATTCAACTACAGCCAGTCTAACAAGCTGCTAATATATCTCCCAGATAAAAAGTTACCTAAGTCAAGAGATTCCAAATGTTTCTGAAAGGTTTTCTCCCTCCTCCTTTTGACAATGCTACTGATTCATCACGGTTGTGTTTAAGCAAAGGAGGAAAGTAGCATTGGGATGCCTGTGTCTACATTGGTTTCTTACCTTATGAAAAGAGAAGTAGGTTTCCACCTCCAGCTCCTGTCTATGTTATGAGGCTGTCTAACACGTCAAAATGCTTGTTTGTCAAATATATCATGTAGAAAAGGGTGCTGAGCTGCTTCAAGCAGAGCTTTTGTGCCATATGTAGCAGTATAATACAACGTGTACTGAATACTGAGAAAGGCGGGGCTAAAGGAGAATTGGCCTATTTTAGGCTCCTTAGGGACTAGGATGTGCTCAGAACCCTTATCGGGACTGACCTTGGATCTTTTTTTGGCTTACAGCCTTACATACTGGGCACAAGTAGAAGGCATGGAGAGAACGGAATGCCTAAGAAAGGCCTGAAGAAGCCAGAAAGTTTGGCAAGAAAGTGCCTGAGTGAGACATGAGGAATTGCTTTAAACTGAAGGAAAGCCAGCTTTTCACTCCATCATATAGTGGTAAGCCACCTTCTGTAGTTAAGTGCCTTCTCCACAGTAGCCTATAGTTGGAAAAGCCAGCAGCAGTCTGATATGTGATTGTTAACCATCTGAAGGTCTGGGGTTAGTTTCTGTCTGACTAGGAAGGTCTTCAACACAAGTTTTCTGTTTTTCTGATAAATGCTATATCCAGGAGTCTGCAGGTGCCAGCAGGTTAGTGTCTCATCTTGAAGCTGTTCTGTTTGTTACAGGCTATTTAAATATTCATTGGAGCAGAAACTGCATCAGAGCAAGTCTCCCAGGTGAGTCTTCCAACCATCAAACTACAGCATTTCTCTCTCTCTGGCCTAATGAATATTTAAGATATGATGGGGATGTCAGCCATAGAAAAGCCCATGATAAAATTAATTCGATCCTCATAGCAGGGTTTGAATAGTTTGCTGTAAATAAAGCATTGGGGCTATGCAATGAATGTGAAGGATAAAAGAAAATGTTGAATAGCTTACTCATTAAGTGGGCACCATCCAGTACAGAAAAAGGAAAGAACTGTGTGGAAAAAATAGTATGTCATCAAGTAATTAAAGACTGTGGCACAGTGCATAAGTGACTGAATTAACGTTTTTGAGAAATCTTAATTTTGGCATTTACTAGCACTGAAGTGTTTGACTTTGCAATCTGAGCAATATTCTTTTTGTGTATCCTTTTTGTGCAGATAAGCTTGACAAAAAGCGAACTAAGGAAACCTCACAAAGCCTTAAAAAGCCTTTTCCTCTTTCCTCTACCACAATTGCCTCTGAATGAGAAATTATGGTAGTTGGCTGAGAATCACAATCAAACAGTGAAAACTTAATGTAGTTGATAATTATTACCATTGCATTTTCTCGGTAGGAATTGATTTTCCTACTTCCTTTCTGAGCATACTCTACTTCACAACTTCTCAGACTAACGTACAATGAATGCTACTAACAGGAGGTTTTTACAAAAAACCTCTACTGCTACAGCTGAAGTTAAAGAGGGAGGGGGCGGAGGCATTTAAAGGGTGAGGTTTTGAAGAGACAGAATATATGGCTAAATAATAGAAAGTAATCAAGATGGCAATTTTTTCCTGCTGTTCTGCTGATGAATTTGCCCATGAGCAGATTGGAATATTTAAAAAACATATTCGTTATTCAAAATCATTTGTCAAGGGTCAAATTCTTTCCTGGTTACTCATACTGAAGCAAAAAAGACCTGTCTCTGGAACAAGCTGCTACTGTGTGTGAATAGACATGAGGAAATCTGTTCCCAATTAATTTATGGAAATAATTCTCCATTTCATAAGCAACTCTTTGTGTGTGTTTGTTATTCAGAATGTGAATGGTTTTGACTGATCTTTTAAGTAATGTGGCATGTTACAATGTGTCACAACACATTGAACTGGGTTTCTAGTACAAATATTTGGCTATAATCTGCTATAATTTAATTTCTGTGGTTGTTTTCTGATATTCATAGATAGTTGTCCTTCTCAACAGTTCTCCTACTTCCTCTGGAAATATTTTTCTTTAATAATCAGAGAAAGTAAACAGAATAAGAGCTGGAGTGAATTCATTTTACCATGTACAAGAACATGTGTGATTTTTATTCCGGGGGTGGGCAGATTAGCCTGGTACTAGTGATTTATGTCCGAGGGAAGGATTATATTTAGTAAAACACATGAGAATAGTCAGACAAGATAACACACATGATATTGCTGCTTCTCTAATGGTTTCATAGCAAAAAGATAATGGACATTTTAGAACTGTGTCTTGTAGATAGCTAAACCACATACTACGCCTTATAAAACTCTTCTTATATTGATTTGTTGGAAGCCTTTTATATTTCAGAAGCTTGTCAAAGAGTCATTGTGGCACGATATTTCTTCCGATCTGTAATATACACTTGTTTCCACTTTAGCAAAAGTACTTTTAAGTGTAATACTTGGGTGAATTGAGACACCCAACCAAATATCATTAAGAATTTTTGCTGTACTGCAGGAGTTCCAAGAGTCCCCAGAGCCTTTTCAAAATAGAAGAACAACATACGCTTGTTTTATCTAACTCACACTGAAATGACTAGCTCTAAAAGAGTGGAGATGTGTTTACAGCCTATTCGAAGCATAGAGCCTACAAAGAACCTGTAGACATATTTTGATTATTAGCTAAGTTGAGTACTAGGTTTCTCCTTCTTTTTTTTCTAGGCTGACTTTGTAAAGGGAGTTGCCCACTCAGCCATAACTAGAAGGGAGTTGGTGAGACCCAGTTTGCATAGTTACGGGTCAGTGTGGGTTTAGTAGTTGTGTCAGCTTCATGAGGATGTTTTTCTTGCTAAAGTGTAGAATGGATTTTTAGTCACTTTGGAATTTCAGAATAAAGTATTCTGCATGTCTGGCTTTACCATTAGCAGAGTAAAAGGCAGCAAAGCCCTTTGCTTCCAGATCTGTCAGGGCAGGCTCAGAGGTGTGGACTTTGGATGCTTTTGAGCAGAACTCCAGAACAGTGACAGCAACAATCCTGCTGAGTGCATCTACAGGCTCTTGCAGGCTCTTCAGGCCATTGTCCGCTGCACTTAAGGAAGAAATAAGTATTTCTAAAACACAACATATTCACAATTAGCCTCCAGAATGTCATATCCTAAACATCTTTCTGGGACTTATTTGCCATAATTATGTCTTTGAAATGGACAGACAGATATAATATATGTATGTAAATTAGCTGACATATTAAGCTTGGCACAGCTGAAGCGGAAGACTGGGCATCTGAAAGTTCCTTTTTTGTTCAATTTGGACCCACCTGGTTTAATTTAGAGCATCTTCTGCATCAAGCTGGTGGCTGTTGTGTTTTAACAGGAAATAAAGATGCTGTTTTTTCATCCATTAGGGCCACTTATGACTGTGTTCACTTTGCCAGTTTGCTATAGGGAGACAGCCAGAGGTCAGTCCATGATCCAATATTTGCACGGGACAAAGTGGCTCATGTTCACATGGGGTGAGGGCTAGGTTCTCTGTAGTAGATTTGCTTTTGGAAATGACCAAGAACCAAGCCAGGCTGCATTGAAAAGCCAGAGTCCTCTACTCACTCTTTCTTTCTCTAGTGCCAGAGGTATGGATGTGTATATTTTAGGACTTAAATAGTAGTTGGCAATAGAGTACATTGTACATACTGTACACGGTACAGTAATACATGGATTCTTCTTGTAAAGGCTGAGCCAGGCAGCAGGTTTTGAGTGTTGTCTCTCAACTCCTTGCACAAACAAGGTTAAAGAAACAGGCCTATTACTTTTATGTTCCTGAGGAGTATAGTTTAAGACTTCAGTATTGAGTCACAAATATGCTGAATAAAATAATGAACAGTAGCATGAAATACAGAATATTCTTCTTTATTGTCATGACTGGTTCCAGCAGAAACTGAAACTCGTCTTTCTTCAGAGAGCAGGTGGAGTACAATCAAAGGAAATTCAATTTTCTCCTACAATAATGGCAGCCTAACAAAAGGAGAGTACCTTTGATATGAAAAGATATGGCAGAATCACAAAGTGGCTGAGGTTAGAAAAGACCTCTAGAGGTCATTGTATCCATCCTCCTGCTCAAGCAGGACCACCTAGATCCATTTGCCTAGGACCATATTCAGAAAGCTCGTGAATACCTCCCAGGGAGGAGACTGCACAACTTCCCTGGGCACCCTGCGCCAGTGTTCATTCACCCTCTCAGTGAAAAAGTGTTTCCTGATGTTTATGAGGAACCTCCTGTGTTTCAGTTTGTGCACCTTACCTCTTCTTGTCTCTGAGCACCACTGAGGAGAACTTGGCTCCATCCTCTTTGCACCCTCCTTTCAGATATCAGTGCTCTTTGATAAGATCCCCCTGAACCTTCTCTTCTCCATGCAGCACAGTCCCATTTCTTTCAGTGTCTCTTCATATGTGAGCTGCTCCGGTCTGTTAATCATCCTTGTGGCTCTTTGCTGAGCTGTGGTCAGCAGTCTGTGAATGCCTCTCTTGTACCAAGGAGCCCAGAGCTGACACAAGTATTCCAGGTATTCAGTAGAGGGGAAGTATCATCTCCCTCCACCTGCTGGCAATACCTTTTGTAATGCAGCCCAGGACACCATTAGCCAAAGTCACATTGATGGCTCGTGTTCAACTTGGTGTCCATCAGGACCTCCAGGGATTTTCATGCAAATGTGCTTTCCAGCTGAGTGGTCCCCAAGACATACTCATTCCTGGGGTTGTTCCTCTCCAGATGCAGAACTTTGTGCTTCTTGTTGAACTGCATAAGGTTCCACCCCACCCATTTCTCCAGCCTGTTGAGCACTTTCTAGATGGCAGCATGACACTCTGGCACATTGGCCACTCTTCCTGGCGTTATGTCATCAGGAAACTTGCTGAGGGCATACCCTGCCCAGTCATCCCAATCACTGATGAGGATGTTGAACAGGATCAGAATCAGTACTGACCCCCACGGTACACAGCTCGTTAATGGCTAAACTGATTAGATATTGTGCCATCGATAACTGTGCTCTGGGCCTGGCCATTAAGTGAGTTTTCAACCCACCTCAGTCTCTGCTTATCCATCCCATACTTCATCAGATCTTCTATGAGGATCTTGGGGGAGACAACTGAAAGCCTTACTGAATCCAAGCGGACAATATCCACTGCTGTCCCCTCATCTACCAGTCATATAATCATGGGAGTTTATCAGGTTGGTCAAAACCAACTTTCCCTTGGTGAATCCATGCTGATTAACTTTGATGATTTTCTTGTCCTAAATGTGCCTGGAAATGATTTCCAGGATTAGCTGCTCCATCACCTAACCAGGGATCAAGGTGAGGTGACTGGCCTGTAGATCTCTGGATACTCCTTCTCATCTTTCTTGAAGAAAGGAGTGATGTTTGCTTTCCTCCATTCCCGAGACATCTCTCAAAATTGTCATGATTATTTGAAGGTAATTGAGCAGCCTCATAATGACATTGGCTGGATCCTTCAGAACTTGTATGTGCATCCCACCACATGGGATGCATGGACTTTGTCTAATTTGCTTAAGCATTTTCTAACCTGATCCTCTTCCAGCAAGGGTACCTCTTCCTTATTTCAGCCTTTCTCCTAGGCCTCTGGGATTCCCGATGGCTGGTCCTCCTAGTAAAGGTGGAAGCAAAGAAGGCATTTAGTACCTTGCCCTGTTCCATGTCCTGTGTCACTAGAGCCCCTGCACCATTCATCAGTGGGTCCATACTTCCCCTGTTACTTGTGTACTTACAGAAGCCCTTCTTGTCCTTGACATCTCTGGCCAGATTCAATTACATTTGGGCTTTGGCTTTCCTAACTACACCTCTGCATGCTCAGAGAGCATCTCTGTATTTCAAAAGGGTTACGTGTTCTTGCTCCCACCTTATATATACATAATTTTTGTGTTTGATTTTTTTGCCAGGATTTCCCTGGTCATCTGCACAGGACTTGTGGGGATGGACTGCCCTTGACATTGGAGGAGGCAATCCCTGAATTTCAATTGGTTTTCTTGGATCCCTTTTCCCTCCAGGGCCTTATCCTGTGGGAGATTTTTAAGCAGATCCCTGAATATTCTTTGCTAGTATACATGCAGGGACTAACCTTTCTTCTAAATCATGCTTATTTTACCAAATATGGGGATTTTAAAACATGCAAATGTGGCTTTAGTAGGACAAAAGTGGAGTATTTTGTGCTGGCTGCTGAACAGTCATTTGCCACAGTGTTTCTCAGCTTCCTTCACTCAAAAACCAGATGTCCTAGGAGTAAAAATATCTCTAACACAGGCTGATTTGCTACCTCTGCATCTGTAAATGGAACAGAGTGGTGATCATCCTTCGGCCCTGCAAATGTAATGGTTCACACCCATGCAGATAAAATTATCCCCCAAACCACGCTGGCCATGCCGAGCTATCTGTTGGGAATGGCCTCAAAGTGGTGCTAATTTCTTAACAGTACTGTGAAAGGAAAGATGCTGTGAGCCACAGGTGTGCCAGAGAAACTACTTACAATTTAATATGCTTGGGCCCATGGCCCCGTCCTCTTTCTTTCACTGATGTTGATGTATCTATGTAGTTTGAGCCAGTTGCTTTCCCCAGGGAAGAGTTTCACGTAACTTGCTGCTACATTAATTTGTCTTTTTGCCTCTGGCTTTATAAAAGCACCTAGAACTTACAACAGGGCACAGCAGTCAGCCAGCCCAGACAGCCATCATTTGAAAACTTAGTGTCCCACTGCCCCCGAGTCTGTAAAAGCTGGAAGCTGGTCCGGGAATGGAGACTGTTGATATTTTTTAATAGATCAGGAACAACTGTACTTAACTTCTAATTTATAAAAGAATTGACTGTTTGCTCAAGAAGAGCTTTGAAGACTTCTCTGCGTTTTTTTAAGTTTTTTCATTTTATTTCATATAAAGGCAAGCCAAGCTGTTGTTCTTAAGCACAGTAGTTTTACAAGAAAGCTCTCACTGGAATGAAGAGTTACTCCCCAATGCTTAAGCATTATTCTGTATAATTATGGATATTTTTCCCTTCCAAAAATATTTTTTTTGAGAAGCTGACATTTCAAAGGCTTTCAATTCTGTGTGTCACTATCAAATAATCTTTTTTGTACTTGGCTGTTTATTATTGGATTGCAACAACGATAAAGCTCTAGGGGTTTTGTCTCCTTTGGTATGTTAATTAGCTATTTTCCCTTTGATCTTTTTCTTACTGAAAAGAGTGAAAAGCTATCTCGGTGGGGAATCTTACTGATGTACATTCATCCCCTCATCTCCATAATCTGAGGATCAGAGGGAGACAACAAATTTCACTGCTGAGTGAGGTTGCTATAGGCCTTAGTTATAATGTACTCTGCTTCTAAATAATCCCACCACCATTTATATTTGGAATATTGAAGAGGAACCTCTGAGAAAAAGAAATGCAAAAATAATTAATTTTAAACTGTGAACTACCTTCATTAATGTAACTTTTTCTTGAAGTTTTAAGCTCATGCATATGCCACAAGCTCTTTCTTTCTTGTATGTCTCTACAAATTTTTCCTGGTTTTTTTTTCCCCTCCTTCTTTTTTTACTGTTGGCTTTTGATACATTTTCATTTCTTGCAGAAATGATATATAGGCTAGGTACAGAGTAACTATTGAGTGAACTTTTAAATATTAAGTGTTACAGTAGCTTTCATCTGGAAGTGATGAAAGTCCTGTAACTTGGGACAGTTGAAAGTGGTGGGGCAGGACTGTGGAGTGGTGGGGAATACACGTAAAAAAGCTTACAAATATACACATACACATATGTGTGTAATTCTGTCTCTCAAAATCCTTCATCAAAACCAGTCATCCTTGTACTGCATTTCTTGAAAAACTTGAAATAAAAACGCCTCAGTGACAGGCAGAGGCAGATAGACCGCCTTCATGGGATAGTTCAGCATCTGTGGAAATGTAGGCAAGATTATTTACTAAAGACTTTCCAAACAGGGTATCTTTGATCCATTTTATTAATTTCCACAGGAGATAGACAATGCACTATGCAACTCTGCTGCTGAGGTTCTTAAACAGTGTCCTGCAGTATGGAATGTGATCAGATCTTGGTGTTCACAGCGGAGACATTTACATTTCAGCTGGTTGTGTAGACTGCCTTGGCAGTCATCAATGAGAAGCTGGCAGTTACAGAGCAAGAACGGTGGCATTTTAAATTAGATATTTAATGTAGGTCAGGTGAACTGTGCCCTAACAGTACTCATTTCTCTCTAGCAGCAAGTTCATAGCTGTGTCAAATCAATACTGGTATTTTCTGAAATGGGATGGGACAAGTTCTTCCTCTCCTATGTTACCTTGCATGTGGAAGGGTGAACAGGACCTAGCACAGAGGACTTGAGATACTCTTGCCAGTGTACAACCATTGCTGCTGTGGCTGCAAACTCTAGTAACGGCACATCTGCGTGCACGCGTGTGTGGGGGTGACAGGCTGTTCACGTAGTGTAGGTACACCACTTGGTCAGGGATATAAAACAGTGTTGGCATTCTCCTGGTGTGAACGCTGGGGTTGGAACCTACCCTATAAACTTGCAAAAAGTTCAGCCTGGCTATTAAAATAGTGGTGGCTAATGCAATCTGAGATGCCCAAAGAAATTTCAAACAGCCATATGGGGATAAGTGGGTGCATAACTTTCAAAAGTTGCATGTTCTTGTGGAGCAGCTGGAAGTCCTATGGTGTCTTTTATGGAATTTAGGCAGGTGAATGCCACTCTAAGAGTGGGATTTAATGCCACATTCAGAAATTTATATGAAATTTATATGTCTGCACGCAAGTGAGGTGTCTAAGCTTCCATTACAGTTGAAGATCTGGTCGATGCTGTAGAGTCTAGAGAGCCAATAGTCTTGTTCTAAAACAAACCTCTAGATGTGACCCACTGATTTCAACTGTGTAATATGCTTCTATGCTCTGGACCTTAGTTCCATGCCTGCTATGTAAAAGTCAAATTCCTGTGCCTACATTAATGTGATACCTGTCATAGTTTGAGATGCTCTTTTTCTCCCACTTTGCTACTAGCTCTTATTTCTGGGAGGCACAGGTACTTTGTCATATCTGACAACCCCATGTAAATACTACTGGCACTTTAAGACACCTGAAAGCCTGCTAGACGCTGCTATGTGTGCAATTGTCGAGCATTTTTTGTGAGCTCGGAAGTTCACATGAAAATATTTCTTTCTCTTCATTGACTACAAAGTAGTCTAGTTCAGATGTTGAGACATCTGTGGTAGATCTCTAGATGTGATCAAGTGAAACCCTTTTCTGGTCTCCTGGGCACATGCATTTCAAAGACTCATGGGAATCCAGTTGTTTGCAAGGTAGCAGTACAGTGTTTCCCTAGAGCACCTGCCTGATATAATCTCTGTGTTGGTATTTCTGACACAGAAAAAAAAAAAAATGAGTGAAAATCATGTTGGAGATCCTCTGGAGTGATTTTAATACTTATGCCTTCCTACATGCTCTACAACCACCGGATGCCACATGTGACTGATGTAAGTAGGTACTATGATATGAAGAACCAGATGTATTTTCTTTTTCACATAGTTGGGTCTGTGTTGTTAATTTTCTAAATGTGCTGCTTACATGACAACTTCTTACCTCAAACTTTTCTCCACTATTATTAAGACTTAACCATTTAAAACAATGTCAGTCACCAAAGACAAGGAGAAAAAGTAGGAAGGAGGATTTAGATCTTATTACAGACTTATGCAATAAAAATCTTGGTCCCATGAGTTTCAGATGTTCTGAGCAAGATTCAGGTGAGATCCCCAATGGTCCATGTAATTACAGAAGGAAGGATTACTGCTTTCTGCCCCGAGTTAGACAACTAAGTCTGAGCTAGACACAAGATCTTCCCTTCATTGAAACTGAAGAGAGAAATTGGACTTCTCAGATGAGATTCAGCATTTAAGACTGTTCTAATAAATCACTCTCTTGATGCGCTTACTTCTGTCTACGGACTGTAAAAGGAGCCTCAAATGATGATATCTCCCAAACTTAGACATTTATAAAGTCAATGAAATAAAAATGGATTCTATGGATCTGGGACCAGTGGAGAATTTGCCCCTGGTCCTTCAGATGAAATTCTGAATTCTGAATATTCTGTCAGCCTTTACATGAATATATCGAATTGTATGTACAAGACCATAATTTTTATGTTCATAATTTTTTTACTGTTATGCTGCTTTTTCAATATTCAAAGGTGACCTATAAATGAAAGTCACCAATGTTTTCAGAAAAACTTAATAAATTATGCTTGGAAATCACATCTATCCTTAAGCCTTTGTGACAGTCAAATACGCACTGAATTAAGGCTTGCTGAATCAGGTATGGTACAACACCTCTGGACACGGTCAGTGGGTTTCTGTGTCCTGGCTGATTATCTCTTCAAGCACATGTTCTGCTTCTTTATTTCTGACCTATTCACTCAGGTTTGGCTGTGAAAAGCACTTTCTGCTTTTTCCTTTACCTATCTTGGTTTTAGCTTGTTTTCCTCCTTTGCTTGTCATTAGATTGTCAGTCAATTCCTGAATTCTCCAAGCTGGGGATCATCTGCAGAACATACTCAGAGTTCCTTGATCCATGTGGCTCATTTGTACCACACTTCTGCAGTGAGGTTTACTAGTGCACTGTCCCAAGGCCTGACCTGTAAAACATCTAGAGAACGTGATGGATTCCTCCAGTCTGCAAATGACACCAGACTGGGAACACCGGCCAATAAACTCAAGGGCGAAGCTGCCAGACAGTTAGACCTGTTGTATACAGGCTGGAAGAATGAGCTGACAAGAACCTGCAGTCCCTTCCAAACTGAATTTTCCTGTGATTCTATGACATAAGCTCAGTCCTTGCTATATATCCTTGACTTTGCTACACTGTAGTCCCTATATTTTGCTGATCCTGACCATGCTTTGCTTATTTGACTTTCTGGCTTGACTTTGGCTTCAGTGTTATGGGCTTGATGTGAAACCACCAAACCTTTGATGGAACCAGTTACTGCTGCCAACTCTGCTCTTCTTGACAAAACCAGCTGCTAGGAACATCATTCCTTCTTAGCCTGCATGAACTCATCATAAAAAGTTCACTTTAAGGCTCTAAAAAATCTCCATGAAGTTTTCCTCTTAGACCCCAGATCCTGAAATCTAGTTATTATCAACCTTTTTTATGGTCTCCTTTTGCAGGGGAGGGAAGAATTCTTTTGTTCTTCAAAACAAGAAGGTATTCCACACACTCCATTTTTTCATATCTCCATTTTGCAGTGTATCTTTGTTCTTTCATCTTCCTAAGAATGGTATTTAGATCAGCCTGTCACCACAGTGGCTGAAATGTAGGCAGGAGCTTGTGGCATAATGGTTGCAGTAGAAGCATTTATTTTTATTTATAACATCTTGGAAAGTATAGAGAAACTGCGCCACCATTTCTGGATATAGCAAAGCCGTCAGTATATATTTATGTGCTTTGAGGAAAAATAATTAGTCTACCTTAGGGTCCTGTTGAAGAAATATGGGGAAAGAGGTATTCCTGAGGAATCACACCATGGGAGGAGAGAGTAAGAAGCTAGAGGGCATATAGGATTTGCAAGGAAGGTATAGATGTAGGTGGTAGGGTTGTTGTAGGGAAATACTTTGGCTCTTTAAATAAGAAGGAAAAAAGGTGGTTCATTTACTCCTGTAGTTTATGTAAGCAACGATCTATGGCTATTAAATTCTAAATCCACTGTACACCTTGAAGACTTGTTGCAGGATTATCCAGCTTCTCATGTTATTGCTGGAGACAGAAGGCATGTAGTCTGGGTGTTCTTCTCACCTTAGCCAGTGTCTGTCTATGTAAATACTAAAATATTCCAATATGAAATTTTCTTTGCAGTTCAAGGTCAACATCCTAGCAACAGTGCTCATCCTTGAGTATGCTGTGACAAACAAGACCAAGCATATCTACAGTCTGCTGACTGCAGTTGCTTCCACATCCTTCTGTAATAAGAAGCTGCAAGTTTTTATGGTGGTGATGGTAAGAAATTCATGAGGGAGATGGAGGCTTTCTATGTGACCAAATATTTTGGTATGGCTGTGCTGGATTTATTCTATGTACTATTTGGGATGCTGATGTAAAATTATCTGGTGAAAGTTAACAATAGATTTTGTAATCGGAAAAGCTGTCCTAAACTGTCGTGGATGTAATGCTTCGTGACTAGCTGACCAGCTACAACTGGTCTTCAGATTAAACCTCCAAGTCTCAGAGCATCATGGATAAGCCGTCCCCATATGTTATTCTTCCATCTCCTGACAGTATAGACTTCTCACAAACTGCCTTGCCACAAGCATATCCTGTTCCCTACTCGCTACCTTCTACTCTCTGCTTGTCCTTGTTAAACAGATCTGTCCATCCTACTTCCCTGCAGAGCCACAGCCTCTGAGTTTTATGTGGGCTTGGAAGGAAAGTGGGCTGTTGTTGTTTCTGACATCCCCTGAGGGTTTGGAGACATTCATTAGAAATTTCTCCTCCTTGCACTGACGTTGCGTGGGAGATAGTTGTTTTATTTTAGTGGTGACTTTGAATTCGGTTGGTTTCTGTTCTCAAATGTGCTGTGGAATGAGGAGTGGGTGGTGTCACAGCTGAAACTTCATGCTAAATTCATCAGGATCAGCTAAACAGACAAAACTCACAAATAGGAAGATGATAAAATGATAGACATGTTTAGCTGGAAAGGTCGTCAAGAGATTGCTTATTGCTGCTTTGCAGTAAGGCAGGATCAGTTGTACCTAAACCTTTGGTAATGGAGAATCGTCTACTCAGCTGTTACAAACCATTAGTTGCTCAGCCATTATAAACCTGAGATTTCACAACCACCCCACACATCAAACTCTGATGTGCAACTACTCTTTCATTTGCAATGCCTTCTTGAATGTGAATTTTAATCATCTTTGCTGCAAATTAAATCTTTTTTTTCTTTCCTTAGTGGACAAGGAGAACAGCTGATTTCTGTAATAAGCAGCAGAAAGAACGAACTGTTGGAACAGGGCAGTCTGCCTCCAGAGGTTTTAATTTTATAGGGTTCACTGTACATTTCTCATTTTCCATGTCTGAAGGACAGCACTGAGTAGACTCTAGATCTCTGCCACCCATCTATGGTAGCTGATAAAAAGCATCAGCAGAAGACAGGAAGTTTCCCTAGAATTGCAGTGAGATTGAACCAATATTTTTTGAGTGTCGGAAATGACAGACTTGTAAAATCAAACATCTGGTGTTGCAGACAATGTCCAGATCATGGCAGTGTGAAAGAATGGGATACTGCAGAGAGGAGCTGATTATGGCTGTTGTATTCACACAGATGCCCTGGTCCAGTGTCAACATATAAACTGAGCTGGTGGTGTGGAGGAAGACAGTTTTGAGCCTTTATGTGAAGGTGATAATGCAGACACCTCCCCCAGCTGCTCCGTGTCAACTTCACTCCCACCAAATGCCCTTCCGTTTGCTCAGAGGCAAACAGACAGGAGGAAGCCAAATGCTGCATAAGCTTCATGAGGTTGCTAATTATGATGGCTGCTTGGAGTCAATGTGGTAATTAGAAATACCACAGCTGAGTCCAAATGGACATGCTGGTGTTTGTTTTTACCTTGCAGAAACAAACTGAACATGAGGGCTTGATAACCTCTCATCCAAACCCTTGGAGCATACCCCAGCATAAGGTAGCCTAAGTGATGACAGGGATGTCACAGGGACCATTTGGATGAAGAAAGTGAGCCAAACTCTCACACAGATCACATTTAGAAGATTTTGGATCTATACATAGATAAATAACACAGCTGAACATTTTTCTATGTATCACGTTGCTGCCAGTGACCTCTTATTTCCAATCTATCTCAAAAGATACTTATTCTAGAAACGTGGTAAGTACATTTGCATAAACACAGAAAGTGATTCTGCTTATATTTAACATACACACTTAAAGAACAATAAGATTGCAAGGTCAGGATCTAAGAATAACCACAGTTATTATTAAGCTTATTCATGTAATATCACTTCTGCCCCTTTACATATATTTGGTATTTATAGCTATATTTACCCCTAGTTACAGTCTGTTCACAATTGAGTAGAATCCAACATATTCTGATGCAATGGAAGATTATATCCTAATAGTGCTAGAAAGTCAGAGGAGGAATTTTAGAGCTGGTATTCTCTAAATTTACACTGTCACTTCTTTTTATACAAACTTGTTTTCTGCTCATTTGTTTGTGTGTGCTTGTGAGATATATATGCAGTTTATTCTGTACATATTTGTGTCCACATCCTCTTACTTTTTATTTCTTTCCATTATAAAAAAATAATAAAGGATATATTTCATTTTTAGTATATCCATGCTAGAGTGCAGGAAAATCAAATAGCTTTAGTCACTTCAGTTCTTTTTCTATAAAATCAGGATTTACAATTCAGGTCTTTGCAGTCTTTCTATGGAAGAAATGTATTGCCTAGCATCTGGATGTTATTATTATTGCTATGTACTCTCTGTTATCTGTTGAAAAGATTAATATTTTTTTTTCCCCAGATATTTTTAAGCTGGGACCATGGAAACTAGCTAAGATACAGAGGCCTATTGCCCCATGTGTAGTACTGGGTATGTGTGAATACACTGCATACAGGGTCCATGTGGACTCTGGTATTTCACCTTCATGTGTAAGTTCTTTTGGGAAACGTACACTGGAGACACTTCAGCAAGGCACTAGCATCTGATATGCCATATGGCACTATGAGGTGCAGCATCATTTTTGGGAGGGTGGTTAGCTGTGATGGAGACTTCAAGCATGAGTAGAGAGCTCTAACCCCTCTTACGGTGCTGCAGTATCCAGCTAATATTGCCCAGGGGCATCTGTACTGCGGCAAGTGTATATTGCTGTTCCAAAATGGCAAACAGCAAAGCTATAGCATGCATTTTGCACTGCATTCTTGATGAAATGGGGTTGTCTGTGTGCTGAGCCTCTTTGTTTTGTGGTCAGGGCATGGAAACCATTTAATGTAGGTCAGAATGTGCTACAACGCAAATAAAACAAAATCTAGAGTGACTGCACACTAACACATACATTCTTACACACTGTCTTAAGTCATGACTTGGAGACTGCTTATTTACAAAAATAATTTCCTCTCTGAGTATCTGCAAGGGAGACGGCTTCTGTGCTATTTTGGTGCTGTAGGATGCACCAAAATGACATCTCTTTTCTTTCTGACTTCACAGCCTACCTTTTTATCAGGAGTCCTACTGTGAAATATAGCCTATATAGATATATTATTTTTTTTTTTAAAAAAAAACATACCCCCTCCACTATCCTCCTTCTGATTTTCAAAGAAAACCTTTTTATGAGTGCTTTCCTGAATTGTAGGCATGGCTTCTTTCCTCTTTTTTTGTGCCAAATAATGGGTGTTTTGAAAAGAAACATGGAATGCATAAGCAAATCTATTTAAGTACCTGCTTCTTGAAAGAGAGGAAGACAGAGAAGAGGGTAAATGGCAGAGGCACTGCATGGTTACTAGAAACAGCTCTTTTCACATCCATGCTTTTTCAGAGTAATCTTTTCTCTTCTAGTGGTAAAGGGCTTTTTTCTGTTTTCATAGCTGTTTTTAAAATTTTGCTTTTACAAACAGAAATTAGTTTAACCTTGTGGCATCGTTGTGAGATAAATAATATGATATGGTCCAGTTTGGCCTCATAGAGTTGTTTGTATACAGAGTTACAAAAATGCCCACTAGTAAAATCTTAAAGGTTAGGTTCTGTGCCAGGAAAAGGAATGTACACAGGGGTCTGAGGTCCATCCAGGAGATTGATGATGTAAGCTGCATGAGCTTACACCAGCTCCTGGGCAGATAGATAGCCTCTCCATTCTGTGGAACTTGGACCTGATGAAGTATCTTATGGCATTTCTGCCTTTCTCGGTTTCTGTATTTTTTTTTCCCGTCTGCATTGGAGAGATAATGAAAGGCAAGGGAGATCAGAAAGCTTCAGTGGAACCTGGATCCATCTGTGAGATGGCTCCAGACCCTGACAGATAACCTGGGAGCCAAATGGCATTTAGGTCTGTAATGGTAGAACAACTGACCATGTTGGTTCTTCAGGGATAGGGAGGACAGCTCTGACACATTCCATCAAACAAGAATTTAGAGGAAACTTCATGTCTGTCCTTCTCACCTGTTCCATGTTGTTAGTTTTCCTGTGGGAATGGTTAACCTTACTCATAGAGTCATAGAATAGTTTGTGTTGGAAGGGACCTTTAAAGGTTGTGTAGTCCAACCCTTCTGCAGGACCAGAGATATTTCCAACTAGGCCAGGTTGCTCAGAACCCTGTTCAATCTTATCCTGAAAGTTTGCAGGGATGGGGCATGTACCACCTCTTTTCGCAATCTGTTTCAATGTTTTACCACCATCGTTGTGAAAATTGTCCCAATATCTAGCCTAAATCTATCCTCTTTCCGTTTAAAGTTGTTGTTCCTTGTCTTATTGCAACAGGCCCTGCTAAAAAGTTTGTCTCAATCTTTCTTATAATCCTCTTTTAAGTACCCAAAGGCCACAATAAGGTCCCTCCAGAGCCTTCTCTTCTCCATGCTGAACTCCAGCTATCTTAGTCTTTGCCTCATAGGAGAGGGTACCGGTCCTTTGATAATTTTTGTGGCCCTCCTCTGGACCACTTCCAACAGGTCCATGCCTTTCCTGTTCTGAGAGCTCCAGAGGTGGAAGCAGTACTCCAGGTGGGGTCTCACTAGATCAGAGTAGAAGGGCAGAAACACCTTGCTTGATCTGCTGGCCACGCTGCTTTTGATGCAGCCCAGGATTTGGTTAGCACAACTATATGCTACCATAGCAGTAGTGGAACATGTCTAGTACATCGTAATGTCCTTTACAACCTGGTTTGGGTGAGTCTTGGAGTCCAGACAGAGTAAATATAATCCTAACTGTACTGCTGACATAGTATTCAGTTCTGGCTCTGTGGCTGTCATGGCAGCAGTGCTCCTCTCCTTAACAAAGGAGTGATACTTCTTACTTTCCTAAACAATATATTTAGATTTCTGTGACAAACAGCCACATCTAAATTCAAAGTATCATTATAAAATCTTAGCACCAGTAATAAAGAAAAGCACTGCACCCAGCTGAAACTGTAAAGATAATGTAGACAGTGTTGCAATTATCTCATTTGTAAATTTAGCAGGGCACGACTGGTAGGAAATTTTATGGAAAGTGTTGTAGGATTTTTAAATGACCATAAGTAGTCAGGGCATTTGCTCTGAGTGTATTGTGCATGATGGAATAAATGGTGGAACGATTTTGGCTTTTAAAACCACGCTGAATAAAATACTACAAGATATCCTGCATGGGTGGGCTCACTCTGACAGGCAGATGCGTTCAGTAACATAACGTGTCTTGTGTGGCTCTGATTTATATGACTTTGTGAAGCTGCCTAAGGGCTGGTTTACACACAAGCTCGCACTGTTTTAATTAAACCTGTTTTATTATTATCTAGGATTTTCAGTTCAGAATAAAAGTTACTGTCGCCAAGAGAGCTAAAAAATGTCAATCTCTGCTTTACGCATCCCAAAGTAGGTGTCTAAGTAAATGAAGTGGCATAACGGTACAGGTATTGCACATATGCAAAATACAGAGCTAGGCACTTCCAGAGCAGATGTCCTGAATTCCCTTGGGATGGGGCTTCATTTCCTCCACTGACTCCAGGGCATGAGGAAGTGAAGTCCATAGCTTAGACAACTGGAATGAGAGGCCCAGAGTAGATGATGTAGTATCTTCTCTCATTTGTGTAATTTTCTTTTTTTTTCTTGTCTCTGATGGTTCTTTCAGTGTTTATACCCAAATTGCCACTGTTGGGGTGGAAATCAGAACCGCGAATGCAAATGTTCTCAAAAAAGACATGCAGAACAGCCTGGATTAGAAATGAGGAGTAATAATAGCTTACTAAAATATTTGTAGGGGTATTCAAGAAAAAGTGGGGGGAAAAAAGAAAATAGAACAATGAAAAGTTGAAGGTAATGACTTCAGGAAAACGTGGTTGGAGGTCTTGTGAATTGAATAGAGAGGGTTTTATTGACCACATTTGTTGGCCGGGTCTTGAGTTTTCAAACAAGTCAAAGGTAGTGAGGCGGCCAGCTTTAAGGATTTGGCATGTAATTTTCTCTTGAAAATCTTTCCTCAGATACCAAAGTGAGAAAGTATATTCTATTTGTGTATGTATATATTAATGTATATAAGCAGATAAACCACATGCATATATGCATACACATGTATATTTTTACATCTATATACACCACATGCTCACAAATATAAAAATAAAAAAGAAAGTATGTTCAAGAGGTTTACCTCTACAGTAACTGAGTACGCATGTGCATATATACTTCTCTCTACTTTATATTAGAACAACCTCAAATTGATTAGAAATTCTAAGAAAAAGAAATAAATAGCAGTTAGATACCAGAAATACCGCTTAGACTATCAGCACTGAAGCCTTTAAAGAGGGATTCAACTGTCCCTCAGTCGTCTTCTCTGACTTTGATTGTTTCTCTGAGAAGCTGTGAGCTCCCCTGTTTTCCTCAGTAATTTAAATTCTGCTTGTGCAGCTGCCCAAAGGCTCTGGGTGCCCATCTCCTGCCTCAGTTTATCTAGGATTTGTAAATGAAGTTGCATCTGTGTCTGGTCTGGTGGATATCATCTAAGCCACCCAGCTGTCAGGATGGGCTTCACGCAAAATACTGAGCTCAGAAAAGTAGGAATAACTTTGAGATCAGAGCGCTAATCTCAGAATCATTAGACTTAGATTCAATCTTGTCTTTCAGAGACTCGTATCTATGTTGCCTAATAGGAAAAAGCAGTAGCCAGCACTCCCAGAGGGCTCTTTCTGCTCCTGAACCAAGGCCAGAGCAGCGTCCACATACAGGAGTACTTGTGGTGAAAGCCAGTGTCAGTGTCTTGCACTCATACTGCTCAGGGCAAAGATCCACTGTGTTGGCTTTCAGGCTCCTTTGGACTCATTGTAGCACTAGTATTTGAAGTATCTGAAATAAAGAGCTGGAGACAGCTGGGGCTATGGGCACCTGGGGACTGAAATTGATGTTTTCTGACCCATGCCACTACTGAGGTCTTAACTAGGAGGCTTAAAAGTAGGAGGAAACAAATTTAGCAAAAATAAGTTGTTTCACTCTGAAGAAGGATCCCAGGCATAACTACAAGCCTCGGAGAGAAATCAAGAGGTAAATCCTTTGGCATTTATAGCATTTGTGTCTAAGAGCTATGGGACTAGACAGAGAGTAGAAAAGAGAGCCTGAGTTTGCAGCTTAATTGGTAGGATTCTTGATTGTGAGAATTCAGTTACAGATAAATCTCAGATAGTTCTCTTCCCTCATGAATAATGTTTATCATCATCCCTAGATACAAAAGGCAGAAAATATTCACTGGGGTGATCAACAGTAGCCAAAAATTTGGCCAAGCTATTTTGTAGAATGAGATGCTGCAGTCTGTCGGGGGACTGACAGCAGGGAAATGGGTAGCAAAAGTACAAAAAAAAGAACAGAGTAGAAAAAGTGAATAGACAATAATTACTTAGTGTAACACCCAGCGATGTCTGGGGAACTTAACAAATTCAATATTATCACATTGTTAAATTATAGAACTCACTGTCATAGGGTCCGGAAGGTCCCAGGCTTAAATACGGTTGGGAGGGCAGATTCATGGAGGAAATATCTCTTGCAGCCTACTCAAGCTGTAATAGAAAGGTCTATTAAACATGAATCTGATATAACCTGTGGCTGAGGTAGAGCCTAAGGTGCTGATAGACAGAAGCAGGGAAGGTTTGCTATTGCTGTACTGTTTCTCTCTTCCTCTGTTTCTTTCTCTCTCTTTCTTTCTCTCTTTCTTTCTCTCTCTCGTTTTCTCTTTCTCTTTCTTTCTCTCTTTCTCTTTCTCTTTCTCTTTCTCTTTCTCTTTCTCTTTCTCTTTCTCTCTCTTTCTCTCTCCTTTTCTCTCTCTTTCTCTTTCTCTTTCTCTTTCTCTTTCTCTTTCTCTTTCTCTTTCTCTTTCTCTCTTTCTCTCTATCTCTTTCTCTCTATCTCTCTCCTTCTCTCTCTCCTTCTCTCTCTCCTTCTCTCTCTCCTTCTCTCTCTCCTTCTCTCTCTCTTTCTTTCTTTCTTTCTTTCTTTCTTTCTCTCTCTCTGTCTTTCTCTCTTTCTCTTTCTGTCTCTTTCACAAAGCCTCTTCTATTGATTGTCGACAGAAACAAGAACTAGGTTAAACATGCCTTTGGTCTAACTCAGTGATGCTCCTCTTATGTTCTCGTAAATGAAATCACAGATAATCCCGAGCACTGTTACTTTTAATGCTAGAAAGGGAATTTTTCACGTATTTTTTCAGTTGCCTGGATAGGGCAGCACACTGGCATGCACGAAGCGTGCCATTAATCCCATTTAACTCTCCTTATTCCACAGAGGATTCAAATTCAAGACAACAGCTCCAGGCACTTATAATATCATGTAGAAAGTCCAAATAAAGGACAGTGAGCTCAGAAAAAGCTGCTTGGGCTCAATAAAATGTTCCTGCTTATGTCCCAGAGTGTTGCTGATACTTTGTAACAAACTCCCTTGGTGCCTGCCTCTTAGGATAGTGGTTATAATTGTTTGTCTATAGCAAATGACACGCTAAAAGCAATTTAAGCTAATCTGAGTGACACAAGAGGAAGTCTGTTCATAGTCCTTTCCCCTCCAATCCTGGGCACGTGGTCCCAGAACATCTCTGTACAAGCACAAGCATTTCTGTGGCTTTACAGTCTGCTCTATCAGCAAGATGATAACCAAATGGTTACCTGAATGTTAATAAGTAGAAAAGTGGGGCAAAGTCTAAAATCACTATTTTTTGAGAGCAATGAGGCTTTATATTGGTTTAGACCACTTGTGAAAGCATGTACATCATCTTTCATAAAATCTAATTACTAAGCACGTTTGGTCCAAGATGAAGTTGTTTGGATGACACTAATGTCAGCTAAGAACGTTTAGAGTTAATGATCATTTATACAGTACTTCCTGTGTGGAGTATTTTGTCAGGAAGTGGAAGACCAAGGTTTTAAATTAAAATTCACATTGTTCAGATTAAGATGGAGGATTGTACATCTGAGAAGGATACCCTTGCTGTAAGTCAAAGACGTATTCTTAAGAAGATCCCCTACATCCTTCCTGTTTAAAGCAAGAGTGAAAGATTACAGGGTAAGAAGAGGTGAGCCAGAATGAATTTGCAGCTTATACATGAGGGGCCTCCATGGGGGATGGAAAAACTTCTTACTTTTCTCTGGATGATTTGTTCCCTTCTAGTGCTGATGTAGGGTATGATGTGCACAGAGTATTTCATAACTGCAGCAGGTTACACTGTTGTCCCTATCTACAGGTGCAAAATCAGGATACGTTATGCTTCTTCCTTTGGGTGCCATGAATTCTGCACACCTGGCTGCACAAAATTTCAGCCTGAGCAGATGTGGAGGCATCTTTCTATCCAGGTGAGCATTCAGATGGCAGTTCATGCACCCTCTAGTACTTAAGGGAGATATAAATTCAAATCCTGTTAGTTTGAGGAAGACACTGAACTGAGCTTTACCATTTCCTGGATAAGATAGTTGTGTGAAAGAGAGCTGTTGAGGAGGCGTTCTCCTCAAGGGAAATCCTTTTAAGCCAGAATCAAGTTTCAGGCTCTGAATTGTGTGCTGAGAGCTATGTCTGAGATAAGTGGTCTAGTCTAAGTAAGGGGCAATATTTAAAATACGTCCTTCCCTTTGGCTTTGTTTGTTATCACAGACTGCAGTGTAGGAACCAAATAATCTCGTGTTTTACTTAAAGGGAACCTAAGTGCCTGATGCATCTCAATGGAGCAAAGCACCTGGGCATGCCACTGCTGAGTCTTGCACTATGAAACTGCCCGAGCAGAATGTACACAAGTATGGGTTGCCAGTATGAGCCCGCTGCTTGCACAGGAGGCATAGAAGAATTTTATTTAGCCAGATTCCAGTCACTGTAATACCCAAATCCAGATTTTAATTTGGTCTTGAGTGTGTCCCCTTGAGCGCTGAAGGCTACAGCCTGCTCCGGAAAGCCCCGTGACTGTCACTCAAGTAGGAAGAAGACCTTGGCTGTATTAGTACCTGCTGTACATCTTCCCAGTAGTGAAATGGACCTGTGACTGAGCTTCCAAAGAAGCTTAATTGCATGTAAGGCTACATATTTACACAGAAAATTAATATAAAGATAAAGAAATTTGAAAAGAACTATATATATTTATGTTGGGAAAAAAGCCAAGTTCAGCTGTGTAGTGAAGATATTCCTGTAACACACTTATGGGAGTTTTAACAAAAAAGGGATGTATATTTGGTGAATATGTATATATTTTTGAACTAATGGTGATTAAAACAGTAAGAAAAGAGGTGGTGGGAGGACATCATCTACCTCCTCCTATTCTTTGGATGAAAATCACAAGCTTTAAATACTATCATCAAAGATAAAAGGCTTGTTGTGCTGGCAACTTTACAGTCACTTTTCAAGCCTGTCAGATAGTCATGCTGTGGCATCAGCCATTGTTCTTCTGAAGGCCTCCTTCTCTGCCTTGATGGGAAAGGGTCTGTCATCTTTTAAACGATATTCCCTTCCCGAATTAAAAGGAGGGCAAGAATTGGCAGATCCCTCTTTAGGTGAGAGAAACTGTCTATTATTTATATATCTCTTTTAAACCTGCTGCTGTTACATCTGATTGCAGAAAACCCCTACAAGATGTCACCCACCATTAAAAAAAGAAACCACAAAAAACATACTGAAATTGCTGCTTTGTATAGAATTAAAATATCAGAAATGCAAAGCTCTACCTTGATGTTGGGATCAAGGGAGATGCATTTGTGTTGCTGCAGTCATGAGACAGAACACATTCTTTTCAAAGTAATTGGCTGCCTGCTGTCAGAAGTCCTGAGAAAAGTTTGGCGTGTTTGTGCAGAGATGCATTGTCTTGCTGTATTTCTTTAGAATAGGATGCTGCCTATTGCTGGACCCCTTCAATTGAAAGTAAAGTCTACCCACCACCCAGTTACAGAGTTTTGAGTATGTACACGTGTGCTTACTTATACTGTGCAACGTGTTTTCTCTGTTTTTGTCTTTAAGCTGTTTTGCTTGGGAAGACAATTAAAGAACTCCTCTGCAAAAGTGGAACAAACTGAAATCTAAAAGATTTCCACTTCAAAATCTACAAGAGACTTCTGAAATCCTTGTTCAGAACAGTTTCGGAGAAGAGATGTGGCCTCAAAGCGGCTCAAATGCCTTGTCTCTTTCTAAAAGCTCAGAAATAAATCTCACACACCATATGGCAGGGAAAAGTAGCAGACTTAGACCGTGGAGAGGAAATGAGCCATTGACCAAATGTTTCTCACTTACATATCATTCAATGGACATTTGCCCCCTTCTCACTATGTGAGCTCAGATTACCCAGTGAACCTCTTTGCCACAGTACAAAATGTGTGTGTATTTAAGATGCAAACTCTGAAACAAAGTTATTGGTAGCTGATAGTTAAAAAGAAAAAAATCCCCAAACAACACAGCAAAACATTTAGCTAGTTCCAGGAAAACTTATATGATGAACAATACAGACGAGAGCTGAAATTTTGCATGAAATCACGAAGCAATTATAATCAAAAGAAGCTTGAAGAGATATGATATGAAATCCTGGCATTCCCCTGGGATAAAAAAGTCCTGCAGGGCTCTTCCTGTCTTATTAGTCTGTAGTGAATTGAAGGAGGAAAATAGGACGTATCAGCTGATAAAACAGATAAAGAAGTAATAAATTCTTAGTATTATAGACCAACTTCCTCCTGCTGTAAATGTGTTTCTCATATTGAAGGGGCATATTCTGCCCTCATCTCCACTGTGAATCATTGGAGTTTTGAAATGTAGCCTAAAAGTAAAATGAAAACCAAAGACTACGTCTGGTATTATTAGGATCCTACTAGATTTATCTAGATTTATTTTTCATGGTGAGAAAAATGAGACTAGCAGTATTGTTATTCTTTTGTGCATACACAGTTTTTTTTTTTTTATATATTATGAAAAGAGTTATTGAATGTTGGGCTCTAGAAATTCAGGAAAAATATATTTATCCAATTTCTGCATATGACAAAATTTCTCTCATCCACCAGGTACTCTGTAGCTTTCTTTAATTTAGATGTCTAAAAATATACTCTGAACTAGGCTAATAATCTAGATATTTTCTCTATTAAATGGAGGGAAATAGGCATCTCCAACATACAACACATCTCATACTATGCTGACGTGGCTGGGAGACTCATTCCCTGTCATACCCTTCTTGGTACATATACTTTCTAGGAACTGGATGGAGACCACTAAACACTGAAGGCTGCAGAGCAAACATAATATTTGGTTCTAATTCAGGTCACTACTATGAACCTAGTCAAGATCCAATTAGTGACCTGCTATAGAGGTGAAAGCCTGAGTAGCCCATTGGTAATTCCCTCAGTTATTTGGTCTCCCAAAGCAATTTTGTTTAGCTTGAAGCCTGTTCTTCCAAACTACTGATTTATATTTTAGCTAGGTACCAGCAGGATTTTAATCATTAAATGTAATAACAGCATTTGTTCTTATGGGGTAAAATCAGCTCAATCCATATCCAGTAAAGAAGTCTGAATATAATAGAAGCACACTACTCCATTACTTCAAGTGTGTAATAATAATAGCTAATAGTAAAAGATGATAGATCTCATCTCCTTAGAGACACTTGAGTAATTTGTAGGCCAACAAAAAGATCATCTACAGCAGGAATTCAAAATGGGCAAGACAGTTTCTGTCTATTTGTATCTCTTGATTTATGAATGGATTGTATTACTAATCTCTATACTGGGGGTAGCTTTTCACAGGATATCTGTAACTAGACAAATTACACATACGTGCTCACACACTCACTTGCACCCATACTCACTAATATGCTCTTCCTCTCATAAAGGCCATATTTTTTGCAGTAATAATCTGAACTCCATAGAACAGAACATGTCAGAACCAGGGTGTTTATTTAAAATGTCTGAATTTCAATGTGTTGCGTCACTTTTTTTGCTTTTGCAGTCGTAAATGCATCAAAGCAAATGTACTTGTGAAAAGAAAAAAACTACAAATCCGGTACCTGCTGCTGACAGGCTCTAACTACTTGATCTGTGGTGAAAATAATGAAACCAATGTATTAAGAGAAATAAATCACCTAGATGGTAACAGCCCCCACTACATAAGAATAAGCTTTGTTGGATGCAGCTGAAAGGTGTAACAGTTTGCTCAATTCAGACAGTGATTCACACAGAATCTTTAGGTGATTATTTCATTCCTGGTGCAGCACGTTTCTAAAGAGTGCTGTGTATTCCAGGGGCAGAGGTAGATGACCCTGAAGGTTTCAGGGGCAGAACAATTCCAGCCAGCTGAATTGTTTGTTCTTAGGAAAGCAGGTTTCTCCCTCAAGAGGTCTCAACTGGCACCTACCTCTCTCCAGGGAATGCAGAAACTAGACAGATCACTCTCTATCTTGAAATCAAAATACTCATGTGAGCTCTTGACTTGCTGTAGAACCTTGGCTCTTCTGTGGATCCATACAAGCAAAAGTATTTCCTTTTGCCAACTAGATTATGAAAGCTTTTGGAAGATTTCTATTTCAGAGACATGCACCATATGTCATCTGGTTCATCGTTACCCATACTCCTAGCTAACAGAGTAATTAGTTTTCTAAGAGACCACATAAACATCTTGTTTCCACAGTACCTTGTTATGCCAGTATGGGAAGAGCAGCATGCTTAGGCTGCATGTGGATAGAGGAAAAAAAAAAACAGCTCTGAGAGTGCAGGCATATAGTCAAGGAAAAGATATAAGATATAAAAAGAATAAGGAGTGATTTGTTTAGGGAAAAATAAAAAAGCATGTGCTCAGTGCTGGGTCCAGGGAGGTTATTCTCCCTCTTACTTGGCACTGGTGAGACCGCACCTCAAATACTGTGTTCAGTTCTGGGCCCCTCCCCACAAGAAGGATGTTGAGGCTCTGAAGCGTGTCCAGGGAAGAGCAATGAAGCTGGTGAAGGGGCTGGAGAACAAGTCTTATGAGGAGCAGCTGAGGGAACTGGGGTTGTTTAGCCTTGAGGAGTCTGAGAGGAGACCTCATTGCTGTCTACAACTACCTGAAAGGAGGTTGTAGAGAGGAGGGTGCTGGCCTCTTTCCCAAGTGATAGGGGACAGGACAAGGGGGAATGTCCTCAAGCTCCACCAGGGGAGGTTCAGGCTGGACATCAGAAAAAAAAAAATCACAGAAAGAGTCATTGGGCACTGGCAGAGGCTGCCTAGGGAGGTGGTGGAATCACCATCTCTGGAGGTATTTAAAAGACGGGTGGATGAGATCCTCAGGGGCATGGTTTAGTGGTTGATAGAAATGGTTGGACTTGATGATCCTGGAGGTCTTTTCCAACCTAGTGATTCCATGATTCTGTGATTTGTCATCACCATCTGAGAATCTCAGGTATTTTAGGGCAACTCAAATTGCACAGAAGATGGCAAAATATAGATCACTGAATCCTACTCAAAACATATTTAATATTGGTGGAACCAAGTATACTGAATGAATACAGGCCAGAGAGTCTGCATAAAGGAGTCCATCTGCCACCCTATGACTATGAGAGAAAGATGGAATGGTATGAGGAGCAATGAAATAGTTAAGAAAGAGAAAATTCTGACAAAACTTTCTGAAGAGGGAATGTTATTAGGATTATGGAACAGTCTTGCTGGGGAAATCACATCAGTGCTTTAAAATTTCGATAGCATAAAGCAATAGCAAAAGTGATTTTCAACCATTTGCGCTGTTGATAACTCACTTTATATAAAGGTCTTCTGCTTACCCCTCTGATAACTGTATTTGTCCAAATTATTTATTGCAAATTAAATATGAGATGAATTCAACTATTTTTCCCTGTTTATAAATAATTTCAAGCTCATCTTAATTTGTATGGAAGTATTCATTGCGCGCAAGTATTTGCCAGCTAGCTTATGAGGATAAATTACAGATGACAACTTGTTCGTGAACACTTATTTCTACTCTTTATTACTCCTGAGCTGTGATTAGTCATCCATATCACATGGTATTGAACTGACTGTTACTTTCTAATCAAGAAAACAAGGATTAATGATGGCAATTAACTGATAATTAGAAACAAGAATAATGTGAAGTTCAGGACTCACAAACATTTTTAAATAAACCAGCAAGCATTCGAAGGTACACAGGCAACCAATGCTAGTTTCCAATGAGTATGAGCATGACTATCTTAATATGTGCATTGATGAAATATGCATCTCCTCCAGGTATTATTCTTAAAAATTCATACTGCCATTGCTACATCCAAATGTAATTTTGAGACGGTGCTTAAGTAGTTTGTTGATCCATGTTGTATTTACTCACTTGCCAGTTGCAGGATTTTATGAAAATGTTTCCCCATATGGCCTACAATACTTTTTGATGTAGTCTTTTGGGGTCTTTCTGAAGTCTAGTCCAGCACAATATGTGTTAGTCCCTAGTTTTGATTCTGATTGGAGCTATACAAAAAAAGAAAAAAATTATCAACAAAAAAAGACAGGAAGCAGCTGTGTGGGTTGCAGACAAATACCAGTTATTTTGATTTTACTTGGTTGAAATAGCCACTAGGAACCCTGGAAGAACTTTGTTCTCGGCTATAAAGAGCAGAAGGTGTCACTGCTCAAAGAGTGACTGATGCTTCATGGTTGTGACAGAAACAGCTCCAAGCACCGTCGTTTGAGTACCACTGCACTAGCAAATATGTGGTAGAAATAAACTTGCCTTGGCAGCAAAATGGATGAGAGTACTTTGCGTATCTTTTAACAGCTCTTCTTCCTGTTTTCAGAAAGAAACAATACATAAAACAATTAAATCTGTGAGATTTCTGTTAATGGTGCTCTCTTGATGAAGAGAACTTTGACCTTTTTTCCAAATTAGTTTAGAGGTAAAGCAGAGCAGAATATCCATTTACAGTCACTGCAGTCTCTATTTACAAACATAAAATCTTGTTTGATCAGCTAAGCTATGGAGAAGCCACAACTTAATTACTCTTGCTGGATGACAAAAATCCAAAAGAATACGGAGCCACCAGAGAAGCAGTGGAGCAATTGGCACTGGGGAAGCAGGATGAAGTCCTTCTCTCTCACTCTCCCACTGCCCAGTATTTTGGGACAAAAGCCTGTGAGCATTGACAGATGAGCAGTTTGGATCATGAGTCCATTGCAGCTGGTGGAGTTAAGCTAATCACACTAACCTAGGTCTGTCTTAGTAAGCTGGAAAGGCAAACTTTTGACTGTTGTCTGGCAGCTTCAAAGAATGATCGGTAATTTGGGCAACTTCATGAGCAGCAAGGTGAATGAAGCTTGTCTTCTTACGGATTCATTCCATGAACTTGGATCCCCTGCGGTCTAATAAGGAGTGACCACCAGTTCAAACTTCTTCAGTAGCTAAGGCATTCATAGCAGCTGTCTCCGAGATTGATTCTCTAGTGTGTGGTACTGTATGTGCCCATGCTGCAGCCTTTTCCCTGCTTTCAAGTTCTCCTTCCAGTCTCTATTTATTGTAAGAATATAATGCTTTGGGATTTCTACTTGACTGTCAGATGTAGTTGTAACTGATGAATGGATTTGGAAGGGACCAGGAAGGGGCAAAAGAGCACATACACACCAAAAATATAGACAAAATAAATGCAGGAAGACAGCCTGACACTATGATCCATTTACATATATTTTCATGTGCAGGTAGTATTGTGCAATCACAACTATAAAAATACTTGATTTAATTAGGTAAAAAAAGAGATACATACATTTTTTCTCTGTGGCTAGATCAACAATTTGCAGTTTGTCTGTGAAATTTCTGTCAACCCAGGCAGAGAGAACTGCCTTAAACACAACACCTCCCCCCCTAAAACACCCCTGCCCTCAAAAACAACCCAGACAAACCAGAAGCACATTCAATACCACTACAGTGGATATGCTCTCTTATAAGTGTTCATATGGGCAGAAGTAACCCATATGAAGCACCTGAGTGCTTTCTTTACTTGCTGATAAATTTACCATGACATCCTCATACTATACTTGGTATAGTACATGAAATGCCACAAAGAAAAAGATTGAAGCTCAGCTGCAGAGGAAGTATTTCTGAAGCATCTCTGCTTAAGACAAGCTAAGGAGTCAAGCACAATAGACCATGAGCCATGAGTCAGACAAGCAGGTGTTCATAACCACATTTAAGCTATGCAAAGGACATACACCTGACTGTACGCTGTCATGGCTCTGCCTGCTGGATCAAACCAGTTCAGTAGTGTGCTGGTGAGAGTGGCTGATGCTGGAAACCCAGGAGAGATAATAAAATTGGGATAGGTATGTAACTAATATTCCTGAATGAATTCACTCAGGCTTCACCAAGTCAATGTGCCAGGTCTTCCTCCACTGAAGATGGGAGTGCTGTGTTTAACAGCTCTTGGTAGCTTTTTGTTCCATGGATTTTGTCTGTCAGTTTTTGAAGCTTAGTGAACTTTCAACATTTGTATTATTATGTGACAAGGGATTCCTCATTTTACCTATGTATGGTGCAAAGAGGTATTTGTCAAGGCCACCAGAACTTCTTTCCTGGCTATGGCTTGCTGTCTTGACTTCCCTCAAGATCTGCTTCATCACTGCAAACCTGTCTGGTAGTCACTGAGTGATCCTTGGTCCCCAGGCCTGCTCTGCTTGGGTATCAAGGGACTGTGCCCCCATCAGCAAGGACACTACCCCTGCCTGGCTTGCTGCTACCCTCTACTTCTGGCTCCCCTTCCCTCGTGGAACAGCCCTGTCTGCACCCTGGCAGTGTCCTGCTTGGTGTGTTTTGGACCTCTTATATGCCAGTTTCACTGGATGACCTTCAACTGTCATTTTGGAAAGGAGAGGGATCAGTCAATTCCTCTTCATCTTCACAGGATTTTACAGACTTGTTTTCTATGTGTACCCCCATATAAACTAGGAATAAAGTAATTGGTTTCCTCCGTAAGATCATTTATGAACTAAAGATGAAAAGTATTATGTAGAAGCCACCTAGACCTAGATCTCAAGGTATCTCCCACTGGAACCAGTGGCAGTAGAGACCAGTGTACTTGTATGGAACTGGCTTCTACTATTGATATGTTATCATGATGGGGGGTTAAATTTCCCTAGATTTCAGTAGTCGAAATAACAGGCATTTAATATAAATTAGTCAACTGAGACACATGAGTAGTTTCAGGTCACCTTATAATCCTCATGGTGTCCACAAAGAGAACCTGGATTAATTACCTAGATGGCCAGACCTAACTTGTTGTTTTATGCTAGGTGTCAGAAAGTTAATGGCTAATTTACTTGTGTCCAGACTGATGGATCCAGCATTAGCTTTTGCTAATAAGCAAAGTATTTGGTTATAAATCATTAGAATAACAAATATTGTACTGCTGCAACCTTATATTGCTGCCAGTTTAGTATGTGTCTGAAAATGTGCTTTGGGTAAAATGGCTTAAAAGATTAGAGATAAGATGGAAGTAATGTAATTCAAGAAATCATCTTCTACATCTAGTCCATGTATCAATTAATTCTGATTCTTCCTTAATTTCCACCAGGTTGAAGAAAAGACAGCTTTGAATTGATAAAGATGATTTGTTCTTACTCTGCTGTGCTGTAGTTATCTCAATGATATTTTAACCTGCCATGAGGGTACTAAATATATAGCATATTTAGCTCTGTGTGAACCTGAATTATCTTTTCCAATGTGCTTTATTAGTAAGATGAGTATTTTTACTAATATCTTTCTTTTAGAAGGCTGAACCCTCTGGCCCTAATCAAAAAAGAATGTAATATCTAAGATTTTAATAAAAATATGAGATAACACGACATTGAGATATACCTCATTTGTGTGCTTTTAGTATAGATTATTAACCCTGGTTCTGTTTCAAGGAATGATTATAAAATTAGAACAAAACCTCACAAACTCTACCCTTCAGATTTATTTCTCAGATATATCAGTTCTTCTTAATGGTTTCAGTTCCTGATGTTTAAATCTTGAAGTTATTGCACATGATAGCATACATAAATTCTACGAAACACACTGACAGTTAAGAAATGCAAATTGCTTTCAGGTTTTACAGGAATTTGCACCAAGGATAAAAATCAGAGATTGTTTACCTCATAGGGAAAACAAAGGAATAAAAGAGCAGAAGTTTCCAAGGTCTTGCAGAAGTTTATGCCCCCATTAGAAGCAGCCTTCTCACGGCTCACTGCGTTACACTTGGGGAGTCTGAAGCAGCCTCCCTGCAGTTTTATTTTGCTCACAAAACGCGTTAATGACGGTTTCACCATCAGAGCTAGCGAATATGAAACGAGTAGAATGAGCTTTGGAGAAGACTCGAGGAGGCAACTAAAGCAGTGTTGTATAATTGCGTATTCGCATCTCTCTCCTCCTTCTGGTAAGGTCTACCCGGGGGTCTTGCGCTATTGTTTTTTTCTCTACAGAGAGAGGGAGGGAGGCTCAGTTCGCACCCAGGTGGGTCCACCCCCGCCGGGACCGGTGCGGAGCCTCCGCGCTTCCAAAGCAGAGCCCCGGGCTCCCTCTGTAGTTCAAGCGGGGAATGATACACCTCCAGGAGCCGAAAAAAAGGGAAGGTGAGCCGTGTGTGTCTGTGTTGCAAGCAGGGCAACAGCCTGGGGAGAGTCTCGGAGGGTCTCTGGGCTGCCAGATGTGGAGAGGCAGCAGGTCTGTCTTCTCCGGGACTCTGATCCATCCCGGAGACTAAAGCAGGCTTGGCAAGATGTAGGGTACGTGACCCGCATCAAGTCAATGTCTGATGCCCAAAGGGACACATTACAGTGTCTGCTCTGGCCTGCCTGTCACTTCACGGGTGTAGCTTTGATCTTGCCTCAGAAAATGCCTTTCTTTAAACTCCAGATGTCCTTCATTAGCACACTCTGCTTTGTTTGGAGATGGTCAGTCACAGCACATGCAAGAAAATGACAGGATGATCACGCACCTATGGCAGTCAGCCTGCAGCGACAAGATGCCCAGAGCAAGCGTGGTCCTGGAGAGAATCAAAGAAAGTCCCAGAAGAGCCAACAAAAAACGTTGCTACTTCAGGCTTGATGATGAAAAAAAGTAAGACCAAGAGGTAAGTCATGCACTGTTGGCCTCTAATTGCTAAAACATCATTGTCAAAAGCATATCTTGAAATGCTACAGTAGCTGTCAGCCCTGATGGGCTGAAGGAACCCTTCTGCCTCTATCAAGTAAAAAAGACATATTGGAAAATCAAATCATTCACAGATGGGAGATTTTCTGTATAGAGCTTATAGGATAAAGACATATTTATGGTTCCTATAAAAAGGATTTGTTCAAAGATAAATTTGCCACTGTTGCTAGGACCAGAGATTGATAAGTGGAACACAGCAACTGCTTCCCAGTAAGTGCACTAGTGTAAAGTCAGACTGACTCAGAAACAGTCAGAAAAATACAGAGGGGCTGTAGAACTCCTTTGAGCATCACTTCATAAAACTAAGTTTCTGCCTCTTTCTGGCTGTGACCAATCTCTTCGGTCCCATTAGTCATCAGTCACTTATGTTTCATTACATGCAGGAAAGTCCTCGCTGAAATCAGAGTAGGCTAAATCTTCTTTGTAGTCTTTGTGCTTTTCCCATGGACCTTATTTTTTGTCACTTTCTAAAAAGAAGGTTAAATAGGGTGAATTACTTTGCATCACATTGTGTGCTCACTGCAAGTTAAAGGCCCTCATAACATAGTTTTGACCCCTCCTCCTTGACATCTCTGAAAATCTCTTCCAATTGTGTCCTTAGCTGGCAGTACTGTTGCTAATTGATGTCTTTTAACCTTGTAAGATTTGCCCAAGAGATTCTTGCTGATCAGTCCAGCTGAGGGGGGAGAGACTGGCCGCTTTTGCCCTCTTTCCTTGAACACTCTACTGGCATAGTCTTCCCTGGGTATGACAGAAGTAGCTAAGTGTGCCCCACAAGGGACTGCTCCTGCTTGGTCAACCTTGGGCCATGCCTTCTGTTTCTCTGCCTCATCGCTGTCCTGTGTGGCCTTTAACAGCCATTCAGCATGGAGATGTAGAGCTGCATTGTGCTAACCTGGTGCTCCTCCAGCAGCTGGATCATGAGTGCCAGTCTGCCTGCTCACTGGAGACGCTGGCCAAGGATGGCCACCGTGCACACCCCCATCCTTGACACCAATGACAGAAAACCTGCCTTCACCTAGCGCTCAGTCGTGGTGGAGGATGAGCTACCGAGCTCCCTGTTGCTCAACCCAGACACTGCTGATCCCAAGAAGGGCCCCAAGAGCAAAGCTGCCAAGTGTCCAAATGACTGAGTCTTCTGTCTTCAGCTTTTCTACCTGTAAACTGAAAAAAACATATTTATTCATCCTGTAGATATGCATATTACACTGCAGCTCAGTATTATGCAGATGTTTGTGTCATGCTTATGTTTACTTACCAAACTTTTACTTGGTTCTTGCACATCAGCTGTTTTTTTTTTAAATCTGAAACACTTGTTTGTGCCACACTAATATTTAAATCTATACAAAGGAGTAAGGAAAGATATTTTTCTCCTCTAGGAAAGTCAAGTTTTTGTTTCCTTTCATCCTTATCTCTTCAACTGGAGGAAAATTCTGCTTCTAATTTAAGGAAAATATGTCTATTTCTTCAAACAGTTGGCAATTTTGTACTTCGTATACTTGTGGTGGCTGGAAAAGAAAGTTTTAATTATTTTCTTTTGTTTTTAGTGCCCATTCGGCTCCAGATCAATTGAGTGTGAAGGACAGTGGGAAAAGAGACAGTGAATTTAATGACAGTTCACACCAATATAAGTGGAGAAAGGCTAAAGGACCACCTTTAGAGACGATGGAAAAACAGGTTGGAAAGTATAAAACTTAACATTTCAGTTTTGGAGTGAAACAAACTGAAACAATTCTTACTGTTCTTCTTTCCAAAGCCCCTAGATAAAAAAAAAAGGAGGAATAGATTTAAAAGTTGGGTAGTCTACCCTCTGGTCATCAGTGTCCCGACTCACCAATGAAACATCTCAGTGATGTTACACCGACAGGATGAAACCATGGAAGAGGCTCAGTTAAACACTGTGAAACCCCAAAGTGACCTGCTTCTGAGTGTTTCGGTTTTGAGTGCTCAGTTTGGCATGCTGGAGAGAGGCTTGAGAGTGAACAAATGCTGAGCTTTCCTTTGTTAAGGTTTCTTGAAACTGAGTAGTGGAAAATGCAGACATTAAAATCATCAGGTATTCCTGAAATTCTTTGGCCTATGTCTGCCCATGCGTGTTGCGAAGTGCACACCATATGTGCGTACCGTAAGAAAACAGAAAAGAAATATATCAGCAATTGAACTGCTGAGTGTTGAATCCCATGTATAATAGGTACATTTTTATTACAGCTCACTTCATAGAGGTGGTTTTAGGATACTATTATAATATTTAGGATCCTGGCATGATTTTAGTATATATCTTATCTTCTACAAAATCAACACAAATAAATGTAGATATACTTATTTGTGAATATAATAAATAGCTTTTTTTTTGGTAGAGTGAGAACACCTAAGATCTTCCTATTGTGTGATATTAGTGATCCAAGCACAGGATTGCTAAAAATCAGCTGTAGCTATGAGAATGTTATTTGTAATTTAGTAAAGCATATCAGACTGTTCAATCCTAGAAAAACACCTGATATTAATTTGAAGAACTTAAAAATACTGCTTCTTTTCCAGGTACTGTATCCTCTGCAGACGAAAAGTTGCATAAGCATGCAGAGAGCTATCACAGTTCTTATGCCCAACAGCTAAAACCAAGGAAAACACTTTTCATTATGAAAATGATTGCACGACCTCATATTCTACAATGCCAATTTATCAGCACACATCTCAGTTTGGAAATTATAATTTTCATCCCCAGCAGTCAAAGCTGAAAGAATGTTATTATCGAGCGAAAATTTCTAAACCTGAAAAGTGCAGAGTGTCTGTAAAAGATTTCCTAAATCACGGGCAGACCAGCCCAGGAACAGGCCCGTCAAGAAAACATAGATGATTAAACACCCTTCACAGACCACTTTATCCCTAAGTGCCTCTGAAATAGCAAATTCATTATGAAAGAACAATGAAAAGATAACACAGAGTATCATAAAATATACTGGTTATTTTTGTCCATGGTTATGAGAAAGTGCTGCCAAGTGAGATGTGTAAATAAAATCCCAGCAAGATAAAACATTGCCTTAAATTATGCCAAAACCAATCAGTATCTAGACAAATAATGTTTTTAAAAACATCCTCTATACCTTGTCAAAGAATCTAAGTGAAAACTATGCAAAGGCATGTAATTAATGAAACCACCCTAGCACTTTAGCTCTGTGCTATTGTATTAGTAAAGGCTCCTGCACACAGGAAGAAAATCTAAGAAAATGATAAAACAGCTATGCTGGAGGAGTGAGAAATGTAGGTTAATTAAGAAACTATGGTGCACTATGTGTTTATATACATGCATCTCTCTCTATATATATAGTTATAAATTTTCAGTATTTCTTTTATTGACTGTATGGAGTCTGGCTGGGATGGAGTTAAAATTCTTCACAGGTGTTGTGTTCTGGATTTGTGGGTAAAACAGAGTTGATAATTCAGCGATGTTTTGTCTGTTGCTGAACAGTGTTTTCACTGGCTCAGAGCTTTCTCTTTTTTGTCACTCTGTCCCCAAAGCTGATGGTGAGCAGGAAGCTGAGAGGGGACACAGCCAGGACAGCTGACTTGAACTTCCCAAAGGGATATTCTGTATCACAGAACATCAGTCTGACCTGAAAATGTTTGTTCTCGGAAAATGTTGAAGGACTAATTTAGTGCCCAGTTGTGGTAATTTCAGATAAGGTTAACTCAATTTCCAATGAAAAGCAAACTATGAGACCTGTTTAATATGGATTTTACTTAAAGAAGATTAATTAAAATTGGGTACTGAGCAACAAACTGCTGTTATTGGATCAGCTGACTGAGGGGAAGATAATTTGAGAACAGGTTTCGGATCTCTACATTTGAGCTAAATAATGAAGGAACAGAACAAGGATTTTCTGTTTGAAAATGCACATCTCCTGGTTGTTTCTTGGATCATTTTATAAAGAATTGCTTTTCAGAGTGAACAGACACAATTCAAGTGCTTCACAAAGAGAAAAATATCCTAGGTAATATAAATGATCATTGATCTGGGACCAGTAAGTTATTTTAGTGGATGAGTTAGGATGCTTTTTTATGCACGACTTGGATAGCTTAAAGCACTCCAGGAGGTAGCTACATTTCATCTGCATATTCCTCTAAATGATATTCTTTTATAGCTTTTAGTTACATTATGTATACTTACTTACAATAGGCACTTTAGAGCTGCTTTTTTGAAAATTGAGATGATTCTTGAGTTAAAACCATGGAGTTAAATGCTGGCTCTTCACATCAGATCTGCTTAGTGGGGCAATGTGCAGTTTCAGAAATTCTGAAATTCAGCTCCTAATCAAAATTTCTCCCAATGAATACTAAGGTAGTTTGAAGTCTGCTTCTCAGGAAAAATATATACATACCTGAATCTTAGTCTACAGCCAGAAGTTTGGTCCATGCCCCTCTCTAAAATTTCAGCCACTGCGAAAATTATATTGCTGTTAAATGGGCTGTTTTTTTAGTGTTTTCAGTCTTCTTCCTGCTGTGTGTAGATGAACACCCTTAGATAAGTCATGTGAATGTTAGCAACCTCTATGGTACAACAGAGACCAGGGCAAGGAAAATGCAGCTTGATTGATATGTATGTTCTACCACAATATCAATATTAAATAAGATTCAATTGTTGCAGGTGTCAGCCTAGTTTATTAAAGGAAGCCAGTTTACCTGAACAAGCCTGTGAAGTATGACAGTTTAGTTGCTGCCTCATTTGCAGTTGCAGTGTCCCAGCTGAGACATTCATATGTTGAGAAAAGGGTGGGATGAATATAGAATTAAGAGCCGCTACAGTCTCCCAGGGGAAGCAGCTGTCACTCTGGAACAGAACTTGGGGCTTGTTTGAAGCATATATACAACATTTACTTTAGGCTGCTGTGGTGATTTATCTTAGCTACAATTTAGAGACCAAAGGTAATAAGTAAGGCTGGCAATTTTCACGTACAGCCAATGACAAGAACTAAGATCCTCCAGGGAGCAGTTCAGAGCATGCAAGTTAGATACTAAAGTAGCTGAAAATGGATGATGTAGTTACCTCCTTCTGTACCTCATTTTCTTTGTCCATTAAGGAGGAATAATAGCATTTCTTCACTTTTCTCCTTCTTCTCGCACTCTTTTCTTACAAATGAATGGTTTTTCAGGTACAGCTTTGTCCAGTTGCACGAAGGCAATTTAAAATCCTACATTTCCCCTAGGTACTTTATGTTCTAGGAGCCAACACATCCTGTGAACAATGTATGCTAAGAAGGAATGCTGCTCTAGTATATGCACGTCTTTGTATATCTTAGTATAGCTAGCAGGGAATAGAAAATAATTTTCCACTGTCTATTGTATTGATATGGTAGCTATCCTGCTTGACCTTTGATGGTTAAACTGAATTGAATTGATCTCTCTTGAGGAACAGTTAATTTCTGAGATTTTTTGAATATGCATACAAGCCATAAAGATCTGGAAGGAGAATTTGTGGTTCAAATCCACTCCGTAAAGCTCATATCATTGGCCTCAGCATAAAGGTGAAGGAATCCATTCTTAACCAACATGACCAGTGCATGAAGGTTCAGAGCTGGAATGCTAGGTACTATGGCAACAATATAATAAAAGCTGGGAATCAGCTGTTGCCTAGCCTGTCAGATGGTTTGAATAAAAGACACTAATTGCTAACTGTCTGTGCCTTCACCAGATGCTCAAGGGCTCATTAACCTCGATAGAATAGCAGACTCATTAGCAAGCTTGTCTATGGATTAACCATTCAAGGCTGATAGAGACCTGCGTTTACTTAGAGACCTGCATTTACTCAGGGTAGGATAAATTAACTCCATACCTTCACATTAGTTTCATATTTTATAGAATCTGAATGATATTTGGAAATACATTTCTGTAATTTGTTTCTATCACAGCTCAACCAGGTTTTAGGAGGCCAGCAGGGCGTTTTAATGGGGCCTAATTAGTGTGTCAAAACTGGCATCAAAGTGATTTTTTCCCTAGAAATAATCAGGGATGCAAGATCTGCTTTGGTTGTTTTGTTCTTTTGTTCATCTACCTTAAATACTGGTGGAAAATCCAATGGCAGTCTGGAAACATGTCTAAGATGATTGGTCTTCTGCAATTTCTCAGATGGAGCTGGGTTCTGGCAGTTACTCTAGAGAAAACCCTGAGGCATCCTTGTCTTTGAGACGCTTAGAAAAGAAGCTCACACTGAAGGCAAGGTTGAAAAGAAACTAAAACCAATTACCTTAAAATCATGGTGATAACCCTACCTCACTGTGAATTTGACCTCTTCACTGGCCTTTCTTGATTCTTTTCCTCCCAAAGGATGCTAAGAGGAACCAAGTATATCATTCTTGGATGTAAGAATAACTGTACTGTGTGGAATGGGAAAGAAAATACTGATATATTTGCAGATATAGGCCTGAGGCTGAAGCTTCCTTTAAATCGTTGAACTTGATGCAAGTATGAGAAATGAGCAGAAGCCAATTCATTATATAAATGAGGTTTGTTTGGAATAAATCGATAGGTTCTTATCACTTGTCAAAAGTGATCATCAAAATAAAGATTAAAATAAAACTTGTATGAATTTATATTTTTTTCTCTTTGGTATTTAGAAAGAACTCTTTGATTCAATGAGATTTTTATTGCCTTTATTCTTGCTTTACATAGAACTAGGTGGTGAAGAGTCAAGCCTGACAACCAGTGCAGGTGCAAATTCAGCATCTCTTTTGGGCGGAGTAGAATCTCTACCTTGATACTAAATTCACACATACACTTTGGTTACCTCAAAAATCAGTTTTCCTAAGTTCTTTATCTCATGGAAGAAGGCAGCTGTCTTTTAGAGGTTTACTGAAAGATCCTGCCTGTCTAATTTTTGACACCTCAATCAGCCAGGTAGGCTCTCCGGAGACCTTTAAAGGTACCTGCTAGTCCCTGTTGACTATGCAGGGAATTTAGGCATGTACTTTAGAAGCACTCCTTCGCTAAGTATCTGGAGCTTAGGTGTAAGATGGCCAGATTGACAGTCATCTTTTGGGACACTAGGATAACACTAGCAGTAATTATTGAAGACTGAAGTTGGATTGCAATGCAAAACTAAATTTATGTATTCAAATGTACCTCATTCCATTGCACTTTTCCACTCTGTTTTAATATCAATAAATACAGCACAAGTAATAGACACAGAGCCCTGCCAAAGAATTAATAGCAAATGGTATTTCCTGCAGAAAGTTGACCTCAGGGGTTTAAAGTGGATGCTTTGTAACTGAAGGGGAGCTCTTTAGAAAAGCAAGCTGAAATCTGTACTGGGTTTTAGGACGAAAGTTTGCTACATCTTTACAGCTCAACAAGGTGGTGTCAGAGTGTTTTCCTGGGCTTGGCTTTCCACTATCTGTGTTGTCAGAGTGATCCCCAGTACAGTTTTGGCCTAGGCTCAGTAGGAACCTTTCACATAATTCCTGGACAGTGTCTGGGAATTAACAAACACCAGAGGTATTCCCAAGAGGCAGACTGTGTGTGACCAGCCTGCTTTAGAGAGCTGAACTCCCTGTGGATGTAGGCCCTTTTGCACCAGCTGGCTGCAGTGCCTAAGATCAGCCCCAGACATTTTTAGTTTATTGAGGTGGGCGCAGGACCTTGCTGACCACAGGTTTAGATCCTGAACTGTTCAGCTATCTCTGAAATGATGCTCTGCTTTAGTGCAAAGGACTGCACTGATCTGAAAGTGACCCACAACCTTTCGCTATTGGTTTCAAAGACTTCAACTTTAACACTTGGTGGGTTTGTACACCTCTGCTTCTGCACTCATATGCCAACAGAGCATTAGCTGTAAAGTCACCTTTTACTGTCCTCTGATTTGAGTGGACATTTTCAGCAAAGAAATCGCAGGCTAACTAAAGGCACAGGCAGGAGTTTTAAAAGGGGGTAACAAGTAGTTGTTTTGCAAACTTTGAAGTGGCTTACAAGCAAACCCATCACTCGTGAATAGCAGAGACTCAGCTTTCTTATTACAAGTTTTGGATAACATTTGACAAAGTTGGTCTTTCAAAAAAGCAGTTATATATTTCTTACAGTAGGATATTTGTTTCCTAGTAGCAAAGCTAATGAGGAATTTCTTTCTCATTCTTGTGCAGAAGCAAATGTATGTAGGTAAGATTGACCTTCATTCACTATACAGGAACAACCTCACGTCTTAGGAAATGGCTCTGAAGTATTTTCAAAAGTGTAAACAGCGAATGTGCGTTACCCATCTAAGGAGATGGCTTCTGTCAAGTCATTGATTTCTCTCAGCATTTTGAATGATGGCTTGAGAATTTTTGCTGTGTTATAATTACCAGGGAAGGAGCAAACAACTTTCAGAGTTAGCCCATACAAGCATTTGCTATTTGTGATATGCATGAAAATTAATTACAGTTTGAATTTACTCAACAGAGAAAAGCTAGTGAATCACAATTTGCAGTTCATTGAATAACTGTCAGTTATTGATTTCTGTGGTTGAGTGCTAGTGAGGTAATGCCATGTTTGCTACTCATTAGAGGTGGCACAGCAAAATATATCATAAAATGTAATTAGGGGAACATCAATCATTTAAAATATGTGGCTAAGATTAAATATATTGCTATGCATGGAGAAATGAAAGGGCTCATTAACAACATACTGTAATGTGACAGCAAGAGAGAGCTTGATTTTCAAAAAAGGAGTCTTCCACTGTGTTGAGGATCATGACAAGCTTCTTCTTCATGTTTTAATTAAGGTTTTAATCTGATTTTGCTTCTCCTGCTAGAACAGATGAACTTTAATGTATGCCATTTTGTCAAAAATATTTATGATAATGTTCATTAACTGTTGATCAGTAGAACTTTTCATTAAGGCTCTTTTAAGACTGGTCAAATGTCTTTTTGAATGGGGTATTCTGTTCATCTTTGCCAAGATCTGAAATGCAGTTGTTTGATCACAAATTACTCCAACAAATCTTCATGATTTTTTGATATCTGACTTGTGTGGAGAGACAGTGAGTCAGAACAATGAGAGGCAGGGAGGGAGTGACAAGTCAAAGCTTTACCTTGCTGTGAAGGAACTTCTTCAAGGTGCTAGCAGGGAAAAAAACAGCAGAGGAAAAGCAAGTATCCTAACACCCTTCTACTTCTTTCTTTAGCAAGGCAAGTGGTTCTTGCAGCTCTGTAAAGCATGATTTTAGTCTGTGAGCTGTTACAAACGCTGGAAACGTTGAAGGCCTGTAGAGAGGCTAATTTTAGCTCCCTATGTAGTGGAGGGATCCAATTCTTGTGAATGGTGTGAAAATGATCTTTCTACCCCTGCCTGCAGAGTCCCTCATCTGTTCTGTCCTAGGCTGTTCTTTCATCTGGGCTGCCAGGCTGAAGCAACAGCTGAGAAGCAAAGTCTCCTAGGAGGAGAAGCACTACCAAATAGCGTTGCTAATTCTGCCACTTGAAAAGCTTTAAAATTTTCCTTACCTGAGGGAGCAATGGATTTTATAAGTAATCTAGTTTTAGGAAGTGTGGCTCTGTGAGCAAGACTCTCATTATGAAACGTGCTGAATAGGAGGCAAAGATGTTCTCTAGCAGAGACTTTCTTTGTTTTAAATGATGCTTTTGTATTCAGACCCAGAGTGTTATCCTAATATGAAACAAATTGCACTAAAATTTCCATTCACACTGGAAGTTGTTTGTTTTCAGATATACTTACTTAATCCTCTCCCTTTCTACTTTTAATACAAAAGAGAAGAAATATACAATAGAATGGCTAAAATACGAATTTAATTGCACATCTAGAATCATAGCATAGTTAGGGTTGGAACGGAGCTTAATGATCATCTAGTTCCAACCCCCATCTAGTTCCATCTCACTCTAAATCAGGCCGTCCAAGGCCCCATCCAACCCAGCCTTGAACATCTCCAGGGATGGGGCATCCACAACCTCCCTGGGCAACCTGTGCCAGTGCCTCACTACTCTCATGGTGAAGAAATTCTTCCAAATTCCCAGTCTAAATCTGCCCCTCTCCAGTTTATACCTATTCCCCCTCATCCTATCAACACAAGCCTTTATGAATAGCCCCTCCCCAGCTTTCCTGTAGGCCCCTTTCAGGTACTGGAAGGTCGCTGTAAGATCTCCTCTGAGCCTTCTCTTCTCCAGGCTGAACAAGCCCAACTCTCTCAGCCTGTCCTCGTATGAAAGGTGCTTCAGCCCTCTGATCATCTTTGTAGCCCTCCTCCAGACCCATTCCAACAGCTCCATATCCTTCTTATGTTGAGGATTCCAGAACTGGACACACTATTTCAGATGAGATCTCACAAGAGAGGAATAGAGGGACAGAATCACTTCCCTCGACCTGCTGGCCACACTGGACACTGGAACAGGTTGCTCAGGGAAGTAGTGCATGCTTCCTCCCTGGAAGCGTTCAAAGCCAAGCTGATGGGACCTTGAGCAGCTTGGTCTGGTGGGAAGTGTCCCTGCCTATGGCAGGTGGAGTGGAACTGGTTGATCTTTAAGGTCCCTTCCAATCCAAACCATTCTATGAATATAAAACAAAGAAGCTCTTTGAGTTTTGAAAAACCCTTTTAGTGTGTCCTCACTGCATACCAGCCAGAACAGCCTGAAAAAGAACGGTGTCCTTTATCTGCAATTCATTCTCTGCATTATAGCTTGTCCCCTTCCTAATGTCTGTGGCTTTACATCTGCCAGATGTTTTCTTAAACAGATACAGAAATGCCAAAAATCAGTAGATACGTAAGGCCCAGACACTGTGGATTTTTTAATTCAGTCCAAACATGGAGCTAGACCTGAATTAAAAATGTACCTTTGCACCTAGAGTAAGAAGTTGGTTGAGTTTTTCTTATTCCTTCCTTTTGTTTCTGGCCAGAGCTTAATCCTATCGTGTTCTTGGGTTGCCTATATAGAAGGATCTTGGCTGGAAGCATATGATGAACATTGGATGGTAGTGGATCTGCTGATAGGAAGAAATTGAATCCACATATCCCACCACCCAGTAAGATGCTTCTAATTCTAATGAAAAATACCCCAAACATTTTAACAGTTAATAATCATTTACAAATAAGCACTTATTGTTTGTAAAAGAGGATAAGAGGGATATGGTCTAGCCTTAAAGTTAGAGGTCTTTGGAGTATGTTGATCAGACTTTTGTTTGGAATAAAAGTCATCTATGGGACATGAATTCTGTGTAGGGTTACTTGAGGAAGAACACATCCCAGCACCTTCATGCAGCAAAAAGTAGAAATAAGAAATGCCACTGGGTCAGATCCTAGGGCAGACCATTGAATTTTGTAGTGCATTGAGGAACACTGGCTGTTACTGTGGTCTTTATGTACCTTTGTGATAGCATTGAGACTTTGCATATTTAAAGGGTTATAACTTGAAAAGGAAAGCTAGAGAAATCTCCATATCTCGGATATAATCTAAGATTAAAATAGTATCCTAGTAACTCTTGTTAGAACAGTAGGTCTGTCCTGGGAACACAAAAAAACACTGATTTTCCCCTATTTTTATTCTAAGCCTTTTTTTGTCAGATTTTTTTTTTTTTTAATATTTGATGCTAAGACAGTAGAGAAAATTTTAAACAATTTCTTTCAAGTTTAATTAAGTAATTTTTTAATATTAGAAAATCTTGTGCAAGCAGAATAGGAAATGCTGCAAGCTCTGTCTTTAGTATATCTGTGATAGTGTTTTACATGTATGTGTAATGCACATCTGTGGTGTACTGATCCATAATGGTGCAGAAAAAACTAAGTGAATTGATTGCCTTTATAAATTCAGACCCAAGACAGTAATTGCATAATTAATGTGTATTGCACAGCTTTAGCTGAAAACTTACAAATCTCATCTACTTAGCAATATACATTTAAATAATGTTTCAGAATTCCAGGGAGACAGTGTGGTGTATGAATAAAATAGCATTAATCCATGCCTAGTTGAGTTGAAAGCACAGCCTGAATATATGAATTTATTTAAAGCAATCCACAAATGTGCCCCAGTGCTTTCTTACAAAGTTAGCCATGTAGAGAACCTTTGTTAGATTCCTTTTTATCTTTATTTTCAAATGAAAAGAACAATTAAAGAAAGCATTTAGTTAAATAAAGAAGGAAAGGCAAGGTGAAAAAGAAGATTGCGAGTCAGCCAGTCTTTCTATATCATTCAACAGGCAGCAGACAGAAACTGGCAGCAGGCCATCTTTCTCCATAGGTGAAGGCAGCAGACTGAGCTCCACTGAACAATGTCTTTTCCTAATGCATCAAAATTACAGTGACAACTGCGCTAAATAACTTTCTCTTGGAAGGGTGTGGAAAACCTTTCGCAATTGTTCATTTGGTGAGGTAGTCTACTGGTGGCATATTGAGCTGCAGTACAGTGAACATGAATGCAGTTGGTCACGGATCTGAAAGAGAGTTTTAAATACATAATAAGATTTTTTGAAGGTTTAGTAATTCTTAATGTCTGATCTCTGTACTGATAAATAGGTGAACTTTAAAACATTCATTCCTCTAGTAGACATAGAACCAAAAAGGGAGAGGTGCCAAAGTCACAGGATTTTAAGTGTGGTATTAACTTTGGCCAAGAGCTTGAAATTTGCTAATGTCATAAAAGCACAGAATTATTGGATAATTCAGCTTGAGAGGGACTTTGGGACATCTCTAGTTCAACACCCTGTGGTTGGTGAGGCTGAACTGCACAATCTTTAAAGTTAGAGCCACTCCTAGTTGTACTCAATCAAAACACGCATACTTTTCATATTCTAGTGATTTTAACTGTTACTACTGTTTTCTATACAGGCTGCAGAAATTTACACCTCTTTAACATTCCAGGCTTTCCAAAGGCTGAGAGAAACTTTTCATATGCACAAAGGTACCCTAACAAACATCTTCGTATGACTTCATAAAAGGATAAATACCTTTTAAAGGTAGGGAAGACATAATTCCACCTTCTACCTTAGGGTGAGTTGCCAGTTCTCTGGGCTCCACTGGATACTGATTACTTCCCATTGCCTCTAATGGAAGCTTAGGTACCTAACTCACATTAAGCGTAGTGATCTTGAACAAAATCTAGCTCTTGATTCAAGCACTGAATTGTGGGCGGCTAGTGCCACTTCTTGATACTGCATATCCTGTGTGTCATCTAGATTCCTGTGTTGACAACTGAGGGTCTCCTACAAGGATGCTGTGTATGTGCTGCTAAAGCCTCTCAGATGACACCAGTTCCTACATTCAGGCACCTAAATCAAGATGTTGGTGCTTACAAACAAGCCAGATGGCCAGCAGTCTCCATGTGTGAGTACAGAAAGCTGCCAGATTAATTTTTCCGGCTGTGTGGCAAGTATCAGAAAACATTCTGAGGTAGTATAAGCCTGCAGTTGGGACTTACTCTGTGCTTCATAAACAGTAAGGGGTGTCCCATGCTCAGCAGCTGCCACTTGCACTGCAGCTTCAACCAGTGTGTATCTGTAGGCCTGACTGAGAACAGAGGCTACCCTCTTTGTATCTGCCATGGATAAAATGATTAAAGGATCAGCATGAAAGATCATGTGTACCTATGGCTAGAGACTTGTGATGAAGTTCAGACTATATAATTTCTTACTTACTAGCAAAGTACACCCAACTGCATAACCTCGACTTGCTTTTAAAACACCCAGTACTGCATTGTTTAAAGAGAGAAACTAGGTATAAGAGATTTAATAGGTTTTGGGCAAATTTTCTTATGTACACAGTGATTAGTTTCAGGTAACATTAGTCACCTTATGGTTAGCTTAATTTCAGTTGTTCACTCATGTTCCGTCTTGAGGGAGCAGAAATACTTTAAGAGAATGACACGTAAATATTGACTGCAAATGAGACAAATGTTCTAGATCCTCAACTGATGAAACCTAGGCAGCTATCTGAGACTAGATTTTAGAGAGCCAAAGTCAGGTGAAGTGAGTCCCATGTTAACCTTCGTTAGTGTAAGTGAATGGACTCCTTCTGTGTCAGCTTATTAGGCTGGATAGAAATCAGATTAAGTAATAAATAAGAAGAATTATTGACAATAAAGTTGATGGTGTTTGATTATTTAGTGTCTGATAACTAAACATAATTTTCTTGGTCATAGTCTGAAAGTATTTTTGAGGCTGCCGTTCTACGGGGCATTAATTAGAAAATTACATTCATGTGGCGACTAGGTATTAACTTGTGGTATTCAGTTTTAATTGCCATTATTCTCAGGCAGAAGCAGAGCAAAGAGTAGTCAGGCAGCTACTCTTTGCAGAGGACAGAATGCAGAGCTGAAAGAAAAATTATTATTTTCCTTACTGTCAGGTTTTAGATCAGCCAGAGATGAGAGACAAATCAATAAGTCTCACAATCGCAGTTTACAGTCTCCCTCCTATTATGTTCCTTAGAATGGATTTGGCACCAGACATACAAGCCTGAAATGTGCTAAAAAAAAGGACATGGTCTCTAGAAATGGTAATCTATGTATTTTCTTCATTTTTAGGGCACCAGTGCAAGGGAGTATTTCATTTGAGCTGGAACTGCAGATATGAGCTTACAAGCTTACATGATCATATGTCAAATTTGCTGAGTCCCATGCTGAGATGTGGATAGCTTTCTCTGTTACATGATGGAAATCAGAGAGCCAGGAGCAGAGAGAGTTTAGGTCTTGCTCATTGATATTTTGCAATTTGAGTTCAGTGACAGCCAAGAAATATTTTGCATAGCTTCCTTCTCAGCGTGTGGATTTTCCTCTTTTTGTTTTTGCTTGCTTTTGGTTTCATTTTTCCTTCCTGTTTCTCAACAATTGCAAGTAACATATTGCTTTATTTAAACTGAATGATAGTTTACTATTAAAGGTTTCAGTATTACCAGCCTCAAAAATTAAGAGTATTCTGAAAGTTGGATTTAAAAAGTCACAGAATTCACTAACGTAAAAGTCTTCTATTGTATTTTTACCATATTTTGTTGCATTCTATTATACTCTTGAATTTTAATTCTCAGAGAATGAATGCCACGCAGTTATTTAGGTTTTTGTTTAAATAACTGGGAAATGTACAAACATGGCTCCAAACATGAACTTGGCAGGTACTCTCAACTGCTGGCAAGGGAAATGTAAAATAGCATCTCCCTAAATCCCTAAATTGTGTGAAATTCAAATCCTGAGGAGAAAATCAGAAGCCTGATGGTTAAATGTAAGAGCTGTCATTGCTGCATTATATTAAAATAACTTGCCTCTAGTAAACTACACACTATTTCTTCCTTTAAATCTGTCACTATTCAGGAGCCTTTCAGTTACTCCAGCTGGCTGCATCAGTAGTTTTGGAGCTATGTAAGTTTTATGGTGAAGAGGGCACTTCTAGAAATACTTTTCAAGAACAGTGGGGGATCCATTAACCACTGAATAGCCACTGTGATGTGCAAGCTGTATTTTCCTGTGGTGTAGTGGGACTCAGCACAATCAGAAACTTAAAGAAGAAATGGTCCTCAGATGCATTTTTAAGCCACAGCAAGGCTCCAGGCAAAATGAAATTTATTTGTTTATGGATTGCTGTCATTAATAAGAAGATCAGAGACTTATTACTGCCTCAAGCCATAGCATTTTTAATGATGTCCAAAGCAGATAGCTGTGGAAGCTGTGAACAATTGTACGATGGAGCTGGCCTGAATGAGGAGAGGGAAGAGAAATAGCACATCAATGGCAAAGTCTGGCATATGGAGAAGGAGCAGAGGTTTCTCACTATAAAGACTGCTCTTTCCTTATACTCTTTGTCTTTTTGAAGCAGACTCTGGTGTCGTCCAGTAAGTCTCCATTAAGTTTGAGGTTTTTTTCTTGAAGCTAGAGGCATGTTCTCTTCTACTTAGTTTCTGGGATTTTTTTCCTTACTCCACAAAGGGCAGCTTCAATACATCTTTTTGAAAAGCGATTTTCCTGTCCCATGACTTTTTGTGCCGTAAAAAATTAACAGAATTCTGTTTTCCTTGTGCAACAATTTTTTTCTGTTTTTCACATCCCAGAGATGTGACTGGACAATGGGGCTACTAAATAATTTAGAGATAAATACCTACACCTTTATTTATATGGGTGTGTTACATACATTTAATTTTCTTTTGTGCTCAGTGAAAATGCTCCTAAAAATTATAGAAATAATTAGCTTTTTTTCTAGTAGAACAGTGAAGCTGATTCAGTTGTCAGACTTATTTAGGGATCAAGGGGATTCAGATTCAAGACTCTTGTCATTGAATATTCAGTTTCTGTTGAGCGGTATGAAGAACAACACAAGCACCCACTGCACAGACTCTCTCCTTTTCCAGAAATTTCTTGTATTTCATCCTCAGAAACAGCCTGTCCCCAGACATTAGTGTCCTACCTCTATCTTCTGCTCATATTTCCCATTGAACTGGTAGATGTACAAGGAGCACGCCCCTCCTTCCAAGCGTGCAGATTTCCTCACAGCCTGGAGCTGGCTGAGAGGCTGTGAAAACTGTGCAGGTAAAATTTAGTCAATGTGGAAATTATTTGCAAATATTTTCAGGGCATTTACATGCTTAACGTGTGTTTGCCCTTGTGCCAATGTTTGTCGCGTGGATAGGCATGTCATATTCATTTCAATAGCTCTTCTTTTGGAGGCAGCTGTGAAATTAAGTGCCTTTAGAGTTCATCAGGCTGGCTAGGAATGGACAAGAGGAGGTATATGCAGGAAAAGAGAATTTGAAAGAGGAATAAAAGTATCTCTAACATGTGTAGCATTGTATGGTGATGAATAAAGATTGTGCAACTTTATGACAGGTAAGGAGCCAGGAGGGCAAGGTGTCAAGAGTCAGGGTAAGAGAATCGGTGAATTTATCTTATTGTAACAGAAATCATTTGAAGACCCTAATGAAGAAGAAGCTATGCCTCCTTTTTATGGCCTCCCCAGGTAAGACAGGGCACAAATAGGACATGGAGCCACAGGAAACACCTGGAGGTGTTTAAGGGATGGGTGGACGAGGTGCTGAGGGGCATGGTTTAGGGAGCGTTAGGAATGGTTGGACTTGATGACCCGGTGGGTCCCTTCCAACCTAGTGATTCTATGATTCTATGATTCTACAAAAGTCTGAATCATCGGCCAGCCACTGTTTTTCCCAGAAGCCCTTGTAAGTGTACTCTACTCTGATGGGAAAAGGTGACTGACAAGTCTGAACAGGGAAAAGCAGGAAATGCAGTTACTGAGGGTATTGTGAGAAAGGGCAGATTATCCCATGACTAGTTTTTCTGCCTTCAACAGGAGTCCTTGTTCCTTCCAGATACTGTTTCCTCTATTGCCAGGAATGGGCCACTGCTGATCTCTTCTTTCGCATTGACATCAAGGGACTTTGCTTTAAGACTTTTTACAAGTCTGCGAAGGACCATGATTTGTCTCACAGAAAAGAAGTAAAGGTTTGAAGAAGTATGAGGTACCAACTCACACCTCATATAAGCTCTAAATGGAGCTCACAAGACCAATTTAAAAATTCTGGTTTTTTTTAATGCCAATGTTTATGAAAAATATTTATGTTAATGAAATTCCTTCTAAAATTATAGAATCATCGAATGGTTTGCATTGGAAGGGACCTTAAAGATCATCTAGTTTCACCCCCTCTACCATGGGCAGGGACACCTTCCACTAGGTCAGGTTGCTCAAAGCCTTATCCAGCCTGGTCTTCAACACCACCAGGAATGGGGTATCTACTACTTCTCTGGTTAACCTGTTCAAGTGCCTCACCACCCCAACAGGAAAAAAAATTCTTCCTTATATCTAATATAAATCTCCACCCTTTTAGCTTAAAAACATTACCCCTAGCCCTGTCACTGCACTCCCTTATTAAAAGCCTCTCCCCAGCTTTCTTGTAGCCTCTTCAGGTACTGGAAGGTCGCTATAAGGTCTCCCTAGAGCCTTCTCTTTTCCAAGTTGAATAAGTCCATATGTCTCAGGCTGTCCTCTATGATGTTAATGTTAAAATATTACCTTTAAATTAAAATGAAGTAAATGTTTTTTTTTTAAAAGGTGATTTTTTTTTTAAAATTTATTTTAAAATTAATATAATGTATGCATGGGAGCTTGGGATGCTTCCCACATATCTTAAAGAACCCTCAAAACACACCGGCAGAAATAGATGTACCCATAAAACCATACTCTGGTAGTGTGTTTCTCTTGGAAAGTATAAGTATCCCCAGCCATACACAATGCCTGAATAGCAGACTGTGCCTAAATCCTGGATAAATAGCTGTTAGCTGAGGACTTATGGGTGGGTGCAAAATGGGAATGAATTGACAAACTCTACCATTGTTGAGGAATGAAAAGAATTGGAGAAAGGAGGGGAGAAAAGGAAACATTCCAGGAAATGCTAAACTATGGATACAGTTCCACATGTCTTAAAATTTTATTTTGTATATGCAAAATATATATGGTACTTCTACTATATCTTGAAAAAAAACCCTCACAGCTTGTGAGTTTTCTTGTTACACTTGATCTTATTAACTGTTTGAAAGTGTTTCAGTTTTCTACTGCAAACAAAACAAAATTATGTCATTACACAGTACACACTTTAGCCCATGTCACAGAGCTTGCTATGAAATGGTAGTGGTGGCTGTAACTAATTAATGTGTCTGTGTGGTATTTTCTATAAAATTATATCAATCTGTGTAGATGATTTCAGTGAGTTTTCACAGGGTCTCTGTAAGATGTTATTACTTCTGTCATGCAGAGACAACTATATAACGATTTGCATAATTATAGACGGAGGGAAATGTTAGCCTCCATATTTAAAACTGTTATATACATTTCCACCTCATTAAAGAAAATCACTGAAGCTAGCTAGCATACTCAGGTTGGAGATCAGGTGGCAAAGTATATAGATTACACAATCTAATTTTCCAGTGCTAAGGAGTTCCAGCTGAACAAAGCCAATAGAACTGACCTTGCTAGTTGAAAAAGTTACAACAAAAAACTCATTTAAAGAGTCATTCTGTAAAAACACACATATCCCTCTCTGTCATTTTAAGTCTAACCTTGAGGATCAGTCACTTTGGATGTGCTAAAGAGATGCTTTCATGAATAAGTGATGATAGGCTTTAATATAATTACAGATCTTAATAGGCAAAGCGAGAAGAAGGTTAAAGTATTTGCAATATGAAAGAGCAGGGACAGATTCACAGAGGGGACACATGCACTCAAATCTGCAATTTAGATATTTTCTTCTTCTCCCTAGATCTGGTATTGTGTAAATTTTTGCTGTTGAACATCTATGGATTTACTCTAGCCTTAATAGTTCTTGATGTCTCAGCACATATTACACACCATGTCCCCAACAGGACCTGCAAGGAAGCAGATTCTGTTAATCTCAAACTTGACATCTAGCCCTGATTTTGTGAGTGCTTCAAAATACTTCTGAAGATGGTCCTGCATGTGAAAAAACACACGCACTTCTGGTGTCATTCAAATTGAGTGAGTATGAATGTAACTTGGCCCTGAAATGAATTTGGGTAACGTGCTTATCCTTTCTCCATGTTTGATGATAAAAGCACAAGAACAACTTTTCAGAGTGGATCTAAACTGGTATTAAAAAGAGTGCCTGAGAGAGTGCCTGAGAACAAATTAAGGAAGTGGACCTTGGTTATCCACATTAATTAGCTTACTTCTTGGCTCTGTTTTGGATTGCTCCGGTCAGTTCTCTGCAGGACAGATTTGTAAGAGACTAATCCAAAGCAGTGTGAACTTCATTCTTTGTCTTGGAATCAGGAGTGCTTCCTTTTTCTTTTCAGTTTGCTATTACAGACATAATTTAGAGTTCTTAGCAAATTCTAGCAGAGCAAAGATTCTTACAAGCACTGGGAGAAATGGCCTGTTCATCCTCAGAAAGCGGTGTGCTCTGGCTCCCTGCCAAGGAGCAGTCTGAGCTGTGTGATGTCCTCTGTGACATGTCTGGCAAAGTTCTGATTTAGATAGAATTGTCCAAATTATGCAAGAGGCTTTTCCAGTTCTCACGACAATTTTAGCACTAGATCAGGAAGATGCAAAAGATATCTAGAAGCAGAGATCTCCAGGATAACTTTGAATGGCCCGGTGTACCTGACGGCTAGGAATCAGCACTGGACAAACACTCAAGACTCAGAAGCTGTACATGTTCCTGAGGGTGATTGTCTAGGCTTTCAGTTCCATGTACTATATAAGCTAGGAAAGTCTATCACTAGCAGCTGAAGGCACTGGTTTTCTGTTTGGAGCCTCCATTATCTGCTTGCCAGACCACCACAAAGGTGTGAGAAGGTGACTGCAGTTTCCTGCCTCTTCTGAATATGACAGAGAACCTGGCTGAAGATGGTTAAAAAGCACATCCAAGTCCATAATCTCAATTTCCAGTACAATAGAGATCCTTCAGTAGTTTCACCATTAATTTTGCATTGAGATTGAAAAATATAACAGGAGTTCTATATTTTTTGTTTCTGGAAGGAATATTATAATCCAAATTTAAAGGAAGCATACTTTCAATGTGCTGTGACTTAACCAAGAATGTAAAAGGCACTATTTTAATTAAGAAACGTTTGTAAAAGACTGTCAGCTTTTTGGTAGGGAAAGCAGAGTAAATAAATTCCATATTTTTCTCTAGACTGGAATGCAAAATTTTGAAGTAGTCTGGGCTATATATCTTCACCTACTGTAAATTTTGGCAAAATTAAAATTCATTTAATCTTAAACTACTATTTTGTGATCACTAGTTCTCATAAATATTTCTATTAGGCTGCCATGCTCTTCATGCAGTCCTACTTACATCAGATGAATTTGATAAAAAATGAGTGTGACAACAAATATTTTTGAAATTTGCAGGTTTTAGTGTAAGGATGGAAATGTTATTCAAATAAGTAGTGCTATGCAAATGGATATTATACAAGCTCAGTGAATCATGGAAAGTGATGAATTGTACAACACCTAACTCATTACATCAGGGCAATAAAAAATAACCAGTTAAAAATATTTGACATGGCAAATTTATTTCAAAACATCCAGTTGCATTTACTATCCATCTAGTATGTTTTGTACATGTATTATTTGAGTATTCCCTCATGTTTTAATACGTTCTTCAGGTAAGAAAGCAGGAAAAGGAGGATTTTACAGTAACTATTGTCACAAGCAAAGTAGCAACAGTGCAACATGTTGACATAGGAAAACAAAAGATTGGGTCACACTGAATTAGTCATAGTTCTTTTTGTTTGTCAGCACTACTATTCCTGGTGATTCTAGCAGAGGCTTTGAAAAAATCCTAAGTCACTGCAAAGCAGTGGTAATTTTGTCACCGATTCAGCACCGTATTTTCTCCATGATACTTATCATTAGATAAAAGCACTGAGTAGAGTGCAAACTGATTGATCAAGGTCATTGTAGAAGTATTTTTTGAAATGCAGGCAGTAATGTCCTAAAATGGCAAGCAAGTTCTAGTTCTGTCATTTAGATGCATGAGCAAAGCTTCAATAAACAGAAGGAACAGTGAACATTTATAAAACTCCTGCCCTGGGTCTGCTGGTGTTAGACTCATTTTTCAATACAGAGTCCTGAAAACTCAATGCTAAGATGCTTCCAAATGAATTTTGATTCTGCAAGGAGCTATTCACCACAGGAATGATTTGTCTTTATTCTGACTTGCTCAGCTTTATAATGCTTCACCTTTTTATTTTGTAAGCTGGCCCCAAGCAAAATTGTGTAGAGTCCATTCCTGATCCTATCCATTTCATGCAAAACTACTTTGAACACAAGAGAGATGATAACATTAATTTTTGAAAGAATGCTATCTGCATCTTTGGTTGTGTGCCAGCCTTCTTTTCTTTTCAGAGTATTCAGCAGATATGGATGAACTTGATGTTTCCATAATGTTCAGAATGACAATTTTATGTCTACTGATTCATGAAATGCTCCTGTTCTGGGCGCTCTGCTCAGGAAGCTGGATTCACACATACTGCCTGCAATACAAACAGAGCAGACAGACAGTGCTCCCCCAGACACTCTTCTATCTTAAAAGGAGAAAAAGGTAGATAAATTCAAGCGGGAAGTACAATGGGCAGATGAGATAAGCTTGAAGATGAACTGCAAAGAGGCCTTGAGAAAGTTTATGGGAATAATTTCACAGTCATGGTGGAGGCACAGCTGGAAGTGTGACAGCTGATGCTTGAAAATGCAGTAAATCTGTGGTGGAAGCTCAGAGACTGAACATCAGAGGGGATGGTGGTGATGGCATCTAAGAAAGGAAGTACCAAAGGATGAAAAACATCGTTTTACTCACGTTATGCTTCCTCTCAAATGACATTCAGGCTCTTCGTTGCTTGTTCTCCTTTTGGTCTGAAGACAGAATTCACCCAGTACTGAAACTTCAATGACAATTCGGGAGGCCTGAGCACAACACCCCTGTGCTCAGCTCTCACTGCTGGACAGTTTGCAGTGCCTGGATGCCCTCTGAGGATTAGGATTTATGATCCTCTCGGCTGAGACTGTTTTCACTCCAAAATCACATAGACCTGCTTCCATTGGCACATTGGTTTTAAGAAAGTGCCAGTCCCAGACGGTCACTGAAGAAAGGCTGGAAGACAGCTGCATTGCCTTGGCTACATGAAGAGAAGGGTGTCTTGTACTGTTCACAGCAGCAAGTGAGCATTTTGGAATGGCTGTGGCTCTGGTCAGACCTCCCTTATACACCAGGGCTGAGCACCTGGTGTTGGACACAACCATAACTCACTCGAATGTCTAACTTAGTGTCATGTGTTCTGGACCAAAACTTTCTTATGGAACATTGTGTGAGTACTTGAAGAATGTAGACCATGAATGTTTTTTTCTTCACATTTTTGGTGTCACATACTATTACATGTACAAATACCCTTCCTCCTCCAAGTATGAACTGCTGATGCAGATGACCTTTCATATTTCTTAACTGGTACATTCCACCAGTTCATTCTGAATCGCTTTTTTGCCCATGGACTGTGCCTTTGTGAGACCACCTTTTAAATGGCTCTGATGCTATTATTACTGATGTCAACAAATGCATGATAAAATTCAAGAGTTTATCTTTTGCTGAGGGTGAAAGTATTTCCTGGGATGGGACTGGTGAGATGAATGAAGAGAGTCCTTACCCCCGACATAATGCAGCTGTGTTAGTCTGCCTGCCTAGTGTGAGCTCTGTGCAGAACTGTTTTGTACCAAGATCATCTTTGGAAGTTGTCCTTTTCTGCCTTGAAGCAGAGCAAACTAATTTCTTTGCATACGCGGCTCAGATTCTGCAAATACTGATGGCCTTATCCATAGGAGTGAAAGTAGCAGATCACATAATTTTTTGCCCCACATACCCTGCTCCATATTACAAGGCATTGCACTTGTTAAAATGGCATACACCCTTGTTAGGTCACACGAGTTTGTAATATCTTTCTTTATAATGATGGATTTAAAGATGCACTTTTGCTTTACGTTGCGTGAAAGTTATTTTTAATGGTAAGACAAAAATGCCTTTTTTTTTTGTTTTGTTTTGTAGGTCACTGACTTTCCCAATGAACTCCAAGCGACATTCAACATGTTGGGTGATTCCTGTTGAGGGACCTATCATGTTTTATATCTTCTGTATCCAGATTAACTGATTCCCACATTACAGACTACAGATTTTCTGTCTAGCATCTAACAAACTAGAGCGTTTGTCTCAATGTAATTATTCCCAGGAACATTAGTTCCCTACTTAAAACATGAAAGATTTTGGAAGGCAGTGGAACTAGCCCAGACTAACACTGAAAACTTGTTAAGAGCAAAATTAATATTGATATTGCCCGAAAATAGTTAGATCTATGCCCAACTCTACCCAGAAACAAAGTTTCACCTGATCAGTTGTGACTGTCTAGAGATGTTCACCTCTCAGTGACCACCTCTATGGTCTCTTGTAGTTGACAGGAGGTAGTAAGCACTTTTGTGGCTAAATTCACTTTACCTTGAAGGAGAGGATAACCAAATTTTGAAAAGAAAAATGCCTCAAACTCACCTGTTTGTTTCCTTAACTATTGGAAAAACCCTCAGGTGGTCAGATCAGATGTGAGCATCTGGCTCTTTGCAAACCTAAATCTAAGGCAGATGAACCCAGTGAAGACAGGTCCTCTCTTTTATTAAATGTAATATAGAGCTCACATCATCCTTTTTTGAGCAATGCGCTTCTCTTGCTGATCAGAGTCATGCTGCAGAATAATGTGAATTCTTCATATGCCTCTAAATCATCACTTGTATAGAAGGCTGTCTTCAAATTTGATTCCAGAGGAAGCACTGCCAAAGTACATTTAAAAGACCTGTATTATCAGACCTGAATCTGAATTTGTTTGCCCTTAAGCAAGATGGCCTAAATGTTAAAAGCAATTTTGAAGGTAAGTATCTGAAAATCCCAGTGACTGACTAGCTGATTCTTCAGGTACTTAGGCACGGAGTCCCAGAGGCAGTCCTTGTCTATGGCAGTGGCTTTTTTCCCCTGTTTTTAACAACGCACCTGAAAGCGTGGGGATTCTAAATAAAAATTGCTTTCTTCATGTTTAATCAACTCCACAGGACGAATTTGAGCAAAGCTGTAAATACTTTTTATCTTTTTGTCTTTTGTTTGGTTTTTTTGTCATATCACAAAGCACAGGACATTTGGCTTCACAAATTATATTTGGTTTTGTAAGAAAGAACTAGAGCTCCCTTCTTTTGAAACAAGCTTTAAATAATCAGTATTTTTTTAGCCTTTCAAAATCTCTGAAAGTTTAAATGATCCAATAAGGGAGAGATGAAAGTAGAAATAAACCAAATGCATAGAAAAGCAAGAATGAAGGGTGCATTTAGCCTGAAAAGCAATTTACACAGTGTCTTGTTCCTGTTAAAACAAACTATGAATGAATATACAGATTTATACACCTCAGAGGATAGTTGCAAAGATTTTTATGGAGTCGCAGGACACTAAGCCTATTGAATCCATTCAAAAATGGTTCGGTAGCTTGTTGTGCAGCCAGCAGCAAGAGATATTTTGATAAATATGTCTTTCTTTTTGCCTGCGTAGTCTTGCAAATAACCACTAGATGGCACTGGTTTTGCATGGCTGGAAATTAAGCACGCTTTTTCCAGAGGAAAATAGGAATGGCTGGTTCCATTAAATTCTACGTTATATCAGTAGGTGGCAGATTTGGGCTATTTACGGGAAAAAAAAAAACACCGAAGGCTTTAATGTTCTGTGTTGCTTCTTGCAAAACTATTTTAATTTATTTTTTCTTCAGCCTTCTAGATGTAAAACATAATACAAAAATAAAAATTATTAGCTGAATAAAAAAAGACTTTTATTTAAAATCTTTGTTTCACCTTTTCAAATTACAAGCAGAAATATACTAGAAAGTAGTAAAGCCATTAATAAAAAGGGAATCAAAACACAAATGAGTAAGAACACCATTCTGAAAACAATTTCCAGTCAGAGTTTCAAGGGTAATATAAAAAATATTCTAACGTATAAGGATACTTAAAAGGCAGAAACAAAGAAATGCGTTTTGATTTAAAAAATATATGCCAGGGACACTTTTCACTTTAGTGATATTTGTGGTCTAAGATCGCAAACCCATCAGTTATTTGGTCTCTGTGACCCGTTTTAAATACATTTACAGAGGTGACTAAAAAGGAATGCAAAGAAAATTACCACCTTGTAACACTGATTTTGCATGCTTGTGCTCTCTCGAGTGCAAGAAATCAGGAAAGAAGGCTTGGCTCCCTTGAAATAAATGAAAATTGCTTTTTAATGGAGCAAAAGTTTTCAGGTTTGCTGTCTTGAAGACAATGACACTCCAAACTTATTTGCCAGGATGGAGCATGTATGCATGCTGCAGGCTTAGGTCCAGCTAGAGAGACCTGGGCGAGCTCCAAAGCAGCAGCAGGGTGGCCACAGTTCATGGGATGCTTTGTCTGTGTAAATTAGCTTCCAAGGGGTTGCTCCCAGGACCTGAGCTATTATCTCTGCAAGCAGTGCACTAAGAACGAGCCAAGAGAGACAGTCTGAGGGCAGGTATCAATCTTCTCCCCTCTGATGTGCTACTATGCACCAGGTGCCTCTACCATTTTGGAACCCAGAACTTAATATTTTACTCTCAGAGTGTTTTTACTTTTGTTTCCCGAAGTGGTGTTCAAGTCTGTTGAAACTGTGCCACCCTCTTAGGTTAGGGCCCAGTGCAGTCACACAACAAGCCACAGCCCACGCTTAGCTCCTGCCTTTCCCTGGGGAGACTGCAATCCACATATCACCGCCCCACGGAGGTACTTTAAACACCTGACAGTGGGGTTCTGGAGTGTGGGAGATCTCTTTTCGTTTGCTCTGGGGATGGTGCACAGACGAGACATCGCTGGGGTCAGAGCAGAAACATAAATACACTCCATGAGGGGTGTGGGTTCCGGTGCTTTTCTAAGTGGGTGCATGGCAGGCTGCTTCTTGCTCGGTCTCTCTTTCTTTCTCTTCCTGGCAAGCACAAAGTTAACTATTTCCTGTGCAGTGGAAAACCTTCCTTAACAGGTTGGGGATATAAGCAGCCATCCGCCTGCATATAAAAGCCTATTTTTTTCAGACTGTCCTTTGGGAGTTGATTGTAATCTTGAATCCCCTCAGGCAGTGGTGGGGACAGAGTGTAGGTCTCCCCTGTGCTCTAGGCCCGGGTAAGTACTGTGCAAAGGAAGGGACAGAAACCTCTTCTAAACTGCCTTTTCAAAGCAAGCAGTGACAACCAGAGTTTGATAAAGGCCCTGATTTTGTAGGTGTGTTAGGTGAAAAACATGAAACTGAAGGGGAGTTAGAGTGGGTTTCTGCATGCTAATTGGGCTTAGGCGTGAGATGGAGCTCATCAGTGCTGTCAGAAATGAAGGTTTATCTGTGCGCAGCCAGAAGATCTTCAGGCACTGAGGGAGGTTTAATGTAAAAATGTATGTGGGTACTTTTGGGACCGGGAGCATCTTTGCACCCTACAGCCCACGTTCTGCTTCATGCATATGCCCAACAGCTTTCTTTTGCCCTGGTTCTAAATGGTCAGCATAAGAGCTCAAGGAGAAATTGATTTATATGCTTAAACAGAACAGAGGAGACATAATTCATTCTCTCCTTTACCTCTGGAAGCTCACAAAGCTGCAGGAGACTGCAGTGGGGCCCGAGTCACATAGTCGAGCAGAAGGATAGCAGAGATTAGACTGGCATATTACACTAGAACAGAAAAATTCCCTAATGGATGTGCATGTAGGATGGACTGGGGAAACCTAGATGAGAAACATACAATGCACAATAACTCCAGGCACATTACACTGATGCCTGCTGCTTGGGCAGGATAAACACAATTAGTTATACCTGCTGTGCTAATCCTACAAATCCCATCCCAGCCAATTCACTGAAATTGCATTCTCCAGCTCTCCCTTACCTTGTTGCACAGATGTTCCTATGCCTAATTCTTGGAGCTTAACCAGGGCGTTGCTCTGCACGCAGTTGTTGGAGGGGATCATAGCAGGAGTCATGCCCTCACATGTTCTGCTTTTTAAACTCCTAGCAAATACTGTTCATCCCAGAGTGGCTCTGAGCTCCCGCAATTCCTGTCAAAGCCAGTTCAGTACCCTGATTAAATACAAGTATGAGATTAGCCAGCATCCTCTTCAGACTTGGGATAGGACTAATTTCTTTCAGCTTTAGCTGTCTAAAAAGTATATGCTCAAGCTATTCCTCTGAGTAATAACTCTCTCTAAACAAGGAGACATTGTCACTCCCAAAGTGATGGTGCCTAGCCATTTCCCTATTTCTGATGCTCACACCCTTGACTATGAAGGGAGTTGACAGACCTGGCTGAGACTGAAAGTCTAACTTTGAGTGTTCCACTGCTAAATGAGGTAAATCCCATGCTGTCTTTGTGAAGGAAACTGAAAAAAACATCCGCTACCTGATAGCTCTACTCTGGGGCTATTTGCTGTTCTGTGGTGCTGCCTTCTGCTTCTTTGATTATGAAAAAATATAGTTCTGGAATATCAGATTGAGATGGACCTCAGAAGGTCTCTAGCTCAACATGCTGCTGAAAGCAGGGCCAGCTGTGGAGTCGAAGTAGGTTGTACAGGGCTTTATCCAGTTGGGTTTTGAAAACCTGCAGTCAACCTGATCCACTGTTTAATATGCCTGAGAGTATAAAAAGGTTTTCCTCATGTCTGCTTAGAAATTCTTGCTCTCCTGTCATGCACTGCTGTGAACAACCTGTCTCCGTCTTCTTGATGACCTACTTGAAGGTGCTGGGTTCTGCTGTATGGTCCTCCTCATGCTGTCTCTGCTCCAGGCTGAACAAGCCCTGCTCACTTGATCTCCTCTTGCAAGGCAAGTGCTCCAGCCTCAACTGTTGTGATGGCCTTTGCTGAACTTGCTGTACCAGAGTGGGAGCGAGTTAGTGGTTTGCTTGCCCAACCTGCAAGACGTGACTCTTACACCTTGTTAGGAACTTCCTCAAGCCTGGACTCCCAGTAACACCACCCAGGCTGCTGTAAGGACCACAGATTTCCCCCTTGGTTTCATAGAGAAGCCATGAAAGAACAGAAGCTGACAGTCAAGTCTCTCCATATTAGTAATACTTTTAAGTTTCCTTCCTCTAATATTCAGGCATGGAAAACAAAGCCAGCTGCTCTTCCTGTGCTGTGTGCCCCAGTTGTGGGGAATCATAACTTTGCCCTTGAGCAAGATCAAGCTTTGGGATTGTTCTAGTGTCAGCCCCCTAAAACGTTTAAGAAACTGAAAAAAAAAGGCAGAAATGTACCTTGTGAGTTTTTCAAGAGACATCAATGCCTCATCCATGTCTGTTATAACTCTGCTGACTCCTAACTCCATTCTTCAACAAGCTGTACACCCATATACAAGCTGCCCTATTCTTTTGTTGGCTTTGGACAGCCTCAGGTACTCAGAAACTGTTATTTCTAGCAGGGTTCAACATGCATGGCATTTCTCCTGTGTTTCAGCAAGGCTGATGTTTCTTCCAGCAACTGGTCTCATTACAGTGAACGAGAGTATTTTTTTCTCTCCTTTTGTATTCTGTACAAAGCAGAGTGGTTCTGACATGACTGTGTTTAAAATGAAGCAAGCCTTAGCATCTGCATTTATGAAAGAAGCTGCAGTTTGCTCTTGCCTCTGGATCTATATTCAGCCTGAAGAGCTGATTGTAGGCAGACTGCAAACAAGATACCTGCACTGGTATTATTTCAATTTAGAGGCTACCTTATTTTTTTCTGGTCATAGTAAAAACAGCTCAAGTGTCACACCTATGTCGGCAGCCTCTCTGTACAGAATTACTAGGAAAAGGTCACAGTCACACTATCCTCCTTGCTGTTGTGCTCTAGAGCATCCTATCTCCACCCTTGGTAACAAATTTGCGTGGTTGCTTTAAGCTATATGAGAGATATTTCTGTCTGCTGCATACATCTGTGTATATCTCATCCTAGCCATGGCAAAGAGGCAACAAGGAATCTGTCTCCCCTGCTTGTCTCCACAAGCCCCTTAACAGCAGAGGAAAAAATCTTCCCCTCCTCCCCTTCATTTGCTATTTAAGCAGACCCAGCCTAGGATGTTAACAAGAATTGGATTTCATCTCAGTTTACTTCTTTGACAAATGTGGGATTCCACTACTGCCTTGGCATTAAGCATTTTTTAAAATGTAAATTTCTCAGCTGCAAGGAATCACATTAAAAAAAAAATATTCAAAAAGCAACTGTCTAAATCAAAGACTAATTGGCTGCCAAATTATGGGTTTATGCAACTCCCTCGTTGCAGCTTGTTTTGCCTTTTTGCCAGAGGTAAGTAAAAAAGCATCAGAAAACACACAAAAAATATTTTTGTTTCCCTTTCATAATAAAACATGTGATGTCAACCCATTTACTTTGGAAACTCTTGCTGCCTACAGTGAAAATTCTGTCCACCTGAAACTGCCTGTCCAGCCTAGGATTTCTTCCACGGGGAAATGGAAACCACTCCTGTGTTCAAATCATGACTAAGGGGAAACTGAGGCAACACGGTGATCAGTAAACTATTGGATGACTCAGGAATGGCGGTAGGTTCCTCAAAAACCTGGCCATCATACCTTCCTGCAGAGGGTTCAAAGAAGCAGCACTAGGATTTTCTTCCTCTGTGTGTCAAGGAGCATGAAGCATTTTTGGCGAATGCCCTCTGGGAGCAGGGTGATCAGGGGACCTAATATATAACTGAAAACTCTTGAAATCAAAGTGTAGCAGTTGGTTAACTTTATTGCTGAGGTCTACATGGTGGCCTCAATCTCACACCCAGGGAATGTAATGGGAAGAAGTAATTGCTTCCTTGACAGATGTTCACAATCACACAGGTGAAATACTCTGAACTACAACCCACGAGGCACTGGGGTTAATGCTAGACCTGAGAAAGATTATTCAGGGTCGGTTTCTTTGTGGCTGACCCAGGCCCGGTGTGGATTTTGGAGACAATCTCCCGGGGATGTAACAGGAGCCAGATCATATTTTCCTTTCTTCCTTCTTTCTCTCTGTGACAGTTCCTCATCCTGCCTCAAGCTCTGTTCTTGCCAGCCTCTCAAAAACATCATATGCAGCAGACTACCTGGATGAAGCGATCTTCTCTGTATGACCTTGCAGAGATGCTATTCTTCTCCAACTCTGTGCAGGAGTTTTATCTTAATCCTTTGTTGCAACCTTAGTTTGTGAATTCACACTTGCAATGAAGAACAAGTATTTCAGGTGAATTGCAGTGGAACAATGAGAGTTTCTGGTAAAGATCTTGCCTTATTTCTTCAGCTTTAATGGTTACTTTTTCTTCTAAGTTTTCCCAGTGATTTGTGTTTAGTGGGGTAACAAATCCTTTGCTGTTGGGGAACAGTACACTCGCCACTATGCTACAAACCAATTACTCAGGAATTCCCATAAACAGTGGAGTAAGAAATTTAATTCTCCTGCTTCAGCTACACCATACCTTATTAGAGGGTTGGGGAGTGGGGAACATAGTGTCCCTATTTTAAAAATATATGGCCTTTGTGAAGCAATGAGGATTTTATCTAGTAAAGGTTTGTGGTGTGTTTGTACATATACTAACCAGTCTGGGAACTTACCTTCACCTTTGAAATATGCTCTCTGGTAAGCAACAACTTAGAAAGAGAAGGGTACAAATACTATTCCAAGAGCTTTTCCAACCGTACTGCATCTTTGCTATGTCAAAAAACCCCTGCAAAATGAAAAGATGAGGAATGAGCCTACCATTTTGCGTCCTCACCTCTTAAAATAAAAGAGTAGTTTTAAAACACATAAAAATGTTCTGCCATGATAAATTACACATTTATAACCCTATTTAGTGAAGTATTTTACCTACGTAATTTTAAAACTGTCATTTTGACAAAAAATATAGATGAGCAAGTTGGCCTTTCACATTTAATATCTTCGTTCTTATTTGCAATTCACTAGGTTCAGCTTTGATTAAAGAAGTGGTATAAATGGAATGCATAATGGTCAGGACTTGAAGAACATATTACTCTAACACTGCAGGATAAGACTTTTTTCTTTGTATAAGCAAATTTGGTTTCTTCACCTGAGAAACTTCTTGAGCCTGGGCCGAAATTATTACATCCGAAATGCATCTTGCCTTCTACTCCAAATTTGCATAGGAAAAGATGCTTGATTTAAAGAGGAAGAGACAAAAGTCAGTGGACAGATATATTTATAAACCTACGCTTTCTTTTAACAGACTTTCAGTGAATGAATCATCCTGTGCAATCTGACTGTAAGCCCAAGATGAAGTGTGACTGCTGCAAAAGGTCTTAGGGCCAGTGCTAACTGGTGATTAGAAAGTGTTCTGCCCTGGATGCGACATCTCCTGTAATAGGGGGTTAGCTCCACTGCAACTGCTGTGGGCACTTGGCATAATGTAACCCTGAACTATTTCAGAGCAAATATTCCTTCTCTATAACTTGTTGGAGAGACATTTTTGTATGTTCAACCCATTTTCTCTAGGAGTCTCAGTTCTTCCAGGCTAAGACAAAATTTGTGAAAAAAAAACCCAAAGCCCAAAACAACTAACAAATTACTAGAAAAGCTTTCTTTTAAAATACTTATTCAGATATATTAGCATCTGCTGTTTTGGTAAAGACATGTTAAACACAAATTCTTTCCTCCCTGACTTTCTCTAATTATTATGCATTGCATTCAAACTTCACACCCAAAATATTTTGTTGTTTTCCCAGTGGGACCTCTCTGTATCAGTATTTACCAGCTAAGGACAGTAAATCCAGGTGATCCTTTTGGAAAGACCTTAGCTATGTAAATCAAATATTGACAATTAAGGTATGTACCTCAGGAGTGAAGTAGGCAACCATTTAATGGCTAATAACAATGTCATGCAATTATTTATTTGTCCATTACTGTCTTGGCAAACTGCTGGCCTTACTCTTTGTAAGAGTAAGGTTTGTACTTTTTGTTTAGTTCTGTTTGATTAAATGGACCCCCACCTCTCAAGGGTCAGTGACAGCAGAGTTCGTTTACCATCTTGGATAAGCAGAATAAAAATAAATAAATAAGTAAAGAAGAAGACAGATATGAGAAACAAAAGAGATAACAGAATTCAATTACACTATTTGGAGATGGTCCTGACAGAAGGCGTGAAACATCTACATATCTAGAAAGGCCAATTTTAGGAATGAGAGTAGTGGCACACTGAAGCAGTCATTCTTCTTTTTTAATTTCCATCTTTGGATGTCAGTTTGCAGCAGACCATTCGGCAGCGTCTTTGAGCCAGCAAATGATCTGACACCTGTCTTCCAGCCCTGTTCCAGGGAATTTCATAAGCAGTTTATGTAAAGCCAAACAGTACCAAGAAGAGATATCGAGCTCATAATTTGAGATAATTTACCCTGTGCTGTTTAGGAACCTTCATTTAGAAGTAGAAGCTGGAGGGCCGAGTGGATTTTAAGAACTCCACATTTTCTGTATCTGAGTTGGTGACAATTGGAGGAAAGAAGTGGCTCTTTCAGGTCTAGTTTATGCCAGTCTAGGTTTGTGAAAGCCTTCCCAGCTGAAACTATTTGTCTAATTAATGTTGAATTCATAAATTGTTTTGGAATGGATGAAATAGCTTTTTGGGCATATGAATAGTTCATTCAGAGGAAGAAAAATGTGTCCAGCTTCAGCAGATTATATTGACAGAGATGGACCCAAATATTGCTAGAAATTACTTCCAGGCTTAGGAAGGGTGACAAATCACACATTTAACCTTAAATGCACTTAAAAGCTTTCCTGAATGCAAAGTATACTCTTGTTACTGGAAGTGATGGACCAAATTCTGCACTGCTTTATGTGCTCATATACATCTGGGTGGTCTAAATGCAAAAAAAAAAAAAAAATGATACGCAATGTGTTTGAAACAGTGTTTGCCACATCTCCACCATTTTTTTTACAGAAATGTTTATGCTTGTGCAGGTTTCTTTGACAGCAGAGAAGTGGATCAAGCTTTATAAAAGACCGCATTTTTTATATCACCCACCTCTTTTCGTTTTCCTGCAGAGATTGTTAAACAGAAAGCCTCTAATGAGTTAAATGAAATATTTTGCCAACTGTCCCTTTCCACATCAGGGCAATGAAGGTATTTAAGTCAAATATGACTCTTCCAGGCTGAGCATGACACATTTGCTACACCTTTTCTTCCTTCATTGCCACTTATCCTGCTTTACAGTGGCTTGATTAGCTGGCTAAGTGGAAATGCTGAACTGTAGCTGAAATTGTCTCCTTCCCTATCAGTTCTTGAAAGGCCAAAATGATAAATGAGATTCAGATCTCAGAGCCTCACTTGTATTACAAAATGTCAAACCAACCACTTTGTCTGGGTTCAGTGTTTCTTAACATTGACTCCCGGCTTGCTGTGTCTATCTTCCTGTGTCTGTGTATGTGCATGAGACAGTGCACATGTGTGTACCTAAGGGCAAGGCTTTGGTTGTCTTGAGCTGTAGGTATGGGGAACATGGAAGATTTTAATACACAACTTCATCCTCTCTTACTTATTAGTATCCAGTGATACAAAGATCTGATGCATGGAAGTAAGAGAATTAAAGGAAGGAAAATGAAAGGGAAGTGTTTTGAAACTCCAGAACTAACTATACCAGAGATATGTAGAAGGGCCAGAAGGACATCAACACCATTTAAATCTCCTATCTACCATAGCCAAAAAAACATTTCCATAATGAAATACCCACTGTACTCATTTCCATAGCAAATGGTTGAACTATAATAAAAGATAAAAAGATCTTAAATGGTATTATATAAGCAAGGAAGATTATGCTGAAATTCCTTAAGATCCTTTCTGATCCCAGGAAGCACAACTTTTATCACCATAATGAGAAAGGTAAGGAGCCTTAAACAGCTCCAGTCTATGAGATTCAGATTGAAGTACCTAACTGCCCCTGAATCTGTGTTTGTTTGCCGTGTGAATATGTGAGCAAGACACAGTTGCACAGTAAGATAAATTAGGGTCGCAAGGAGCACTGCAAGCTGTGTGGATTAGGAACAAGGAGCACCTCTCTGTAACCGCAAAATCTACTCTCCTGGACATTACAATGCCACTGTATCCTACAATCACAATTTTATGACCTTGTGTGCTGCGCACCTGTGACTTTTCAGGTCTAATTGTACAAAGCTCATTCAGGTGAAAGGATCATAAGCATTTTCAAGTACTTTATAATGAGGATGTCATTGCTTTTCATAGTTGTAACAAGATTACCATCATGTGTTCATGAATACTTAAGCACATTCAATAAAAAGGATAGGACGTGAAGAGGATGAGCTATTGCAACTCTGAGATTGTTAATCAAGGTTGTAAATTATCCATATCCTTTAAATTCATGGTGGGACAGCAACATCAGAGCACTGTTTCTCCAACTGGCTGCAGTAAGAAAACAAACTTTTTTTTATTTCTTAGTGACATCACCATATTCTGTGAGCTTTTAAGGCAGAAAAGTCAGCTCAGGGTCCCAAAGTGCATGTGGTCATGAGCTATTTCTGCATTTGCTTGCTTATGTCAGTTGATTACTCAGTGATCAGAGCTAGAAGCACTTTATTCTTTGTATTGGATCTGAGGGAGGGTGTGAGAGAGGTCTGATGCTTTACAATGTAGGCCATCAAACGCACAGCTTTGTTTTCAGGCAGCTCCATTTATTTACTTACTGATTTTTGTATTGAACCTCCTTCTGCCACCTAATTTATTCTTGTTACTTCTCTGAAGTTGGCTCATTCACGCTCACTCACTCACCTGGAAAATTCCCATCACTGCACTACTCCAGGGACACAGGACCCTGTTCTCACAATCAGTGATGGATACTTCTTGGGTACATTAACAGGCACAAGAGAGGACCAGGAACTGACTTCGGCCTAGAAGTCAGCTGTCACTCACCAGTTACTGTCAATGTTACTTTGGACTAACACCCTTCTTGGAGCTAGTTGTCATGGTGCAGAGCCAAGGAGCAAGTAACTGCTAAGTAATGTGGACAGTAAAGTGGACATTCAGGACCAGTCCTCTTTTTCTCTGTAGACAAAGACTTAGAATAAGAAAGAGTGATGTTTCTGGCTGCCTGCTTGGGTCCCTACCATGGACTGTCTGTGAAAGTCTTTAAGAGTACAGTGCCTTCTAGTGAAATGTTCAGTTCTGAGGACTATTAAAATCCTCACTTGTTCTTTACCTTTTTTGTTCATAAAAATCACTTGAAAATATTTTTCTGTCCCATTTAAACCCAAAATGCATTGCTGTGTAATGAATTATTATTGCTGTGGTATTGTGATAATTGCTAAAGGCCCAGTTGTTATCTGGGTCCTGGGATCTTGCTAGTATTCAAATGTCTGCTTAAGCGTTTTAAATATGGAGGGGAAGTCCTAAGTTATGGGCTCTGCTGAAAAATTTGGTATTTTATTTAATATGGCACATTAAAGGAAGCAGAGATGAGGAGTTTTTATCTATTGCATGTCTCTAGCCTCTATACTAGAGTTTCCATCTCCTTTTATGTTTTACTCCATTTAGATCTCTGGAATTCTTCTTAGGTACATGGTGGGTCATTGAGGGCAATGCTGAGAAGCAACCCTTCTCAGCTTGCTCTGTCACTCGGTAGTTAGAACATTCTTGCAGAAGGTAGAAGAAAGAGGTGACTCAGAATCTCCTCTGGATGAGCAGCAAACTAAAACTAGGCTTCTGCATGATTGCTAAAATGATCAGATTATTGAATGAAAGGTTGCCACAGAACTGATGATGTTTGTTCAATGCTGTCAGAGAGTGTTGGGTATGTTCTGTCTAAATATGCTTGATTTGCTGTTGAGCAGCATGTTGGAAGGCATATTGACCTTGTTGCACCCTGATGTACTGTCTTGAATTTAAACCTATGTAAGACTTGATTAATATAAGCTTATTTGTAACCATCTGAGAGACAAGTCTTTCATATGAGACTGCTTGGTACAGGGGAATATCATTTCTAAACCACTTACCTGCTCTCTTAGTCAGGTTGGTGTCAATGTGAAGGGGCCACACGAGGACAACCTGTCTCCTGAGCTTCTGAATTTAGTCCCTAAAGAGATGCTTCCAGTGTTTAGACTGACCCCAACAATAATAAAACCCTTGTACCTTTGGGAAGCTCCCATTGAGGCTAGTTGCCACTAATTTCGATGGCCAGCTGTTGGCCTAAAGAAGACAACTTGTCAGATGGTGGTACTATGGCAGCAGGATTCTCCTTGTTTGCCTTCCAAGAGCAGAATAAAACAATAGAGGAGGCAATCTTTGCAATTAATGTGATTGAGTTATACAATGTAAAGCTTTGACAAATTAAAACACACTCTCTTACTAACAGGCTTTGTACATAATTTCTCCTCAAGTTGACATGAAAATACAGTTTTAATCAGAAAGCTATAGAACAAAATTCTTTCATGTTATTATTGCACTATGTCTTTTTTATCTTTTTTTATCCTTTTTTTTCTTCATTGTTAAGCCTCTAGTATCATAATTGAATTGAATAGATATTTTCCATTAAACACCATGCATCTTTTCTGTATCCCTCCTCAGATCCCTCTGAAAGTCCCAGAAGTAGCAATCTGATTTTCTTCATATTCAAAGCTTCCTTCTTGACAGGACAGTAGAAATATGTATGATTGCTTTAAATCTTAGTTGAGGTAAATGCAGTGTTCAATAACTTCATCAAATAAAGCTTGAATTTTACGGTGCAAATGCCAGTCTTCATGGTTCAGTGAACTTTTTCAAATAGTACACAGCCTGTCTATATCAAATTTGTAGAAAGGGATTGATTTTGTTTTTGTTGGAATAGGGCTATTTCAGACTTGTTTCATACTTTCCTGAAATAATAATGTTATTAAAAGATAAATGATAAACAGATTACTGTTTTTAAGGATTATTCAGAATGTTAACAACAAATATGACAGACTTTCTGCTGTAAACTTAAATGGCAAGCCCCAACCTGATTATTAAAGTTCTGTTTTCCATAGTTCTGTAAGATTATAGGGCAAGCATTTTTGCCTGCTAGACAAAAGCATTATGCTTTCAACTATAACCATAGAACTTTGTGATTATTTTTTCCGCATCTATTTCCTTAGTTTTGTGGTGGTATCGATGATAGCTATGAGAGATGGTAAAATGTTTCCTCTGAGTAGCTAAAGTTACCAGCTGTGATAAAGGTAGAATATTCGATGAAAGCAGACACATTTAGAACATTATCCATTTCCACACTGATAGTCAGTGACAGGAAAAGTAGTAGCTGTTTAAAGAATTATTTTGAAACCTAGGTAGTGCAATGGATTCCCCTCGGATTTTTCTGTCCATGTTTTCCAAGGCCATTTATATACAGCTATTTTTTTCCCTGTATTTGTTTGCTTTTATCTGTAGTTGGGTGATGAAAGGACTGCCTTTAGCATACACAGGCAGCAGCACTTTAAAAAGCATCTAAGGTGCAAATATACGTAAAATTTGGATTAAGAAGTATGTAGTAGCAGCTCTTTGACTGGTGTCTGTGAACATAACTCCATAAAAGCCACTGGCATAGTACTAATGCATCCAAGCTGAGCCCATATCTGTCCTTAGGTCCCTATCAAAGCAATAAATGATCAAAGCTTTCTCTTTTCTTTCTCCCAAATAATCTGCAATCTGTCATTCAGCTCTAATTGGTTTATCCTAATTTCCTTTTTGTCAGTTCCTTTTTGTGGCACTGGTAATTTTAAATGACATGCATCTTAGGATTTCACAGGCAAAATTTATGCCAATAATAATTAGATCTCACTGAGGCCTAGAACTTAGAGAGGAATAGGTCTACCTACTGAAGATAAAAGCAATATTAGCTGAACTTATCAGTATTGTCTGAACCCTGATGACGTGGTATCAAGTAGTTTTTGGTGTGCAGTTATCTAAACAGTACCGAACAAATGAAAATTTATTTGCATTAACACAAAAAAGAGGTAAACCCAAACAGACCCAATTTAACTCTGTAAGACAATAGAATAAAAATTTACACAATAGCAGTCATCCAGTAATCTGCAATTTTGGAAAGTTTATACAAAAGTGTTTTTGTTACTTTTTACCTGAAGGAAGCAACTTTGGGCTGCAACTTCTGGGTACAGTGGGGAATGGGTATGTATTTTGCGGAGAAAAATATAATGGGCATTTTTTTCACCTCCTTATCCTTAATTTTTGTTCTTAAACAGATCATTTTTTCTGTTTCCCACTAAGACCTAGAACATTGAGGCTCTGATCCTCACGAATTTCCACTTCGATGGCACAAGAAATCAGTAAAGCAAGGTCAGTTGAGAAAGAGGTATTGTGCAACAACCACTAGAGAAATTCAGGTAGCTGAACTCATGCTTCAAGATTGGGATAGGTTTTTAAACAGGTTAATCCACTGAATCCTGCTGCATATCTAGCTGATATGAGAACTTAATGCCCTTAGACTTCTTTGATAAGTCTGCTGGTAGAGGATGCTTAGTGTAGTGAAAATGTGATTTCTTCAGTGAAAATTTCTATTAAGTCCTTGTAACCTTGTTATGCTAGTCCTGACAGGTAATTGGTGCTGACCTGTTCAGAAAGTAACCTGAATGTGGAACCAAGTCAGTAGTAGATACAAGATGTCAAGAAATAAGTAGATAAATATTAGGGAGTTAGAGAAAATGCTTCATTAAAAACACAGTATTCAGGCAAGGTTAGAAGTGAATTACAGATTCAGCCTGCCTCTAGGTTTGTTGGGACCAAGGGCTTATGTGCTGAAATCTCTTGGGTATGGTTGTCATCAGCTATAAACCAAAATGTATGACCAAGGACTTTTGTGCAGTTTCTTTTTTTTTGCTGAACATGGAGGATAGGAAAAAAACACAGTAAAACTTTAAAAAATAAACAGAATAAGGCAATAAAACCCAGTAAATACTGGTTAAAACAGTAGGAAAATAAACTCTGACCCAGGTGGAAGGTTGACGAGGTTAAGTTGGCATTGCACATTAGAGTGTTTAACATATTTTTCTGTGCATCAACATTTTGATCTCATATTCGTTTGATAAATAATGCAGTGAGAACAGGAAAAGGTAGATACGAACCTTCTCTGACATTGCTTGTAGCAGTGGAAAGGAATAGACTCAGTGCCTGGAATGTCAGTTGCCACACATCCTAACAATCATATAGAAAAAACTCTCAGACAGCAAAATGCAAAATTATACTCTTACAAGTTAACCTGCTGCTGTAACGGAAAGAAATAAACTTGCATTCCATTTGCACTGGCTGCAAAGTGAGAACTGTATCTCTGGTCTATTTATTTTGTGTGGCAATGGAATTGGACATTTTCAAACATAAAGGAAATGAAGGATGACCCTCAAACTGAGACAGAATTTGGGTTCCTTATGCGTATACATGGACACAAGCGTGTGAATATATCTATCTCTTTATTTATACACATACATATATTGCATGCAGCAGCTGACTTCATGTCCCTGGAGGAATGAAGGGACACATGCAGTCCCATCTACAAGAACAAATTGAGAGCACCTTCCCTGACCCCAAGTCCTCTTTCTGAATGCCTTTACTCCTTCCTTTTGGGTGTGTTTTGCAGCTTATTTTCCGAGTGAAAGCATCCAGTATTATGACAGGCCAAAGAAGTGCATGCACAATCAATATAGGGATAAAGCCATCTTTAAAGTATAAAAATCCTCCACCCTTAGGAATAAGAAAGGAATAAGGTTAAGTTACATCCAGTTTAATCAAAAGCATTTATCATGTTGTCTTCATAATGTATGTCCGTAATACGAGTTAGAAACAGTTAATGGTGTTTCCTCTTTTATGAAGTAATGAGGGTAACTGTTACTTTTGGGTTTTATCGTGACTGTCAATCTGATTCAATAAGCAATCACATCTAGCATACATAATTTTATTATTTATTGCTTTGTTCACTATTCACTTTACAATTTGGCTTTAGATGAGTATCATTTCAAATAATTTGGTTCAGTGCTGCAATTAGACATTCAGTAGTTGGTCCTAAGTAATCCTTTCTTCTGGCATGTGGTAATACTTGAAGAATAATTCCATTTGCCCCATCAAGACAAAGCTGCTGAGAATTGTGCATTCAATTTTCTCCTACTCCACATTGGCTATTTGAGTTACTGCAGCTCCTGAACTTATGCAGTTTCAGCTGCTTACTCACCTGCAATAAAACTGTTAGAACTAAGTAGGCTCTGAAAGCTCTTTTGATTAACAGGCTCAGTGCCTTGTGGAGTGCGTTACTGCTATGATGAGAACTGTATGGGAATAAGTTAGCCTCGTAGCCTTAGTGTCCCAGCAATATGAAGGAGATGAAAACAAAAAAAACTTTAGTTAATTTGGTTCATTTGTGCTTAAATGGGATCTGGGACAACACATTGAATTTTTTCTCTGTGTTGGCTCTATCAGGTATCCCTGCTGTGGAACAAAGATGAAGATTTGCCAGGTGATTAAAGATCCAGGTTGTTTAAAGGTTTTTACATAAGACACAATAACTATAAAACTATTATATAATATATATAAAACTATCTGTTCTATAATTCTATGATTCTATAAAACAAAAAGCCAATATTCATATGATGTTAGCTGACTGCCTGTTCCCATTTTTGCTACAGTCTTTGTCTTAAATTTGGGAAAAAGTGTTGTCAGATTTTATTTTTGTTACAATTTTTTTCTCTGTAATGAAATATCAACATTTTCATGCTTTGTACACTACCTGAAATATAATATTTTGCTAGAATCCTTTGACCTTTTCAAAAACCTGTATTTTGATTGTCTGGCAATTCTCCTGTTTCCCTGCAGGTTAGAGAGGAAAACTATGTTTTGTGGAGAAGGTGAATTTACAACGGCATTGTACTGGGCTCTGTGGCAGGTATTCAGAAACAGACTGGATAGTCACTTGCATGGGGGGGGCGGTTATGTGTGTGTGATTTGTAATGATTAGTCCTGCAAAATGCAGTGACCTGGACAGATTTTTTTTTTTTACATGAGAGCCATTGTAATAGGATCGGCTCTGATGAAATGGGGAAAAAAAAAATCTTCAGAAAATGTCCAATTACCCGAAATGAAAATCAAACCAGGCCTCCAGGAATAATACTCGATTCTGTCTTGCACCTGAAACCATCTTCTTTTTTCACAACAACACTGATAAACAGCACTTTTCTCTCCGGCACAGAGCCTCCGGGCAGACGAATATTCCTTGTGTACTGTTTTGTGAAAAATGTCAAGGGTTTGAAATTTTTTTCTTTTTGTATCAGAATGTAAACCTGGCTTTTCAAAATATTTTTTGAGGAAGAAAAAGACTGATTTCTTATCCTCTACAGTGGTATGAAATAAATATGTAAGAGACATATATGCAAGGCAGAGAGAAACAGAAGTAAACCTGAGCCATGTTCTTTCTTGGACCAAGTGAGAAGGCTGAATAGGAGCATAAGGCAGCTGGTAGGGTCTTACCTGACCAGGACTGCCCTTGGAGGATAGGAGATGGCTTTTACAGACTGATACAATAACCAGAAAGGTAAAAGTGCCTAACTTAAAATATCTTCCCAATCCTACCCACAGCTGGAATGGTTCTTGGAGTGCCAGATCTGCCAAGTCAAAGCACTCCTATCTCTTTTTGTTCCTGAGTACCTGTAGCTCCTGCTCTGGTCTGCAGCAAAGCCCTGATCATGATGGGCAGTCCAATATTTCCATTTTCCTTTGCAGCTTCTTCATTCCAGATGTTTCAGTCTGGCCTGGTGACACAACATAATTAGCTTTTCCTCTTGGGTATTACATGCTTCTTATGCACCTGGCTGAGGTCTTTGGTTTCCCTTGTACTTTGCTCTTCTCATCCCTCCTCAATCCAAATTCTTTTATGTCTTTTACTAATCTGAAGAATCTCTCTTCACAAGGCCAGTGTCCTCTTTTAAATTTCTCTGCCAAGGTAGCTTATTTTCCTTTTCAAGTTCGTACATATTGCACACTCGTGTCAAACTGCCTAAAGTCCTGCCTTACGTCCATGAACAGTCTTCTTTTGCATGTGGGCCTTTGACTGAAGTCCCAAAGGGCTTTATTGGCCTTTAGGTAGGGTGTGATGTGAACAACAGCAGAAATTAAATATTCACAGCATTCTGGAAGTACAAATAGTAGGGCTGTTCTTCAAATATCTATAAGTTGCAGGAGACAGGAAAATATTTGTGCAACCTTTATGTATCTCATCTCCAGAAGTAACACAGTTTTCAAACCTTTAATGTTGGTGGTGGCAACATAGACACAACCTACTGAGGATGAATTTCTTCTTAACTACTGTATGTGATTTAATCTGTCATCACACAATTTTTGAATAATAATTTTCCTGCCTAGTTATTTTCACATTTGACATTCACTTAAACATTTCTTACATTGTAAAGTAAATAGCTTTGATTTAGGCAGTTATAGTGTAATTTAATATTTGTGTCTTCATTACTTGGGCATTTTAGTTGCATAACACATCTTGCTTATCCACCTGATCCCTCCTTCCCACCCATTGGATCACAGTAAATCTATCAGTATGAGTGAAAGTTTCAGTTATTCTAGTAATGGCAAAGTAGAAGATTTTCAGGATAACATGTTCTGTTACAAAAAAAGAAATAAACTCTTTTGATGACTATATTAGACGTAAGAAAGTGACAGATCTTAGATATTTGTAACAAAAATATCCTTTGTTACATCAGGTCTTTTGTTAGGTTTGATAATATATTATTGCAGGGCAAAAAGGCAATCTTTTGCATAGATAGTTTTTTCTAGCAATATTTGTGAAATATGTGTCTAGAACTTCAGTTCTAGACTTATTTGACATTCTCTAAGGTAAAATCCAGTATCTGGTTTAGATCTCCCAGAAGATGCTTATTTAAATTATGATTTCTTAAACAAGATATTCAAGATTTGAATTTACACAGTGCAAAAATACAGTTTGAATCTTGTACAGATGAACTGCATTGACCCAGTCCTTCACAGAACAAGGGCATGTGTTACAGTATAAAAGCTGTTAAGATTTCATCGTATATTGCTTTTACATGATTTGTTATAACCCTTTTCTTGTATAAAAACACATTACTGAATGTTGATCATGTAATGAACATTCTGGATTTTCTTTCAGGAGTTAATTGTTGGATCATATTACATGGGATTCTGAAACAAGAAGAATGTTTCCTCTTTCTCCCTCTGGGAAAAGCAGAGGATGCAAATTTCTCTTCCTAGGTTGTGCTGCATCAGAACCCGGTATTCACATGAAAAATATTCTTCTAAGCTTTGCTATTACTGCCTGTCCTCTTTCTAACATTTGTGGAAGCATTGTAAAAGAAAGAAATGCAATAGGTATAGCCAATAAAAGAGAAATAAAATCTGCCATGAGAAACTGCATAGCAAGCTAGTGCTTCCAGAACTTTGGCTTAGATGCCGTTGCATGGACAACGGCAAACAAGCTCCATTGCTCTAGTAACTTTCTAAAGCTTATCTGCACAATTATGAATACTAGCTTTAAAGGGAACGAAGTAAACCCTTCCTTTTGTAACTTCACTGAAGTGTTTTTCAATTAACAAATATGTAAGAGATCCAATATCTACAAGGCTTTTTTTTTAAAAAAATAAAATGTTCTATACACAATTCTATGAACTTTAATATTGAATTGTTAATTGGAATGGATACATAAATGAATTTTAGTACTGATTCTGTTATGATATTTCTGCAGACATCAGAACCTTTTTACAAGTTCAGGTTTCTTGAACACATACCTTGGCACCATTGAATCTTTGCTTTACTGAATATTTCACAGATTTATTTTCTTTATTTTCCTGGAGATTAATTTTCAGGTCTTTATACTCTTAAAACTCCTGTCACCGTTAATAGAGATTTTCCCAGTGCTGCAACTGACTGCAACTTTAGGATTACACCTACGGTGTGTTTAATTGTTACAAGTCAAATTGCTACAAGACTCAAAATGGAGATGTAGTTAAATGTCTTCCTCCCTGTTTTATTTCTTATTTTTAAACCTATTTTCAAGAAACACTTGTGCAAGTCTGATCACATGTGAGGGACAGCTGAGGCTGGAAGGATGAGATAATAGAGAACAGCAACATCAGAAAATTCCCCTCCAGAACCGACTCTGCCTGTTCAATTTCTATTCTGTCCAGAGAAGCTATAAAACTGGAGAAAGGTGAGTAATAGATTTGAGAGTCTTCAGAAATATAAATTATAGCTAGACATTTCCTATCAGAATCCCACGCAGTTAATGATAAACAGTCAATGAGATGCATGCACTTCTAGCATTTTTATAATGAATCTATTGCTTCTATGACAGCTTACTGTCAAACATTATGCTTTGGAATTTATAACATTTGATACCATTATAATAGATAGTCTAGATGTGCTAAAATCTATTCTTTTTCTTTTCAGGAGCATGACACTTTTGCCTAATGAACCTAATGAACGTATCTAGTGAAGTCCAAATGGCTTTGCAAACACATGCTTGTACAAACAAAGAGGATTTTATTGCTTCCTTCTTTGTCTGTTTCTCCCTTTCTCACTCTTTCTCTCTCTTTCCTTCCTTCCTTCGTTTCTTCCTTTTAAATGATTGCCAATCAGAAGAGAACAAACAGTATTCTTAGAAACTAACAGTTCAGCGACTCAGAGGAAATGAAAAAAAATACAAACAGGATTATTTAAAATCTGTAATTGCATAAAAAATATCACTTCTGTACTTAGCACACGATTTATTATTGATCTTCCTAATAGTTCTTTGCCTGTTTACAATATTGTGTGCTTGAGGTCCTCAAAAGCATTGAAATGATGGTTCTACAAGCCTTGTTCCTCTTTGCATCATTCCAGCACATTTTGCCCAGGAATAAATGATCAGATGTGATTCAAAAGGCAGAAAAATGGAAACTCAGATTCCTGTTACCAGGAAAGTAAGTTTCACCCTTGAAACTATGCTCAAACATCAACTTTATGACTTGTCGGTGGTTTATTCTGATTGTTTGTGGAAGAAATATTTGATTAAAACTCTCCTGCCCTTTGCACGCATCCTAGCCCTAAGGATGCCATGATTTCAGATGACAAGAAATGTATCAGCTTTCATCAGGTTGAACAGGATTTTATTTCTGCTACAAAGGTCTGATTCTCCCCGTGCTACTTTTATGCCAGTTTAACTCTACCGATTTTATTAGCTGCCAGGGTAGGTGAGCTGTTCATGAAACATTTTCCTCTCCCCGCGTGCTAGGCAGTCACAGGTTCCTTGCCCTCAGACTTTGCAGTCATGGCTTTCAATGGTGGTGGTTCAGACTCCTTACCCAGCTTCATTGCTGGCCTCTTTCTTTCTCCCAGGCTCTTCTTCTTTTTTTGTTACCATGGGAGGGAAGAGGCTTCCCTTGTAGCAAAGAAGTTTTGCAAAGAATAGTTGACATATTCAAGTCATGTCTGGAGGTGAGTTGCTTATTGCAAGACAAATATCACTAAAGATCAAAATATATGAAAATGGCAGGCTGGGGCTTTTGTTTATTTTCATACCTTATAATTTGAATATTAATCCCTTCATTTAGAAGAGTATTACATGCTCACATGTATTTTTATAAATACAGGGAGAGCGTTTTTACATACTGTCTTATAACAGAAGCCTACGCAGTTGGTAATAAGCCTGGTGGTTTTTAAATAAATACATGCCAAAGTTGAAAAACACCAACTTTCTTTTATCTTCCAATAAAAAGCTGACAATTTGGTAGCATCTTGTAATGTATGCAGGCTTCGAGTATATTCATTACCTAGAGTCTAGGAACTGCTGCCTAATTGCATAATTACACTAGCAGTTAGAGAGGAACTGGTAGCTAATATAGCTGATATCTAGCCCCTTGGCTACATATGAAGGTTGCATATAAATATGATAGCGGTATGTGTGGCTATCCTGCTTATTAAAGTTAGGATGGGAATAAATGAAAACATGAAGGGAGGGCTCCACCAAAATGGGTGAAGAGGAGGATAATGGACAAGTTAAACAGTAGAGGTGGTGATATTGCAGATTAAAGGCAGGCGAGAGGGATGACAAGAAGAATTTATAATGAATGTTGTGGACTCTATAATCAGATTTTCAGATGTTATAGGACACTTGGAGCAGGGATGTGAACAACTAACAGTGGCTGTCAGCAAGTAAGGACGGAGAGTTCCACTAGGATAGGGGGGCTGCAAGACAGGCTAATTTTCCAGAAGATAAAGCTGTTGCTAGCTGTCTTAGGGACTAATATAGGCAAGATGGTTGTGAATGGATAGGTTGAAGAGGAAGTTGATAATGAAGCCAGAAGTATGGATAAGAGAGACCACAAAAGAGAGAAAAGATAAAATGGGGAAGACTGTGGTAGCTGTTCTGGAGAGGGATGGGGAAGTGAATAGAGGACCAGAGGATTTGCTGCATAACCCCACATTACAGGAAGAGAACGGACCTCAATACAGTACCATATAAAGCACTTTTCCCCCCTAATTTACTCACAGGGACAACTACAGGCTGAAATATCTAATCTGGTCTTTTGCGATATTGTCTTGAAGCAAATTATTTTAAAGTCTTCTTTCTAGTGAGTATCTGAGCAGTTCATAACAAATCATCCCTTCCAGGAGATCACTCATTATTAGACATATTGATGGCATGTTTGAATCTCTAAAGTGGTAATTTATGCTATTAGCTGAGTTGTCTTGATGACCTTCACTACACTAGTATTTTACTCATTCTTTCATATTCTTGTACTTCATACATACCAGAGAATAATTCATATCCTTGGTAACCTTTGCAAATGATTTCCCCAGAGGTTTTTCTTCATCAATACTAGAGAAAACTAACCCATTGTCATCATCCTCTAAAAAGTAATTAGCCATGAATAATTGCTTCTTCCTGACATCTTTCTAACTTTACGCTGAATTGATTTTTTTTTTTAAGTAGATCTATTAATTGTGGAAGCATTAGGCTGCCTTCTCACTTTTATTCTCCCATTCCTTATTCTGTGCTTTTGTTACAAGTGTTCTGGATTACATTTTGCTTGTCTTGTTTAATGTTGCTTGCACAGTTTCCTAGCTTTATGATACTTTGAATTCCAGACTGATAGAATAGATTTTTTTCTATGCAGTGTTATTAGATTCGATTTTAGAATACTTTTACTCAGTGAGTTATTTTCATGGAAGTCTTATGCTACTTTTGTGGGATATTTTTTCTCTTACTTGCCCAGCAGGATTCCCAATGTGTCTAAGCCAAACAAGATCTAGGGAAGAAATATTCATCACAGTTGTTGTCCCCTATCTTTTCTTAACTGAGCCTTGCTTGATGTATCTGTCATGGTTTGTGGTTTTTTTGGGTCTTCTGGGTTTAACTAAACTACTTTCTAGGGCTTGGGGCTATGGTTTACCTGTGATACACTTCTGTTTCACCCTAAAACCCTTAAAAAACAATGTCTGAAAAATAAAAGATAGGAAGAGAGACATGAATTTGCATCCATTCTCAAGGTATTTTCCTGAATGGAGAACCTCTTTTCATCAGTTATGACTAATTTTCTCCACTTTCCATGGAGGTGTTTTCATAATGATAGGTTATGCTGGAAATGGTTTGTCAACGGATTGAGGGAGAAATGTGTTTTCCTTCAACATAAGTAACCTTTCAACCATACAGCTAAACAGGGAGTAAAACTGTTGTTTCAAACTGCTGTGGCTCCATTGACCTTAATAGAGCCATGAGTTTTTTTAATAACGAATGATGATGCAGGCAATATAGCGTTTTGTGTTCCACATGTCTACTCCCATGCTTCTTTATATGAGTAGAAAATCACCCTATTTTTCCTTACTGGCCAGTCTGAAACCTTCCTAGTTTTGTCTGAGACTTGAAGCACCCCAAATCCTCTTTCATGTAGTGCAGTGGTGCTCAAAGAATCCTTTAGAATGCTTTTGATAATTAGATCCATTTTGATAATTAAACTATCACTTTATTTTAATTTCTAAAGAAATATCTTCTTAGAGATTTTTGCAGATTTATTCTTTGGCTTTCTGTATTTGTGGGCCTCTTTCTCTGTAGTATATCACCCCCCTCTCTCAATGTATTTTTAAAGGTCTTTTTAATTTTTTTTCTGATCTATTCTGCTATTTTACTTCTCTTGGTTTTTATTCTACATAATTATTCGACAAATGACTATATTTTTGTTGTTTTCCTTTCCTGTCTCTTAAATAATAGATTTTCTTTTAATCTTCTGTAATTGCTTGGCCCATCTAACAGTTTATTATCCATATTCCTTCTTTTTTTTGTGTAAATCTAGACAATGTTAATCACAAGGGAGTTGGAAAATGTGGTGGATTTCAATGCTTTCTTCAATTATTTCCTGGTAGCTTCTTGTTTTTGTAAGCCTACATGCCAGTTCCTCCTTGATTTCCATTAAATTTCTACCTTTAGGACTCAACTGTTGTTTACTTAATTTCTCCAATAGTGCCTTTCCAGAACTGAAAACCTTTACACTGCTTTATTACATGAAATCATTCTTTACTCTGTTGGATACAAGAATCCAGTAGTCACTATTTTCAGGTTTCTTTCTTTTTCCCTTTTTTAAAATCCTTTTCCATCTGTAAACATTACTGCAGACTGAGGACATCTTAGCTGCTGACTTTGGTAGTGGGTCAGTGAATCCTAAAGTTAACTTCAAAAGAATTTAGGTATTTGTTTCTGTATCTGTATCAGTGGAAATCCCCCCTGAAATATAGCAACCTAGCATGTTAGCCCAAGGATACTTCATACTTTTCCCTTTGTATATTTTGAGTATGCCTTCCTCTTCTGTCTTTGAATCCCAACATGTATCTTCAGTGTAGACCTATAGCTTGTCAGGATACTGAATATTTTCCTGGACCATAACATTACATCACTCGTCCTTGTTTTTCTGTCTCAGCCTCAGAATGCAGCACTTAGATTGAAATGATGACTGCTTGGAAGGGAGATTAAAGGACTACCAGGGAGATATCCAGGGACAGAAAATCTGTGTTCTTATACAGAGAAATTCTAATTACAGTTACAGATTCTGGATATATAGTTGCCATCCTAACAGGATTTCTTCATATTCACTAGTGAAAATTTATCATGTTTATCTACATATCTATTCTTGAGTAGGACCAGTTGAAAATGGAGAATGTTACTGTATGTGTACAGTAGGGAATAGAACTTGTCTCAAAGAATTTAAAAATTAAATATGTTTTTCACTTCTTTTAACTTATTCTTGTAAAAATATACTGGACTGTATTAATAATGGACTCAAATACTACAGCAGCATCTTCATTGATATATATCCCTCTGGCATAGCTTGATCTACAAGATGTCAACAAACAGAATGTAAATTTTCTCCCAAATGCAAGATCCTTTCATACCACCACAGACTCTGAGAGGCTCCTTATTATTACTTTTGATCTCTGTAGGTCTCAATATTATGAAATCTTTCCGTAAACTCAGCTGCATGCACATTTCATCTTACCAAAAACACATTACAATTTTTTCCATCTTCAGAATTCTTTATTCCTGTCCGTGCAATGTTAAATTTCTCAGGGGAAGAGGGATTGAAGCCTCAGTAGAAGAGCAAATTGTCAGGAAAATCCCTTATTGACTACTGGGTATCAAAAGTATTCACAGGCATCTAACTGGGGGTGTTATTTAACCTGAAATGCTTCTGTGCTGCCTTATATATAATCTGATATTTTTCATTTAGAATCCAAGTAGATCTGATTATTTTTACAGAAATGTAAAATACATGTGCATATAAATTATAGATTAGTCATGAGTATGCCCTGGTAAGTAATTCCGTAAGTAAGTTCACCTACCTATTTTTTTCCTCTTACATTATTGGTTTAAGTTTGAAGGGATGTAACCCTTTTTTAAACTTCTAGAATTGCTTGCATTATTCCTTATTTGCTCCTCATGAAGCCTCCATATAAGAAAGCTCATTTATTGTGGCACTAGCACTTACTAAAGCTTAATAGGAAAAATTCTTGTAAGCATCACCATGGTATCTGTCACAGTCACAAGTAATAATTTTGTTTCCAAAATCTGTCAATTCCTTCCTTTTTTTTCAGAAAAGATACCCTGCTGATATGAAAATTGCCTGTGGTCTACTCATACGGACAGCGAAAAAACACACAGGACCAAGATTTTTCATAGATGTGCCTTGTGAAATTCCTTATCCAGGTGAATTTTCACCTTATTCAAGCAAAGTTACTTATGTCAGCAATTAATTTGGTCCCAGATTGTTATAGAAGGCATTTCAAAAGTTAACAATGTGAGTCTTACCATACCTAGAAATAGTGCTGACTTTTCCATGTCACTTCTGGGTCACAGTGTTGTCAGCTCCTGCTTTTAATGGAGTCTCATGATATTTGTTGTTTTTTTTCTTGAAGTCCCAGATTTTGGGGGCATATCTCATTTTTTATTTTTGAAAGCACAAGTTTATAGTTCTCATGGTGCCCTCAGAAACCCTGGATAACTTGACCTGAGTGCACTGTACGGTCTTGGAAACTCGGAGTTGAATAAAAAGAAACAAGGATTCACAAGACAAAATTTCAGAGTTTGCTTTTGGCAAGTACTACTCCTTGCAAACTGTAGCAGAGAAAACTCATGATTTTGAATGCATGCAGTTAGCGGTGCAGAGACATTGACAGGAAAGAATAGTTTTCCTTCATTTGCAGTAAAGCATGCCTCCAATGGGTTTGTGCTCAAAGCTCAGCAAATCTCCAGTTTACATACTCTGATTAGTGGCTTTTCTGCAGAGGTGATACTTGGGCCATCTAACCATGCTCAAATGACTGACTGAGGTTCAAACTACAGATATATTCTTCAGGTTGTGTCTGTAACTAAGGGCAACCCATGTGTGACTTCAGCTCTGTGACAACGGGATGCGGCTAATATTATTTTGCCCTTTGCAAAGCTGTTTTGAGCATTGGCTCATTAAAGTTTGAAGCATATTCGGCTACTGTGAATGGGAGGGGGAAGTGGCAGGTTGAAGTTAGTGGGCAGAGCATGTACTGAGGCAGAACAAAATATCATTACTTACCTTTGATAAAATTTTGGGTAAAATGATCCTTTTATTTCTACTTCCAGCTACACAGGAATAAAAATATAATATATATATGTATTTATATATAACCATATGTATTTGCAAAAAATTTCTTTGTAGTTAGCTGAATTTTTCAGCTGTTTTCCCCTGAGGCGTGCCCTGGCACAGTGTACTGAAGGTTGCTACAAACACTGTTCTTGCCCTGAGGTGACAGAAGTCTGGGTGACCAGAGGAATATGCTGCAGCACAGTGGTGATAGGGACCTGCTGGTGGCTTGTCTGGAGGTTTGCACCCCTCCTATAACTCTGGAGCACCTCCCATCATACTGCGACTGTGCATGACAGGGAGCAGTGCCATAGCTAGAGTAAGGACTGATGGCTAAGCTAGCCTTTGGCTGCAGGAGTAGGTAAGTCAATGAAGATAGAAGGTAACATAAAGGAAATAGGATTTTAAAGCAATGAAAGACAATTTGCATGTCTATCTTACTTGGATTACTGCCAAATTCTGACAGAACTACTAAATAGGCTTCCTGTTCACTGTCAGCCTTAATGGCTGTGGTTAGTCCTATAACCTCTGTCTGTCTGTCTCCCTTACGTGCCTACAAAAATGCCTACTCCCTTCTGCAGAAAGAGTCATATTTTACTGCAGAAATCTTTTGTCGTCTCTCCTTCCTGCTTCTGTAATCCCCCCTGTATTTGCTGAGAGATGTCTTGTCTGAGGTTGTTTCTTGGCTTCCCTCTTGGTTTCCCAATTTCCGTGTTGATTTTACAAAACAGCTTTTTCCAGTAAGCCATGCAGTTACTGGGTCAAAACTTGGTATTTGAGAATAAACTGAGAGCCACCCTATTTCTGCCATTTCAGGTGCTACAAATAGTCCCTGGGTTTGTGGTGGATATTCACTCCATTTTTTATGGAATCTGGTGAAAAAAAGAGCTGCTTTAACAATCAAGATATTATTTTATGGTAACTAAAATAGCATTTCACAAAATAAAGACAAGATTGCTAAAAGCTTTGAAAAATAATTTTTGCACCTCTTCAAAATGCATGATTCCTTTTCTTATACTGTGAAATATTTGGACAAGTATTTTACTGCAGTGTTTCCCACTCGGTAGTTTTGTGAGGCTGTGATAGTGCAGGAATCAGAAGCAGGTATGATGTGGCATATGCTAGTTTGGTTAGAGTGTTGGCGTGGACTTAATTTAAGCCAGGGCTTTGCCTGAAGCTTCTGCACAGCAGAAAGCCTGCTACAGGCAGAAAGAAGAGGATTCTGATGTAGCCTCCTTTCAACCAGGGCTGGAAGTCAGCACAAATAACTTAAGCTGCCTGCAAGTCCGGTATCTAGTATAAACCAGTTTTCCAGGCTACCCTTATAATTAACGAGAGCTGATAAGCTCCAGAGGGCAATTCATGCTGCTTTCCTAAGACACCTGCTTTGGCACTGGATCAATCAGTCTCTTCAGTGTTTTTCTTTCTTCGCTGACTATAGGTGGATGCCAGACAACTAGCTCAGACCAGACATTTCCAGTTAGGAAGGTGAACAGGATGCTTGCTATCTGCATGGTGTCATGCCTGTGGAGTATAAGTACAAACTCCTGGAGGATGCCTGCTCTCTTGCTACTTGTGATTAAAAAAGGTATTGATGTTTGGAAGTGAATTTGCCCCTTACTGTTTGCAAAATACTGCCTTTAACTGCGTAGCGGTAACGGCAGGCTTGGTGAGGAGTAGGACACAAATTAGAGTAGAATGTAGGCGTAAACCCACAGATGCAACAGCTGGCTCTTTTTTCTGTAAGCCAAGCAGTCCCCATGCATTACCTCATGCTGTTGCACTGGCATTTGTAGACATTCATTGCTCCACACCTTACTATTTATGGCAGAAGAACTAAGTAAGTCTTGCAATAGCTGTCTAAACCCTTGTAAATGGCAAGGGGGCAGAGACAGAGTCTGCAAACGGCAGAGAGAGAGAGAGAGACAGTCCTCGAGTTTGACAGGCTAAAGTAAAGTTAAAAAATAACCAAACAACGAAGCCTCTAAGTAGTGTTTGTCTAACTATTTTCAAAGATGGCATTTTGAGCTTTATGTTGTTTTAGTCAGTGATGTGTTTTAGCAGAGAAACAACAGGAATCGCATTGAGCTCATCTCAAACACACATAAAATATTTTAGTATCTTTTCTTTTATCTCCCCTTTCAGATCCAGCTCAGGAGAAATATGTTCCAAGTGACAGTTTCTTTGACAACCTGTACTTTTTGTTCTACCTTTTGTTCTTTTTCTTGTGAAAAGCCACGTGATGTGTGATGAAGATTGCTGGAGAACATTTAAACTGTCCCTACTTATGTAGGAAGAAAAAAGTAACCATAGACTACCTACAGGGTCAGATTGAGCCTTTGACTGCAACACCAAGTGAAGGGTTCTGTACCTCTGAAGCAGCCTGGGGCAGATTGCGTCCTTGCCAGTATGTATCAAAACAAAGCAGGAGAGCATTGAACAGGATTTCTCACTCTAGTGTTAACAAAATTCCTCACAATAAACTTAAAAATTCTATGCGGCACCATGGAAATGCCATAGACTGAGGTTTCTGAACGTATTTTTTCCTTTTGTGCGTGTGAATGCTGCTGTGATGTACAGAGAGAGGCAGATTCTGAAAATGTATGCAATGCTTCTTAACCTCAAAGTTACTAATTTATTGAATTGTAACATTATCTTTTCATTTTAAGAATTTCAGACTTTGAATTTTGCCTTAATTGCACCTGTCTTGACCTAGGTCCAAAGCCAGCAAGCACTTATGAATGTATTTAACTTTACTCATGTGACCAAAGATAAGCCCAAACACAACCAGTTTTTGTGAGGCTTTTGCACAACCCTTATCTCTGGTAGTAGAGGCTCTCACAAGAATAATGAATTTTCTTCACAGAATCCCAGTGAGATAAAGCAATGTTATTATCCCATTGTACAGCTAGGAGAAATGATGACACAGAAATTAAGTGCTTTTTTAAAGTCCTATTTTCATTTAAAAAAGGGGTTACTACTCAAAAAAAATTTGTTGTATTATTTTAAGTTAATTGATCTTGCTATCCCAAGGAGTTTTTCTGTGTATCCATACACAGAGTAAGTGGTGCACTTAAGTGCTAGCAATCATTTATGATGACAGAACTTCTCTGGAAAATGAATAAAAACTGTCTTATAATGTGACCCTGCGTGTCTGTATGTGCATGTGTGCCTGCTTGCACATTTTGGAGTTTATAGCTACTAAAGTTTAGATTCTCCAGGTCTCCCAGCAGGGCAGAGGTTTCCAAGAATGCTGAACACAGTATAAATCAGCAGAGATCATAGACAAGCAGTGAAGAAACACACTGCATATTTTCACAGCAAGGTCATTGTTCATTAATATTGCTATGGAGAGCTCAGCTACACACTGAGGTCTTCACAAGCTTTACTTATCAAACTGCTTCTTCCTTCAAATCATTGCTGGCTTGTAGAGCAGCATGACTAGTCACGCACTTACAGAGGTGGTAGGGCTGGGTGAGGTTGTGAGGACTTGCCTGCAGCTTGATGTTGTTTTTCTTTTTGGAAGTAACCTGACACTCTTCGGGAGTTGTATCCCACTGACCGCAAAATCTCAGGAATGAGCTTTCTGGTGCATATGAAGCAGAATTCAATTGATTTTGATGACAGAAAACAGGATGAGAGGCACACTATGCACCTAGCATCAGCTGTGTAAATCCACCCAATATTATCAAACTTATCAAGAACTATTATCAAAGTTCTCTCCAGATGACAAGGCAAGTCTGTGAAGAAGTATCTTCTTACATAAAAGAAAGGTCATTCCCAACCAATTTTCAAAACTCTGCTGTCCTCATAGGCAGGAAAGGGATAATAAGGGATGTTGACATAGGTGGAAATTAGAAGCATGTGGAATGTAGAGGGCAGTATGATCTCTGATGTACTGAAAGCAGAGTAATGAAGAGACACATAGAGACACCAGAATTGGGGAAGATGGAGAAGGTGGATAAGGACATGTGAGGAAGATGGGAAATATTGGTGCAGAATAGTGGATGTGGAAACAGAAGCCATTACTTACTAGAAGGAAAGAAGGAATCACAGATCCTCGATATACAGGAAGGTAGACTGCTACAAGTTCTTAAAACAAAGTATATAGGGAAAATAGCACACATAAACATTCTTGAGAGGTAAAGGAATCAAAGACTGCTAGTGCCTATGGTAAATCTAGGCTGCAGAAGCAACAAAGTGTTTACCGGCTTATGAAGAAGAATATTCTTGAATGTTCCTGTTCAATTTCTAATCTGGCCTTGTTCCCATACTTCCAGAGGATGGGACAAGGACCTTCTCAGCTGAGCCTCCTCTCCTACATGGCTGTGGACACTGAATAGGTCTGAGTCTTGATATCTTCACCGGGAGGAGCCTTTAAGGTTGCTCTGCAGGTCAAATTTGGTGTTAAGTATTGACAGTGGTTCTTACAGACAGGAAAGTACAGTATTTCTATGTCCGTTCCCAGGAGTGATCACTGTGTAGTACCACAGTTAGGTGGAGAAGTGAGCATGACAGTTAAAACTGAAGAGATAGTCAAGATCTGAAGACAGTAAAAATTTGTACTGGGAGAAAACTATAGAAACAAATGCTATGCTACCAATATTGCAAGATATTTGTTTATTCACAAACAAGAGCCCGCTTGCATGAATTGCACAAGTCCTTTCTCTCTATTCACTTAAATTTAATACCTGAGGTTTCCCAACTACAGGGGTTTCATTTCCTTTCATTACCACTTTTTGGTTCTTCTGCAGAACAGACAAGAGCCCATGATATGTCACTAGTCTGCAAAAACTGTTCAGGTGTATTTTTCTCTCTTCAGCTGAAACCTCATATATGGAAACCGTGAGAAGGTGAGAAAGCAGATAAAGGTAGTGTGTACAGCTCAGGAAGGCCAAGGAAGATGTTTTTTTCTTGGTGTTTTGAGCTTATTTTAAAATACCGTTCCCAGCTACAAGAGAAAAAAAGAGATACAGACCATTAAGCTTTAATGGAGACACATCTCAGATCTCTTTGAAGTATAAGAGAAGGTATGTGTAAAAGCAATTGTTAAAGTGTTTTGTATCAGAGGTCGTCGTCAAAGAGCTTTGAAGAAACAGACCACTCAGACTCTCTGCAATGTGTGAATGAGCTGTTGTTTCCATTTTACAGAAGATTGAGTCCTAAAGAGATTTATAGGATTCATAGGAGGTAAAATAAATGGGAAACCAGTGGCAGATTTTAATATATCATTCTGTTCCCAGGCCTGTGCTCAAAATGCATGGTTCTCTTTGTGTTTACCTGCAGCAAAACAGAGGTTTATAATAATAGGCAACTTACATGTACATACGTATTAAAATTATTTTATGATTATGGTTTTGTAATTAAAATTCTCCATATGTACAAAAATTATTTTCAAATTATATTTACTCATATATTAATGAGAAAATTCTACTTTGAATACTTCTATCTAGTTCACAGACACAGACAAAGAAGGGATAGTATTTACAGGCATGTTCTTAAAAGAAAACATTGTGTAGCAGGAAAGTTTGTTTTCTGTGTGTTAGAGTTGCTGTAATCTTCAGAACACCCACTACAACAGTCTGCTTGGTAGCCTCAAAACTCTCATTTTTCTCTTTTTTTGCTGCTACTGCACATGTCACGGATCCTATGATTTGCCCAGCTTTTAATAAAACTAGGTGGCATGTGGATTAGGAGGCTCTGAGCCAAAAGAATTTCATGTGTTTACAGCTGGGCTGATTTTTGGCCTGGATGACACTTTGACCACATTACAACAGGAAAAATAATCATAAGGACATGCAGCTGCTGCATAAAGGCCAGGGGAAATTAAAATGTTTCCCATAAGGAAACAAATGAACAAAATACATATGCGGCTTGATCAGAATTTGCATTGTAACATCATTAATTACTAAAAAGCCACAGGTGGGAATGACATGAGGCATGAAAATATGATTATGAAGGGGGAAATGATGATTCTGTCTCAATAGCACAGTCCTTACAAAGGGACATTAAACTGGTGAGTGGCTAAGGCTATCAGAGCATCTTAGCAGATGAAATATTTCATAAGAAGTAAGCACAAAACAAGAGAAAGTTTGCAATGCTTCACGTTTTTCAGTCCTTCATAAATATAACTTAATTATTTTTTTCAACAGAAAAGTGTGTAAACACTTATCAAGCTACTGGCTTTCTGTAGACAATAACTAATCCTGACAGATTATAGTTTTACAGTTAAGGAAATGAAGGAGATCGATGCTCAGAGTGAGACAATGAGTTCGTAGTAAAACTGAGATTAGTAAACCCTGCGTTTGATTAACAGCACAAGGATGTTCTGGGCACTCTGGTTGTGATTTGTCTTGTTCTACCCTTCCCTCTCTCTCTGGTAATTCTGTCTAGATGCTTCTGTCTGGAAGCTTTGCTGTAGTTCTCTGTCACTGGCATACTCCAGGCTTTAAAAAATTGTTGCAGAATTTATAGAAACGTCTGTAGCTTTCACTTTGGTTTTTTTTTTTAATTGAACTAGTGAATTGAAATAATGATGAAGAACACCAGGAACAGATCCAACTCATTATGTTTACAATTATTTTACTGCACAAAATTTTAAACTAATTTTAGTGGACATGAAGTTATGTAGGTAAAGCTAGTTTAGGTAACATTTATAAATGTGGGAGAAGCTGCCAACCAGAAACTAAGTTGTTCTTTTGTGCTAATATTTGCTTGCCACAAATTGCAAAAGTAATGGAACAATACTTTGGAAGATTTTTTTCTAAGCTCCTGAAGACCAGAATCTGTCCCCTTTCAAAGAATTCAATAGTGAAAATGTTAAATGAATTAAAAGTTCCTTCAAATGCTGAGAAGCATGTATTGATGCCTATGATGTTAGCAAGAGTAGTATTCAAAAAAAGAAACCTTGCCCCCTTTGAGGATGTGTTGAAAATCTCCTCAAAGAACAGATTTGACAGAGAGAATAATTTTAGACAAAAAGCTCAACAAATGTTCTTAAGGTTGGGCTATGGCCACCAGGCCAGAGCACCATGATTATACAGTTTCCTCTTTCATTCCTCACCTGCTTGCAATATATGAAGTGCAAATCCAGGAATTTGTGGATAGGGCAACTTAGGTACCTGACTTCAGTGAACACGCCACTGTGTTTCTATTCCTGCTGGATGGCTTATATTAACTTTGTGATGGAAAGCAGCTTAGTCTGGAACAGCTATAGATATATCTATGGAATTGATTTGGAACATAAATTCCTATATGGGATGAATCAAGAGCAGGAACACAAGGTGAAATGAGAGTCATCATCAGCAGCATATGACTGTTGAGAAATACAAGTCCTTACATGTAAACAGCACCACTGATGAGAATGCAGCCTCTGAAGGCTGAATAAACAGTCAGTATGAGTCTCGGCCTATCTGCAGTGTGCTGAAGTCTTTTCCCTCCTTTCCCTTTGAAGTAGAGTGCAAATTTTTTTTCACCCTTTTTCATATTTTCTACAAGAAGATACCCACTGTGCTCAAAACAAACCAGTAAAAAGTAAAAGAAACAATTTTAAAACAAAACCCAACAACTTTTGTTGTTATATGATGGTTTTCTATCTGAAGTGAAGCAATAGAAATATTGATTGGAGGAGGAAAGCCTAAAAATAAAAATGATTTGTCTCAGTAGTAGTCTCTAGAAGAATGAGCTCCTTAGCTGCTGTAAATTGGTCTGCTTCTATGGACTTAGGTTTTAGTGCAATTGTCGCCTGTGTGTGAAATGTCACAAGAGCTATGGAGCATTAGATATTAGATGGTAAAAATAAATAGATACTAACAAGGTTTGCTTTCTTACTCAAGCCCTTCAGTCATTCTACAGGTATGTCAATCAGAAAAGGAAGGTTAAATAAAGTGTACCCCCGCTGAGGGATGAAAATGGTGACTTCATATCAACAGACCAGGAGAAGGCTGAGGTACTTAACAACTGTTTTGCCTTAGTCTTCACTGACAACTGCTCTTCTCATCCCTCCTGGGTCAAAGGACAACAAGATGGGGATCAGGGAAGTAAAGCCTCTCCCACTGTAGCTGAAGATCAGGTTTGTGACCACTTGAGGAACCTGAACATATGTAAGTCTATGGGACCTGACGAGATGCATCCCAGAGTCCTGAGGGAATTGGCAGATGTGGTTGCCAACCCACTCTCCATGATATTTGAAAAGTCATGGCAATCGGAAGAAGCCCCTGATGACTGGAAGAAAACTAACACCGTCCCCATTTTTAAAAAGGGCAGATAAGATGACGCTGGGAACTACTGACCTGTCAGACTCACCTCTGTGTCTGGAAAGATCATGGAACAGACTCTCCTAGAAGCTGTGCTAAAGCACATGGAGGACATGGAGGTGATTAGTGGGGGCCAGCACAACTTATCCAATAGCAGGTACTGTCTGAACAACAAAGTGGCTTTCTATGATGAAGTAACCACACCAGTGGACACAGGTAAACCAACAGGTGTGATCTATCTGAACTCCTGTAAAGCCTTTGACATGGTCGCCCACAACATCCTTCTCTCCAAATTGGAGAGATATGGATTTGATGGATAGACAGTTCAGTGGATAAGAAACTGGTTGAACAGTGGTATTCAGAGAGTAGTGGTCAGTGGCTTGAAGTCCAGATGGAGGTCTGTGACAAGTAGTGTTCCTCAGGGGACTGTTCTGGGACCAGTTCTGTTTAATACCTTCATCAATGACATAGACAGTGAGATTGAGTGCACCCTCAGCAAATTTGCAGATTTCACTAAGCTGAGAGGTGCAGTCGCCACACTGGAAGGTTGGAATGTCATCCAGAGGGACCTGCGCAGGCTGGAGAAGTGGGCCACATGGGAATCTCATGAGGTTCAACAAGGCCACATGCAGCATTCTATACCTGGGTCAGGGCAATCCACAGTTTTAATACATGATGGAGGATGAACATGAGCCAGCAATGTGTCCAGGTAGCCAAGAAGGCCAATGGCATCTTGGCTTGTATCAGAAATGGCGTGACCAGCAGGTTCAGGGAGGTTATTCTGCCCCTGTACTCAGCGCTGGTGAGACCGCACCTTGAATACTGTGTTCAGTTCTGGACCCCTTGCTCCAAGAAGGATGTTGAGGCTCTGAAGCGTGTCCAGAGAAGAGCGATGAAGCTGGTAAAGGGGCTGGAGAACAAGTTTTATGAGGAGCAGCTGAGGGAACTGAGGTTATTTAGCCTTGAGAAGAGGAGGCTGAGGGGAGATCTTATTGCTCTCTACAACTACTTAAAAGGAGATTGTAGAGAGGAGGGAGCTGACTTCTTCTCCCAAGTGACAGGGGACAGGACAAGGAGGAATGGCCTCAAACTGCACCAGGGGAGGTTCAGGCTGAACATCAGAAAAAGAATTTTCACAGAAAGGGTCGTTGGGCACTGGCAGAGGCTGCCCAGGGAGGTGGTGGAGGCACCATCCCTGGAGGTATTTAAAAGACGAGTAGATGAGGTGTTCAGGGACATGGTTTAGTGGTTAATAGAAATGGTTGGACTCGATGATCCAAGAGGTCTTTCCTAACCTAGGGATTTTATGATTCTATGATTCTATGATTCTGTGATTCTATGATGTGGTTGAGAGTAGCCCTGCAGAGAAGGACTTGGGGTTGCTGGTTGATGAAAAGCTGGGCATGAGTCAGCAATGCACGCTTGTAGTCCAGAAGGCCAACAGCATCCTGGGCTGCATCAAAAGAAGCGTGGCCAGCAGGTCGAGGGAGGTGATTCTGCCCCTCTATTACTCTCTTGTGAGACCCCACCCAGAGTTTTGTGTCCAGTTCTGGAATCTTCAACATATGAAGCATATGGAGCTGTTGGAATGGGTCCAGAGGAGGTCTACAAAGATGATCAGAATGCCACTTCTGCTATGAGGACAGACTGAGAGAGTTGGAGTTGTTCAGCCTGGAGAAGAGAAAGCTTCGAGGAATCCTTATAGCGACCTTCCAATATCTGAAGGGGCTACAAGAAAGCTGGGGAGGGACTTTTTCAAAGACGTGTAGTGATAGGACGAGGGGGAATCACTATAAATTGGAGGGGGAAAGATTTATACTAGATATTGGGAGGAAATTCTGCACAATGAGGGTGGTGAGGCACTACAAGCTGTTGCCCAAGGAAGTGTGGATACCCGATCACTAGCAGTGTTCAAGGCCAGGCTGGATGGCACGTTGGGCAGCCTGATCTAGTGGGAAGTGTCCCTGCCCATGGCAAGTAGGTTGGAACTGAATGATTTTTAAGGTCCCTTCCAACTCAAACCAATCTATGATTCTATGATTCTATTGATTTTCTGTTTTGCTTTTTCTACCATCAATAAAACCAAAGGACTTCACTTTATTCCTGCTGCCACAACTCAGTGATAGCTTGTAGCCATGGAATGATTTTGTCCCTGAAGCTCCCCTCCATCACCACTTGAATCCCAATCAATGGACCGTATACAGCATGAGCCTCACCATGTTATTAACAATAACAATCGGTTTTCTCTGCCTGCTATGAGACTGTGCCTTCTGAAGGAGTACTATTACCAGGTATCCCCAAATCCATTTTAAGTGAGACTAGAGAGTTGTCTGTAAGCCTTGTCAGTGACATGCATGCTCCACACAAATTGTAACCCTCTTTGAAGAAAAGGTATATGCACAGAATTTGATTTTTCTGAGAGACATAAGGAACCATGGCACTGCTGCCACGCTTACGCTTTGGAGACTTGGGTCACCAGAGGCCACTTGAGATGGCTGACTGGGACCCTGCCTTTGAATGTACCACATGGTACTGCAGAAATGCAGCTACTCATGTCAGTTCCTCATCCTCAGGTAACCTTGTCCATCGTGGACTTTCTGTCTTACAACATTTTTCACTTATACCATTTTCCCTTCTGCCTTCATATATATCCACTAGTTATTTTTTGTGCTCTTTCTGTGTTGCGAGTCCTCTGTTTTCCACTGTTGCTGCTTTAGCATTCTGAATCCAGACTCAGTAAGCTTTGCCTGTGGTCTAATCATTGTGCCAGCTATGTCTTGCTATTAGAATTTGCCCTCTGTCTTCTCATCTGTTTCAGTAATTGACCTCTTTATTTGTTAGTTTAACATTTTCATTCCTTGCTCTAGTTATTGTCATTATTCTACTTATATGGACTCACTAATGTTTAACTCCATAATCATTATATGGAGAGACAAGCTGCAAGCAATTTGGAACAGTAAGTCCCTCTAAAAAGAGAAAATGCTTTAGAACAGTTATACCCCCTCTCCAAAGAACTGTTTTTCAAAGCTAATCAACTAATACACCAGAATAAACTCTGTCTAAAGAGTCAACACATGGCCCTCTGTCCAGTAAACAGGAATGAAACAATAACCCATAAATGCATGAAGGAGAATGGGATTTTCTGCATCTTCCACACTCAGAACAGAGATAGCGGCCAAATTATTTACTGTTGATAGTCATTAAAGTTCCACTTGAAGGCTGAAGTAGACAAGTTGTTTTAGCATGGACCAAATCTCCAAATATAGTTTCCTATTCATGCTGCTCATGCAGTTTTAATTAGAGAAGTTGTTTACCTCCTTCAATTTTGCTGTATAATTTTAAAATACATAGATTGTATTTCACTTCAGAGGCAGCAGCTTGACTCATAACTCTAGGCTCGAACAATCTAAACAGGCAGTTTCAGCCATTCTCAACCTCAAGAGAGTCAGCTATGAGGAAACACTTCTGTTTCCTGTATTCCTTTTAAAAAGTCTAGTGGAGAGAGTCTGTCACATACCTCATGTAATCCTTAATATTAGGAAGGGTTTCCTAATGTCTGGTCTACATCTTCCTTGAAACAGTTTAAACTTATAAAGTCTTATCTCACCTGTAATGAACATAGAGATCAATTTGCCTCCTTCCTTTTTGCAGCAAACTTTCACATATACAAAAATAGTAGCCCTTTAGCCCTTATGAGTTAATGGACCCAGTCCTTCCCATCTTTCCTGCTGTACTATGCTATTTATACCTCTGGTGCTTTTTATTTTCCTCTGGAGTCTCTCATGTTAGTCAAGCATTGTCTTGAACTATGAATGTCCAGTGATTGACATGACATCAGGTTGGGGCTTTCTTTACTAGGTGCTAAGTATGAGTTTTATATATAACTCAGCTATTCATAGGTTCCAGTATGACACTTGCTTCTTTAAAAATTGGTTGGATAGAATTATTCCTTTACAGCAGCACTGGCAAAAATGTGGGTCGCTAGCTGAGGTACCAAGGAACCTGCAAAATGCTGGAAAACATGTATTTTAATGCTTGTACTTCATTCCTCTTCCACACCCACTGTACAGTTGCTGCAGAGTCTTTGACTAGTACAAGACTTTGAGAACTAATAAGCTGTTTAATACAAGTGAGTTTTTAAAAAAAGAGTTTCTCTTTGCAGAAGCAAGTGGCAGTGTTGATCCCTCTAAAACTTGCTTTCCATGTACAAGATTACTCTCCCCTTCCTCTGCCTCTTACAGAGGAGAGGGCTGATTCTTTCTTAGCAATCCTAAAAGCCTTTTGCAAAGATGCAGCTACTTTCAGAAGATGGTAAAGCATTATATAATACCAAGTTTCATTAAAGATGTACTTTACCTCCAAAGCGTGTGAGCTAATGCAGCATAAAGAAGGACGGTGCAGGGTAATACTGATCAATGGTATTTTTCTTTGTATATGCCTTTTTTGTACTCAAGACACTTACTGAGTTATCCCAGCCCTAATCTTTCTGGCATGCTGAAGTTAACAGGAGCACTGCATGCAAACTTCCAAGTTCAAGCCCTCTCTCACAAGCAATGTCTCCTACACTTGCAGATTCTGTGATACCGTGAATGCTTTACTGTGCGGTTGCTTTCCTCTTGTAAACAGGATCAAAGGCAGCATGTCATTTTTTAAACTTTATTTTATTTTGGTCTGCTGTCTGCTTGCTGTCATATCTTTTTATTCTAACTCATCGTGTATTGCACCTTGAACATTAGATCTCACAGCACTTCACAGTTTGGTTCCACCTTTCTGTGTGGTACATGACACATTTGAGTACTTTTTCCTATCAGTATGGCATTTTGTATGATATATGCTACTCTGCTAAGCTAATTGTGATAAGTCAGGCTGCTAGATCCAGTACAAATGTCCCTTTTTCGAGGTTTCTCTTATGCTTACATATCCTTCACTTTCTAAGCATGCAAGTTTTGTTTTCATAATTGATGTATTTGAATAACAATTTGATAATGTAAGACTATGTTGCCACTTTCCTAGGACACAAAAATGCAGGCTTTTCTATACGATATCGATAACAGCCTTGAATATCTACCACATGCATGATGTAAATTGTCTAGGTCATAAGTGTCCTACATGTCTTGGCATTGCAATTCAAGTATTCAAACAATATTTTTTTCCCTGAGCCCTTAGTTGTAACCCTTTGGCAACACTAAGCAGCTGAAGAGAAGGCAAACTTCTGAGCTAAAGAACCACTCTCAAATCCCAAATTACACTAACCAAGGTAATTTCTGCAGTTCTCAGCAACACCAGGAAGGTAATTGCAATCTTTCACTCAGAAAGAAATCCTCAAAGCCATTTTCCTTGCTTCTTTCACATCTGCATTTAGACTTCTTCCTTTCAGAAAGCAGGCAAAGCCTATCAGATGAAACAGTAGCTCCTGAAAAAAATATTATTTTGGGGGTACATGAGCATAAGTTGTCAGAGGCGGGTGCTACTGTGAATAATCACAGAATACCATGCAGTACTGTGGGGAGATAAAGATGGGTTTGCATGTGTAAAAAGGAATAACTCAGCAGAGCCGGTGAAACGACATTTCCTCTGTATACCACGTTGTTACTGGTACTAGAAAAAGATGTCCTCAGCTCAAGTAGAATGTGGAAAATCTAACAGGGATAACAGCAGGACTTACACTCTTCTATTTACTGAAAAAATGGTTGAGAGGCAATCACTGGATTTATTTACTTTTCGATGGATTTAGGTATTTCTCTACAGAAAGGAGTTTCGGCACTGGTGAGACCGCACCTCGAATATTGTGTTCAGTTCTGGACCCCTCACCACAAGAAGGATGTTGAGGCTCTGGAGCGTGTCCAGAGAAGAGCAACGAAGCTGGTGAAGGGGCTGGAGAACAAGTCTTACGAGGAGCGGCTGAGAGAGCTGGGATTGTTTAGCCTGGAGAAGAGGAGGCTGAGGGGAGACCTTATAACTCTCTACAACTACCTGAAAGGAGGTTGTGGAGAGGAGGGAGCTGGGTTCTTCTCCCAAATGACAGGGGACAGGACAAGAGGGAATGGCCTGAAGCTCCGCCAGGGGAGGTTCAGGTTGGATATCAGAAAAAAATTCTTCACAGTAAGAGTCATCGGGCACTGGAACAGGCTGCCCAGGGAGGTGGTCGAGTCGCCTTCCCTGGAGGTGTTTAAGGAATGGGTGGATGGAGTGCTTAGGGACATGGTTTAGGGAGTGTTAGGAATGGTTGGACTCGATGATCCAATGGGTCCTTTCCAACCTGGTGATTCTGTGATTCTGTGATTCAATAGCTTGGTGGGGGTGATAGAGAGGGGCTTAGTCTTGTTGACCCAAAGCAAATGAAGCATCGCATCTGAATGCCAAAGTTAGAAGAGCTTATCAATAACTAACAAAACATAACTTTGTAGCAATGAGTTTTAAATAAGATTAGTGCAATTTCTAACCACATTCAACATATCAAGAGTACTGGAGTCTCTCCACATATTTCTAATACATGGGGAGAACACCAAGCTAGACAAATACCACAAAGCATTTACAAATTCACCAGTCATTCCATCTCTGCTGAAGCCACAGGAAGAAGCTGGGGGCTTCCACTAACACTTGCAGCCCTATTTTAAAATAAATATGACAAGCAAACAGGCTTTTGTCTTCTGGATCAGGAAAACTTTCCTGCAAGACTGGATGATATGCTATGTGGTAAAGATAACCCTCATGGTTTGTTCCTTGCCCACTATGCCATATTCACATGTTCAGAGGCAAAAGTGACTTCTCCCTAATGCAGAGCATCAGGAACTCTGTTTTTTTACAGCTACACAAGAATACTGCATCTCTTTGTTATGCAAAGACTGTGGCCACACTGTTTCAGCTGATCTCTGTCCGAAACACTACAGTTAGGTCTGAAAGGGGCTGAAATGTTTTAATTTGAATAAAGTTAACAGGTTTAATTACGGGGGATAAATGTAACATCCTGTAATACAAAACAGGTGAGCTTCAGCTCTGATTTTAAATCTTGTTATAAATTCTTACATATAGATATTGCTGAATGAAAATTTTGGCACGATATGGATTTAATTTAAGAGTCTTGTTTATTTGAATTTTGCAGAGGTGTTCAAGCATGTATGGAGAGTTAAATTCAGAGAAAGTAATTTTAACCAAAGATCAAGATGAAAAGCCAAGTTACATTATAAAGATACTTAAGCAAATGTACCATATTTAATCTACTCTTATCTTAAAGCAACTTCCAATTTTCACTTTCACTTACATTTCTAATGCAGTGGTATTTTTTACCTACTGCCTACCTTACCAAATGAGCAACAATCTCTAGAGATATCTTCTCTCTGATTAGAAAACTCTCACTGAAAAATAATAGGTATATGAAATATACATGAAGAAACTTTTATTAAAATTACATTAATAGCCAGATTCTGCACACAATTACACTTGGCCATCATGAAATCAATGAATTACACCAGGATAATAGAGAGCAGAATCTGCCCTAGCCTAATAATTTTAGCTGATTAGAAACAATGAAATGAGATATTAGTATTGACACTCCCTGTTTGAAATAACCTCTTTCTGTGGAGCTAGAATTGATGATTTAGGGCTTTGAGTGGAAGAACAAAGCCATTCCACCAGCCAGTCCTAACAGCAAGACCATATATACTCAGACAAATGGTCTCATACATAACTCTACTTCTGGGAGGTTTAAAGGAGGAGAATCTTACTCTCTCCTTCTCTGCACCAGGACACAATTAATATTCCCCCACAGTAGCTCAGTAAATACCGGAGCTTTAAACTCACTGGTTTAGGTATTGAGAGCAATGGAGCTCCAGCAGCATAGGGTTCAACAGAGGCTAAGCACCCAAATATTTACTCAGTCTGTTCTGTCACTAGCGAGCTTTGGTACCTCTTTTAGGTTAGCTACAATATGAGACTGGCTGCAGTCCAGACAGTGGGTTTATTACCTCCAATGCAAAGCCAGGTTTATTAGCCTGGGTATAGCACTGTGCTAATGTAATATATATGATACCGTATAGATAGGGCAGTAAAGTGGTTTTAATTCTTCTGGTCTGCAAGCTAGCTCATGGCTCTGCATTTTGTTTTATGCTCCAAGAGAATTATATTCCTCATCTGAGGGAACACCTGACCTGGGGAAAAGAAATTCTGGGGCCAGTGACTATGCTGAATGGTTTGGACATTTAAATTAGGGCTATGTTGCCAGTGTTCAGATTTTCAGACAGAGGAGCAAAACGGTGCCTACAAGAGAGGCAAACTTAGAGAAGGACTCAGAAAACATGGACTATTTGGGAATTCACTGCTACTAAATGAGCCTTGGTGACTGACAAGTGCTCTACCCTCTCACTGTCCCAGGTGGAGCAAAAGTGGGCTCAGCGCTCTGTTTCCCTTCTCTTTTGAACTCCCTTTCTCTTTTGAACTCCTCTTCTCTTTTACCTCTTACTGCCGTGAGATTCCAATGTCTTTGGAGGTGCCTGGAGATGGGTTTTGCACAGCTGCTTTGGATAGCTTACTTACAACCGCAAACAACCAGACCTCAGCAGGCTTTTCTCTGCCTGACTTCTGCCTCAGAATCCTTAAGTGTTCCTGTACCAGTACCAGTGACTACGTACAGTACAAAGATCACTATAATTACGAGATGTAATGACAATGTTTAAAAAGCTCTATTGTTTGCAGCTTCAAAGGTGTTAAATGTCTGTTTCCAAATCTTAGAATTTTAGAATTGTAAAATCAGAGAATCAGAATCATAGAATTGTTTGGGAGGGAACTTCAAAGGTCATCTACTCCCCTCTTCCCTGCCCCCCTTCACACAGTAAGCAGGGACATCTTCAATGAGATCAGATTCATCAGAGCCCAATCTAACATGATCTTGAATTTTTCTAAGGATGGGGCATCTACCACCTCTCTGGGCAACTTGTGCTAGTGTTTCACCACCCTAATTGCAAAAGATGGCTTCCTTATATCTAGTTTGAATCTATCCTCTTTTAGTTTAAAGCCATTACCCTTTGTCCTATCCTACTGAAGGATAAATACAACAATAAGAAAGGGCTAAACCCTGAAAACTTCTAAGAAGAATGAAAAGAGTTTGTGTACACTGACAAGCTGTGTAGATCCACACAGAAACAATGTAGGCTGGTCATCATGACTGAGATGTTGGGGACCTGGAGAGAGGAAGGAACTGCAATGAGGCACACCTCTACTCTTTTTCTCTTCAGTTTTATGCCCTATTCCCAACAATTTTGTTTGGGTGGAGATAAAAACTGTGTCTTTCCAGGAAGAATCTGATTGTTGAGCCACTTGATTTGGCTCTGGTCATAGGACCTAAGTCAGAACATTTGTACAGTGAAAATGAGAGTTGGGGCTACAGTGGCCAGAGCCTGCCTTGGGAGAAGCTGAGCTGAGGAGTTCAGTCCCTCTGAGCCGGACCCCTACCAGAGGTGCCACTGCAGATACCTGGAAACTGAACACTTGCCTTTGTGATACTTTGGCACTTTGAATGTGTGACTCAGAGCGGCAGGAATGGGCTGGGGAACAGGACCCCTGCATCCCTCTTATTGTGTATGCTGAAAGAAGCAGCTGGATTAAGATGCCTCCTTCCCTCTGCAACTCTTCTTATCCACACTGAAATCACCTAGGCAATAATATGTTGGATGTCTGAGGACTTCAGAATGGATGCTCTATTATTTCTCTCTTTTGTTTTGTTATAATACATGTGACCTTCAACTGCTTTCACACACTTTTCACTCTGTAGAGAAAATACCATGCTGAATGGCTTAACTGTGATTTCAATACAAAACCTACCAACAAAAAGAGCATTTGGGACAAAAGCAACAATGCGGGCAGCGACATTCAGAAGTGTTAGAAGTAAATCTAACTGCACACAAAGCACAGTTCAGCTAAGTGTCACTGCCAAAACACATCTTCTGTTCTCTACAAAATGAAGCTGGAAAAGAGCTAAATTGAGTATTGAAAGTCACTGGCTGCATAAAAAAAAACATTGTGAGAAAGGGGATGTACCTGCTCTGGTGGACTACAGACACCTGTTTTGCATCTATGCTTATCTGGCAGATGGGTTACAGGAGGACCAGTTTTTCAGCTAATGTAAAACCATAGAGAGATCTGCCTATGCAGAGGATCTGTTCCATGTCCTGTTCTCGGTTCTCCCAGGCAATACTTCAGGAAATAACCAGGTAGTCCTTCCTATCACTCATTGTTAGGCCACACCTGGGAATGTTGTGTTCAGTTTTGGTCCCCAATATGCAAAAAAAAGATGTAGAAAGGCTGAGAAGGGTCCAGAAAAGAGCCACAAAGATAATCATAGTCTGAGAAGCCTGACATATGGGAGAAGGCTGAAAGAATGGATTTGTTCAGCCTTGAGAAGAGAAGGCTTAGGGGAGACCTTATCACCACATTCCAGTGTTTAAAGGGTGGCTACAGAGAAGGTGGAGACTCTCTTTTTTACAGGGAGTCACAAAGAAAAGATGAGGGGTAATAGTTACTAGTTACTCCTGGGGAGATACTGATTGGAAAATGCTTCACAGGGAGAATAGTCAGCCTTTATAATAATCTTTCCAAGGAAATAGTGGGTTCCTCAGCATTGCATAATTTTAAGATTCACCTGGACAGGGTGCTGGGCCATCTTGCCTAGCCCGTAGTTTTGCAAAGAAAGGTTGGACCTTCTAACCTGGTATTCTATGATTCTATGATCTGATTTTGAGTGTATTTCTCGAGGGAAATACTGTAATTCCTCCTTTTTGAAACACATATCAATAAAAACCCCATCTATTTTCACTTGCTTCTTTATCATCACCTGCTCTTTTGTCTCAGTTTTAGCTCTGTTTGGATAAGGTTTAGTCCTTCAGATAAGGGATGGAAAAATGCTGCTTGGCTGTGCTGAAGGAATAGGGGAACACCCTCCATTTTTCTGAATGAGGTTATGCTGCCGCACAGAAGTTGCTTTAAGATGCAAGAGGTGATGCATAAACCAATGCTTCATTTGCATGCTAAGGAAGGTCTGAAAGCCTGCTCATTCTCCGCTTGGATCACAGTAATATGCATGAGTGAGAAAGGAGGATAATAACCAGTAGAAGGAGTTGCTTTTATTAACATGTAAATGGTTTTGCATTTTTTCTTTAGATGAAAAATTTGGAGAAAATACGTGCTTCCTTTGTTTAAGTGTAAGAAAACATGCTTATTTTCTGTGTTTCAAATATTAAAAATAGGGGGAAAATGTTTCAATTTTGATTTTTTAATTAGATAGAACCGAAAAATGTCCATGTGGATTTGATAGGAGGCATAAAGTGGTCCCACAGAAAATAATGTTTTCCTGCCAGGTGCAGCCAACAGAGACCTTGATATTTACCTCAAATTGATACAGTGGCTTGTGCTTAGAGGTTAGCCTTATGTTTGGTTATACGCTCTCTGCTCAGGCTTGCCTTTGAGTACATCAACCTTACTGAACTCTGCTGTGTATGCTATCAAGCATCAATACTGCAGCACCCTGTGCCACATTTCAGGTGAGATCTCAGAGAGCAATTTAGGTTGGAAAAGACCTTTAAGATCATCAGGTCCAATTGTAAACTTAACGCTGCCAAGTCCACTACTAAACCATGTCCCTAAGACAGTCAGCCAGTCACACTCCCCTGCCCACTCCACTCACTTAAAGAAACTGATGCTTGTCTGGTGAGACCGTCGCATTCTCATCAACCTTCATATATGGGGCACAGGAGAATGGTGGTCACTTTTCTGTTCAGGCTTCCCGTTGCATGTTTTTCTTCCTGAAATCCAGGTTATACAGAGTAAAGTAGATATTTTATTTTATAGAGAAGACACGGGATCAAGGAGCAACAGATGGGAGAAGTAGCAAACGTTCCAAAATAAGTGCTCAAGAATCAGAAGGAATTATAATACCTTGTTCGTCTATAGTTTGCAGCAGGAAATGAATATTTATGTCTCAAATGTTATGTTAAAACATTCTTCCTTAATATGTATTTATATACAACCTTCCACAAAAAGTCTGCCTTCAAAAGCAGCAGGCACTGACATCCTGTCTTGCCAAAAACACAACAACTCATCAGATGCTCAGAAAGAATTTATATGAGACTTTGTGAAGTGCCTAACAAATAGCAGACATTCTACTGAAGAAAGCATCGGCATTTCAAGATGAAAAAGTAAATCTGTTCAGTGCTTTAGGAGTTTGAAGCGACTTTAGGAGTTTAAAGTGACTTCTTTAAAAAATGTAGACTCCCAGCCTAATGCTTCCCCTGGACCCCTCTGGCTAACAAATCACTTGTTTATAAGGTTTCTAAATATAGATCCAGGTAACTCAGATTAAATTTCATTCAAACTCCACTTTATTTCTAAGCAAAAAAAAATAAAGATCCTATTGTTCTTTGTTATATTTCTTTGAAAATAAAACCACTGAAGAATTCCTTATTAAAGGGAACACACTCCTCATTATTATGTAATCCGAATATATATTTTTTTCCAAATAAACAATAGATTTATTTTTTTGAACATTTTTGTCTTTTCTGCATTATTATTGATAGTTCTGACTTATTCATTTGGGAAAAAACCCACACCTTGGACTGGATTCCTTACATTTGCTTTTTTTTATTACCTACAACTGTAGCACCGCTTGCTTTTTACTTGATTCTTTCTTTCTTTCTTTCCTTAATCAGTTTCTCAGACTTTCTAGCTTCTAAATTTATAACCATTTCTGTCATGTTGCCCTTTTTTTCATTTCCACCCTCACCTACTGGTGCGCACAGAGATCACAAATATATTTTAGCTTTTGTAGAAGCTTTTGTTCTCTCCGCTAAAGTCAAGTTATTTTATAACTAATGTCACCTAATTTTTCAGTGTGGGATGGTAGCTTTTTGGCCATCAAATAAAATATTTAATCAGTTCTTCCAAATTATTCATAGCTTTTTTCACTTCTATCAGCCTATAGTTGTTTTCAGCTTTATGAACCTGTCTCTTTCAAATCACCAACCATGTTTATCACTGTTTAAGCTTTTTTTTCTGTCTGCACATAATGCATGTAATTAAGTCATGATAACTTGCTCCTAAAGCATCTTTGTTTGCACTTCTTAGATCAGTGCCCTTTTATCTGCCAGGATGAAATCAAATTTATCTTTCCATGACACTATTTTTTGAATTAGGAAATTGTTAGGGATTTTTTTGGTTTTGGGTTTGGTTTTTTTTCAGAAATTCCTAAGTAGTTTTTGTACTGACATCCCTCTGATACATATCACTCACATGAAGATGTCAGCTTCTCAGATTTTTTCCCTTGTACAGGACAGGCAGGTTTTTTACGGAGATATCATTGATGTTTTTCTAAAATGTGATAGGATTGTGGGAGCTGCTTGTGCCCCATCTTGTACCATATTGACTAGAAAAATGATTCATAAACCTTGCACAGAGCTTTGTCAGTGGCTCAGACATAAATATTTCATGGAATTTGAGTAAGAGTATAAAATGGTACCCTTATCCCTTGTGCTACAGACCCTGATCTGTCATATAGCTTGTTCCTTACTGATGGGTCCCTGCTGCCTTGAATCTGCAGTAGTGATGTTTTCCAGATGTGTTTTTTCCAAATATCCCTCCTGTATGTTATGTAAAGTCCCTGTCTTTCCATTCTTCCTTCATCTGTCTGGTTCCAAAGCATGCCAGGCAAATGATTTATAGATAAATTCTAACTGTAGAGTCTCATTCCCTTACTAGTCTGGGAGGGATTAGCCACTTGATGATTTCAAGCACTGATTCTGATCAAAGAACTGCCAATGACGACCAGATGGGTCTCTCAGAAGCACTGACAAGCCAATGAGTAGGCCTGATAGAAGACTGAGAGACTATCTGCACAACCTTCCCAAAGGACAAAACTTGAATAGATACTGCAAGTGGGCACACACACACATGCACATGTGCACAAATGCTCTCTCAACTCGTGTCCTGCAACTGTGCTACTTTTGAGCACCGGGTCTGCAGACAGCCCATCAGAAACTCCCATGTTAGCTGCTCTGTTTACTGGGCTCAGCTGTTTCATTCAGCTTTTTGATTCTGAGCAAAGTTATTTCAGTGGCTAAACAGAAGGAATGGTGTGTGCAGTACCCCTCTGGATTATCCCAATTTATGAACTGCGAGTGATGGTGCAAGCACGTACACATGTATCACGCTGAAGTGAAAGATGGTCCCAGTAATCATAACAGAGAGGCAGAGGATAAACAATCACCAGAAGTAGCCGTGCTGGCTGAAAGAAATATCTGATTTCTACTAAAGCCAAAAATACTAAAAAACATTTTCAAGTTTTCTGAAAGACAGACGGAAATGTCTCAGGGAACCTGACGCAAAGCAATTATGGATGCTCAAACACAACAAAGATTTTGAACATAAAAAGAGAGTACTAAAAGGATTTTTATACTTGACAGTTCATTTCATTGTATTCTCTTTTTATATTAAATTATTAAACAGAGATATATCAATGTGTGTATTTTTGGTCCCTTTTTGCTAGTTTAGCTTATTGGAAAAGTTTAACATTTTCCAGCAAAATATCTTCATAATATTTCAATTTGCCAATTTTTTCCCTGAGTAAATTATTATTTGTCCTAGCCTTTGATGGGCTACTCTTCTCTCAAGTGAAAATTTCTTCTTAGTTTACTGACATTGGGATACTGATAAGAGAAGTTGCTAATAATCTTTGAAATATTATTGAACCCTCACTTGCATTATACCACTGAATTCAACAGTACCATGATTTTCAGAGCTTTAATTATATATTAAAATACACATCTAATTCCAGTACCAATGATTCTTTCCTGCTACTGAAGGCAGTTAGAAACGTGTTGGAACTTTAGGGATCACAAATAAAGTTTTACACTGCTTAATGATTACCACATTTTTAAATTCTTATGGATCTTTTTGTGCAATATAATGCATATATGCCACAGGCATATTTTCTGAGCTATTCACATAGGCCACTGCTATAATGAACTGACAGGGACCACTTGAGAAAAAGCAAATCATCCCACCTCAAGATAAGTGTCTAAGTTAAGAACAACAATATTTACCTGAAAATATCCATCTCTTGCCATTGAGTGTAGAAGCAGCTTGGAGACTAGCTCAGCCAAGAACTAAACATTTGGATTGGTAAAATTAGGTGAGATAAATCCCACTGCAGTAGCTCAGATTTGCTGCACAGTCAGTGAAGAGGCAGGAGACAAGAGCCTGAGTTAGGACGTGGTGTCTCTCCACCAGCTCGGTAGAGCCTTCACAAGTCTCTCTTAAGCATCTGCATGAGTTAGTGTAATTTAAATGCCCAGAGTGGGATATCTACGTGATCAAAGCACTTATGTGCTCTACAAGGACTCATAAAGAGGCTTAAAATGGCATGTTGTGCTGAAGTTATCCAGTTCTCCAGGAATTTGTGTTTGCAATGTGCTTACAAGGCAGGTTTGCTATATATATGTACACAGCCACAAGACCTAAAATCAGCTCAAGTTGTCATGTGATAATATTGGGGGAACTATTATCGGCTCCTCTCCACTCTATATTATTTTGTGCCTAAATGCAGATTACGTGCAGGAACCAGAACTTTTATTTGACTCAGAGGTGCTGTGTACTTTCCTTGCACTATGATAATATGCAATGACTTGCATGCAGCCAAAATATGTTGGTACTGCTAACAAATACTTGAAAGTCTCTGTAGGAAGTCTGCATATAGCTTCTTCTCATGGACTTTCCTATCCCTGTCACACAGATCTTTGCTGTAAACACAGGTCTAAGTAAGAACAGAGAAAGACCTTGTTTTAAATTTACATTTTCTTGTAGCATCCTGGCCAGATGCAGCTTCAGTTTACTGCTTGACAAACCCTTGGAGTACTGGAGGAGCTGCTGAGCTATCAGCAAAAGCTGGAAAAGCTGGACATTACTGTAACTCATAACTCCCTGTGGGTGGCTGCTCACTAAAGAAATTTTGGGTGGGATGTGTACTATTTGCAGAAACCATATCATCAGGGAACAAAAAGGAAGTTCATAAGATGTGAGTTAAATTCTCTCTGACTGCCTTCCCAAAGGTGTTTTGATAGCCTCACTAGAAATTAATTGCACGACTAAAGTGAGCAGGATCTGGGATTTTTTTTTTGTTCTTACGTATGTAAACCATTTTCAAATGACTATCAGTTATGGGTGCTACCTTTGCAGTGAAGAGAAATACTGAAGCAACATACATGAAATTGTCTTATCTATAAATGATCTTTCTTCAGCATTCAAATAGGCTATTGGAAGGGTAATATGTGATGCGTACTATTGTTGATCTTGGATTCTGTCACCATTCTTTGCCCATAATGGTCTGTAGCACTGATCAAAATAAGGAGAAACAAGGGAAGAGAGGCAGAGTTCAGAAATGTCTACTCTTGGAGAGTGAATTGCAGGTAGAATCACACCCTCTGTTGCTGTCACTTTGGTAATCTTTCACAAAGCATTTAACTTTTCTAAAACTAAATGTTTGAATTCTTATACAGTATCACAGCTAACTCATGGGTAAGCTGTTGCCACCTCTTTCTTTTCCTTTTCTGAAGATGGAGATTCCACAACCTCTCTGGGCACCCTGTGCCCAGTATTTGACTCTACTCACAACAGAAGAGTGTTTTCTTGTCTTCAGATGGACTTTCTGGTATTTCAGTTTGTGCTCATTGCCTTTGCGCCTGTCATTGGGCACCATTGAAAAGAGCCTGACTCCATCTTCTTTACCACTTCCCTTCAGGTATTGATATTCACTAATAAGATCCCCCCAGAGCCTTCTCTTCTCCAGGCTGAACAATCCTAGCTCTGTCATCCTTCCTTTGTATCAGAGATGCTCCAGGACTTTAGTCACATTTGTGACTCTTTGCCGGACGTTTTCTAGTATGCCCATGTCTGTCATGTACTAGGGAGCCCAGGGATGGATCCAGCACTTCAGACATGTCTCACCAATGCTGTGTAAAGGGGAAAGATCACCCCCATTGACTCGTTGGCAACACTTTTCCTCAAGTAGCCCAGGTTGATACTGTACTTTGTTGCAAGGGCACATTGATGGCTCGTGATCCACTTGTTGTACTTTCTTTGTAGAACCGCTTTCCAACAAGTCATGTCACAGTGCATGGAGTTACTCCATCCTAGGTGCAAGACTTGGCAGTTTTCTTTACTGAACTTCACAAGTTTTTTGCTGGCCCATTTATCTAGCTAATTCAAGTGTCTCTAGTTGACAGCACAGCCATCTAATGCACCAACCACTCCTCTTCATTTTGCATCCTCTGCAGTCTTGCTGAGGGTTTGCTCTGAACCATTGTCCAGGTCATTAATGAAGATACTGCACATCAGTATTGGAATCGGTATTGACCCCTAGAACACACTGCTATTGACTGGCCTCCAGATGGACTTTGTGCCAATCATCACAGCACTTTGAGGTAGGTAATTCAGCCAGTTATAAGTCTGCCTCCCTACCCTTTTTTCTAGGTTGTGCTCCATCAGTTTGTCCATGATGATATCGTAGAATCAGAGAATCATAGAATATTTTGGGTTGGAAGGGACCTTAAAGATGATCTAGTTCCAACACCTTGGTCATGGGCAGGGATACCTTCCACTAGACTAGGTTTCTTAAAGCCTCATCCAACCTGACATTGAAGGAAAGACAGGGTTGAATGCCTCATTAAAATCGAGATAGACAGCAACTTCTGCTCTCCCCTCATCCACAAAATTAGTCATTTATTTGTAGAAAGCTATCAGCTTGCTGAAACGTGAATTTCTCTTCATAAATATGTGCTGATTGCTCCAAATCACCTTAATAGTTTGGGAAATGGTTTCTGAGTTTATTTACTCCATCACCTTCCCAAGAACTGAGGTGAAGCTGATTGGCCTGGAACTCTCTCAATACTCCTTTTGCCCTTCTTGAAATCACCTTGACTTTCTACCAGCCTCAGGAACTTCCCCCAGTTTCCATGACCTTTGAGAGATATTTCAGAGTAGCCTCACAGCGAGATAGCCAAGTCAGCTCCCTCAGCACTTGTGGGTGTGTCTCATCAGGTTCCACAGATTTGTGTATGTCCACTTGTTTGAAAATTCCCCAGTATTATTCTACATCAAGGGTAAGTTTACCTTGCTCCTGACTTTCCTACTGGTCACAAGTGCTTTGAATTGCTGAGAGTGAATCCTATCACTAAAGGCTGAGACAAAAAAAGACACTGAACACCTTTTCCTTTTCTGTGTTGTCACCAGATGACTTGCCCCATTCAACAGCACAGCCAATACTTTCTCTACTCTTTCTTTTGCTGCTGATATATCTGCAGAAGCCCTTCTTGTTGCGCTTCTTGGCCCTTGCCAGATTCAAATCCAGGTTGACTTTGGCATTCATAACCTTATCTCCGTATGATTAGACAGTGTCTCTGAGTACCTTTTGAGCCACCTACCTTTGCTTCCACTTCTTTTGTATTTCCTCTGTATGTGTGAATTTTCATTCGTGCAGGACTCTTATTTCCTTTACTTGCTTGTATGCTCATCAATACTGATCCTTGTGCTTGGAGGAAGAGATACTTGAAAATCAAGCAGTTCTCTTGGGCACTTCTCCCCAGGATGGTCTCCCATGGGATTCTTCCTAGCAGATCTCTGAACAGGCCAAATTGGAATTCAGGATTATGATACTGCTATTTGTCTTGCTTTCTCCTTTCAGGGTTATCATCTTATGGTCACTGCAGCCAAAGCTGCTCTTGACCTTCACATCACCAACCACTCCCCCCTTGTTTGTAATATCAGGTCCAGCAGAACTTTCTGTCATCTTGGTCTATTCCCTTCTGTTCCCTGATGCAGAGCTGCTGTGTTTAATCCAATGTTGAACACTGTTTTGTTATTTTGCTTATATTATTATTTTTTCTAAATTAAATGAATGGTGGAGTTATTTGGTCCAAGGAATTTTCCACGTGAGCCCTTCCTAAACAGTGTTGAATACCAGGGGCTATGAACATAGACTTTTTATGGACTGATAATCCATATTTACTATAATTACTTTATGAATTTTGAAATCTGTAGTCATATCTCATTCAGATAGACCTTCAATTGAAGTGAATGGAAGTTTAGCCTGTGTAACAAATGGGTAATAAATGAATAAGACCTTCAGGATCTGACTTGCTCATGATTATAATTTAACACTACTATAGTTCTCCCATCTTCAAAGTGCTTCACGAACATTAACCATTCTAATTAATTTAATTTAGAGATGTTCCTACTGTATCTTTTTCTCTGCTGAATGCTGTAGTAGACTTACTGCTGTGTTGTAATTCAAAGGTTGTTATGGTAAAGATTTTGACAAGAACAGAGAATCCCTTGTGAAAATTTGCAATTGTGCTAATTACATCAGCGATCAGATGTCAAGATTATCCTTGTAAAGGATCCTAGTACATACCATAGGTGTACCAAGTCTCTCAGTAGAAGAGGTAGTCTGGGTCAGTTTCACCACTTCCTCTGGCATGAGCCTGCTGTAGGAGTAAACAGATTTAATAACTTGCAAAATTGATTGAAAGCCACGTTAATGTTCAATGTCAGGCTGAGAAAATGCAGATGAGGAAACAAAGAACCCATGAAACTATCCTACCATCACCAGTCAACTTGTCAAAAGCAGATAAAGCAGGACAGAAGAGTGACATATTATTGTAAGAAAGTGAGGCATCTGTGTTTCATAATTTTCCTACCCTGAGATGCATTATGCAAAGTATTATCTTGTTAGTCTATCTTACTGGAAGTTACAAAATACAGTTTAATAGATGTGCATCAGTCATTTGATGGATCAGTTCAACTTCCTCACCATGGGGAACTGGCTGTCAATTTTGGGACATCTCTTTGCAGGCCTCTTGCGCATGGTGGGGATAGACTGTGAGTATAACACAGGCCACTCAAGGGTACAACAGGAGATGGTCTTTTGCTGAATGTCACTCGTTGTCTGAACACCTCTTCTTCTTGTTGTTTTCTCAGGCAAATCTGTAAGTAATCACCTCTTGGAACCCGGGCAGCCAGCATATTGACATTGTAAGTGGCTGTGCTAGAACACTATGAGAGTATTCATGGGGAGGTACCCATCAGCCTTGGAGTAATCATGTAAACACCTTGTGTGTGGAAAACGTCATTTGAATATCTAACAAGAACACCTAGAGGGGTCAGTACAGTTTTGCAGGAACAGCTAGTGAAAGTGAATCAAAATACACTGTTTCTTGTGTGTATTGAGGAGAATATGACAAGAAGTTAAACACGCCCAGTCCATGTGAGATATCTAGAAAACTCACTAATAAGTAAGGACTCTTGGTCTACAACAACATTACTGGTTGAAGGAAGTCTGGACCTCCAAGGCCAACTTACACCAACTGCTTCTGTGTCACACTGCTTAGCACAAAACCCCTTCATAGGCTCCTTGGAAAGTCCTGGTTAGAGGGCTAGGAAATGGAGAAAAGGGATGAGCTTGGGGGTGTGATCACAGAGCTGGCACTCAGCCTCCGTCCCAAACCTGGTTTTTGAAAAAGTTTCAGCTGAACCCTACTGAATTACCCTATCTGTTTCTAGGAAGTCCAAATGTTTCCCTGGAAATTGAGAATAACATCACAAGTTGGAGGATGACTTCACCATTTGAGAGAAATTAATCACTGCTCTGGCCTACAGTGGTTTATATCAACACTGCATCATGCAGACATTTGTTTCTATGGTAGTGAACTGGCACATATCTGGAGTGACCAAATGCAAAATCGTCTGATTAAGTTTTATTTTGTACCAATGGATATCTGATGTTTGGTATCATACAGCTGTAGTTCACCCTTTTTTTCCAAGGTGCTCTGTCACATTTAAAGACCAAATGACAGTATGGAGAGTAATCTTTAATCACAGATATATGCACTTTTAGGAGTAACAGGACTTCCCTGCTTCATGGGAACAATGAAGTGGGCTGTGACAAATGCAGTTTGGGTTAATGCAGTGGCCTCAGACATCCAGAGCATGGTCCTGGAGCCAAGCCATGGGTTCTCTAGGGTTCTATAGAAGTCTCTCAGGTTCTTTTTCCTGGCTTGCCTCTGGAGTCTCTGCCTCTGGAATCTGTTTTCTCTGTAAATTCTTTATTTTCCCTAGTTACAGGATTGGGCAGGAACTACAACCCTGGTGACTCATCCCTAAAAATCCTGCTGTCCTTTTCAGATTTAGTGTAGACACTGTTTGCACTCTCAATCAGCTCTTGTTGGTACTTATGCAGGACGTGACTGGACAAGTTTGAACCTTCTTGATTATCAATGAGTTGTTTGAGCAGCTCAGCTTTTTATTTTCCTTGAGCACACAAAAAATGTTCAAGATTCTTTTTGGGTTTTTTTTGGAAGAAGGGTATTTTTCTGAAACAGAAACTCAGTTAAAGTTCATAGGCATATGCTAACATCTCTGCTAACTAGCCCCAACTCATGCTAACTGCTGCAAGCCCTCAGAACAAAACTTGCTGTTGCCAACAAATTGCTGACAAGTGGCATGGCTTGCCTGATGCCACAGGATAAAAAGACAATAGAAAGCTTGAACTCAGGATTGATGTCCTGCAGTTGAGTAAGTAGAAATAGAGAAAAAGGTTCAAAAAGCTAAAATCCACTTTCATGCTCTGTGGATCCCATGATACTTGGAGAATTAGTGCTGTGGTATGAAGTAGAGTGATCAGATTCCATACTGTTGTGCAGAGTGACTTTAAAACAATGAATTTGATCTATTTTAGTATTTTTCACACTCCGCTCAATTTGCTTGTGCTAAGATAACCTCTGCTCCTTACGAGTTCTTCTCAAGCCCTTCAGAACATCTTGAGCAAAGGAAGCAGCATCCCCAGAGATCAATCAGTCCAGCTTCACTAGCACTAACCACACTTCCCACTCTTGCTGCATCAGGATTCTCAGATGACTGGCATTTTAATGTTTCACCCCGATTCCTCGGAAGCTGTGATTGAGCGTGTAGAAAATATAGTGCAAAATTATGTTAAAACTGTAATAAAGGCTGTTTACTGTACTTAATTGTCATAAGTAATTATATTAAACCATTGAGGAATACTAAAAAGGGATATGATAATACCATTATATAAAATTCATATACATTTTTTAGCAATTGAGAATATAATTATTTAATAACTTTTCAGCTGCTTGTATTTGATAATTAACTGCTGTGGGTAAGAAACCATGCTGTTATTTCAACTATCCAGAATAGACAGTAAAGCTTCAGTTTAAACTGACAATTACCCATTAAAATGATCAGGTTGCAAAAAAGTATTTTCTTTTTTTTCAAAACAAACATAAAACAAAAGTAATCAACACCTTCCAAATGAGCTTCTTTATTTGGCCTCCACAAACATATGTATTAGATCACTGAAATACTCTATACTGTGGGACTGCATCTAAAAAAATAAGCCTAAAGAGATTTCATAATCCTCATTACCTGCCACTTAATTTTAAGTTTTGTGTAGAAGTGGATGGACAAGTATTGTTCATGACATAGGCATCACATTTGCTAAAGTATTTAGACAGGTGCTTAGGTGTGAGATCCCACCACAGCCAGTGAAGCTCCCTGTTTTTATATCACACAAATAAAAAAGACAATGGTATCTCCAAGGAGAACTGGTGAGAATTTGGACTTAAAAATGTGCAACCTCAAAATCCCTGCTCTGCTCTCATCCAAATCTTGAAAAGCCTCACAAGCTGCCTCTCGATGTGCCTCAGTTTTTAACCTTTAAAATCCCTGAGAATCTAATGTTCTGCTTCTGTGTCTGTCCATAAATGATCAGCCTGGAGAGGATAGATGAAAAGTGCTTAGTTCTCATCTAAGTCCACACAGACTGTCACCACAGCCAAGGGGGTCTGCCTGATCAGACATTCTTAGAAACTGCTTATGGCACACCAAACAGATATCTATGACAAAAGTACAGCAGTGGCTGCTGCTTTCTTTGAAAATGTGCACAGAATAGTCTCACAGCAGAATATTCATCCAGCTACAGGAGACGTAGATTCAACTTTCTCAGTTGAAGCAGTTGAAGCCAACTTTCTTCCCCCTACCTCTGAAAGAATTACAGAAGTTCTTGGTATCGCCTTACCTCTAGCACTCGGATATGACCGAAAGCCCATTTAAGACACCAAATTCTCATTCTTAGTTTAGGGCTGAAAATTGAAATCAATGATAAATAAAGGTAGAGGGATGTTTGGCAATCACATGGGCTGTTTACTTGCATTTTAGTGCCTAATTAATTTTGACAGCCTATTTAAAACAGTTGAAAAACTGCTTGTAGGGAAGATAATTCCTCTTGCACTGCCATCTTATTGCAGGTGCTTTTGACTTCAAGTTCTCTCTGTCAAGTTAAAGGAGACTTTCTAGAGTGCATATTTCAGTCATGGGCTCTTGGATCTGTCTGTATGCATCGGAAAGGCTAATGTTCAGAACGTAAAACCACTTTGGGCTGACAAGTATGAGTATGCGTTTTGGGGAAGTAAGGGCTCTTTAGGGTTGATGGGCTCGCTGCTTACTTTTTATCATGAAAGTTAATGCATAGTGGCTGGACAAGATGGAAGCTGTGTTTCCCCTTGTCTGTGGTTTGTATTTTTTCACTCATTGTGAAGGTCTCCTTGTATGAAATGTTGTCTATTTTAGCCTGATATTTGGTCTCAAGTAATTAAATAAAATAAAATAAGCAGTACCAAGTTACAGAATAAAAATGTGAAAGTAAACAGCCTAAACCCCTGCTTTATCTCTTTATACTTGGCCCTGCCACCAGCTATACCTTTCAATGGATCAAGTTTCTAACAATATGGACTACTCATTCTTGTTTTCAGGTTTTTTTTCTGAAAAAGACTAAATTTTGCCTTCAACTTGCTACCTGATCAAAGCCAGCAGAGAACCTAAAGAAAGAACTTGACCAAAGAAGTAAAAATTAAGAAAGAAAGACATGGGGCTAAAGTCATCCATCAGCCACCACCATCAGTGACATTCCTTTACATGACACTTTTCTGTGTGACCATTTCTAAAGCTGATCTTAGCCCTGTCTCCTCTGGCTGCCTGCCAGCTTAGCTGTGATTCAGCCCTGTAAATCAAACCTGAGACTTTAAAGCAGCTGATAGAGCCCTTTGTAACAGGAGAGGGAGCTCTCACAACATCAATGGAGAATTTTTGAGGATGCTATTTAACCAAATCAAGCAGAGGACAGAAACCTGTCTTTGTTTTTATCAAGGATGAAGAAAGTGCATGCTCATGTCCCTATATTAGGTCGTGAGAGGTCCTGGTAGTTTAGGTTGCCTACACTACAAAAAATACTGGGCATTTGAATGTACTTGGGAACTACAGGTATCCACATAAACAAAACCTTCAAATTTATTTGCCCTTGTCTTTGTTGTAACTCATGGAAAAGTGTCCACATATGAAAGGAGAAAAGCTGTGACCTTCTTCCTGTTACTAGCCAAGCTGCTTCTATGCTGCTGGTCATGTCAGCACATTGTGACACTCAGCACATGGGTGACCCAGGTGAGGTACAAGAGACCAGTAAGACACAAATGAACCTCTTTGCTTACTAGCCTTGGTTTGGGAAATCTTACTGAGGAGATATTAGCAGAACTGTCACTTGTTTCCCTTCATGCCCTCATTTCTTCCAAAGACCCCACCAAAATCATAGAATCATAGAAAGATTTTGTTGGAAAAGACCTTTGAGATCATTGAGCCATATCTCTGAGTACCTCATCTATCCATTTTTTAGGTACCTCCAGGTATGGTGACTCAAACAATTCCCTAGGCAGCATGTTCCAGAGCCTGATGTTCATTTTGCCTTTTCAGAATTTGTTGTGTGTGCCTACATATGCAGGCTTTTAATTTACATAGTTAATGATGTTTCCGACAAATTAACATATTCAAATATACCCCCCTTTTAAGGAAAAATGAAGAAATAGATTTTTTTATTTAGTAAAAATAACTCATCTTCTCAAAGATTTTATTCCTAGAAATTTCCAAGAAAACAATAGTGCACTTTGTGCTTTCAGCCACTAACAGAATCTTCACTGCAATGAGAAAACTCTTTGTCTTTTAAATATGCGTCAGTTGTGACATACCTGTAGACTGTAATTATTGCAGTACATTTGATTTATTAAGGAACAGCATTTTTATCACTGTTAAATATTTTTGAGAGTAAACACCAGTTGGAACTAACATCTAGCTTTTCTTAGAAATTGTCAATCTTTCTATAAAAGCTTTATTTATTTTCCGGAGATGTGTGTTAAAGCCCCTAGGTGCTCAACCTGCAAGAAAACAGAGGTGAACCTTTTCCCTTTTCTTTGCCTACATCCCTTCTATGGAAATGGTCTTGCACACTATAGACATTATTTCTTTTTGCTTTTTATTTGTGTGCTCAAACGAAAAAGACAGTGGCAGCACAGCTACAAGGAAATTAAAACATAAAAATGTGTAAGAACTGCTTCTGCTCTTACTTCTGTTGACGTAAATACTGAGTTTCTCCATTTGCTGCAGTGAGCATGTTAGTGACTTAAGCCATAAACTTGTACCAAAATCAGTGCGAAATGAAGACTGTGCCAAAGGACATCATTATTAGTTACAACAAGGCTCTTTTTGAATATTAAGCCTTTGTCATGGGGAATCTCAGTATAATTTCCAGAGGCCAAGGATTGTGTCACTAGAAAAAGAATGGAGCTGAAAGACTCCAAATGCTAATTTGAAACTAACCCTTTTCACTTGTCTTCCTAGATGACAGGAAAAGCAGTGAGTCATAATCTATCATAAATTTGAGGAATGTCGAGTGAAGTCAAGAGATATTCTTCAAATGAATATCAATAGCAGAAACTTTTTATGGGTTTACAAAGCACACAGAATGTGATGAAAATGCTATATGACCTGATGAGGCAAAGAAACATTTTTAAACAGGAACCTGAAGCAACAGATCATCACTGTCATGAATAATCCTAATTGTCAGATAGATTTGACTGGGTCACCACTTTTCCAGCAGACAGAAAATTCACTAAGAGATGTGGTTTTCATTGCCCTGATGACATGGCCAACTTGTGAAACTGCTTTGGCTTTGGAAAATTTTGGAACATTACAAATGTATTATTCTCATCTACCAGTAGTGCAGAAGTTGGAGCAGTTGGTTGAAATGTGGAAGAAAGTGTTATCAGTTCCTCTTTCTATCTGAATTGTCTGAATCCTTATCAGAAGTTCCTAGCTGTTACTCCAGTAGGGATTTCCTGATGCTGTTTCATCCCATAAAAATAACTAAATACAGGCTGAATGGAGAAGGGATAGGGATCAGAGAGTAGTACTGGTGAGCTGCTCTCTGGCTGCTTTTCTCTTTCTTTCTGTAAGTATTTACATGTGGTATCTAAAATAGAAGAGTATTAATAAGAGGGAAAGAGGAAACCTTGTTTCAAAGAACACTTTATCCTAGCAGTCAAGGACTTCCCTGTAGAAAAATCTGGTCTAGCTCTTCTCCCTATTTACTGCAGGAAGTGGTTCTGAATCAAGGAGAGATCTTCACTGCTGGATACTGAGATATTTCCTGACCATCTTCTAAATGTAGGTCATCATTACCTTTGTTTCTTACAAGATCTGGGAATGAATGGCTTGTTGTCAATGAAATGACAATTTGGCAAGAAAACACAAAACAATTAAAATCTGTTTCTTCTGGAATATTCTTTCTAATTCTTCAGCTTGCCATCCAGATATAAAAAGCAGTGCTTCCTATGGTTGTATTTTGGATTAGGTCTTACAATTCTTCCACACAGACTCCCTTAGAAAAGGGATTTTAGCCTGTCACCTTGTCGTAAAACTAATGTTTGATCTTAAAGTACAGAAAAGAGTGACAAAATTGATTGAGGAACTGAGAAAGTAAAATGTAGATCACGCTAAAGATCAGAATTTATGTAGGCTTAAAACTGATTGTTAAGAGGGAATTTATTGAACCTTATAAAATCCTCAATTGCATGCATAATGTACCTGTAGTTTACCATTTCCTTTAATATAAAATAAAGAACTACAAATATGGAACAGATGGTAAGAAACATATTTTCTATACTGAGAATCATAAGTGCATCTTCCTGCAGAAAGGTTTTTGGAACAGTTTCTAGAGGGAGTAAAAAATTCTAACCTGTGTTTTATCTGTCTGAAAAACACAGGTGGGAAGTTTTGACCACTGAAGTTTGTATTAATTTCTGGACAGCAAAACCCACTTCTACTAGATCACTTGGTGAGGTAAAGGTATTGAGTTCTGAAATAATAAGTGGTTGTTCTAGAATTACTGCAGAACTGGACTGTGGGGAATGCTGAATCATGTCTGGTCCCTGCAAAGTCAGGAGAAAAGGAAAAGTTGCTTAGCAGAATCCAATCTGGAATATTATGAAAGTTAGTCTTTTTGGTTTCTCTTTTCATATTTTTTTTACATTTGTAATTTCTCTTCTAGTGTGTCTGAAGCACCTTTCTGACTATCCCCTATGACCTGTGCATTTGCAGATCCTTTTAGTATTCCTGAGATGGCATTTTCTACACGTGGAAGGCCATCTCTGAACTGCCTACCTATACTGCTCATTCAAAAATCTTGTTCAGAACTATTTCTGGGGGAATTTGCTGAAGAATTCTGCTGACTGATGAGCTCTATCGTGGGGTCATAGAGTATGAAAAGAAGAAGAACTTTTAGGAAAGGTCTAACTAAAGGTCTGCAAGATGGAAATGAAGTTACTCCCAAACAACTGTGTAGCATCCGAAGGTAGGTAAATATCTCTTAATGTTTATTTAGTTCATTTTGGTGTTAAATTCTTCTCCAGAGCTATCATCTTTCTGTCTCCTTTTACTATCTTGTAGCCTCATGGCACAAAAACTTGTTAAAAAGCCAGACACTGAGCTCATTTCCCATGAAATTATTTCAGGTTTATGTAACTGTAACCAAAAAGTGAAATGGTGATAATCAGTACAGTATTTCCAAAATAAATCTCAATATAACTCTGCTTCTGTTATGGTGGGGTAAAACAGGAGGTTTTTGATAGTGATTTTGGTGGCATCACTAAGTATATCTAATGATTAAATTGAGATTAATTTGAGCCTATATGTCAGAAACGGGTGTTGTATGTGTATTTTAAATGAAGAAGGATGAAGTATATCTCAAAGTCATATCCATGTTGAGGATTGAATGACCATATAATTAGACTTAGATATCACACTTTACTTTGCTTAAACCATTTCTTTACTGACTAATTTATTCTTTATTGTTACTAGCATTGGATTATTCCCCAGTAGTTTTCTTTATAGACTGGTATGCCCACTGCTAGACAGTCTACAAGCACAGAAAAGATCTCCTGCTGTGAAAAATATGTGGCTTAAGACAAAAAATATGTACAATCTATATTTCTGTAGCTGTTAGATGCAGGTAGACAGGAACAGGTAGTTAGACATGTATGAAGAAAGGCTGAGAGAGATGGGGTTGTTCAGCCTGAAGACTTTGTTGTGGCCTTTCAGGGGAGCCTTGCTTGAAGAAGGCCTATGAGAAAGATGGGAACAGACTTTTTAGCAAGGCCTGTTTTGATAGGACAAGGGGAAACAGTTTTAAACTAAAATAGGGTAGATTCAGACTATAGATATAAGGAAGAAATTTTTTTATTATGTGGGTGGTGAAACCGTGGCACAAGTTATCCAGAGAGGTGGTAATTTCCCCACCCGGTGGAAACCCTTAAGGTCAGGTTGGGCTGGACTCTGAGCAACTTGATCTCATTGAAAATGTCTCTGCTCATTGTAGGGGGTTTGGACTGGATGACCTTCAATATTTCCTTCCAACTTAAACTATTCTCAGATTCTCTGATTCTCTCATTCTCTGAATATCTTTTCATCCTTTGAACTGGTTTAGTGTAATACTGTCTCAGTTCAGAAATACATAACAATGCTAAAATGAAGCTGTGCCTGTGGGTATATTGATGAAGCATAGTCATCTGGACACATTGCAGTTCTAACATACTTATATCTCTTAAGGCATCCCACCAGTTTGGAGTATAGGCAAAAGACAATGGATCTATGTACCCGTCAATAAGAAGCATGCATAATAAGACAAAAGCACTCAGCATGAAAGCCAAGAGATGCTTTCCACCTCTGTGAGATTATGGGAGAAAAGGATCATGCTGGCAGGGAAGGAAGAATGAGTGGTGTCATTATGGACTGTCTCAGACAGAATGACCTATAAAATAAAGTTGAAAAGCAAAATTCCTTATTTTTATCTACTTCCATCTACAGCAATTCCTTACTGTTCTCCCTTAATGCAAGTGCCATTTGCTTCCCTGATATATTCCTCTTTTTAGTCCTACTCCCTGTATTTATTAACCAGATAATCCATCTTTACCATACAAACAGTGCCATGACTGCAAATCCTACAGGTTCTCAAAGTGGCTATAAAGTAAAACTCTTTTAAGAGCCTCAGGATGGTGACTGGCTGCATAAAGCAGATTATTCCTGTCTGGGGTTTCCAGGAAATTGTTGTATTCTGCTTATTACCTGTCTTTGAAATGAAAACATCAAGATAGTTTATCTCTGAAATGCTACACTCCACAGTATACGAGACCAAAAACTTAATAGCATCATGAATTTCATATAAAATAACAATACATTTATCCAAGATAGCTTTCTTCCTATTCCACATCATGAAATCATAGTCAATAAACTCATACACCATTGCACCATATAAATGTGTTAAAATCCTTAATTGACTGAACTAATCTTTTTTTTTCCAAAACAGGCTGTAAATAAATAAGCATGGTGCAGGATACAAAACCTTGGCTATATGTTTCTCAAGAAGAGGCAAGTCCAGTCAGGTTCTGACATTCAAGAACAGTATAAATGAAATGCAAAGCACAAGTAATCCAAAGAGTCCTTAATGGTCTTCCTGTCTATTGACTATCTTTTGCTGTCACTTAGGTCTTAGCAATTAGTTGGTCTGCAGCAGAGCTGCAGGGAGGCATAGATTTAAATTATACATAGACATTGAGTCATTCTACTCAATCTAGGTAACTTGTTGAGATGCTGGAGTTAGGAATCTGGTCACCCTAAATGCCATAGTCAAAGGAGAAAGGCAGAAATCTGCAGAGGTCAATCAGTTCTTAGGAGGGAATGAAGGCAGAATTACTGTCTGGAGGTGACTGTCTCCCTATATTTACTGCGGGGAGTACCTTAGGCAAAGCTACTTTTCACTCAGTGAGGCTCAGTTAGGTCGGACTAATCCAGAGACTGTATTTGTCTCAATTAGTGAAATGGTTAAGTTAACTGAAGTTGATGAGTCTGCATGAGTTAAAATACTTACGGATAAGAGAAAACTAGTTCCATCTATTTTCAGAAGTGGTTATAACCATTAAGAAGTTGTTCTTTTAGCTGCTCGGGGCTGAGCACAGGGGAAAAATTACATAATAAGTTGAGTATTCCACTAATTAACTGCCAAATACTTCTTAATTCTTATCTTAACAGCCTTGCAAAAAGTCCATTTTTGCCAAAGCGTTATGCCCATGACCCAAGTGCCATGATGTTTTGTCTTATTTCACTGACCTTTAACTAAGCTGATGCTGCAATAGCATCTCAAGATTGAATTGAACCCCCTAGCCGGCCCCTGAATCAGCAAGAACAACGCTCTCTGTGAAGTGAAACTAAGCAGCAAACCTCTGAGCCTGTGGGCTCAACAGCAAAGTATCCTCAGACACCCCTGAGCCCAGAGTTTTTTTTAGTGACCTTCCAAGCGGCATAATCACTGCTGTCATTTTGTCTCTCTCCCATACTCGTTTGTCTGTAATGCTGTTTGTAATTTTCATGTTTTGGTTTTTAAACATTTCATGTAGGGATCCTGCCTGAATATGTCTGTAAATCACCTATCACACAGCTGGTGCAGTAATACAATAATAATAATTAATTAATAATGGGCCTGTTCCTTAGAAGTGTCAAGAACTGACAGCTAACATTGATGTCAACCCCTCTCAGAGGAATCAAATCATTAATAATAAATAATAGTAGGAAAATAATAATATTACATTCTGTTTTTTCTCTCTACTGTGATGATCAAATCTTTCTTTCCATTTGCTAACTATTTGCGTATAGATCGAGTTACATATAGGACATATATCTATACTCATACTAGCTAACTGACCTACACATGCTCTGGGCTCTTTTCAGATATTTAGCAACTTAATGAAACTTACCAATTCTCCAGAGTCTGAAAACAATGTATTTGAAGGACTAGAACTCCAAGTGTCCTGCAAAATAATGAAGTGAAGGTGGATTAACACATAGTAAGTTATATAGGGCCATTTTAAACTTGTTTAATTTAAACCCCAAATAAGGTAATACCCCTACTACTATTGTCTTCTCTCTCTTACTAGAGTTTAGATACTTTCTCATCGTTGAACTTCCCCCTGAAAACACGTGCATCCAGCCTGCCTACAGATAACCTTGTAACCCAATCTAAGACACCAGGGACACACTCCTAGCCACAATGAAATTTCTCTCACAGAGGACTTCATTTGAGGCTGCCAATCAATCATCTTTCAAGCTTAAAAATCACAAAAATAAGGGGTTATTGTTCACATGATTCTCTGCTTTTCTTAACTGCTGTTTATCTGAGTCCCTCATGTGAAGTTATTACATCAAAACTGATTGAAAGCAGTTAAATGGTAAGCAATTGATTTTTAACATTGCTAGAATCTCAAAGGATTGTGTTACTTGTAATTAGAGTATTTTTCTTCACTTCCCTTTGATTCTTAGGATACAATTCTTTCACCAATGTTCCTGGTTAATCTGCTTTTAAAATAGCTTCATTTTTTTTCAGCTCATCAATTTTTGTAATGTTAGCCAATAAAACACAAAACAGGCAAACCACACAATGGTTCCTCTGCTATTAGGCAAAATATATATATAAAAAATATATTTGTACTGTCAAGACTGACTAGGGGATTTCTGCATCTTTGTTTACAAAGGCACGTACGAAGGAAGTCTGCATTGGTGGAATTTTTAGAAAAACTGGCATTCATATACCATAAAGTTAACGAGCAGAATTATGAAAAGAAAAAAGAAAGGGAGCAAAAGAGAATGCCATATATATTAGGAAGAACAGATTGCAGTTATGGATACTGCATTAAATTTTTGGTTAGGATGTTTTACACTGCTTTTCTTGCATTCTATTGTGTTGCAAGATCTAGCATTCAGAAGAGAAGAAAGGAAGGCACAGCGGTACCAAGTCACACAGAGAAGGGTGAAGGTGATGAGAGCCATAGTTATTTGTGGTTGCAATACACAAATCAATCCAAATGCACTTTTAGAGTTAGATTGCTGCATCTTTGAAAGAGAAAGATAAAAAAAAGGAACACTTCCTAGGCAGCATTTTTTTTCTTTGGTAGCTAGGCATGGATGCCCAATTCACGTGCCTAAACACAGACATCTAGTATGACTTTAGATATTTCCTGGTCAATTGATGCACTCCCAATGGGCATCGACCTCTGGTAGGTCCCGTGTTACCTCTGCTCATTCCTTGTCATCTTGTTGGTTACAGCAGGCACTTCAAGTGGCATGGCAGCCAATGTCTGGGCAGCCAAGTCCTGTACCACTTTATCTAGAACAGAGTCTCAAGCTTTTTATATGAGACTTCAATCAAGAATTAATGCACTTTCACGATAAATTTTCAAATCTTAGATCAGGGGTATGACTTGTCGTTTTTGGGATGTGTGTAACTCCTGGACAGAGGAGTGACTGTACCAGGGCTTAGAGTTTTTATGAAGTCTCATGTGTTTTGTGGCCATTTTTAACATTGAGATTTTATATCTTTGCAGATCGAGCTTGTACTAAACTGAAAACTCCATTGCAGAAATGGAGCTGAGGGTACACATGCAGATATCTCATTTAAAACAGAGTTGTATTTTTTGGTTTTGATATTCCTTAGGATGATGATGCTGAAACATCAAATAATTATGTTAATATCTAAAATAACAACTTTCTTGTAGCACAGGAATGTTGATTTAAAGCTCTTAACTATTTTCTAAAAGCATGAAAGTTCACAGTTCTTGACAGCAATTGTGGGCTAAATATCGATTCATTATATGTACTTGAGAAAACTCATGAGACTTATGTGGGTCTCACATTAACGCTCACAAATTTTTACTGAGCAGAAAAATTAAATTCTTACATAAATTTAGGACTTCATCGGCTAAATCTTTCATGATTTTAATTTGATTATATCTGTTTCCCACTTCATCAAGTTGCTATTGGAGAGTTCTGAGAAGGTGTCACAGAATTCATTACTTTTTTTTTCAGAAATTTTGCTATAGAACACCTCCCTTCTCATGACAAAGGGTGTCCTCTAAGCCCCTGATACTGAAAAGCAATATGAAGTATCTGCTCATAAAACATTGAAGAATTATATTCTTGTACTTCTGAAATGTTTTATTCTCTCTCCCAAATGCAGCTTTCCTTGAAAAACAGTGGAGATCTGACTGTGCTATGCTCTATTCTATTGTGCTTCATACACTTATACACATAATGTTATTTAATTTTTCTTACCCAGTACTTCAGTGAGAATTCTAGTGTGACTAAGGACAACTTGCGTGAGTAAGAGTTCTTAGGATCAAAGACTTTATAATATGCTGCTCCTGTTAAGTTGCTGATGGCAGTCAGTGAGTAGTACAAAAAAAAAGTTGACACAAAGAACTGCTTATGAGCAAGTCTGATTTGAAAGCAAGTGCTGTTGTAGTTATCCAGCAGAAGAGCTGGTTCACAAGTTGTCCATAGACTACAGAAGAAAGAAGGTTTAATACAAAAGGATTGTCTCATTGACCCAGCTTGATCTATGTTTCAAAGAAAAAGCTGGAAATGTACTACAATGAGCTTCACATATTGATCAGTACAAGAAAGGAATGACATAGCTCAGCCCATGCCATTGTCCTTTTCTTACCTTTTATCTCCTGCCTCTACTTCTTTTCAAGGTAAAAAAAAAAGTTGCAATTAGTTCATCTTAGAGAGATTAGACTTCCTACTCAAAATCTGGAAAAGGTGCTGAGAAATCACAGGTATACTGTGAGTGGTTTATTTTTGCTTTATATATTTTTGACTTCACACTACAAACAAACATTTCTAAATGAAGAAGAGACAAGAATAAAAAGAAGTGAAAATATTTTTTCTATCTTTTTCTCTCTCATACACGCATATATATGCATGCATGCACGCACACACAGAGACACATACTAGTTTTGCAAACTGAAATGAATATAGACATCATTGCAAATAATCTCTCAGCTCCTCATTTTCCATTTTTGTGGGTATAATGAAATCAATTTTAAAAGACCAACAACAGACTGTTTTCCCATGAGTCAAAACTAATTTTCTGATATGAAATAAGAGTTCTATACAGTGAATAGTGTAGAGTGTTGGAAAAATTTTAATGACCTAGATTTTGGTGGATTTATCACTCACAAGTGGCAATGTATGAATTATATAAGTCAGCTCAGAAAAAAAAATAGCTACGAAAATTCCTATTTACAAGAATCAGAAAGAGGAATTATAGCTTATAATTGGTTTGTAAAAAATCTCTGATGGAACTGTTGCTTTGTTATTAAAATGGCTGGATGTCAAATGTTGACTCAAATAACCTGTCTGCATCCATCCACCCAATAGGTGCATTTATGGTATGTATTCAACCATCCCAGTAGATCCCTTAGACAATGCAGAGGAATGATCCATCTGAGGTTACACCAAAGCCAGCAACCTCACTGCTTACTGTCAAAAATATTTGCTAGAAAAGTCAGATAATTAGTGCAGTTATGTAGACTAAAGGCAGTAAAAAAAAAGTTTTTTAAAGCCTTGTTTGCTTTTATAAAACTGCTCTGGGCCTCCCAGAGCTGCTTCCTACTGTGGAGGACACTCAGGTCATAGAATCATAGAGTATCAGAACGGTTTCTGTTGAATAAGATCTTTAAGATCATCAAGTCCAACCATTGACCCAGCCCTGCTAAGTCCACCGCTAGACTGTGTCCCCAAGCGTGACATCTACTTGTCTTCTTCACACCTCCAGGGATGGTGACTCCCTGGGCAGATTATTCCAATGCTTGACAATGCTTTCAGTAAAGAAATTCCTTCCAATATCCAACCTAAATCTCTGCTGGTGAATCTTTCCACTTGTCCTGTCACTATTTACCAGGGAGAAGAGGCCAATCCCCACCTTGCTACAACCTCCTTTTAGGTAGTTGTAGAGAGCAATGTATTCCCTTGGTCTACTTTTTTTTCAGACTAGACAACTCCAAGTCCCTCAGCTGCTCCTCACAAGGCTTGTGCTCAAAACCCTTAGTCAGCTTTTTTGCCCTTCTCTGGACATGATCCAGCATCTCAGTGTTCTTCCTGTAGTGAGGGGCCCAAAACTGAACGCAGTGTTTAAAGTGTGGCCTCCACAGCACTGATGTCTTTATCCTCCCTGTGAGTTTGACAGCGTATCTTTGGAGGATTAAAATTAGTTCAGGCCTTTAAAACTGCAATGCAGAAGAAAGAGGTGTCGTCATACTTTTATGTTCCCAAAGGCTAGTAAGAAGTGAACATCCTAATCAATTCTCGGAATAGGTTCCAGGTTTTCTTAGGGGAAGAAATTGAATTAAAATCTCCTAAGCCTGACGGAGTGCTCCAGGTAAATCTGGTGGATCCTTATAAAGTTGGGAGGGAAGACAGGCAGAAAACTCTTCAGCGTGGTCAAGGTTAAATTGCGCTGCGTATGCTCAAAACCAGAACTTTGGGTGCCAAAGGAATTTTATGTGTGGAACCATGTATGGTTCAAAAGCCTGAGGACTATGTGTACTTCCTGGTCAAGGTAACAAATAAGTGAAAGGCCAGAGGACTTATACTTTGTCAGGAGATGTGCCAGTGGCCGTGAGATGTTTATGCCTTTTCTAAACCTCTTTGTGGAGCTATTGGCTGGTCAAAAGTGACTTCAAGACTCTATAGAAGGATGTCTACAGATATGAAATACTGCCTTTTCTGTCTGTATTTTCATGTGGGTAAAAGTACCCACCTGTACATTAAAAAGTCTTTTCTTTGGAAGTCAGGAGTTGAATTAAGTTCTTTTTGGTTTGGGAGCTTGTGACCCTCTTTTTTTGATTTTTTTTTTTTTCCAGTAGCTAGGTCCGCAGGTGCAACAGATTTTGGACATGAAAGCTGTTACTTTCCAATTCATAATAGTTTTATTTGGCTTATTGCTTGAAGAAAAACAAAGCTATTCAATTCAGTCATTATAAAAGGCCATTATTAATTTATTTCTGTTGTGCTAGAACTTGATAGTCTGTCTGTGTTCTTAAAACGCCTTTGTATCTTGTTCTTTGTTATCTCCTAGGCATGTAATTTAATTAGTGTATATACACTGCTTTGAAGATGTAAAGCAATATATGAATGCTTAAACAGACAAATTAAGGCTTTCATGGGAGAAACAGTGGGGCAGCAGGAAGGAAGCACAACATACAAGCAGCAGCGCTTGGAGGCAGTTCCTCCTGCAAGGGGCAGGAGCAAGTATAACGCCCCAGAACTGCTGTGGGGAGCAAACAAACTGTCATCTACTGAAAAAGAATCTGTCTTTTACCACCACCCAGTGATGAAGAATTAGATGCCTGCTGCTACTCAATTCTCTGGTTCCCCTTAAATTTGATGGATTGTTTTTCATGGTGACTTCACCATACAACCCTGGGAACGAGGAAGGAAGATACCACAGGGGAGCACAAGGCCGAGCAATTTAGGCCTGTATTCTGCCAACTGTTAAGACAAGAAGATAATTGATTCATTAAGTTCATGTGAATAAAGTTAAACAGATTCATGTCTGTCAGTTACGGATAGCACTGAATAATGGATGGGCTATGTTGTATCATTTTGCTTAGTCAGGGGTACATCTCCTCAGAGTTATTTTACAAGGAAAGGCCATACTTAGTGAAACTACTTTAGGACTTCAGCTGGGTCAGTAGCATTAGTCCCATAATACCACAGTAAAATAACACAATGCTTTTACATGTGGGTATGCAAAGAGCTCAGATGAGAATGAACTGACTGTTAAAAGAAAGTTGTGGGCTTGGGGCACAGTAGCTTTCTGATAGTTTACAGATTTTAGGAGCCAAACTTAGGCAGCAAGGGTGGAGTCTGTTGCCTAAATACAGGCATCTAGTGCTACTTGAAATGCTGTATCTGAGCCTGGGTGAAGCAGATATGGTGAAGTCTTATGAGGGACACGTGCCTTTCCAGAGCAGAAGCTGAAGATCAGGAGAGTGTTGATCTGACAGTTCTGCCTGACATCCTTGCATGGATGTTAGAAGATATTAGGATATTTTAGATGCATTGGCTGCCTGTGGTGGGGAACCAAATACCATCTGTGCAGTCGAGTGTCAGCGTTTGGTATCAGAAAAAGTCACAGTGTCAGGGCTCCTATTCAATTTGTATGCCATTAATCTCTTTTCTTCTGGAACACATCAACCCAGTACCACAACTGTGAGTCACAGACTACATTAAGAAAGTTAGATTTAAAAAAAAAAAAAAAAAATTTCTCCAATGCATTTTTCAGATGGAATTTCCTCCCAATGACCAGGTTCATCCTGTCTAACACTTTGCAGTTGTCATGGCTTCTTACGGCAGACCACAGACCAGTCAATCAACACTGATACCACATTGCAGATTAATCCAAGATGAGCACTTCTTTTGTCTTAACAGGAAACTGTGCATTTTATTGTGGTCTTAAAATTTGTTACTGGGTGTGGGAACATTTCCAGTTTTTTAGATATGCTTTATATTGTTTTGTGTGGAGGTGGGGACAAATCAGCAAATCAGCATATTTATCACTCTGACTGACACGTTTACTTCTGATGGGTTTTATCTTGCATATGTTTATTATATTATTCACAACAGGATCCCTTTTATGCGGTGGATGAATGTCACTATTCATTCAAAACAGATGCACATTAAGTGACAGTCGTTGAGTCATTGCCTTTTATATGTCAAGGAAATCAGTACAGATTTGGCTTTTGCTTAACACAGTTACATCAGTCAGTTTGCAAAGGATGGCTGTCCTTTAGCACCAACAATTCCATCTTAATTTCTACAGTATAACTTGCTGTTTCCATGCTGCCCTACCTTAGTTTTGTTGTTGCTGTTGTTATTTTTACAAGAGCCAACAGATACTGTGAAGTAGAACTCATTATCAACTTTCTTAAGTTGCAGTGCTATATCTCTCTATTTCCTTCTCTAATAAACAGTGAATAGGCAGAAGGGTTCATCTTTTATACAAATACATAAAGCTCTGTTGCCACTAGTCTTCTAGTTTTGACTTTCATTCTAATAGCACTGGGAAAACAATTTACAGATTTTAGCATTTTTTTCCTCTAGAGATGTGTAAATTTTCAAATTCAATCATTATAACGATGAACATGTGTTGAAGAAACATACTAAAAGTACCATATACCTGTCAGGGACATTTTTTTTCAGCATACCTAAGTAAAATCTATCCTAATCACTGTATCCGTATTTCAAAGGCAACAGAACAAGAAGACATTTCTAGAGTTGCAATTAATGATGACAGCTGAAATGTATAATAGTATGTGAAAAAGCCTATATGTAGAATAGCATTTTCTTTTTATTTCTAGTTCAGTGTATCTTGTATATTCTCTTGATGAGCCTATGTAATCTTATTTTCTGTAGAGGCTTGAATGAAATTAAGGAGATGCTGTCATGTTATTATCAGTAAAAAGTTTAGATTTTTTCTAGAAAGAAGTCCCCTCGTGCCAACATATCCGCTTTCACAAAGCTCTGCTTTGCAGTCCTGTAGAAGACTGAAATTTGACTCTAGCAGTTCATAGAATTGAGCTTCTTTTTTCTTCTGTAGAAATAAAAAGACCAAATGTGTGTACATGATCTTAAAGCAATCCATCTATATTCCCTACTGCCTGAATAGGTTGACTAATGATAACTGATGATTATCTGTTTGGAAAATAATGGGCAAATTTCCCTTGCTGTAACTTCACTGACTTCAGGCTGCACTGTGTTTTAATTATAGCATGTTCAAACCAGACTCAACAAAGAACAAACAGATGTGCTAAAGGGAAAAATCCTCCTTTGGTAGGGTGTCAGACCATTACTATTATTTATTTAAGTGCTTCTAACGTGACAGTCTTGACCTACTTGGTCTTTTCTTCTGCTAATGGCTGTGAAATTGAAACAATTCACTTGGCGTTTTAGACCATCATTAGAAAAAGTGCCCAAGAATGCCAGAATTGAGACATTTCTTGCCCATTTATGTCACTACAAACTCCTTAAAAGAGTTGCTTTGCTGCACTGCTCACAGTGAAGAAGACATAAAATGTTCTTGTGACAAATTATTGTACGTGGGATACAAACCCAAGGTAAATTCATTTCAGCCACTCCAGGAGTAGTTGGTTTTGAAGCTACCAGACAAAATCCTTAACTTTAACATCAGTGGAGGGCTTCTTGTTCAATGGGTTTATACTTGAACTCATAATGCTCCATATCACATTTCTTTAAAAAATAATGAATTGTCAGTTCCTGCAGTGAGAAACTCAGTCTGTGCAATATGAGCACTGAATAGTGTTGAGAAGTCTTGTAGTTGTGAAAGTGTACTTGGGAGAGCTGTACGGAGCAGCAGAGAAAGGAGCTGCAGGTCCTGACTCTGACATGAAATTTGTTTGAAAGCTTTTGTAGGTCATTTCTCTTGCCTAACTTCCCCCTTTAAAAAGAAAAACCCTGCCACCACTATGCTTTCTTTCCAATGAAATTAATGCTGTTTTGGGTTTAGTCAAGCGTTTTCTAGGAGTTTTATTGATAAAAGACACAATATAAAAGCTATCCAAAGGGTATGTAGATCCATAGAAGTAAACATTTAACAGTCTTCAAAGATGCTGATGTAAGACAGGGACAGGAGCATAGATCTGCTCAGAATTGCAAGGAGCCATATGGGATGCATCTGTACAGAGAAGTGCAAAGACGGACTTCTTATGCAGCTTCTCCCAACTCCCCCTTTGCTTTCAGCATATCATCACACCTCCCCACTTTCCTCCCACCTCATGCTTTCCATTCACCAAGGTCCCACTAACCAGTATGACTGGAGTCTTTCTCAGACTGCAGACTTCCAGCCAGCATTGGCTCCTCCATAGCTCCCAGCCTCCTTTCCCAGCCTGTTTGGAATAGCCATCTGAAAATTATTTATGCTCTTGGCAAAAGAACACGGAGAACAGGGTGAGAGGTGCTACACTACTGGAAAATGAACCAAGAGGCCTCCCTTCAGTGACAACCCTTCCTCTCTACTTCTTCCAGAAGTAGTGACAACTTACTCTCCTTCCAGTTGCAGATCCCAATTTCTTGTTCTCCAGTGCACCAGTATCCACCTCAATTTCTATTGCAGCTTGTGAGCAGATGGAGGAGGACAAATCCGGCTTGATGCTTACACAGCTGTTTCCCATTTTCTTCCTGGGTCTGTGGACTACCAGATGGACTATGGTGGTTCTCACCCTTTCATATTCATGTGTCCAGCAAGGCTGAAGAGCTTAGCACAAGGTGCAGAGAATCGAGCACTATTCCTTTCAACAACCAGGAACAATTTTTCAGTTTATTCAGGCTGTCCTCTCTGCAAGTAAACTGAACAATTAAAGGCCATTCACTTATTTTTCATGCACTGAAAGTATGAATTTTTCATTACGTTCCAATTCACATTTTTTTCCCTGCTTCATTAAGTCTGAAGTGTGAACTTTATTTTCTACACATTCATGTGCTTTAACTAGCTGGTGTGTTTGGGGGAATATTTTGCAGACTGTCTTCTCTTCCTCTCTGCACAAGTCTTGTTATTCTCTGAAAGAGAAAAGAGAAAGGGAAGAATAAATAATAGTCAAAAAGCATGTTTCTTTTCAGGCAGTAGCACTAAGCACTACGCTGCAAACCCTGCTGTGCAGGATCTTGTAAAGCTTGATTAGAAACATATTATTGTATTAAAAATGTGTATATCTCTTCTTTCCCCCCCCCCCGCCTCACCCTTAGAATTAAGTAAAACATGAGTTTCAAAGGGATTTTTGCTCTGGCGGACAGCTGTGTTGTCTGCTGAGATTACTCTTTCCGCAGACCCTCAAAGACTTGAGTTTTTAAGACCTTATTACAGACAAAGATGGAACAAATAGACTGGCAGTGTTATGGCGATTTCAGGTGAAAAAGACATGACTTTTCAGACACTCCTCTGAGGGCTTGTAATGAAAACTATTTGGGAGATATCCGCATCGTGAATGCCCAGCTGCCTAAGTCAGATCTATTGATGTAGTTCAGGGATGAAATAGAGTGACCTGACCTGATTAAACCTTGACAGCACCCTGCTACCAACAATACACGTGCCCTAAGTGCTGCCCCTGTTCCCAAGCGTGCCTGCGCGCTGTTAATATCTTGGGCTGTGTTTACAAAGTCATTGAAGTCAGCGTGATGTTGGACAGGGCAAGAACAGTCTATTCCAATCTAATGCACAAAAGGCCTGTCACACAGGAGGAGAAAGATTACATTTAGTTGCAGTGTAGCTGTGAAAGTGGACTATTAACTTCTAATATAGCTTTTTTTTTTTTTTTTTTTTTTCCCTTCTGGAAAGCTACAGGGACATGGCATTAAACCTGTGGCTGCCAGAGAAAGCAAGAGCAAGCAGGGGCAGACTGAAGAGGTCTCAGGTCAGGGTGTTGTGTCATGAGTGCCACCTTCCCTCTGCAGTGGGTGACTGCCACACTCTGTCCTTCTTCACCTTTTAATACTAATGCTATAGGGGCTCATCTCACTCGTAAATGTGTGTATGCTGTTGAAAACAGCACTGCATGCTAGCAAGTGGGAAGTGAGAAAAGAGAATGTTTCTGATATAAATCCAGGTGACAGTGCAGAGATTTTGGCATCAAATGTTTTCTTTTTGACTGTTTAGGATTATGGCATCTGGCTAATTAGGCAGCGTCGATGGTACAAGGACTTGGATTGCATAAATTTAGCATCCTTACTCTGGGGCTGCTTGAATCTTGATCTGGGGCTGCTTGGTCTTCTAATACGTGCCTGTCACAGACAGCATTTTAATGTTTGTGGCTTTGTAACTTATGTAGGTAACAACTTCTAAAGTTTGACAAAAACACCCAAAATTGATAGGATCTGTTCCTCAAATGGTTCCTTTTCCATTTCTTAGATGTTTCAGAGTACTGATTCAACACTAATGCTTCTCAGGGGGGAGATGGAGGGAGTGTTTAATGACCATCCTAAAACCAATGGATTTGTTTTGAACCACCTATTTCCAACAAGTGTAAATTTCATCAGATTTTAAGCAACTCTCTCTGGTGGCACTTCAGAACAGCAAACTCCAACCACATAGTAAGCCCGGAAGCCAATTCAGCTCATTTGGAATATGTATTTTGAAACACAATATACCATAGCATCTGAAAAAGATAGTTTGAATCAAATTGTTCTAGATGCTTTTTAAAAGGGTAGAAAGGTTCAAAAAAAAAAAAAGTTGTGATTCATTATCCTGTCATAGCAATGTTTTAACCAGTCTCTGACCCAAGATCTCCCTATAATCTAAGGTCCACCAACTAAAATATAGCAGAAGGTGAGAGTCATGTAGCAAAGTTGCTGGTTTTCGGATATTTACACTGCCATTAGCTTTTCTTTCTTGCTTAAATATCACTTGCTGTTTTATATGGGATCTCTGGAATCTAAAAGGCGTCTCACATTTGCCAGGATTTAATATAATTTTATGAGGATCGTGGTTCTTATGGAGAGAAATTGTGCATTTTGGAGTAATTTGATGAAGCTTTGGAGATAGGTCTACAACGAGATATTCACCGGATACTTTTATTATTTATATTAACCCCTAGAGACATCAGCTGAGACAAAGTTCTGAAGTATAACTTATCTACTTATCTGTTAAAAGAGAGATGTTTTAAACACTTTTGATGAAAATGAAGTGCCATTGTTGCCATTTTATAGCTAAATACTAACACCCTGAAAATCTGCGGTAGAACTAGGCATTGAATCCAGACCTTCTGAGTCATATTTTGTAGAAATATTATTCTTGTTCAGATGTATAAATAAACCCTTTCCACTCGATGTGTATATTCCCTGAGAACCTTAAACAAGCTGGTGCTTCGAAGTCTGATTCTGTGTTTCAGAGCAGATGTGTGATAAAGGGGGGGGGGAGAATGAAAAAACAAGCGTGCCATATAGCTTACCTCTGATATTTGTGGAACCTGTTTCTGGCTCAAACACTGTCATGAATGAATGACTGTTTAAGATCTAGGCAAACACTGGGAAACTGTATCACAGTGTATACTGAAATGAACAGTTTCGTGTGTGCTTTCAAGATGGGGCAAGAAGAGGTTTCTGAGAGCTTCATTCCAGACAGTGGCACTTACCCAAGGCCTCTGCCTGATGTAGGGTTGAGCACTTGCTGTCCCTTGAATTTGATCTGTGCAACTATCACAAGGCGATATATGTATTTTTATTTGGTTGGAAAGCTCATATGTAACTAAGGACAAAATTTGGGCTGCAGTATATTTATTACTGGATATTATGTATGTTGTGGAAAGAAGACAAGTTTTTTTTTTCCTAGCTCAGGTTGAATCTGGAGGCTGGCAGTTGGAACAAAAATATCTTTATGTGTAAAATTAGTGAATTTCACTTGGATATCTCGGAGGAAATACGAACACAGAGCCCCTGGAATCCTAAAGCTGTTTTTACAAAGTCAATTTTAGATTAGAAACACACTTTAACCCCAAACTAGTATAAAAGACCATGCCAAATTACACATACACTATTTGAATAGGCAAGTTGTACTCTGATTGTTGGGTATAAGCTTGACTGCCTTTGAATTAACGGTTAAATCTGTATTCATTAATCTGAAGAGGGAAGAGCACGCAGACTGTCACAACATACCTCAGTTCAGTAGTCATGCAGAGCAAGTGAGAGAATGCTAACGGTCTACAAAGTGAAGCAGCTGATCTCCATCAGCCCCATCACTTAATGATAAAGAGAAAAAGGCAACCAACTGCAATATCCAGAGAAAGATTTATGATGTATCTGAAGGTCTGCAGTCACAACTGGCAATGTACAACCTACAATTACTTGGAATGATTACACTTAATGCTTTTAAATGCTTTATCAACTCAAGAAGTACTAAGGACACAATTCATAAATGTATTACGGTCCATTTGCTGTACATACAGCTTCTGGTGAAAAAAAAAGTCCTTTGGGCAATAAGCATGAGATTCACTACTTTTGAAGAAAACACCTGGAACAAGAATGCCAATTCAGAAAGAAAAGGACCTGACCCCAAACCAGGGATGAGGTAAGCTACAGTGCAAATTTTCGCTAGAGAGGAACAGATCAAGGGAGAAACTCGGGTTCCTAAAGCTGGGTTGAAACCAGTTTCAGTGCTTGCTGAAATTTTCACTTCTTCTTTATGTTTTTTTTCTCCTGTTTAAAAGACAGGTTAAGGGTCAACTGATACGCTACTGAGAAATCTGGATATTTAATTCTAGATAGCAGTGTTGCTGAATGGATCTGTGACAGAAAAACTCCAGCAAGACTTGCTGCATTAACTTAAGATGTTACTGTACTCACTTGTCTGTTCTACCTATCTGCCATAGAATACCACTGCCCTCGTGGAAACTGATATAATTGAATTGCTGGTGGTCCACCTGCATTCCAGTTAAATCCACCTTCATTTGCATCATGAGCTAAAACTAGGCAGGCCAAGGTACATAAGCTCTGCCTTCTTCTTTTATTGCAGGCTCTATTACCGAGGTGATGTCTGCCAGCAGAGAGGCAGGAGTTGGAATTATCTGAGTCAACAACATTTTAAACACAGCCAGACTTATAAAAGCTAGCGTATAAAAATCCCAAGCTTTTTTTTGGTTTTGCCTCAGTCTTGTCTACTGACAATATTATGGACTGAAACACAAGAGAGGCAGCAATTCCATAGATAATCATTGTGAGGAGGAGAATTCATCTGAAAGAAATTAAATTGTTTCTGCAAGGGTATCTCAATTGGAAGTGTAGTCACAATTGGAAATTGCTGATCGTAACAGTCTTGTAAACATTACTTTTGAGAGATCTGTGCTGATGCAAGTTGCTTGTCTAAATCACATGGGACAGGTCTTCAAGTAGATATTTCAATGAGCTACCACTGATTCTGTGAGCTCAAACAACATCTTTCAAGAGTGATACATACAGTGAACCCTAATAAAACATATAATTGTTTGCAGGTTTCCTACCTGGATGTTCCTAGTTACCTAATCAGGGACTCTGAGCAGTACCAGCTGTGCCATGCCTCATATTTTTGTGTGAATCTCACCTGGGAAGAATCCAGAGTGTTGGTGGAAATTACGTGTGCTAAAAGACAGCTCTTGGCAGTGAGATGAGGAATGAGAGATCTCACACAGAGCAGAGGCAGTGGGATCAGCCATGTGGAATCACCATTTCTTCAGTACAAATTAAATATTTTCTGTCTTCATTTTCCTTTACAAGAAAGGCTTTGTAAGATTTTCTTTCACTGACAGAACTTGGTTTATAGTTTCTCTCTGTGGCTGGATCTGGAAAGCCTGGACATAGACATTATATGAAAGAAAAGAGGTTTTCTAATTTATCTGAATAAAGCACCTGTGAAACTTTCATGAGAAAAACGTATGTTCCTTCATAAGAAATCTGGATATGTCTCAGAAAGGCTGCCTGCTTCTGAATGTGGAAATGACACAAGTAATGTATATTATGCTATTTTCTGTTTTGAGATTAATAGCCTATAGTCAACATGTAGCCTAGGATCAATTTTGTACACAGAAAAAAGGTGCCTTCTTGCATGAAGCATGAGGCATGAATAATCTTGCTGCTTCTTGATATATTTATATATATATATTTTTTTTGCCCAGTGGCATACAATTCACTTCCCTATCTGTAAAAATAATATAGAGCTGTGAGGCAGATTTGTTATTGATACTGGCATAATTAGTCTGGAATACTAACCTTCCAATATCAGATTTCGTGGATGTTGGGTCCTCCTAAGCACAGGTGTGTTGGTATTTTCTCTATAACTTTCTACAAATATCCACTAAAACCAGACTTTTCTGCACTTGACACAATTTGGTGGTGCGCAGTAGACGATGCCGGCTAATCCACATTGCAGTAGGACAGCTCCCCAGATCCTTACATACTGCTGCCAAAAATGAGTGCTTATGGTGATACCCAACCACGCTGAGTACTGTTTACCTTGAGATGCCTGTGACCTAAAATATCCTTTAGGTTGCTCAGGATCTTAGTACTTGGGCAATACAAATTCCTTGCATTAAAATCAATGTAAACATTGTAAACATTGTAAACTTGTAAACATTCATACTGAAATAAAAATAAACTGAAGGCTGAACAAAATATTGTCTACCTGTTAAATTTGCAAATGATGTTTATATATTTTTCATACTTGTTTCTATGTTTTTTTTAGGTTTTTTTTGTTCTAGAGCCAGCATGGGCTTTATAAGTCTCTGTGCATTTTTCTGAATTTTTCTCTATCAGCAACAACCAATTTTACTTTGGGTCTGTGAGGTGCCATTATGTTCAAAATGTGCTGACTGAGCAATGTTCACTCCATGAAGAAAAAAATGATTAGCATGTCAGGGTCCAGATAAAAATATGCTAATGTGTTTGCCAGTTTTGTGAAATACACTTATTTCTGTGTATGTGTGCCTTGGTCTCCATTACAATCCTGCTATAAGGATAGTCATATAGCTCACTATGAATTGAAAACACAAAGAAAGAAAGAGAAAGCAGCACATGTGCTTATTCATTTTGAAAGTAAAAGAGATGAGTTAATTTCTTAAGTCAAAGCCTAAGTGCTCAGCTGTACATAATTTACTGTCTTCATTAATCTACTGTAACAGAAAAGGAGCAGAGTGGTGAAGCACACTTATTCAAACCTCAGATACGCTTCTTGAGCATAATAAGTGAATACAGCATTTGGTTCTCCCATTTGTATTCCTTCCTGCTAATTGGAAATGAAGAAAAAGGGCTGGGCATGCTTACATGAAGACAGATGTGTAAGCATCTGCATTGGGCACTGCGTGATTTAGAAAAATGATGCCAGTGATATTAGTCAGGTCTTTACATGCATTCCCACGTAATTTTTAGACATCCAGAAGCAACATGTTTGTATAGACTTTGATTTGCAAACTGAATGGCAAGTGCATGATGGATTCCATGCTGTGCTTGGACACAGTTCCCAGCTCCCTCCTACTCTGTGAGAAATGACTGCAATCATAAACCCACCACATAATGAAGACTTCAGTAGGAGTAGGAAACACTACCACACCAGGAATTTGCAGGACATCTGGTAAATCAACAACATTATCACAAACATCATGGCCAACAGTCTGAGCTGTAGCAACAGTATATTCATTTTCCAAATGTTCCAACAGAGAAAGCTACTCAAACCATTCCCACTATACACCAGATGGTTGATTGGTAAGCCAATATTTTCTCTATGCACTGAAGCCTTAGTCTTCCATCATTAGGAAAGATTTTGCAGAGGGATAAGGTATTTTATTAGAGATAGGATTTTCTCTGGCCCATATTCTGTTGAAGAAATATACATACTGTACAACAGACACACTACAACATGGGCAGTTGCAAGATACTGGAAGAAAAGTCTCATTTGTTTATTTTGCTACAGTCCAAAACCATATGAGAAATCTGTGTGAGAAACAGCCCCCCTCGTATTTCGAACAATCGAAAACATCTAAACATCTTTTACGTGAACTACGATGCGCTATATTGTATTAAGTATGACACAATATCAAATCCATATGAAAATGAATCAATCTGTAATACAGCAGTGTCAGAGAGCCACAGAATTAATCTAGTGATATAGTAGCTCAGGCCAGTGCTTAGTGTTATGATAATTTAGACTCCAAGTGATTAGCATAGCACAACTTCTAGTGCCCTAGTCAGGCAAAACTACCTGCAAAATCAGTGGAAGTTTTGCCTTATTGAATACTCCACATAAACCTTGAGAATAGAAAGCTGAATTGACTTTGTGTGTTGACTTTGCAAAGTGCTCTCCAACTTGTAATAGTGATTTTGCCTATAGACAGAGAGAAAAATCCTGTATTACTGAAATTTCCAGTCTTGTCTTCAGTCTGATAATGAAGGTTTTGATGTAAACGTTTGTCTTTCTTCTCTTTATCTGTGTTATAGACGTAGTTGTAAATCACAGATGGGTTCCTAGCTCTATTAATCCAAGCTTTGTCAAATGTCCTATAAAAGGCAGGAATTTTCTTAAAGGTGTTCCAGTCTGATATTTGTTTCTTTCATGAAACCAAAGAGAAATATAATATTTATATATGAGGTAGGTGATATGACCTATAATCATGATTACCTGATCTACTTTTTATAGCACTAGGTTATTTTTTCCTTGCAACTTCACTGAACTCTTACTTCTTGACCCCAAGAGTTCCATGACAAATGTGTATGTCAAGCTGATGTTTTTGGGAAAACAGTAGCAGAAATAGAAAAACTTCTGCAAGGCGTAGGAAAATCTGTTGCCCTGTTATTTTTAAAATCTCCTAGAGTTTATCAAGTCAATTTTAGTGTTGTATTTGACCAAATACTTGAAATTAAGCAGCAGGATTAGCCTTAGGTGTTGGGAATGTTGCATCTGCTTAGTTCTACATCCATAAGAAAACTCAAAAGAGACTTGGTAGAGATTGAAATCTACATTCTCTGAAACATCCACACCTTGTGAGCAGTATTGATCAAAATATATATAGGATGAGTTGGTTTTTTTTCCCCTGAAATTGCTCTTCCTAGCAGTTAGAAGTGGCAAACTGATCGTGGGAGGTGGATAACATATTACAGCCAGCACTCACACACTTTCATGTTCTCACTCAATAAAATATCTGAATGGATACCCACATACTTACACATTTTACTCAGAACTTATGCTTCCTTTCAGCTTCAAATATTTTTCAACTTCTCCACTTCATCTCTTTAAATCCTGATTGCCCAAAGCCATAATCATATGCTTAACTTAAGAACAGTAATACCACTGAAGCCAACACAATTCATGTATGTAAAATTTTACATATGTTTTCAGGATTTAGTATTAAACTTTAAGTCTGAGATCTCTAAATTTGGAATTTTAAGAGCTTCATGATCTTTCAAACATGGATTATCCTTATTTTCTACAGAAATGTAACTGAACTGACTTCTTGCGCTTAGGAATAAAAGAGCCCTTCTTTGGATGGAAGTGTGGTATTACTTTGGTTGCATGCATAAGCAGCAGAGACAGCACAGAAAACTCTCCAGGCTGGATCAGTCCAGATGAAGTAGTTCAAATCCTGGTTTAAATAAAGTAAATGGCAGCTATGCCCTGCGACTTTAACTGTCAGTGAAGAGAAATGGCTGTATAATTGCTAAAATCAGATACAAAGAGAATGCATTTCAAGGTTACAGAAATGTTTTGTTTTTTTTTTTTTTTTAAACAAACAAAACAGCAGAAAAAGGCAGGACAATGCATTAAAACAGGATTTAACAGAAAGAGTTAATTCTGGTCATAGTTTACTTAAAAAAAAAGTTTTAATATACTTTTCAATCATGTCAGCTGAGATGCAACTTTCCCCAATGATAGACTTGCCTACATCTATCACAAGGTAAACAATCTGTGCTAAAAGCATAAAGACTTATTTTTCCTTTATTCTTATCTCAGCAAAACAGTCCACTGACAGAAGTGCCTTTTGTCTAGAAGAGATTTGCTCGTGTTTCACCCTAAACTAAAGCAGAAATAGAGCGTATTAGAGAAGTTTCAACTGCCAGTGGCGGTGGAATTCATTGGCCATTATTTTGCTCTCTAACAAATAAACACAACCCACTGTTGCCAAATAGCTGCATGTAAATTTGCAGTTCTTTAAAAGTAACTTACTTATCAGCTTTGTCGAGTTAAGAAGTCATTAATGACAGGCGCTTGCAGAGAGAAAAGTAAAATGGATAAAAAAAAATTAACCTAGGAGGCTTCAATTTGACGGAACTGAGTGACAGGAAGCAGTATTCCTGGAGGGATGATAATCCTGCTGTTGAAACTCCGTGACAAGAAGTATGTGGGAGTTTTTAAGGTGTAGCATCAGTCTGAATTTAACAGGGTGGTATTTTAAGTATGGGGTTGGGGCTGTTTTGTTTTGCTTCAGTTTCTTGCAGAACCTAATCTCTTCATAACAGACTTCCAAGAGTCCAGGCGGGTCATGGGTTAAGAATATCCAAGGCAAAGCTGTCACATCTTGATGTCTGACAGTTGGAATCTGCCTCCAGTGACTGAACTCCGGAAGAATCAGGATGGAACTGAACAACCAAATTCCTCTTGCAACCCCTTGTGTGAGTGTGAATTTCATATAACAGCACATCTAGGGCATCCTTAACTTATAGAAGAGTGGTTTTTGTCTATGTCAGTCATCTGCAGAATGAAAATACTTTTACGTTGTTCTTCAGGCCTTTCCCATTCTCTTGAAAAATGTGGAGCACCTGTATTTTGAAATCTTATTTCGATATAAATAGCACAAATCTCTTCTGTTTTCTACATTGTACAATAACTGTCAATTGTACCTGGTCCCTTAATGAAGTAAAGAGGGAAAAAAATCCAGTTTGATAGTTTTTATACTCAGTTTTATCTGGCTTTAAATCATCAATCAAATGTAAGCAAGTAAACTCTAACATTATAACGACACAAATTTCTTAAAGACTCAGTAACATCTCTTGTGCATCACAAATTTGGCTAAATAATCTGAATATATTTATGTAAATACTACGTGATCTGCACTGGAAGGAACAGAATAAATTTCATGGAGCCACTTCTTACATTTAAAAAGTAAATTTATGTTGGTAGTGTAGTAATAAACAAAATTTGATTGCCTTGCCTCTCTCTGTAACCAGAATATTATGAAATCAAGTTGTGTGCCTACCTTTGTCCTTAGCTTAATTACAGCCTTTGACATCTTCTTAAAACACTCCTTATTTCTAGCCTTTCATCTTTTCCATCCAATATCTTAATTACTTTTTCAAAAAGAAGATTGTGTGACTGCCTTGACCTCCCTATTTTCTCTCTGTTCCTCACAGTCTTCCTAAAGCTTCATTAAATTTCTAATCATATTTTGCTTTTCAGTATTCTCTCCTTTCGCAGGGTATTTTGATTTTTCGCTGTTGATTTTCCAGTTACTCCACTTCTATTACCTTATTTAAAAAAAAAAAATCCCTTCTCCTTTCCTTTGTTAGACGCAGGATTTTGTTAGGGTCTAATATCTCTATAAGAGATCAGGTGAAGACAAAATTTCATTTACCATTTTACATCAATCACTCTTATAGCAACATCGTCATTGTCATCTCTCCCTTACTGAAACCTGTCTACCTTGTCTCCCTCAAAACTTTCTGTATGTTCCACGTCCCTTGAAGTGTAGTGGAAATAAATGCAAATTTCTTAAACTTCTTCTGAAACCCTGTCATCTGCCAGTTCCCTGCCAGTGTCACTAAAGAAACTCATTGACATCTTGTAACCGCGGAGGTCATTGTCGACCCTTCTTCTCTGTTGCTTTGCCCATCAGAAAGCATGTCTCTCTCTGTATCGATACTGATGTTATTGCTGCCTGTATAAAATGCCTAAGATCCTTCTCGTTCTCAACAGACATTGAAAACACTCATCCACTCACACAATTTGAACAGTTTTGGCTCTTGATAGCTCTTCCTTGCTTGATTCCTTAGGAAGTATTTATTTTTTTTTCTGCAAAACATGCGATCACAACATTTCCTCTGCCATTTCCAGCTATTTTCTGCGTTTAACTCACATCATTGGTTCTTTGCTTCTCTGTGTGCTTCAGACTTTTGTTCTCCTAATCCTTCCTGAATCTAATCTCATCCCAACTTTTAGCTCAATTGTGGAGGATGAGTAAATGTGTTGTTTGGATATTGGAGTATTAAGTCGTACACGTAGCTGGGATAGTAGCACCCAGGTCTCACAGTTTAAGGGTGGGTGGTGTAAGCACATGATGAAAGAAAGTATGTGCTGAGAGAATAAGATACATTTTGAATATTATTTTCATAGATATGTTCTTCTTCAATGCAGATAGCTAATTAAAGGGGAAAATCTAGTATAAACAACAGTTTCCTAGCTGTTGTAATTCCCAAATAGGTGGGTAAATTTCCCCATTTTATGTTTTAGAACCCCGGGCATCTAATTTGGCTTTATGTGTTAAACTGCCAGAACAAGATATCTAAACTATTCTGCTTAAATGTTCAAGTTAATCACACTAGATCTGCATTCTTAACCTTAAGATCTTTCAAAATAAACATTTGAACACTTAAAGCTCTTTCTTGAAAACCAGCATAACAGCCTAACTCACTTTCAAAGTTGTGCTACTAAATGGATTTCATTCTCCCCCTCTCATCTTTTCAGAACTATTTCTTTTCCCATGTCTTTTTCCATTCCAGCTACTTTTAATTTCCTGAAAGTCATCTTCTAGACAGTGTCCAGAGCTGACCACAGACATCCGTAAATGCTTTCTGGACTAAAAAGGGGCAGTTAAGTTAGGAAGGAAAAGAGACAATATAAACTTGACAATTAGTTTAGACTATATCCCTATCTTCTAGACAGCTAAAGTCAGATGAGTTAGATGAACATCACTCTGAGTGTCACTATTATTTCAACAGGATATTATCTAAAAGATTTCATCCAAAAGCAAGAAGAACTACAACTCCATTACTATGAAAATGGTACTAAAGTAATGGTTCCATCTCTGCTAATGTGGTTTGTTTCTTCGTGGGCCTAATGAGCTTAGGAGTAACCACAGATGTAAACCTGGAGATGTCTAACTAGGAAACTATGTGTAGCAGTGTGACCAAATTACTGTTATATGGTCTTCTCACGTCTCAGCTCTTGCTGTTGTTAGAAGATAGGGAATTTTGTATCTAATTGTCACCTTTCCTTTTCTTTTTTTTTTCTGTTTTTTTTTTTTTTGTGAGGGAATTTGTTTGGAGAAGATGATTTTATTATGAGACTGCACGGCAGAGGAGGAAGAAGTGATAAAAAGAAATTATATTCCTTGGAAACCGAGGGAGAACTATGAGTTTCTCTTATTTAGGACTGAGGCAAACCACAAAATTGATCCCCAATCTCTCTCTAAGTGTCACAGTCTAAGCTGATAAGGAGTTTTAAGAATTCTCATTAGCTCAGTGCTCCTCCAACTAATAACTTTTCTTGCAAATAGCTTAGCTTGTTTTGTTAAACCAAATGTGAATAACCTCCAATAGAGTTGTTTGGAAGGTAATTCTAACTCTCTTTATTTATATTTGTATAGATTGGCTTCATGGAAGGATCTCTTACAATAAAATGCAGCATAATAACTATCTACTAATGATACTTTGACTTGAAATATCGCCAGGAAGTTTAAATTGGTATCCACCTATTTTTAGCAGAAATAGCTGCAAACAGTTCGCAAAATAAGCCCCAGCTGTAATAACAAGAAAAATTGACATAAACCAAATGCTCACCATGGGTGAATTTCCACCTACTCTTCACAAATAGAATGAGATCATAAACAGTGGGAGGCTGGCCTGTCTCTAATTTTAATTGTTTTATTTTTCAGTTCACAGCCTGATTAGATTGAGAATGTTAGGCAGGTATAATTTAATTTTAGCACTGACCCCCCACAGGATGGATTACAAAAGTGATGAGTCCTAGTAGGAATAGACTGTTTAGTAGTTCATATGCATGCAAAGAACTTGTTACACAATTTATCTTCTGCAACTTCTTTTTGTAGTGATACATCAGTTTGAAGTGAAGTTCACCAAGTGAACTTAAACTGACGAGTGACATCAGCCTACAGACATCCTTCATGGATTTCACAAAGTGATCCAATTAAGTTTTCCTTTACATACTACATGATATATTTATAAAATTGGCACCATCTTATAAGCAAGTTGTTGAGACATCCTATGGATCGGTAGGGGAAATAAAATATGGCAACCAATAGTAACTCCATAGCTGAAATTGAAACATGACTTCTATTGTAAATCTGATACAGAGTTTTTTTTCAGTTTTTATAAACAAAGGCCTACCTGTCTGAAAACAAAGCTTACCTGGGATTCTTTCTACCAAATTTCAAAATTATTTACTTATGTATTTCTAAAGCTGATACAATTGCTTGTCTTAAAAGCAGAAAGGAAAGCAAGCTGCTTCTAATTTAGATGCAGTTTTTACTATGGTTACAACAATTTTCTGATAATTTTTTATTTGACAGTTCAACAGTGACATGTCAATGCTTTTACTAGATTCTCATAAATGATGATACAATATTAGCTGTTCTATTCCACCACGTGCTTGACTCAATAACTTCACAATCTGGTACCCTCCAAAGGACACATCCTTCTTCTGGACCACAGTAAATCTACTGAAAGGCAAGGGAGGAGTGAAGAGCATGAAGTCTACAGAGATAATAAAAAAAAAAAAGTGGAACTTTATTAGAGCAGCAGCATTTTGCAGGTCCTTAACAGTTCAACCTCCTGCTATGTTTATAAATGATTTTTGCATTTGAAAGCAGGATAAAAAATTGTACTAAGCATAATAACTAATGTGATGTTTTTTGATTTCCCTCCACTTTTGACCTTCCAAGATCTAGACTTGAGCACATGAATGATCTCACATCTGCCATCCTTGCAGAATATGTCTACAGAGAATGACTTAAATATTGCCTAGAATTGCTTTAGAATTAAAATCATTTGAATTAGAATTAATTACAAATCTTCATGATAGCTTTGCAAACTACAGAAAGGTAACTAAGGATGCAATTTTTTCAAAACGGAACAACATATTTGGGTGTGCTCAAGAGTGGAGACTGAAGGAAGTGAAGATGCCAGAATATACCCAAGACAATCCATGTATGTGCAGCACAGCATGGCATGTTGTGTATGTGAACTGGAAATAATGTCAAAAAGGGTCAGGGATCTGCAGAGCTAGAACACTCTACAATTTGACTAATATGCCAATGTCTCAAATCAAAGCTTTGGCAGAGCTGTCACAGCAGAGTATAGATAGAAAAAGTATTCTGGAATAAGCATAAGCCATTTTATTTGCTACATTTACAAGTCACTAGAAAGACTGTCCTTTCCTTTAGATCACAAATTTTATTAACTTGCTTACCTATTGCCATGTGACTTGAACTAGTGCTCAGGTTTGAATTTCCTTCCACTATTGTGTACTCTTGTACTCCTTGTTTTTGCATTTGTACAGTAAACAGCCCTATTCTCATCTCACAGAGTATTTGGCAGAGAGAAATGAGAGTGATTTTATGCAGTAGAAAAGTGAACTTATGTAAATGTTTAGTTTCACTGAGATATTTCCATATCCCAAAAATATAGCTATCAGAGCAGTATTAAAGACTGAATGCATTGTACAAAAGCTGAAATGTAAAAATGAGGTTGACAGTGCACTCGAACTCATACCTTTTGGGAAATAAGGTCCAATATCATAAATTAAAGACAAATTCAGGCTACATTTTGAATCTCCTTGGAGATGTGCCTTCAGCAAAAAATGGAGGACTCGCATGAAAGCCTTGGAAGGGACAGGGCTATCAGGAACTGATAGTTATACAAAAAAATGAGGGCTAAAATATGCATGTAAGGCAAAGAAGTTTAGATTCCTTTACACCTAACTTCAATAAAGAGTTATTACAATCCCTCCACTGATATGTAGATGTGTCCCTAATGGTTTTGCAGAGATGCTGAAGAACTGGTGTCTTCATCAGGCATGTAACTTCTTCTGGTTATATATCACTTTGGATTTGGCTTACAATCTTAGTGGTTTCAACATATTCTTCTTCTTGGTGCGTGCTTTGTTAGCCCTAAGGTCTTGGTCTGCTGATCATCTAGAAAGTATGTGGGCATAACCATCTAGGATGTGTGCCTGGCTTTCCTCTGTGTGGAGAGAGGAAGGACAGACATGGTAGTGTGTTTTTGAACTCCATGGGACCCTTTACTTGCAGCCTAGGCACAGTTGCTGCCCAGTCCTGGCTGCTGGGTTGTGCTCTTGGGCACAGGCTCTAAGAGGAGAACCGCAACAGACAGAAGCAGTGATTTTAACAGAAAAAAAAAGGACTTAACTGAGAATCTTTGTAACTGTGAGAGCTCTGGAGGAGACCGTGCCCTGCTGTATTTTCTGAATGCTCCTAGAAGATGGTGTTGTAGAACACACAGACAGCTCCCACTGGAGCAATGCCATGCTGGGATCTTCTGGGGTGGATCTTACAGCCATGTCAAGCCAGGACTGGTCCTAGATTTGGAGAAGGAGGCACAGAGCTACCTAGCCAGGGTTTCTAGGGCTCAGTTGACCTATGAAAGGAGCTGTCAGATTACTGTCAGTAAAACTAGTGTTCAGCATGGCCTACATCTTGCTACAAAAATGTTCCTTCCCCTCCAGGAAAGATAATTACTAGCACAGAATCAGAGAATCATAGAGTTGTTCAGGTTGGAAAAGACCTTTAAGATCATCAAATCCAAACATAAAGCTAACATTGCCAAGTCCACTGCTAAACTATGTCTCTAAATGCCGCTTCTACCTGTCTTTTAAATACCTCCACAGGTGGTGACTCAAACATTTCCCTGGGAAGCCTGTTTCATTGCTTGATAATCCTTTCAGTGAGATAATATTTCCTAAATTTAACCTAAACCTCCCCTGGCACAACTTGAGGCCATTTGCTCTCATTCTATCACTTGTTACCGGGAGAAGACACAAACACCATCTCGCTACTACATTTCAAGTAGTTGTAGAGAGTGATAAGGTCTTCCCTCAAACTCTTTTTTTTTCAGGCTAAAATATCCTGGTTCCCGCAGCTGCTCTTCTTATTTGCACTGTTCTTGAAAGATATTTTTTCTGAGTTTTACAAAGGTAGGTTTTACAAAATTATTTGAAAACACAAATTTCCTCTTATGTGCGGACTGCTACTAAGAATCTTCTTTCTCTGCCATAACAGAGCCACCAGTGAATTCACCAGATCATTTCCTTGCTTCTTCTTCTGAAGACTTGGTTTGCTCTTGTTGAATTGCACGACTGACCATCTCAGCACATCTATGCACTTTTAAATGCTGCAATATATTATTAAAGAGAGATATAGTCTCTGCAGCCACAGCCACATTCAGTAAGGCCATGGTAGACATTTGGAAATAGGTAGCAATGTTGATGGCTAGGGTTTTTTAAAGGAGGGAGCAGAGTGCACCTAAAGCATTGCTGATTAATTCCGACAGCTGCCATTTTCCATGGAGGTATCCTATACAAAGCAGGCATCTCAATAACAGCAACAAAAGGTTAGCCAAAGAACAAGGGGAATATTCAATCTATACAACTGTCGGAGAGGTTTCCACATTTGGTTTTACAAGGCTCCTTTGTAATTGTTCAGAAATAAAACTTTGCAGAGTATGACAGCACACAGTCTACATGTTGTATTATATCAATTTTTTGACTGCAAGTAGCCTACGCTAATTTAATCCCAGATAAAAAGCATTAGATTTTTCAAAAGCGGAGTTGATTTTAGGCACGTTCATTCTCCTGGGGAAAGTTTTATAAAGCCAGGCTGAACAACTTGCCAATGTGAACTAAATTTCCTGGTTTTGGAACTCAGCAGGCCAAGTCTGAATCATATTTTTCTGAAGGTGATAGCTTTGAAAGAAAAGTATCTCGACATTCTGTTTTGCTGTCCTTTTGTCCCGCTGCTAAAGAACTCTCTTTCAATCTCTGTGACACAGCATTATGAGGGAGGTGAGGTATAGTGGTGTAGGCATGAAGCAGGGGGCCTTGAAGTCCAGCTTTCTAATCCTGCCTCTGAGAGAAATCAAACCAAATTAAAAACATCTCCGGGCTAGATAGTGCGTAACGTCACTGCCTTGGCTTAGAAGCAGTGCTGAGGTGTGCAGCCCGGCAGAATCTCCTGGAGGCAATGTGCTGTCATTCAGACTGGCACAGATGCTCTTTAACTCCTGTGAGCAGCCTGACGTGGGGCTCTGAGGATGCTTTGTGTCCCCTGTCTCTGCCAGCAAAGCCACAGCTGCTTTTTCTGTGCCTTTGGAGAGGGTGCAGCATGTGTTTGCCCCTAAAAATTGCATTACTCAGTCCTTGCAGTATTTTTTCTGTTTCTTTCCCTTTTCTCATCTCCTACCTTTGTCTTCCACTGACCTGCAGCTGCTTACACCCACGCATAGGCTTACAAGAGTGCTTAAATTGTCCTGGAGTTTCAGCTTCTGGCTCAGAGCTTCTGCCATGGTTGAAAAGAACAAAATTCATCTGAGGATTTGGACTGAAAAAGAGGAATAAATCTAGTCTCACATTCTCTTAACCTGTGGTTGTTTGAGTGCCTGGCTGGTACCCTTGTGTACATGAGAGCAGACTGCAGGCAAACAGCCTTAATTAACTTGCAATGGAAGCCAATGGTAGCAAAGGCAGCTGGACATTGCCAGTGCACGAGGAGACCTTGGATGCTGCCCAACAAGAACTTCTCTCCCTGTTGTATGCCACTGGAGGATCCCCGTCAGCTTGGGTGATTCTTCTGCATGATGGCTGCAGCACAGCCTGTGTCTGAAGCAATGTGTTAGCTCTCTTTTTCATTATTATAATGGATTAGACTGAACAGCTCTAGGACACAATTCTAAGATGCAAGAACATTATGCTTAGGTGCTATGTTTAATTCATGTATGGGCTTGCAAATGTGACAGGCAGGTTTCATTGTCAAAAGGACAACGACGTTGTGCTCTGAGTTCTAATTGGAAAGCAATAACCTGAAATGCTCATATATGTCACGTATCTACCTGCAAAATTCAAAGGCTAGGGTGCTTACTTCTACTTACAAAGGTTTAATTGGCCACTACTTAAACGGAAATCAGTGTATGTAAGCAGATAATTGCAAGAGTAGGTTCAGCTCTGTACTCATTTGTGTTGAGTTTCTGTGCAAGGTAAATAAATCTAATCACTTCTAAATATAGAAGCTGCAACGTGGTAGAGTGCAGGAAGGAACAGAAAATATTCAGGAATCAGGACCAGCTTAGTGTAGAATGGACATGTCCCACCTTGAGACTCTACTCTGAAAAGCAAAAATGACAACACTGTCATGGAGTAAAACTATTAAATTTGAAATAAAACTTAAATACTTGCATTATCATATTTCTAGTGCTGGCCATTAGAAAAATTAGAAGGGACAAAAAGTGCCTTTTGTTACCTTTATTTTCCTTGTATTTATACGCAAGTTTCTGTGGGATTAATTGCTGGGCTTGGCTAGCAGTGAGTAAAATTATCAGAATATGGCCTATTGAAGCTGCTTCTAGTTGAAGTGGAGTCAGAAGGTCTTAATGATATTTCAAGAACAAATCTGCAAAACTTAAGAGACCTAATTCATTTAGAAGATAGAGATGAGCATCTAGCACTGAGTGTGTGATTGAAACTGAAAATTGCCTGTTAATCACTAATGTTGATATAGTATCAGTGGGTGGAAAAGTGTTTATTAGTAATCTTTTTTTTTTTACTTCTGCATTTTCTGCATACAATTATTTAGATTAATCTGTCCTAGAAAGCAGTTGTACTTCTGTGTCTCCTGCTTTCCTTGAGAACCTGCACTTGCTTGGTATATATATCCTTTACATTTAGAGCCTGACATGAAAGTGAAGATTGACTTACAAACAACGTGAAGGAGTTGAGGTTAACCAAAATGATTTAAAAAAATAAATAGGCTCAACTTAAAAATCTAAAGCCCTGGTCTACTTTGTCTCAGCAGCTTTTTCATTATTCCAAGGCTTGCCCTCAGGGGTTTTCCCTATCAGCTTCCATGACTGAAGGTAGATGCTGAGAAGTGACAACTCTCTCAGAATGTTCTGGTGAAGGCAAGTGTAGAACAGCTTTCTTTTCACCTGCTGGATGTAGCTGCCCCCACCCCGAGAGGAAAGAAATTAGGAACTTGTTTCCTCCTCCTATATTTATATGGAGAGATATAAATTTTTCACATTTTTTTTGGTGCTCAGATTATTCTGTTTAAAACACAGGAATTTCTAAGGAATCAGTCTGATTCTAAATCAGAACCAACGAGGTATCTGTTATTTCTACTGGAGTGGGGAAGAAAACTGTGCTTGAATCAAGGGGGCATGAGGCACTGTTTCTATGTTTTACTAAAATGAACCCCATTATGTGAAGGAAGTGTTTGTCCCTTTCCTCTGCGGTATTTTCATAAAGGTTTTAAGTAATTCACTTATGGATTCAAACTCCTTCCATTCCTACTGCTGATCTAAGAAACATTGTTTTCCCAAGCAGGCTCTGTGAAAAGAACCACGCATTTCATCATGCATTTCTGACACTGTTTTCAAAGCAGATGTTTGTAGAGAAGTTAGTGTTTCGAAACCTGCTTTGTTAAAAAGACTTGCTAATAAGGAAAGGATACGTTCTGCCTGACTGAAAAGCAAATCTCTTCATTTTTAATAATGGACAAACCACAGCGTAAGCCCATGAAGACAGATTTAACCATTACAACAACAACATGGAGGCTTTTAAAAAATTCAAACTTTGTCAATTTTGTTTGGGTATTCTATGTCCAAACAAAGGCTCACATTTTAGGAAGATAATTTAGTTTGTTTTCTCATAATTTACTAGGTCTTCTGTGGCACTACCCAGACATTTAGAATGAGGCTGGCACTTGAGGAGCCTGCTGAATCAGGGTAAGAAATAGAAAGTGGGTTGCTATTTGTGGCATTATTTATCTGCAGAGTCTGTGGCAGCACTGAGGATGTTTCCTAATAAGATTGAACCATCTTCTCCCTCTCTTTCACCCATTAAAGACAGAAGAAATGTTATGCTGCAGTCTTTTTTTCAATACATTTCACAAAACTTGTATTTAACGTGTTACTTACAATTTTTAACCTTTCTGAGCACAATGGGCACCGCAGTTGCTCTCCTTTAAGCAAAGTCTTGATAGGATTAGACTCCAAACTAGACAAATTTGTTTCCCTTTTCAGGAAATAAACATGGAAGCTGAGTGAAATACATTAATTTGCTCCCAATTAGCACATTCATCATATAGAGTTTTGAGCGAACTAAGGAACTTTTTGATTCTTTCATAAGATAAAATTTACAATGCTAAATGAGTAAGTAGAGATAGTGTACATCACTGAATTATAGAGCTGTGTGAATGACTCTAATAAAAAACATATCCCCCCTGCTCAGAAATGATGGATTTTATTCTGCGGAACTTGAATAATAGCATTCACTGTAATGCACTTCTTAGCCCTTCTTTACTAAGTGGCTAGTAAAAATTTATCTTCAACAGCAATGAGCAATACTGGGGTGATTCTTCTGCTCTAAGATTTAATTACTCAAACTTTAAGACCTTGTAAAAGGGAATGGGATATGCTACATCCTCTTTACCAGGTGTTTCAGGAACAATCATCATGAAGGCATGGAAATTTAGTCATCAAAAAATACAAAGGCATGCTATGGAAAACGAGGGGGAATTTTAATTCATAAGGGTAATTTACAGACTTTTTTTTAATTATTATTCTTTTGTTTTATTTTAATAATGGAATAAAATCGAATATGAAGCAATCACACTTAGACATTTTCCCACTGCAATTGCTTACACACTCTAATATTTTGGGGGCCTTCATATCTTTTCTTAAAGAAGTTGAGGGCAACCTTAGTCTCTTGGACCTGTACTGTAATAGTAGTTTAGAAGTGCTTATGTCTTCTTCTCAGTAGGTGGAGCTTATGACAACTCTGCCTCTATTTAGGCACATCTCTGACTTTATGCACAGAGGAGAGGACAAACTGTTATTTTGAGTGGCACCCTCCTATATCACACTAAAATAATGGTGACCAGACAGTATATAATTATTACCAAAGAAAACTGAGACCAATTCATCCTGGAGCTAATGGGATGGTGAAATTATTTGCATGGGATTTTTACTGTTAAGGTCATGGTTGTCTTACACAGTGTTGACTTGTCAGAAAGAAAAATAGACCAGCTATGTGAGTTTTTAATTTAAAACACTGTCATCAGGGCTGGTTATCCAGGTACATAACCTGGTTGCATGCTTGTTGTTTGCACACAGATTTCCTGGATCATACACCACTGAATCTGAATGAGCAAATCTTAGCTGATTGGTACGGAAAGACAGAAAGGAAGAGAGTAAGTGAGGAATGGGAGGAAAAAGGCTGCAGTGGGTTTATGTAACTGATAACATGATTTTTTAACAGCTGCTTGTACAGGAAGATACAGGACATACACAGCCATTACTTGCATAAGTCCCTCTTTGAATGTGAGTGTGAGAGAGAAAGAATTCAACTAGGAGCTACTATTACTGTTTTTAGCTGTTTTTTTTTTTTCAGCTCCTTTCTGCTTAAATAACAATATCGTTTACAACGTCATGCTGGAAGAAAGGAGAGACAGGGATTTCTTATTGATACAATGGCTTTTAAGAACAAAGAAAAGGAATCAGATTTAAAAGTACATAGATTCATATGCATGCTGTCAAAATATCCTGCCTCATTTGCTACATTGATGCCACTGAGTCTCTCTGTACCTTACATAAAAAGATAAATACAAATATACCAGTCTGATGTCTCATTAGCAGTATTAGTAGTGGTAGATAAGTAGTGCATGTCCGAAAAGTAATTTCCAATTATTCTATTTCCAACAATGATTTTTTTCAGTTCTGTAAAGTCTTTTGCCTTCTTACTTCTTTTGGAAAAATAAAGGGTGGAAGGAGTAAGTCTGTTTGTATGGATTTTCTCAATTTCTCTAAAAAAGGCAGTCTCTTTTGTAATCACTGATACAGTTATTGTGAAATGTTCTGTAGTTATAATGGACTTGTTCCAGAAGTTTCACTGAGCTGGTCCAATCCCTAATCCCTGCTCTAAATTGTTTCTTTTGGTGCCACATCACAAAATTAATCTTTCCATTTGCTTTGGACTGAATCATTTAACAGTGTGTGAATCCATATAAAGAGCCATGAGGCAAAGCTTTTGATAAAAGCTAGCAAGAAGTAAACCAGCCTGCATATCTTATTTGGGAATAAGAAAATAAAAGTTTTAGGAATGACAGATTTGGCTGCAAATTTTAGGTGTTCTTCCCTTTTGCCAGAATACAAAGAATAGTTTCCTTTGTTTTTAATATATTTTCTGTGTAATCAGGTGACTCTGAGAGATGAATGCACGCTGGTCATCCCAGGCACTTGTTTATTCCAGCAGTCTGTCATGACGTGATAGCAATGCCCCATATGCAGAAAAGCAATGCCATTAGGAAGATTTCTACTGAGGATCTAATCGTGGGTTTAAATGACGTGTTGTGTCAGTGTTCATAAAAGTACTTTCAATATAGCACCAGTCTTTGGGAAAAGGCTTATAGTAAAAGGAAAGAACATCTTACCAATCTTTTGAGTCAACTCCCAATATAATGGTAGTAGTAATGCTAAAAACTGTTGCTTTCCAATAGCCACTCAACAGACAACACAAAATTATTAGAGATGGTCTTTGTTGAATTCTTGCTCTGTGGGAGCCTATATTAGAGTCGCTGCTGCAGTTAGACAGAGGGACTGAAAGCCTCATCAGTATTCTCAGTAGTTACTGGAAGTGGGGCTCCTATTCTGGGAAAGTTAGACTAAAGATGATGAGCTATTCTGCAATTTGAATAAGATGTAGTAAAAAGTCTTAAAGGCTGGAAATTTTTTTACCAGGTTGTCCCAGCAGTTGCTTTATATTAACTCCCCTTGTATCAGCTAGCTTGGTGTCAAAGAAAGAAAAAAAGGGAGAAAATAAATTGTAGATAAACTTAATAATTGAAGTGGGAAACGTCTAACTTTCAGGGTGTGATTCGCTCCAGAGACAGACATCTAAACTGAGTTGCTGTTTTCTATCTATGTGTTACTAAGATGTTTAAATTCCCACTACAGTCCGTATAGGATGTACACTGCTAGCAGAACTTCACAGCTTCTCCTAAGACAAAAAACTCTCCTCACTCTCATTCTTAGGTCTCTTTGGACTCTTAGGAAGACTCTTAGGAAGAGTCCAAAGAGGACTTAGGAGGTCTCTTAGGACTTTTCTTTTCGTCCCTAGGAATTATAGATGGAAAACACTGTTGATGGTAGATCCAGAGCACACCAAAGCTTTTGAAATTTTGTTATCTGCTTACCTTTGGCAAAGTGCAAGTGCAAGATTATTGCAAGATTATTGCATTCAAGATTATTTTTTTCCCAGCTAGCCCAGTTCAGAAACATTTTATTTAGCTCTCTGTGGAAGAAATGACAATGTAATGTGCAGAATGAAATATTTATGGAAAATATTTAAAAAATATGTTGATGCTTGCAAAATTTCCTGTGACAAAACCAAAGCAAATAATATTTTATAGCTTGTGGAATCCTAACCAGAGTGTTAACGCTTCCCTGCTTGCAACTGAATCATGCTGAAGGAAATCATGTAGACATGGAGTGTATTCACACTTAAGCTACCACTCTTGGCTACCTGCAGCCAGTTATCTGGTTATGAAAACATATCTGAGTTTTTTTTTAATTACTTGGTTTTATAACTTTGTTGGCTTATATTTCTAGATTGTCCTCTATAAACAGAGGAGAAATATTTAAAAAAATTCTTAAATTCTCCTGTTCAATTCCAGAAGTTGGGACCTCTAGATCTTAAGATGAAACTGAGAAGGGTGAGAATTAACTAGAATTTGAAGCAATACTGCAACATTGAGATTAGCAAGATATGAGGTAAGTTTGAGAAGGACTTTATATGAATGTCTCAATTCATGCCCAAAATTGTTTGATCTAACTTAGTATTAAGCATCTTTCACTAGCAGAAAACTTAAGTCAGAGAGGGATATTTCAGCCCCATAGATACTCCGTGTGGAAAAGAAGGTATCAATTTTTAGCTCCTTTTTAGCTTGGTCCTTTACGGATGCTAAAGTGCCTGTGAGAGATTGTCTGAAAGGTGCGATATTATATTGTTTTCTATTTAGAAGTAAATTTACGTAGTTAAAGCCTTGTCTTTTGAGCTGAAAATTAATTCCTTTGGGCATAAATCTGATGCCAGCAGGAATGAGTAATTTAGAACTTGAAGCCTGTACTTCCTCCCCAGAGAATGAGGGAGAAAATTTAAAAGTGTTTTAAAAATTATCCTTCACATTTGCATCTAGAGGAAAATACAGCAGCTCCAATTTATTTGATTTGTTCATTAATTGCTCAGCTAATGCTCGGGAAAAAAAAACACAACAGGGACAAAATGTAACCATGCAACTCAGCAGGTGGTATTATGAAAATTTTGAGCTGCAAGGAGAGTGAATGTAACAAAGAAAATATATTGCATATTAATAAAAAAATAAACAAGAAAGAAAATTCAATTCATATTTAGGTCTATAGACTTTAGCTGTATTCCTCCATAGCACATAGGAAGGAACGTGTTAAAGTGTACATGCGTGGAACAGGAATGGGCAGGGAATTTTATGAATGCATCCGCTATTTCACAAAGTGCATTTGATCCATTAGCAATTTACAGCTAAAAAAATTCAGACAAATATTTATCTAGCCTTTCTGCTCAGATCCAAGTGTGAGTTCAAAGATGTGACAGCACCGTGCAGACACACAGCGTGGACTTACTAGTTGAAAATTGTCAATCTTTTTTATTTGAAAGCATACTTCCAAAGAAACTCCATATGTAAATTTTCAAGTCCTGCTCTCTGTTGCTTGCCTTGTTTCTGCTACAGCATTTCCACTTAGCTTGCAACTGCATGTATAAATGCAACAGCTTAACTTGGGATCACAAATAGCTTATTCCAAGACCCTTTACAGAAAAGCCATTTCACACAACTTTAATGACTTCTTTGCCTCAGTCTTTAATAGTAAGGTAAGACCCTGGGTACTCAGCCGCGTGAGTCAGAAGACAGGGAGGGGGAGCAGAACAAAGCTCCCATGATCCATGAGGAAATGGTTAGAGATTTGCTCGGCCAATTAGACATTCACAAGTCTACAAGGCCTTCCTTCCTTCCTTCCTTCCTTCCTTCCTTCCTTCCTTCCTTCCTTCCTTCCTTCCTTCCTTCCTTCCTTCCTTCCTTCCTTCCTTCCTTCCTTCCTTCCTTCCTTCCTTCCTTCCTTCTGTTGGAGAAGGGGAGTCTGTAACAATAAACTAGAAAAACCCATTCTGTCAAATTGCATGCCCTGCCGCTTCATCACCATTATTATACTGAGGTTTTACATTAAAGTACCCTGGATTTTAAATTGAAAGTCAAATATAATTTGCTACTAGAAGCATGAAGTCAGTGACTAGAAAAGCTGATAGCTAGGTGCAGCATGACAAATTGGTATCTATCTAATAATGAGCCTTACAAGGTCATGGATCACTACGAACCTCTCAGTTTTATGTAAGTAGAACTGGACTACATTATGTCAATTGTTGTTTCAGGGGAAAGGGCAATATATTTTAGATTAGCCTGTACGTTTTCAGGGCTAAAGCTAGACAGGTACAATAAGACCCTTTGTAATAGCGAAAAAAAGGGAAGGTGACAGAGAAAGAGAGGGGGAGAAATTTTGTAGATCCACACACCCACTTTCAGGATAAATGGTGGACAAACAAACTGTTCAAGTGTGTAGGTTTAAGCTCTAGTGAGGGAAAATTTGAAACATTTATAAGCCATTTAAAAAAATATTTAAGTGAGTGGTCATTTAATGGGATTTTTAGGGTAAATAATGAAATTGATTTTGTATGTACAGTTATACAAACGAAAAGAGGAGAGGAACAGCTGTGTTCCTACACCAGAAGTGAAGTTATTAATAGGAGACCATTAAAACATTGAAACATTCAAACCGCTTCTCTGCAAGTATTAAGCACTAGGGTCCTAGTGGAACTGATAGAGGCGTGACTATTTATACCATGAGGTAGATGTTCTGATAACATCATCCCTTAATGACATATCCACAGAACATGTGCAGCTGGCAAATGTTGTCATTTGAGACTTACACTCAGCTGAGATGAATTACTAGGAGTTGCTCTTCTGGGACATAAAGACCTTTATCAGTTTGTCTTACAACATTATTTTTATGTGCCTTTATGAGACACTGTGTAGGTTTCATGTGCCATAACTTTGGCTTCTAAAATGTAGTTCATTGTTCCAAGTTCCTTTGCCTCACTGCAGTGAAATAGGTGGATGTCATCCTTTGTAGATGTTGAACTCTAGATGAGATTATTTTATTGCCAAATAGGCCTCTGGGATAGATCATATCAGCTGCTCGAAGCTAGAAAGGCTTCTGGCAATGAGGGAGCCTAGAGTGGAAATCTGGGCTTCATCATCTGTCCTTTATATATCTGAAACTGGATAAGGCATTTCCCAGAATATCTGCCTCTCTTCTCATCTCTCTCATTTACCAGGATAACTGGAAAAAAAAAAATGAGGACTGCAAACTAATTGTAGGAAAATATATGTATCTATTAAGGGCAATAGCTGGAAGGTATGCAGTGGGAGAATAAGTGTGACACTGGGGAGAAATATGCTTTAGGAAACTGTGCACCTGATGGGTAGATGGAAGGCCCTATCAGGCGACTGCTGTTATGACCCAGACTGAAGGATTAAATACAGCAGAACTAACTCAAGCCACCCACGTGCCTCATTTGGCCAGGCCAGTGGCCAAATTACTTTTTTTACGGAGGGCTTTCAATTTTACTGGGAGATTAGCTGTGATTTGCTGTTCCTCTGTCATCTTAAAAATAGGATAGTAGTAGGATTGTCAAAGTAACAGACAGTGAAGACACCTCCCTGTAAAGATGCTGTCCATTGAAAATCAAAATTCAGAAGCTGTGATCATGTTAACAGTTCTACTATAGGGTTTGCCTTTATAAAGTAGCTTGTTTAATCTATTTCCATGTTGGAGGTCTCTTCTTTAATATCCACTGTGTCAGGTAAAAGGGAGGCAAATGCAACAGCAGTGGCTGTGAACAACCAACAGCACATACAATTGTTGTGATTTTATCTCCTGGGCAATGAACCTTTCCAAATGCTGGGATTCTCTTAGGTGGAAATAAGTGATGCTCTTCTGTAATTCACAAGAGGAACACATTGTGATTTGCCTCTTGATTCTTCTAGTTCTGCTGGTTTTCTTTAACCCATAATAAAAACAACAGTGTGATATACAATACATGGGAGAAATAACCCAGCCTTTGGTACAATGATTTAACCTGAATTTCACTCAAACAAAAAGAAAAGACTTGCTGATTAGTGCTGAGACAGATCCCTAACCGAGTACCAGGCTCCAAGAATAACTTATTGCTCAATGAGTTTTCTTTTAGGGCGACAAGTAGTCAAATCAGAGCCAGTGTGTGGAAGAACTGTCCCTTACAGGCACGGCATGGGCCCAGGAAGATCAGAGAACCGTGAGTAATAAGCAGCATGATTTATGAGAATAAATCTTATCAGATAAATGTGATTGCTTCTTCTGATAGCATTACCAAATAAGAAAATGAAAGGAAAATGGCAGACCTAATCTAGTTTGACTTCAGTAAAGCATTTGATATTGCAACCATGAAACTTCACACAATTAATTCAAATTGATAAATATGCAGACTGTCACATGGACTGAAGATTATCTCAAAGGCCATAAACAAAAAATATTGATGGATCAAGTTGAAGGAAGATACACTGTTACTTGTTGCAGTGCTGATACTAAATCAAGACTTGTTTAACGTCTCCATTCCTAATTTGGAAAAGAGAATGAGTCAACTCATTAACAGAATGTACCTGTTTGGTACATTGGGAGGAGTTTTGAATGTCCCTATGGGAAAAAATAATGCAGTATGTCAAGCACTGATGTGACAAAGTAATAAATAAATGTAAAAGTGCAAGGCACCACCACCTGGTACACTTTGAAGGAAACGCTGAATGAGAATTTAACAATCTGGAAAAGATGAGGGGATAAAATATAATTGTGGCAGATAATGGGCACAACTTGAAAGGGCAACCAAAAGGGAAAAGTGAAGTTATGGGTGCGTATCTATTATTGCCTCACGAAATAAAGTATTACAATAATATCTCAGGAAAGTAGTTTAATTTCTAGCACAGAAACAGGCCTAGTCTGTACATCTCTGGCACTCAAAGCTTAAAATTGGGTTCTTGGAATGATTAATGAAAGGAACGATAAGAAACTGAAGTGATAGCCAAATAGTCAGATCCAGTGAAGAAAGATTAAAATGGATAAACTATAATAGGTTAGATTAAAACCACTGAATATGTACATGCATTGAAATACTTTTCTGTCATTGAATTTAGTAATCAATATGAAGAAGCTTTGAATATTTGATAATACTGCTGTCCATGCATGCTTAACTAACGAATAGAAGGGTACCCAATAGTCTCCAGACATCAAAGGAGTATAAGTTGCAAGAATGGAGAGGATTTTTAAGTAATGCAGGAAAGTATAAACAAGAACAACAGGAGAAAGTTGAGAAGATACTATTAATGTCATTCAAAGTGACATTTACTTGCCGTATTAGAAGGACACTGTGAAGAAGCAATACTGCCATTCACCATCACAGCAGCATACTATGCTTGTAATGAATTTCACTTCAAATGGAAGGTTTCTTCAGTCGGAAGGGTTGTAGAGAGACAGAGTATTTGGGATCATACCATTTCCCATATGCAGAGTCTTTACCACCCCAGATGGCACACCAACTGCCAAGTCCTAGAAATACTACTGAATTATTACCTTGCAAACATGAAGGAGACTAAAGCAGCACAACATATAATAGATCCTCCCCCAAATGCTTCCAAAATTAAGACTAGGTGCCTCTTTTTATATACAAAGCCCAGATGGTACATACAAACCAACTGTGAACTACATTGTTGGTGTGATGTTTAAATCTTACAAAAATGTTTACTGATACAACAAATGGCCTCTATTTACAAGTGGAAGGCTGAATACATGAAAGAGATACGAGGGTTTGCAGCTTGTATTGAAGATATTTGGCTAGATAGACTTTGGCTATCATTCTATATGGTCATTCTAATATTAGAACTAGGTGCAGAACAAGGTTTGCTCAAATAATAATGTTTAAAATGAAAGTACAGAATCTAACATGTTAGCGTGTGGAAATCTAACTTAAATTCTTAAATTCTCACTTGAGGTCAATCCCTCTGTTGAAAAAGTAGAGGAAAAAAGACTAGAAGCAAGGAAACGATCTTCAGTTTAACATTTGAAGCAAAAGAGGGCTTTGTGCTGGCATTAGTTTATCAGACTCCTTTCTCTTCAATATCTGTTAAATGCTTTAGACAGTTTTAAGCAAGAGATGAGGAAGTTTAAGGACCTAAATAAAAAAGGAACCAGGCAGATCCCTGGTTTCACCACAAGTGGGACCAGATAGTTTCATGGTAACAGGGGACTAAGCAGGTAGGAAAGGTATAATACACGGTCTTCATTAAGTTCACACCTTTCTCTGGCATTAAATATAGCACCTTAAAAAACTTGGATTCTCTGAACAAATTTGAGCCATCTGATGTTACTGGAGCACTATCTGCTTACATAATTGCTGAACATTTCGAGTTATATCATCATGCAGAGACTTCAGTGGAGATACAGCAATTTATACCAACTGGAAAAAGTAATCATAAAGATTTTTGTGGCCAGCATCACTTGTAATAAAATACCTGAAAAATCTGTAACTCATTATTTTAAATGGCAGTGTTGACAGATATTGTTAAACATGGGGCACAGTGCTAGGGTAGTTTTGGTAATATAACATTACTTCATAATCCAACTTTTCTGAACTTGAATTACTGTGATTGAAATACAAGTGTTTGCCTTGCTCCCATCTAGCAAAGTATCCTGCACAGAGAGTGCAGAACAGGAAGAGAAGCTCTGCTAGTCCATAAACCCAGAGTTAACATGTTTTCTTTTTAAAAGTCTCAGCTAGGAACAAGGCCAATGGAAAAATCTGTGAGTATTCATGGGGATTTGATTTTGAAGCAGTCTACGCCCTGTAGCCCTGGGCAGCATCTGGCTTTTTCTGTGTGTAAAACTGCCCACTGGTTGTAGCTGAGGTTGAAATTGATGGATAAAGTGAGCTTAAACTTGGATCCCTAAATTAATTTCTGGTGCCTATTCCAATAGGAATTTAAAATGGAGACTACAGAGGATGACGCAGCATATATTTCAAACTGATAAGACTTATGTTTGAACATCAGTCATGTGCCAGCCTGCATGATGCCTCTTCGGATTGCAGACTGCATTTTGCAAGATGCGACCACCCAGCACATACGAGGGTCATGCTTAGCATTGAGGTCCAGATATATTTCTCCCCAGCTAAGGGCTCGTCTCCTTTCTTGACAGATTACCCAGTCAGGGGAAAGAAAGTTTCAGTGCAGTGTTCACCAAAGGAAGTCTAAGGTACTGAACAGTGAAAAACTTTGAAGGGTCTGTGATTTTCAGAGATATACAGGAGAACAGAGCTCCTCTCTGGCTCTGTAATACTTGCACGTGGAGCGGAAGGGCAAAATCACTGCTCATCATGTAATCCCTTGCAATGGGACTGGCTAGAATTGGGTCTGTCATTTTGTCACAGGTTTAGATGTTATGTTTAAGGATTATCTGAAAGAGCAACTGAAGTCATAACCACCACAATGAAAAAAAAAAAAAGGCTCAGAACAAGCAATGTATTACTTGGAAAATCTGAGAAAGCGAGATTTTGAGTTTTACAGGAAAGCTTTCAGGTCTGGTTTATCTGAACTTATGGACTCAAAATGGGTCAGCTTTTTTTTTTTTTTTTTTTAGCTCAGCTTTTCAGCTTTATAGAAAGATTTATTTGTCTCAGCACAGCTCCACAAGAGTAAACTGAACTGTTTCTTGTTCATGCATCCTGATTAAGGGTCTCTCCATCAGCTCTGTTTCTCTCTGCTGGGGCTTGAAATGTTGATATTGAGTGCTTGCTCTATCATCATGGTACTATTTCTCCCAAATTGAGCTTGGAAAATGCGGAAGAATCTAACAGGCATTCTGGTAAGTTCTGAATTGCTTTTCAATTCAGCTGTGTTTACTTCCAAAGGGAGTAGTCCTTGGAGGGAGATACAATTAGCAACAAAATGTCCTGGCTCATTTCAATGGTAGGAAGAGGAGCTGTAGGTCCATGACATTGTGGGATTCAGGTGTCCCGCTGGATTAAAAGGGCAACTGTTAAACCCACACTTAAAATTCGGCCAGTGTTCCTGTTTGTGGGGCAATTGGGAATTGCTCTTCTCCATTCATTTACGAATAAAGTCACAAACCCAAATCCTCCCACTTATGAATGCAGATATCTGCTATTTGCCCCAGCTACTTTCCCATTCCATCTATGGACATTCAGAGCTTCAGGCAGAGAGTGAGGGAAGCTGCCATGAAACTGAGATGGCCAATCACCCTCTTTGAATAACAAATAATGCATGAAGAACAGTTGAACACATAATTAAATGCAACAGGCAAGCTGATTAAAAAATGTTTGTAGAAAGCACTTCAATGATTTAAAGAGAGTGGAGGCATTCGCGGGAATCATAATATATTAGCTAATAATCTACCAATGAAAAAATAGGATCTAATTAGCTAAAATATTTCCCAAGAATACTTTGCCCAGGTCTAGTGTGAAATGACATATTAAATTCAATTCCATGCCGACCCATTCCTTTGAAAGAAAACGGTACGCAGTCAGTAGAGTATCCCTGGATAATCACAGAGGTCAGGAGCGGTGACCTTGTTCTGTTACATTCCTATTTACAGTTGCTCCCACTGCAGGCTGTCAGGGCTTTAAGTACCTGCTTTACTTGAAGTACAAAACAAGATGCCTTCATATTTGACATTGTGAAACCCCAACCACTTCCTTTTCCTCTGCATTTAGTCAAAATATTTTCGTAACGTGTGAAAAAGTTCAATGATTCATGCCCCTCCTCTGGTGCTGAACCCTTAAACCATACCGAACTATGTCACTTGTCACATTGTTTCACCAATTTTTTCTCCTTTTCTGTATATTTGTTCCTATTTGCAGAATTTACCCATGTTCCAGTACAGAAGTACTGAATCTAAGAGTAAAAAAATGCTTAAATTACTTTGGGAGAATGCATTCTGGTCATTTCTCTCTTCCAGTTCTTTCAAATAACCTCATAGTTGGTATGTTTTTTTTTTAATTGAATGTGCTTTTCTTTCTTGTTCCTCCATTTAATTTGAGCAAATTTGATAGCTATGGGCATTTTATTTTATTTTTACCATCTGTTTTCCATTTTTATTAAATAGTTATAGTTTATTGTTAATTGAAATTGCAAATTGGCCATATCATGTTTATACTATAATAATAGCATCTGGATTTAAAACTGTGGGAAAGATTGCTTCCCAACTGTTCTCACTATGTGTGGGCCTAGAGCCCTAAAATTACACCTGTCCTGTGGGGTATTTCCTGCCCTTCGGGTTGATGTCTTAAATAGTTCAGGTTTTGCTTGAAAAATAAAAACTTTACCTTTCTGTTCAAGAAAAAGAGGTCAAGATTCCAGCACAGTAGCATCAAACATTTTTGAAATAATAGAAGTTTCTTGCAGTGAGATGGGATGTTTCAGGGACTGATGCAAAACCTCTTCCTTATTTCTGGAAAAAAAGCCGGCTATGTAAGAAACATATGCTGAATTGCAAATATCTTCAACCAGGCTTAGAGAGATTTTGTTCTGTACTCTTTGTCAGTCCAGCATACTATTTCTACAGACGTTAGAGAGATATTAGTATGTCTTGAGGGACTACTGATCACTGTAAACTTCCCCAATGTATCACAATTACAGCAACACCTGTTCTAAATAACATTTTGCTGAGCCACCACAAGAATTCAGTGCTCGATAGTCCTCAAAATTTCTCATTTCTTTCCTATGGTGAGGTGCTTTAGTGACTTCGTTGGATCATAGCAAAAAACTGTTAAGGTCAATGGTTCAATACCTCTTAAGGACACCCCACACTTCCTCCTCGCTATCTCTTACTAACAGTGCCTTCTCGACACACTTGTGATTTTTTGATAACAGTTTCTATTTCTTCATCTCTTTATTTTTGTTGTGCAGAGGTGAGGAAGAAAGGAAACAAGTAGCAAATTAGTTACTGCTATAGTCTACATTAAAGTACACAGGTGCTATAAGAAAAGGACAATTTATAGGAGAGAAAAAAAATGTAAGAAAATAACAGTAAAAAAAAGAAGTACTATGAAATAGGAGCTCAGTCCTGACAAACTTGAAGTCCCATGATGCAAGTGAGAGTCCTGATTCTGCATGGAGTTGGTGGGAGGCACAAATTCCCAGTGCATTAATGACTAACATTAAACCCTAGATTCTAGATATATTCTATGGTGCCACATGTCTCATTTAGGTCTCAAAACAAAGGGCCGAAGTTTTAGAGAGCTGGATTCTAACTGCTGAATGATGTTGAAGATTTCAGTCTTTCTCTCTTCTTCCTTTGTCTTGAGCTTGTCTATTTGTGCTAAAAGACGTGGGTATAAAGACTGACTTTCTGTGTGTTTGTACACTATCACACATGAATCTTTCTTGGTTTCACGATGCACTTTTGCAGTTAGTATATTATATTACTTCATGAGATGCATGAGAATGGGTGATAGAAGAAAAATGAACCAAACTTCGAAAGATACATTGAAATCAATAAACAGGTGGGCATGACAAAAATCGCCTATTCTGGCAGCTATAACTCTATACTTAAAGTAAATGGGCTCCAAACTGGAGCTGGATGAGGTAAAAATAGCAGCTTGTTCAATACGTGTCACCCTTTTTTCTCTTTTCAGTTGATCCGTGGACAAGTCTGGATTCAAGTTAAAGTATTCAGCATTTTTAATTGTATGAGCAATGTTTTTTTTTTTTTTTCTGTGAGATCCTTTGAACTTACAAGAATGTGAAGGGTTAGGTAAATCACTTTGTCTTGTTCTTTTAAGAATGAGGGTGCATATCAGATGGCAATACTGATGTGTAAACATCTACTAAGTTCACGTTCGAAAGGAAAATAAGTATTTTCTCAGACGTTCTTGTCCATAAAACTTAACAGTGAAGATTGTGAAGATATGTCCCTCCTAGACTGGAGAAGTCATAAAGTCAAGAAGTGTGAAGCTTTGATTCATTGTCTTGATAACAATGATCCTTAAAACATAAGCAGTGAAGTATAAGCTATGAAAAGAAGGTGTTTTTAATACATTTCTATGAAAAGAAACCAGACAGATTTACTCAGATTTTTAAAGGAATTTTTCATTTATTATGTTAATGCAAAGATTTCCCATTGAGACTGTGAGGGAAATAATAGGTATTCCTAAGTTACTGCACTTTTTTTTCAGTGATTCAGTTATGCAATATGCCACTTAGGTCATCTTTAGTTACAAAACTGTAGTTATTAAAGTGTAGCATGTTTAAGACTACTGTCTCCTGGAGTCCACTGATCTGTGAAATTGCTGTCACACTGGAGAAGGCAATCTTTGACTTGACATTAGTTTCTTGCTCTTCCATATTGTATATGACATACTGTCTTTCTCTTTGCTTTTTACTTGCAGGATTATGACATTTTGAAGAAACAGAAAAAATCTTGTTGGACTGTCAGTCATTGACTAGTCTTGGAAGACTTTTCCTCTGTTCAGGGAATCAAAACAGCCACCATTTCAGTCATATTGACTTTGCAAAGACTTCAGCCTAGGTATTATATGAGATTTCATTTGGCTTCTCAACGTGGAGCAATATGGGAGTGCAGTGAAAGTCCTGCATGTGTAACTTCTCTCAGGGCACAGTTGAGCTAGTAGCTAAGATCTCAGTTAGGCTTTTTAATTTCAGGGTTCCATTTCTACCTCATACACACATTTTCTGTGAGGCTATCATCTCCCGCCTTTCAATATTTCTGGGAGAGATTAAAAATCCTATAATTCACACTGGAAAAAATTACTTGCACAACTCTTCTCTCTAAAGAATAAAGCAGTTTTCTGATGAGTGTTAGTCTTTATGAGGGTGAATAAGGGATCCATGACGAAGCAGCTCTTCTTTCCTAGCCTCCGTAACATGGGAACAATAGCTTAATATGTTAGAACACAATACGATGATAAAAACTGGGATCTTTATAGTGCTTATGTTGCATTCCTTGTTAGTTTCCAAACTTTCTTAGGCTTCTGTAAAAATCCCAGCCAAATTCATTAGTGCTCAGGTCTGCTCAGAAACAATAGTGATGAGAAGTAATATGGTTATAATTCAAAATGTCTGGGGGGGGGGGGTAGGGAACACTTTTAATTTCCCTCTACTGCTGGTGATGGATTTTTGCAGCTTCACCTTTCTGTGCTACTGATCCCAGCAGTCCCAGGCTCTAAACAACAAACAGCTTGACTTGCAGAAACTTTCCGCTCCCTCTGGGGAGAACCGCAAACTTACAGCATATTTTAAGCTGTTGTTCGATTTTCTGAGGGGAAAGAATTGTCTCTAGGCACAAATTAGTGCTACCAGTGGAAGATGGAGTTCAGCTGTTTATGTACTAATGCGAAGCAATTATGATAAAACTAAACTCATTCTGAAATTCTGCTGTAACTATGGTAACCTACATTCAATGTATTCCATTAAAAATATAAAAAAGACTCCCCAGAAGGAGAGAGTAAATATTATCTATTATTGATTGATGAAGGTTCCAGATGGTGAAAAGTGGTTAATATCTTTCTGCAATGAAACACATTTGTTAAACCTTTGTTTTTATTAATGATTATTGTCTGTTTTAATAGTATCTGATAGTTATCGTTAAATTTTTCATCTATTTTGATCTATTTTCTTCCTTCATTAGAAGGTCTCCATTTTATGAAAGGTCTCTGAGAAATTCCTTTATTAACTTTCTTTCATCTGATTTCTAGTCTGGGACATTTCCATTAGTGTTTCACTGAAACTTGACAAAGGGTTTACAACCCGAAATGCAGTTGGTATACTTGGACCATTTTAGCTTTAATAATAATAAATTCTCAAGGATTCAGATGTTTAATGAGGATAAAAACAAGTTATGCAGACATTCTGTTGCTTTAATCTCTAGTTGTTATAGCTTCCAAGTTATTTAAGTTAAATATTGTGAATTACCCACGAAATACAAATTTCAAAGTTCATATGGCAACAATAATGTCAAAGTATAATGGTGTGTTTGTGGCTGGGAATGAGAGAGAAAATCACGGCAGCATTGGGTAGGTACATTATCAGAACACTTCCCATGCCCGGAAAGAATGCTTTTTTCAGCTTTCTGCAGAGATCCACGGATGAAGCTGCTGGGGGGAGAAGCAGTACACACATGCTCTAGGGCAGCCTCGTAGGCTGATGAGACCCAGGACTTGAGCTTGATATTTTCCTGTGAAAATTGTTTCCTATACAGAGTTAGTCCAGCTGTCTCCACAGGACTCTTCTTCACTAGTTTAGAGAAACTGAGAAGGATTCACTTGGAGATTTGAAATGCTAAATGTGAGCTTTGTGTCTTAACTCACGATGCAGTCAATAGAAATTTAAGCCATACGGTCAACAGAGACTAGAAAACACTTTAGCCTACTGTCAACCCAGGTTGCAATATAGCTGCTTAAAAGTGGCCAGTCTGAGCTCTTTGAGTTGTCTCGCATTCCAAATGCTGGTCTAGCAAAACATTCCTCTCCTGTGTATGTTCAGACATATGTGCCAAATCTTTGAAGCTATTACAGGTACCCTAAACCATTTTAAAAGTAATTGGATACCTGTATGAATTGTGACACTGACTGCAGCCTTGCTCAGTATAATTGGAGCTTAAAGATATGGGTGACAGACGACACCTAGCTAAAGACTCTTTGAATTTTAAGCCAATCCCCACTCATGTTATACATTCCATAACTTCATGGGTATGACACAAGACAACAAGGGAGGTATGATCTATACCTTTGCAGTTTCCTGATAGGGACAACATTCTGGCTTCTCTTGTCTGCATTTAAACCAGATTTTTCATTCACCTGAAGTGTTTGTGGGAACACCATTTAGTCAGGTGTGTCAGAATCAGAGAATCACTTAAGTGATAACATGTTACCAATCAGCACTGGCTGATATGTATTGTAGGAGAGAATCTTAGAAATGCTAGGTTGGAAAAGACCTTTGAGATTGAGTCCAACCATACCAGTCCACTATTAAACCTTATTCCTGAGCACTTAATCTGCCTGTCTTTTAAATACTTCCAGTGATGGTGACTCAGCCAGCTCCCTCGGCAGCCTTTTCCAGTGCCCGATAACTCTTGGTGAAGAAATTTTTCCTGATGTTTAATCTGAACCTCCCCTGGCAAAACTTGAGGCCATTCCCTCTCATCCTATTGCCTGTCACTTGGGAAAAGAGACCAGCGTCCACGTTGCTACAACTTTCTTTCACATATTTGTAGATAGTGATAAGGTCTCCCCTCAGCATCCTTTTCTCTAGGCTAAAAAACCTCAGTTCCCTCAGCTGCTCCGCTTAAGACTTGTCCTCCAGCCCCTTCACCAGCTTCATTGCCCTTCTCTGGACACGCTCCGGCACCTCAACATCTTTCTTAAAATGAGAATCATAGAATCTTAGAATAACTAGGTTGGAAAAGACCTACTGGATCATCGAGTCTAACCATTCCTATCAACCGCTAAACCACGCCGCTCAGCACCTCGTCCACCTGTCCTTTATACACCTCAAGGGAAAGTAACTCAACCACCTCCCTGGGCAGCCTCTGACAGTGCCCAATGACCCTTTCCACGAAAATTTTTTTCCTGATGTCCAGCCTGTATCTCCCCTGATGGAGCTTGAGGCCATTCCCCCTTGTCCTGTCCCCTGTCATTTGGGAGAAAAGGCCAGCTCCCTCCCCTTCACAACCTTCTTTCATGTAGTTGTAGAGAGCACTAAGGTCTCCTCTCAGTCTCCTCTTCTCCAGGCTAAACAACTCCAGCTGTCTCAGCTGCTCCTCATAAGACTTGTTCTGCAGCCCCCTCACCAGCTTCATTGCTCTTCTCTGGACACGCTCCAGAGCCTTAATATCCTTCTTATAGCGAGGGGCCCAGAACTGAACACAGTATTTGGGGTGCAGCCTCATCAATGCTGAGTACAGGGGCAGAATCATTTCCCTGGTCCTGCTGGCCGCACTGGTTCTGATACTGGCCAAGATGCCATTGTCCTTCTTGGCCACCTGGTCACACAAATGAGATCAAAAGCAATATTGAAAAAGTGTCACGGAGAATAGCTTTCTTATTTTTACATCAAGACTGAAATCACTGATAGAATTCTCTAAAAACCACTTAGCGATACTACTTCTCCTGTAGAATAAAGCTTATGTTTTCAGTGATGCATCCCACAACTATTCACAGATAATGGAAATAGATTTGCTCTTGAGCTATGCTTACAGTAGTACAACATGGTGATTCGTATTCAGATCTACATAGCTTGGTCTGTACCATTTTACTTTTTCAAAAGGAGAGAAAAGATGGAAAATAATGATGATAGAAGGAAAAAGAGGGATTTTTTTCTTTTTATTTGCTGCCCAAACTGTCTACCTGTCTGTTTGGTTTTGTTGTATGAACTCACTCCGAAGTGATGATATGGATTACCACACTGTTAACCTGAATAAAAACTGCTGTCATTAATTCTTTTTTTGCTGCAGCTACGGGCCATTATTTCCAATAGCTGTAGCTGTCACTTCCAGTACTGTGACCCATCGGAAAATCTCTCAGGGAACTGAAAGAGTTTACACTATGGCCTGGCAAGAATATAATTTAGAGGGCAGCAGAAGGTACAACTGCCTACTGATCTCAGATTTATTCTTCATTCCTGTTGCAGAACTTAAATAAGTACACAGAGTTGATCTTTCCTTGCTATTGAGTTGTTCTCCCAGTGCTCCATGGTGAGCTCCAGAACCTCAAGGCTGTATATCCTCCATCCAATATCTGCCTGCTGGTGTTAGATCTTGTGTCAGGATTGTAGCCTTCTGCAGGGCACTGGCAGCATGGCAGGCAGGAGACAACCATCGTACCAGTGGGATGAAAATAAATCTGGAAAGCCTAGGGGTGAAGGAGGAATTTGTATCTGGTAATAGCAGATATGAAGGGGATGGCACAAATAGCAAAAAGACACAGCATCTGTTGGTGAATATCTGGAGCTAGCTATTCCATAAATTGACTGAATTTTTATTAATTTTAGTTTTCCCTGTGTACTTTCATACAAAATAAAATCTTTCTGGTCTATTCTTTTTGTATCCACAATAATAATTTCAGAGCTATTAATTTTTTTACTCCATTGGGAAATATTCAGCTACCATATAAGATCTTGTGCTGTTCATGTTCAGATAATACAAGGTGATGGAAAGAGCACTTCTTGTACCTGTCCCTCAAATGCTGGGAAATGATCCTCTGAAGCTGAAAGGCAAGTTTATTACTATTGAGTTTCCCAGAGATGGACAAACAACTTGTGGTTATTATTTTTCTTAGAAAGCTTTGGCTTTTTTTCTGTTTGAAAATAATCTTTAAAAAGGTAATTTTTTTTTCTTTTCTTTTCACCCTATGTGTATTCACTATTTTGACTTTTTTTTGAGTATTTAGTGACTTCTGAAGAGTTTGTTGTGAATATGTGATAATCAAAACAGCAACCTCTCGACTAGTCCGTGCTTCACTATATGTTTTTGTTCCTTATATCTGAATGCAGCTGTTAGAGTCAGACTTCCAGTGCAAAATAAAAATATACTTTCCATAAGTACTCTCTTGTATCTATGCATTAGCTACTAGATGAAGCTATGCAGAAAACATTTGCGAAAGGATGTATAATTAAAGACCAAACTAATTTACTCTGTAATACTACTTGCAGCCAAATTTTTTCAAAACTCTTTTTTGATCTGTGTACATACATGTTATGGCTGTAATGTAGTGGTTGGGTCTGAATTGATGGTTTCTGATATCCTCATGAATTTGGTTGAAAAAATGGAACTTAAGATTGCCAACCTCTTTATTTTTATATTACTTTAATTGATTTGGATAACGGCTCCATATACCTTCTCAAATATAAGAAATAGATTCTAGTGTTTAGGCCTGTATCTGTGTTTACACTTACCTCATTCAAAACATATTGGATTTCTTTAATACATCTGTTTGGTTTGGAAATCTAAATGTTTCTCTACTAGAATTAACTACTACTTACTAATCTAATTTTACCAGCTCTTTTGTTTCCTCCTTTCCACATTATCTAGTACATTTATTCTGTCTCTATATTGCTTCTGCTACATCTGAAGAAAACTCAGCAGCTATGCTATGTTATTGTAGCATTTCTTATTACACAAAATTAAGAAATTAAGAATTATTAAGAGACACTATAACATCAAGAAAGTGAAGAAGAGAGAACAGAATTAAAATTGCAATGAAACTTTAGAGTGAATTTACACAGCTTTTGTAATAAACAGAATAGAACATTAAGTAGACAGTACACAGGGAAAATAATTAATAGCTTAGCTGTTAGAATATTTAACAGATTGTAAATTCCTTGAATGAGAGATTGACTTTGTTTCTTCCAAATAATGCCTGACACCTCATGATACTCTTAAAAAAGGTTGTATAGCATCAGAGAATGAAAGCAAACAATAATTTGACCAAAACTAAAGAAGAAAGAAGTTATTCGTTTCCACTTAAAAAAAGCACAGACTGGTAGAAAGCTGTGTGTTTCTGCCCATCTAAAGATCTACAAGAACGACAGAGGAAGTGAAATTAGCATTTTTTAGGATATGTCAGAATTTTAACTTTTTAAAGTCATATATAATACAACTTGAAATGTATTTTGCTTAGCAGTCTAGTTCAGTTTTGAAGTTTTGCATAACATCAAAAATTAACATTTTATGAGAGGCACTTTTGAAACAAAAATAAGTATTATGTTTGAAATGGTAAAGAATTTCCATTTTGCTCTTCTTTATTTGAAGACTTCCCATCTGTCAATTTATAAGGAAAGGTAAACAAAATTTCTGTGTTTTCACAAATAATGTTGTCTTTTTCCAGCAGACATTTTCTGATGAAAAAGAGTTCTACCAGTAGATTGCTAGAAATCTTCTCCTGCAACCTTCAGCCATGAGGAGGTTTAAGGAGTGAGGGAAGGAGCACAAATCCCCAGATAAACTTTCCTCTTATTCCTACTGATTTGAAAATAAGATGGTATTAGCTATTGAGTTTCTATTCCTTCAAATACGGGGGGTTGGAATTAGATTATCCTTAAGATGATCCTTCCAACCCAAACTATTTTATGATTCTAAGACTCTATGATTCTATGATTCTATGATTCCATGAAATATAAAAGTCAAACTTTACCCCTACTGGGACATGTTTCACAACTAAACAAAATTTATCCTGGAGATACAACATTGTCAGTGTGGAATCTCATGGAAACGGCCAAAATATCAGGAAGGAAAGCCAAGCTATGGAAGGATCCTTATGGGTTTTTAACACTGTGCAGTGTTCAGGTGTATCTTGTTAGTGAAAATATTACCCCTGAATCACTGTTATTATGGTTTTGCTATGAAAGTGAGAGGCATAACTCAGAGAGCCTCAGGTGATAGTGTATTACCAAGTACTTTCTTACAAGTGAGTGAAAAATAATTGCACTCTTCAATAGGTGAGACAAGACATATTTTAGGTAAAGAAAGGAAGATAAAAAAGTGTATGAAACAAATTAGTTGTGCTGTATAAATAAAACAGCTATGATCACTTTCAAAATAGTTCCCTTCTGAATTCACACAAAGCTGCAGGAGACACTGCCAATGTTCAAAGTAATTCTGTGGTTCATTTTCTGAAAGGCTGTTGAGGATCTCCATCACTTTTGCTTTCCTATCTTCTACTGACAAAAAATGGGTTCCTTTGAGCACTGACTTGATCTTTGGAATCTCCTAACCATAGGCCTCAGTCAATAATGGAAAAGTTTCCATCACAGATTTCTTCGCTTTCACAAGCAACTTGATGTTATTCCACTGTTCACTTTTGCACATCAATATTTTCTGGAAAGAAAATGTGTATATTTGAACATGTGTCCAATTGTACTGAGTGAAGCAATTGAGCTGAGCCTTGTCTCACCATGACAGGTTAAAGTGTGTTCTATAGCCATCTCCTTGTCTTTTCTCTCCTCTACCATTTTTTTCCCAAGGTACAAGATTAGTCTTTTTTTTTCTTTTGTGTGTGTGCATGTTTTTTTGTTGAACCTTGTATGTATCATTAGGAAGGAAGGTAAATGAATGCATATGAAAGTAGGAACTCAGCCAAGCTTTTACTGCACAGCTGAGGACAAGCCTGGTTTGATATTAGAAACAAAACAAAAGAAAAAAAAAAGATAAGAAAAAAATAGCTTAACTTCTGCTCATGTTGTTATATTAGTTATTGCTAAATCATCAAGCAGATTGCTGATGAGAGAGAGTCTGATCATGTAGGGATACTGGTGAGTGCAAATGCATGTGCACACATTCCCATCCCTGAAGATGAAACCCCAGTCCTAATATTCATATGCAGGAGCCATTGCCTAAGGCTGAGAAATAAGCCAGCTATTCAGCTGAATGTGTTCACCTAAGGCATAGTACATGACTGTTTTACTTTACATGTCTTTTAATGGGGTAAAACAGAGAAAAATAAGTTTCTTTCACTAGAAAGCCCGCTTACTTCCCATGGTTAAGCTCACTGTGGTATCCCGTGTTTATGCTACCTTACCAAGGCTTTTGGTGTTAAAACCTTTCCGCCCTGGAATTCGGATTGATACGTTCCTCTTGCTTAAAGTAACACTGAAGTCAGTGGAGCTTTTGCACCTTACTGTTTAGCTCATTCAGTCTCATTTCTCTGCTTACAGACACCGAGTGGAAAAGTAACTCCCACAGACATTAACTGATGTTACTGAGCTGAAGTCAGATCTATTTGAACATCCCACAGCAGGAGAAATTATTCACAGGTTAGTTACATGTTGAAATTGCATTCTACTATGGACATGGCTAATTTTGATTGTTTTGTCCTTGCAAAGACAAGCATGACAGAGCAGTTAATATAATTACAATATGGTTAAGCATAATTATGGTAAGAAAGAAAAATAAAAGAATATTTTATTTAAGGATGATTGTGTTTTGAAGAGTTGTCATTTTTAAGTAAAATTTACATGAGAAAGTAGTATGTAGACACAAAGTCTTAAAAATAAAAAAACTACTTAAAATCACTTAGGAAAATGAATAAAATTCAGGAACTGGGATTTAGTGAACCCGTATTTTTCTCAAATGCTTTTTCAGTGCCAATAAAAACAGTGAAGGCTTCCTACTGAATGTAATTTGAATCCTAGAACCCCAGCTGAGGGGAGGAAAATCTCTCTGATACATGGACCATATAATTATATAGATCATACGCTTTAAATCAATTTTTTTTTCTCCTTGTCTCATCCTCAGATAATGACACAACAAGTAAAAGCTGTGGTAAATACATGCAGTTTTTTCCTCACTCATATATGGGAACCATTAACGAACTATTTGTCTGAATAAGTACTGCCAAACTCAAAGCGTTCAAAGACATTACAGTCAGTATGTCATCTGGTCCAACCCCTCTCCCCTCTGCTCAAGTAGGACCACCTAGAGGCAGTTTCCTAGGACAATGTCCTGAAGGCTTCTGAATATGTACAAGAATGGAGACTTCAGAACCTCCCTGAGCAACCTGTGCCAGTGCTCTGTCACCTTTGCAGGTGAAAGTGTTTCATGATCAGAAGGAACCTCCTGTGCTTCCCTTCATGCCCATTGCCTCTGGTTCTGTCACTGGGCGCCACCGAGAAGAGTCTGGCTCTGTCTTCTCTATTCCCTTCCATCAGGTGTTCAAATGGATAAGATGTCCTTTCAGCCTTCTCCTTTCTAGGCTAAACAGTCTCAGATCTCTCAGCCTTTCCTCACAGGAGAGAAGCTCCAGTCCCTTCATCATCCTTGTGGCCCCTTGTTGGATTCTCCTCAATGCCATGTCCATGTGTGTCTTGTACTAAGGAGCCCAGAGCTGGATACAGTACTCCAGGTGAGCAGAGGATCCTCAACATGAAGGCAATACTTTGTCTTGATGCAGTCCAGGTTACCATTGATTTCTTTGTGACAAGGGCACATTGCTGGCTGATATTCAACCTGGGGTTTGCCAGAACCTTCAGGTTCTTTTCTGCCATGCTGCTTTCCAGTTAGGTGGCTCCCAGCATGTACTTGTGCCTGGAGTTGTCCCTCCTCAGGTGCAGGATTTGACATGTCTCCTTGTTGAATGGTATCAGGTTCCTGTCAGTTCACTTTTCTAGTCTGTTGAGGTCTCTCTGGATGGCAGCACAACCCTCTGACATATCAGATACTCCCAGTTTTTCCCCTTGCTAAGGGGGCACTTTGCCCCATCATACAGATCATTAATGAAGGTGTTGAACTGTATTGGACCCAGTACTGACCTCAGGGGTACACCACTAATCACTGGCATCCAAGTAGACTTTGTGCCTCTGATCACCATCCTCCAGGCCCAGTTTCAATCACTTTTCAACCCACTTCATTATCTCCTTACCCAGCCGATACTTCACCATCTTCTCTACAAGGATCTTACGGCATACAGTGTCAAAGGCCTGGTAGGCAGCAAAGGCAGTGGACTGATGAAGTCCAGGTAACAACATCCACTGCTTTCTTCTCATCTATCAGACCAGTTATTTAATCATAGAAGTCTATCAGATTGGTCAAGCATGACTTCCCTTTGGCAAATCTGTGCTGACTACTCCTCATTATTTTCATGTCCTTTATGTGCCTGGAAGTCGTTTCCAGGATTAGCTGCTTCATCACCTTCCCAGGGATTCAGGGAAGGCTGACTGCTCTGTAGCTCCCTGGTCCTCCTTCTTGTCCTTCTTGAAGATCAAGGTAACATTTGCTTTCCTCCAGTCTTTGGGCACTTCTTCCAGTCTCCATGACCAATCAAAGATACTTGAGAGTGGCTTTGCAATGACACTAGGCAGCTCCCTCAGCACTTGTGGTTGCGTCCAGTCAGGGTCCATGTACTTGTTTAAGTTCAGTTTGTTTAAATATATCCTGACCCCCCACCAAAAGTAACTTTTCCTTGTTCCAGCCTCTCCCTCTGGTTTCTGGGGTCTGTGATTCCTGACAACTAGCCTTGCTAGTAAAGACTGAAGCAAAGGTGGCGTTCGCTACTTTGGCCTTTTCCATGTCTTGCGTAACCAGGTCATCTGTCTTGTTGAAAAAGGGGCCCACATTTTCCCTAGTCTTTCTCTGGTCATTATGTGCTTAGAGAAATCCTTTTTTCTTTTGCCTTTGACATCCTTAGCCATATTCAGTTCTACTTGGACTTTAGCTTTCCTAGCTTTGGCTCTGGATATTTAGGCAATGTTTCTTTATTTTTCCCAGGTTCCCCATCCTTGCTCCCATTGTCTTTAGGCTTCCTTTTTGCTTTTGAAGAGGCCAGTCTGCTCTCCTGAAGCCCAGAGTTGTGAGCTTGTTTTTCACCCTCCTCTCTACCTTCAGGATCCCGAATTCCACCATCTCATGTTCACTGCTGCCGGGGCTGCCTTTGATATTCAAATCCCCAGTGAGAGCCTTGTTGTGTGCAAACATAGGGTCCAGCAGTGTACCTCTTCTTATTGACTCCTCTATTGCTTGGAGGAGGAAGTTATTATCGATGTACTCCTGAAACCTCCTGGATTCCATAAGTCCAGCTGTGTTGCCCCTCCTGCAGGTGTTGGGGTGGTAGAGGCCCTGAGGACCAGAGCCTGCTAACATGAGGATGTTCCTGTCTACCTGTAGAAGACCTGATAAAGTAAAACTTATTCAGTCCTCTGGGTAGTCAGCAGAACTCCCCGTTAATGATATACATGTGCTTGGAGAAAGGGCACAATGACAGAAAGTACTGAAAAGGAGTGAGACAAAACGTTCTCTGAAAAATGCTGTTCTCTATAAGGCAATTCAGAAATTTCATTTGAAAGTTTCAATGTCATTAAGACACATGCTCTACTCATACTACAAATAGGTTTCACACTTTGATGAAGAAAACATTACTTTTGTGATTTAACCCCCCTCCCAAATCCCATATCGATCGTGTAATTTATTCATTCTGGCGAGGCGAGTAAGAAAACAGTCTTTAAACTTCGATGTAATAAAAGTGGAATCCAGTGTAAAAATAAATTGGAGACAGAATTTAATTATTGCTTTTCTCTGCATGATTTACTCCCTAGCCCCTTTGCAAACTTTCTAACACTTATTTAAATTCTTCTTTTATCCTTCATCTGTTGACATTATTTACATACAGAACTCTGATGTGTTTACCATACAATTAGAATAGATCTTCATTTTAATTAAATATCAATTCAGGATCACAGCTTCAAGCAATTTGCCAGTACCGATAGTGATCAATAGAAGGAGATGCTGAACAAAGAAGACAAATAGATTTTCTGAGTAGTTAAATATTTTACATTTCTTCACGTACAACATTCTTTAATAGAGGATGAAGAGATTAAATTTCTTGCATCCTTTTAGTTATTCTATGGAGTGTATTGAGAAAGTTGAAATCAGAAGCTAATTGCCATATCATTATGCTTAATTGACATGCTACCTTTTTCTCTGTAACTCACCATGACAGCTTCGTTTAACTGCAATGTGGTGACTGCCTGTCCCAGGAGTAAAACTTCCAGTAGCTGTGGGCAAATTCTTAAAAATAAATCTGATTTAGGAACATAGCATTCGCACCAGACCCGTTGGGGCCATGCATCTACTGTTTTGCTATTGCAAAGTCCACATCATAGAGCCTTGTAATTTTCTGCTGTATGTACATTACCCATTTTGGACTTGCTTATTTTTATATTTACATAATTTTTGAGCTTCTTCAGTTTTTTCACCCAGTGGCATCTGTCCCTTCATGACATGCTTATGTTCATATCAGTCTTTTACTATTCTGAATGAGGAAAGCTCTTTTACTTCTTGAGGTAGTGGCTGGTTTGTACTCAGCATCCTAGTAGTTCTCTGCACCTCTTAAGCGCGAGTTCAAAGGGAGTAGATTCGATTAAGCACATGGCTACCTCCTCATCAAGGTTGAATGTTTTAGCTGATGTATGTTTGCATCACAGTTGCCTTTTCACATTTGCATGCGACTGGAGACATGTTGGACATTGTGTAATTGAATATTGTATCCCATACCTTCTTTTAGGTAATTTTTAAGTATTTGGTTTCATTATATTATATAAATTCTCACTGTTGATCTCAGGATATATCATCTTTCTTTTATATTGCTAGATTGTATCCATCTCTTAGTCCTCCCTCTCCCTCTTTCTCTCTTCCTCTCTCACTTCCACCTTCCCCAGCTTCCTCTTCCTTCCCTCTTCCCTTTCTTACTTTTTCTCCTTTGTTAGTCCTTTGTTTGCCTGTCCATATCTAACACAATCATCCATACAAATAACAGCACAATGAAAGTTTTGTGCAAAGTGAATTCAAGTGAGGACAGTCCTAGGTCTAAAGAGTTACTACACAGATTTTTGCATTCAAAGTATTGCAAATACTGATTACAGATTTGTATGCATAAAACATAATTCTTTCACACTTTGGAGGATATTATACCTCAGCGATTATTTTACATATAAGTAACGAATCTTAAGTCTCAACACCACTTCAGTTTAAAATCTTAAATTTCAAGGCATGAAATTTAAATTGTGAATTTCAGTTTTAAAATGCTTTTATTTTGCAAGGTAAATGGTCTGAGGAACAGAAGAAAGGGAAACACAGGAGAGGTATTTTTGATAGCATCCTATTGGTCCGTCACACTACGGTGATGGAAAGAGATTATAGTTTTGTAGAGATGTTGGGAGATCAAACAAAAATTATGTTCACCAATAGAAAGGTCCCTATTCCTTGTAGCAAATTCAAATCTGTATTAAATTTCTAGACTGTGATATTTTAATGCTGCTCTTGTCTTTAACAGGCCCAAATTTTAACAGAATATTTCTAATAATTTATTTGTATTTTACTTCTGTGTTTACTGCATATTAATTTATATTTATTGTACGCTATTCTAGTAGTAATACCCACTTATAGATGCTGTGTATCTATGCACAAATGCATGAATAGTTTTTGTGTGTGTAAGTAGATGAAAATACATGTGGTAAGCGATGTTTGTTTACAAAGTTCCATATTTTTATTATCTAGGGCTTCAGGTAGTGAAAAATGCAATTGATGTGAAAGAGGAATTGAAAAGGTAACTGAGCGAAGGGGTAGAAATAGGGTGTTAGTTAGTAACTAATTAGACTAATTTTTATTTAGTAGACTCTAGCTGATGAGTAAGATCTTGTCCTGCTGTACTGAAGAGTGTTTATTCCTTAAAAATATATTTGGTATAGCATATGCAGTGAAGCTGTGATTGGGACTCAGCAGTATGCATACGGTTCACTCTAGCTGCAAAGAATATGATTGAAATTCTGTTATGGCTCATTAAATAGCTTCTACAAACCATCTCTTTTATCTGTGTCGAGTGGTATTCCCCTTCACATATAAATACCATATTCTTATGTGAATATTTGCATGTCCATGTTTATCATTCACATTTCCATGAGTATCCAAGCATCTGAACTAATAATTTTCCAGTACAGTTTTACAGAAAGCAGATGTCAGAATTGGAATGTCTGAAAGAATCCAGATAAGTAAATAAAATCACAAGAAAATAATTTTTAATTTTGCAATATTTGCTCAGCTTCAGAAACAATAGCACTTAAATCACACCCCACTGATTCCTACAATGTAATTATTTCTGAAGTTATGCTGAATAGACCTGTTAAAATTAAGGCTGAGTCAAAATCCATTTGTTCATATCAAAAAATTTTGCAAAGTCACACCTCATTGTGACACTGTTAACAAAGATCAAAGATGTTCTTTTGTTACTGAGCACTATTAAATGTACTCAAATAGTGTTAAATGTATTTTTTACACATAATATGATAGGACATCAATGATTAAGAGTATTCCATGTTTAAAAGTTGTAAATAAAAATCCAAATGATAAGCAAGTTGTCCTTATAGATCCATATGTGTTAGTTCAATCAGAATTTTATTTATTCACAAATACTCTGGAAATGTAATTGCTAATAAAGTGTTCACAATAGAATTTCAATTTATGCTAGCTTTGTAATTTTGAAATGTACTGGACCAATACAAATATGCATACATATTTTAAAACAGATAAACTTATTTAAATAAACAAAATCACATTCCCATTACTAGCCAACTGAAAAATACCAACAATTAAACAGAAGTGGGACTTAAATATAGAAATTCTTCAATAAAGGCATTTCCATTAGATTTCTGGATTTTCTAGTTTTGAAAATAATCTGCCTTCCATCTCGGCAAGTATTTTGTTTCTCTTTGTCTTTTTTTTATTTCCTTTTTTTTATTTCCTTCTTTTCTCTTATTTTAATATGTTTTTGCAATTTCAGACTTGGTTGAGAGGGATTTTCAGGGCTGCCTAATTTCAGACTCGTCAGTATCTCTTCCTCCCCCCTTACATCCCTCAGCTTTCATACCTTTGCCTCATTGCCTGTGGTTCAAGCAACATATGACAAACAACATTATAAACATGAATTGAAAAATCACTTTTCAACCTATCTAATATCATTCAAGGACGCAGGCACCAATCCAACAAAGTATTTAGACTCCTGACTGTTATTTAGGCTTCAAATGTTCTTCTGAAATCTCTCTCACTGATGTTTATTACCTCACAATTGGGGTGGACTAAAAGCATGCCCACAGGCAATTAAGGAAATTCAGCTAATGGTTGATAATTTATTAGGCCACTGTAATTCAATTCTGTCCTGTTATGTGCTTCAGCTCATAGCAAGCTCTTTCAAATAAAGTTAACTCAAAGGCTTTACTTAGTATGTTTATGGTAGCATAGACACAGCCTTATCAAATTTCCCGAGGATATGATATTACATAACATTTTTAACAAAATTACAGCCTTCCTGCCTATTCACATGAACCAGAAGTATTATCTAAACCTATTTTAAAAAAATCATAAAAATCAGAGTGTCTCTCTTATGATGGCAAACATTATATATGGGGAGAGTGACATTTAAAATTCCCCATGCACGGTGATTCTAGATCCAGTAAGTAAGAAGTTCAAACATTTTCCAGAGTTTCTTGTGTGTGGTTGTGCATTCACCACTGAACCAGCTGATGGGCAGCAACTGCCAGCTGGTGATGTGCTCTGGGCCCAGCCTGGTCAGCTCTTGTTCCCGTGAATCCCTCTTATATGTGACTGTTCCCATGGCTGCTCAAAATTCCTGCACACAAAAATTGTACAAATTGGTCCTGAGTAGCTTTTGCTGAAGTAGAAAATCTGTTCTCCAACTGGCTTTCTCTTGAAAAAGATGAACTTGCTGAGACATTTAAAATGCCAAATTCAGCAAGAACAAAGATATCTCTGTGGGTAAGTGTGACTCAAGTACTAAATTACTCACAGTGAAACAGGTTGGCAGTGTCATTTACAGAAAAGCAGGTGTAATGTTACAATTAAAATACTTCAGTTCCCAGTCCCACCCACCACCTCTCTGTGAGAAACCCACCACCTCCTAGGTCTATGTAAGGCTTATGCTTATAAAATACAACAAAAAAAAATGGTGAGGAAATCAGAAACTCAGTTTGTATCAGATTTATTTCTCAGGAAAGGCAGGAAAAGATTAAGGCAGGGAAGCACTCTAGGTGGTTAGTATAACAGTGGTACTTTCTACAGTCATCCTAAGGATGGGACTATGATGTGCCCATTAAAGAGCCGTTGAGCAGGTGGTGAATAAGAATGCATTTTGTTTTCAGAGTAATGAAAAGCCAAAAATGTCTGCTAGCACTCAGAGTTGTAAACAGTTTCAAAGTACAGAAAAAAAATCAATAGTAATGAGAGTCAAAGCATCCATATGTATCAGAAGTAAACTAGTACAGTAAATTTTCTGCAGTTTGCCCTCCTTTCTTATTTGTTTGAAAAGACATTCTGCCATAAAGATTGTTTCCATCTTTTTTGTGAAAGTCGGGAAATACAGCGTGTGTCATGAAATAGAATCCTACCCTGTACTGAGGTCTGAATATGCTGTGTACAAGTTCCTTACAGGGAATCATGACATTAAATAACTGTGGAGTGAGGGATAAGATAGGTGTATAAAGAGGGTTGCTATGTACCTGTGACAGAGATTGTATTTCAGCAGCTCTAAGCCAGACCAAACAGATCTCCTTAAAATACGTGCTAGCTGAGAACTGTATAGCTGTAACAAGGCCATATTGAAAACTGTATTTCTGTTGTCTGTGAGGCTGTCTTTTACAGCTGATGAATTTTATGTTTTTACGTCTCTCTGTTTGTGTGTTAAGAGAAAGAAAGGTTTACATGGACAAAAAAGAAGGGAATCAGTTACCTGATATTTGCAAGTAGAGTTTTTTCAACAATTTGTGTCCGTGAACAAACAATACGTTGTTCCAAATATATTTTCATTATCTGTTCAGTTGAACTTGAGAGCCAAATGATATATTATTCTCATGGAAGAGCTCAAGATTTGAAAGATAAACAAGACTATGGTGGCACAACGGAGTATAAAAACGCATCCATTGTACAGTGAGGGATATAAACTTAATATTGTGACTATTTTAGAATAGAAACAGATTTTCAGAGAAACCTCCCACCTCCAGGTAACTGAAAAGGTGATAGACCCTTGAAAAAACAGGTTTTAATGACTGCAGCAATTGTTTATCTTAGGCATGCGGCTGAGGAGCCTCAGGAAGCTACAGTTACCTTGATCAGGACTTAACCCTTACATTAAGGCATCTACATGCAGACAAATACAGGCTGAAGAAGCTTAAGGCAAGTACCTAAACATAAGCTTCTCTTGCTATGCCACATTCTCCATCTGACAGTCTAGACGCATGGGACTCTGAGGTCTTGTGTCACTTCTGGAATATCTTATTTAGATATATCAGTTGCCATAGAGCATCTCAAATGCAAATGTGTATTTATGCAAGTGTTATGCACCCCGAGTGACTAAAGCTTCATTATAAATAAGGGACATTCAGTCAACAAGGAGATCGGAGCCTGGAGATTTGGCTGATGATGTGCAGTTTTCAATTTTAAATTGAGCAGGTGCTGTCAATATCAGCTCGGTTTCCTGAATGCAGATGTCTTGTTGCACTTTCAGATACCATAAAATATCCAGAATATCCATACGAAAAACTGCACTTTTCAGGAAAGGGCAGGGGAGCTGGAGTTCAGACTTGATTGACACAAGTGCTATAAGTACTGCTAGGTGTTTGTGCTAAAGTGACCTAGTAGATACCTGGAGCTCTTCTGATTGAAACAGGAGCTTAGAAACTTAGCAGATGTAGGAGTTTGGAGTCCAGAGCTGGATCCTGCCCTTGAGTTTTGGGTTTTTTTCTTTGGCTCTGCTTCCAAAACAGATTATATCTTCCATGATTTATTTCCCTCATTGATGTGAAATGAAAAGAGAGCTTTTTAAAAGATGGAGAGTTCGGACCTGAGTTCACAAAGGATATTTCTGGCACAGCAGTTTGCACAAGGATGGTATTTACACAGCACTCAAGAATATTGTTTATTTGAGTATTGAGTATTGCTTTTTCTGCTCATAGCTAGCTTTTAATTAATTGGCTTCTTGCAATGTTATGATAACAGTAGTGTGAACAGGCAGAATTGAACCCTGGTTCTAGTACTTGGGTATGCTTTTCACTGTGCTGTTCACTATCGTTGAGCTATTCTCTATATTAACTATCAGCCTGTCCCGAAATGATAGTCAGGTCCCGTAGCCTAAAGCTTACTGGAAAATAAGGAGAGAACAAAATCAAAGCTTCATCTTAATTAGGAACAGAGGTAGGCTTCCAGAAGATCTTTAAACTGACCAAAAAATTCTCCTTTTGGCCTTTATAGACAAGATTCCCAAGGAATCTTTAGAAGAAATAAATAGGTCTATGCCTACTGGAGACCCTGAGGCAAGGTATTTGGTCTTTCCATGGCATGTCTTCTGCCAGAATTAATCTTCTCAGGAGGATTAGATGATGCAGAGAGATATAAATTATATATAACTGTGCCACTTTGTGGAAATTTGGTCTCTGCTGTCAACTCAGACCACTCTGGAAATTTCCTGCTCAATTTTATTGCCTACTAAACTGCCTTACTGTAAGGCTGGAAGCGATAAGTTTTTTGATGTCAGAACTCATGGGATAATACCTTCTTGAATGGCTCACAGCTGTGTGAATGATGATATTGTCTGCTACAAAAGAAAAATCAGAGATATGGTCAGTGTTTGTTATCATGTCATTTTATACATCATTTTATCACTTGCACTATCTCCAGCACTAAGAATTGTCTGCTCAAAGCTTTTACCCCTTTTCTGCAAGTTACTGAGTTATTGCTAGAGAAAATTGCATTTCCTCTTGAAAATGTGTAGTGATGTAGTTAATCAAAGTAAACAGTAAAGGAATGCTGAACTCCACATAAGCTAAGAGTCTGATTCTACCACCCATAGTTCCACTGAATAGCTCTTGCTGGAATGAGTATCCTCACAGAGGATAATTGAAGTATTCAAATAAAAAATGTTACCCACTGTGTACAGGCATTGGAGAGTTTGACTCTGTATGCTAGGTGCTGCAGAGAACTCACAAAGAACTATGAATTACAGTAAACAGAAGTGATAAGTGATTTTTTAATTTCAAATAACACCGGTAAAAGTTTTCATCTTCCTCTTCTTAAACTTTTTATGTCTGTCATGTAATGGTTGGCAGGCAGCAACTGTACTTGCCTGATGATGTTGAACTCTCAGTCCAGCTCACCCCTTTAATAGCAATGCGGTGCTTTTTAATAGACAGTATTAGCTGTTACTGAACTTTACTTGTCCTGTAGAGTGGATGGAGAGGTGATTTTATGAGAGGCACTGACACCTTTGAGTCTGTTTTTATGATAGTTTCTTCTAGCCAGTACTGACAAATGGCTTTGCTGCCTGCATATGTGTGCTAGGCAAATGGGATTTACAGCACGTATAAATATGCATTTCAATATTTGAAATCTATTACATGAGGTTCCTTGATTGTTAAAATAAAATGTGGATTTCTGTCGGCATATGTTATAGTTTCCAGAAACCATCTCTTAAATTAACGAGTCACTGAGTTCTTCAAAACTTTTTCAAGTGCTGATTAACAAGGCAATGCAAACCTTTTACAACTTTTTGCCCTTTCCCTTTATTAAATGCCTGACATTTAGCAAAATTAGTTGATAGAATATGATGAGTCTTACTACGTGTGCTGTGCGATGGAACACAATACAAAGCCTAAGACAAAATCTGAACTGAAATACTGCCATAGTTTGGACACCTACTGTTTAATGTGGTTGGTGTTTTTATTTTCTGAAGAAAATTACTCACAGGAGCGAAGAGTTCCAAGAGGATGTGGTATTGCAGGAGAGTGGCACGGCCCCACATTAATCTTTTTCCAATTAGAACTTGGAAACAGATCTGGTGCCTGGAGGGTTTCAAGATTTCCTCAAATGTTATCTCTCCATTAGTATTTTCAAAGTATTTACTCACAAAAAATATTTTTTCTCCAAAGGAGTGAAAGGGAAGATGGGAACAAGAAACAATTCAAATATTTCAACTCTAATGCAAAGAGCCAAGGCAACAAAACAGAGCAGACAGAATTACTAGAATGCCAGGTACATAATAAGCGTTAACAGTTGTTAGAAATATAGTGCAGTAATTAGCCTGAGAAAAACGAAGATATGTGTTATAGGGGAAAAACAGAGGTAAGAAGGGAATTCATATGATAATATTGTGTATTGATGATCGGTAAAGACAGGAAAGAGGAAAGAGTTGAGGAAACATGATCTGCTAAGGTGAAAAAATGTGACCTGGATGCATTTCACAAGTTTTATTGAAGTAGTGTTAGAAAAAAAAAAAGGATGGCTATACTCTATTGGAAAAGTTGGCAAACTAAAATTCCTATTATGACATAAATTTGAGTTTCAATCATAAATACATTTGGAGAGATTTAGCTATAGAAAATAAATTTGGATCTAGAACAGATTCAGTTCACATCAAATGGACAGAAAGAAAAATTAGACTGTTGCTGTTTCAAAGAACCAGCTTTGGCATATTGAGGAAAATGTTTAGTGAAGTCAGCTAGACTGATACACACCTGACCCTAGAAAAAAATTGATTTATTTTAAAATACCAGTGGTCCAAAAATGATATGAAATTGTAATGACTCTTCATCTATTCTTTTAATATTGATTTTGGACGTGATTTCCAGACATAAATAGATAAACAAGCACTACAGACAGGACTTTGGTGATCAGCTAAGAGTTAAGAAAGAACAGGAAAGGAATATAAGCAGTAGAGAAATCTACAGCTTAGAAATCCTAAAATGTAAGATTTGCCATAATTCAAGTTTATTTAGCAATAGTAGAGGAAATTAAAAGAAATATTGACTAGTTTAAAAAAAGGAGGAAGGGCAGGAAGTGTGATATTTTTTATTGGGTGGACAACATATAGCTAATATTCAAACTACCTGTGACCTTATTTGCCTGAGTATTAACATAGATGATAATACATCAGGATCAACGCAGAATGGCCTGTGAGAATGAGATATAGAGATAGAAATGACAACACAATTTAAATAATTTAATACAATCAATTGAATTATCTTAGTAACAGATTAACTGTGAAAACTAGCACATAAAATTAGGTAATGAGGATTCAGACAATGAGTCTGTTAAGTGAGGAATGTTACTGTTCTTCACAATATGCCAAAACAAGTAGTGAAGGGTATGAAAAATTGAACAAATGAGAATGCCAAGCAAGCCTAAACCACTTTTTGATAAGGTAGAATATCTTCTCAGCAGGGGAACAAACCAAAAGGATCTCCTTGATCTTCTAAAAGGAACAGATATGCCACATGCGGACTATTAATTCATATGGAAAAGATGGCTGTAATTATGTGAAAATTAAAAAAAAATAGTCAAAATTTAAAAAACATGGGATTATACTAGGAAGTGAAACTCCTGATCTGGAAGGAAATTGTCAATAGAGATCCTCGAAGGGAATTGGAACTGATGTAAACTTCTTTTTTAAATACGAGAGGGCATGTGAACATGCAAATCTGGGAACCACAGTAGGCTGGTCTGTTAACAAAGGAAGAACTAAATGTCTTTGAGGACAGAGTTATAAAATGGGATGAAATTCAATTGTATATCATGCAAGGTCATGCACGTAGATACTATCAGGTGCAAAATCACCATCTGGAAATGGTAACAGTGTATTAATTGCTAACTTAGTGGATTAATTGCTATAAAAATGTCTCAGAGCCACAAATGTACTTGTGATGAGGGTGAAAGATGATGGAGAAAGCAGAGAAATACTAATTATACAATACAATAGCAAAAAATGAGTTTGCAAATTGTGGGATGATTTTTTTCTGGAGTGTATGATCTGTAAAGAAGACTGCCAAATAGTGAAGATAAGTTTATGAGTTAACTTTTTGCATCTAGCTTGCAACAGGAGAAGCCAGATGACTTGCCAAACAGGACCATCTAGTGCCCTATATCCAGCCACCAGCCAATTATTTCAGAAACGTAAAGACAGAAGGGATACAAAAGTGTGTCCTGTTGATGTTATCTGTTTGAAAGACCTAAGTCTCACATCTGATCTAGTAGGAGCAGCTGAGAAAATGTTACAGATTCCTCTTTCTTTACTGGCAGAGAGATTTCACTACCACGGAGATCCACATGCAACTGAGACACTAACTGAGATGCACGTACACCAACTGAAATTATGTTTTAATTAAGGGATTGTGTAATTTAATTTAGGGATCACGAAACTGAAAACTCAGCTATTACAGTGGCTGTAAGAAGGAAACTGTCCTCAGCTATTTTATTTCTTAAAAATTTCCTCTAGAATTGTTCCCGTCAGTTAAATTAGCTGCAGACTTTCTCAGATACTTAGGGTTCTATAACATTAGCTGTGACTACAACCAGAATTGGAGCCTTCATGAGTTCAGAGGCAGAACAGATTTTATGTGATCTGTGATTTCTTTAATACCAGGAGTCCTTCTAATATTGATGGGTGAAAACACGGCAATCATTTTAGACAAAGTAAGCATTTGTGTATAATATAAGCCTTGTATTCAGTCCTGGGAATAACAATCTTCTGAAACTCCTTTCAGCAACTCCTTCTGCAAACCCGAGAAAGCATTAGCATGCTGAAGAACTCTTCTGTCTGGCAACAACACAGGTCTCTAATTTGAAAAGATTCTTAACCTCTTGACTTCCTGCCAAATCCGGTCTGCAGATGTCATAGTTTTATTCCAACAAAAGCACAATGAATCTTTCTGTGTATCATGATTGAATATGACCTGCCTGACCTAGAACCTGTCAGATGAACTAGAGTAAAGTCACTACGGTAGACATTGAACCAGCATTTATCCATGTTCTCGAAGCATCAGAATATGCTGGAAAAGTAGCACAGCAAGCTGTAGGCAATCCAGGAGACTCTTAGAGTGCATTTAAGATAATTTCCTAGTCTGGCTAATAGACCCGCCCACCTGAGGGGATGCAATGCTAGACCTGATGGTCACCGATACAAGTGAACTCATCAGTAATATTAGGATTGGAGGCAGCCTGGTCTGCAGTGATCACACATTGGTGGAGTTCAGTGTCCAGAGGGATATGGGACAGGTGAGTAGCATAGTCAGGACCCTAAATTTCAGGAAAGCAGACTTCCAGCTCTTCAAGGTGTTACTCCATAGGACCCCCTGAGACATGATCCTTGGGGACAAGCGAGTGGAATAGAGCTGGCAAATATTTAAGGATGTTTTCCCAAAAGTGCTCAGTCCCCAGTGCTGGAAATCAGACAGGAAAGTGGTGTGGCTGGGTTGAGACGTACTGGTCAAACTCAAGAGCAAGAGGGAACTGCACAGGCAGTGCAAGTAGGGACAGGGAACTTGGGAATCCTATAGGGGTGCTGCCCGGTTTTGTAGGGGGAAGGTCAGAAAGGCCAAGGCACAGCTGGAGCTGAACTTCTACACGTACATCTATTAGAAAAGGAAGATTAAAGAGAACGTATCTCCACTGATGGTTGAAAATGGTGAACTCATATCAACAGAAGAGGAGAAGGCTGAGTTACTCAACAAATATTTTGCCTCAGTATTCACTGACAACCACTCTCCTCACCCCTTATGGGTCATGGGACAACAGGGTGGTGACCAGGAGGGCAAACTTTCTCTACTATAGAGGAGGATCAGGCTCATGACCACCTGAGGAACCTGAACATACATAAGTCCATGGGACCTGATGAGATGCATCCCAGAGTCCTGAGGGAATTGGCAGATGTGGTTAACAAGCCACTCTCCATGATATTTGAAAAGTCATGGCAATCGGGAGAAGTCCTTGGTGACTGGAAGGAGGGTAATATTGTGCCCATTTTTAAAAAGGGTAGAAAAGACGACCCTGGGAACTACTGACCTGTCAGCCTCTCCTCTGTACCTGAGAACATTGTGGAACAGATCGTCCTAGAAGCTATGCTAAAGCACATGGAGGACAGGGAGGTGATTAATGGCAGCCAGCATGGCTTCCCCAGGGGCAAGTCCTGTATGACCAACTTAGTGGCTCTCTATGATCAGGTGACCACAGCAATAGACACAGGTAAACCGACAGACGTGATCTATCTAGACTTCTGTAAAGCCTTTGACACAGTTCCCCACAACATCCACTCTAAATTGGAGGGGTATGGATTTGATGGGTGGACGGTAAGGTGGATAAGAAGCTGGTTGAATGGTCATATTCAGAGAGTAGTTATCAATGGCTCAAAGTCCAGATGGAGATCCGTGAAGAATGGTGTCCTTCAGGAGTCCATACTGGGACCAGTGCTGTTTAATATGTTCATTGATGATATAGACAGTGAGATTGAGTGTATCCTCCTCAAATTTGCAGATGACAGCAAGCTGAGTGGTGCAGTTGTCACATCAGAAAGGCAGGATGTCATCAAGAAGGACCTGGACAAGCTGGAGAATTGGGCCTGTGAGAACCTCATGAAGTTAAACAGGCCCAAGGGTAAGGTCCTGCATATGGGTTGGGTCGATCCCCAATTTCAGTACAGGATGGGGGATGATGTGATTGAGGGCAGCCCTGCAGAGAAGGACTTGGGGGTGCTGGTCAATGAGAAGATTGACATGAGCCAGCAATGCGTGCTCACAGCCCAGAAGGCCAACTGTATCCTGGGCTGCATCAAAAAAAGCATGGCCAGCAGGTCGAGGGAAGTGATTCTGCCCCTCTGTCCCTCTCTTGTGAGACCTCATCTGGAATACTGTGTGCAGTTCTGGAATCCTCAATGTAAGAAGGAGATGGAGCTGTTGGAATGGGTCTAGAGGAGGGCTACAGAGATGATCTGAGGGCTGGAGCACTTCTGCTCTGAGGACAGGCTGAGAGAGTTGAGGTTGTTCAGCCTGGAGAAGGCTCCGAGGAGATCTTATAGCGACCTTCCAGTATCTGAAGGGGGCCTACAGGAAAGCTGGAGACGGACTGTTTACAAAGGCTTGTAGTGATAGGACCAGGGGGAATGGGTATAAACTGGAGAGGGGCAGATTTAGACTAGACGTAAGGAGGAATTTCTTCACTATGAGAGTGGTGAGACACTGGCACAGGTTGCCCAGGGAGGTTGTGGATGCCACACGATTGGAGGTGTTCAACGCCATGTTGGACGAGGCTTTGGGCAGCCTGGTCTGGTGAGGCATGTCCCTGCCCGTGGCAAGAGAGTTGGAATTAGACCTTTAAGGTCCCTCACAACCCAAACTGTTCTATGATTCTATGATTTCTTTTTTTTTTTTTACTAAACCTTTAATAGATGTCTGTACAGAATAACTTTATGAGGTGCTGCCTTCCCACATATACTCAGAAACCGTTGTTGTATTCAGCCAAGGTTTTTGTCTCTGACCTAGATTGTAAGGAATTGACATATTATGAACTGCTGCGCCCAGATTGGTTACATGGTCTGAAGAGGAGAGCCAACCATAAATTGTTAAGCTCATAGGATTTCATGGCTGAATTGCTTCCTCAATTTGCTTTTATGGAAGATCAAAAATTTTAACAGCAACATAAAGAGGTTTGGAATATTAGACAATTGACGATGACATTTTCCCAATTAAATGATATACAAGACATATGATTAATTTAATCTGCTTTTAGTTGTTGGCAATGTGTTCTTCTGTCTTAGTTCTGTTTATCTTAGGCTTTCTCTATAGATGGTAGAAAAATGCTGTAACTGTTAGGCATGTAATTAAACTGGAAGGCTTGAGAAAAAAACAGTCCAATTTTCAGTTTTGAGTTAGACTTATTATTCTGTTGTATTTTCATTTAATTTGCCTGACATTCTGCTCTGCATTCAGCACAACTTCTATTTGCTTGAGATGAATTTCAATTACCTTCTCATCAGTTGTTTGTTAAATATTATATTTCCTCCTCTTCTTCAGGAAATTTCTCATACATTATAGAATTCCAATCAAAATTCCTCAGAGCACTCAGCTTTCTTTCACTACTCTCTTTCTCAAAGTCAAAACACTTTTAGTACACAGCATTCTCTCATGAGTATTTCAAACGCGATGGTAAGCTGATAAGCAGATCCAGGATGCTCTGTATCTTAAACGTGATTTCTTATACTTAGCTCATTTCTTAGGAACAGGCATGGAATTGCCTTGAACTATAAAACCTGTTCAAGGAATTACTGGAAACAAAACAAGGCCGCACTAAGAATATGTAACTTTTAAGAATGTATTCTTCTTTATAATTACATTCCTGTTACCCTAATCAATATCAGAGTAGTTTAAATGCCTCATGATCAATGTTTCTGCCTTGTTTGGGAGGTGTCTCTTATCTCTAAAAGGTTGCCATGATCTACTTTTTACAACCTCACTAAAGGTTCCTTGCCAAAAGTCATTTGACTCCATATTTGGCTATAAAGACACTTAAACTGCCTCTATTGTCAGATAAAATTGTACAGTTTTTCCTTTCATACTACATAGAGCTGCTATGTATTTTTGTCTACAGACCGCATGGTATTTTCACTGCAAGAATATTTTAACTTTTTATCAGGTGCTTTTATTATCCTGAGTCTAATATTCTTCCTCCAACTTGAGGGAGAATATTACATTTTGCCTGAGTTTTTAACCACCCCCTCTGTACTTGCCATCTCTACCACCTAGCATTTAACTTGTTGCATGTTGTGAGTTCCTCCAGGAGATAAAGCACAATCTTTCAGCCACTACAAAAAAATGAATAATCTTGGCTTGATTTGTGTATCTTTATCAAGCTGTATACTTGGGCAAAAAGTGCGTGGAGCTTATCTGACTTAACTTAGGAATCTAAATGTTAGACATAAAAGGATAAGCCAGCTACCTGAAGCTTCTTTTCTGGTCAAGGTATCCACTTCCAGAGAGATACTGACCTTAGGCTCATAGTGGGATGTGGGAAAATCAGATGATTCATTCTTTGGAAATACCTGACATCAGCAGCACTCAGTTATGCGAAACAGATCCCACCCATGAACTTTCTGCAGCCTCACAGAATCAGCTAGATGGCATGATCATCATGTCAAATTACTGTCTTTGAGGTCCTGGTCTTACTCCTTTCATCTACATGTTCATCTGAACTCCTCACTGCATTCTGGCAACTACAGTGGATAACAAATGACATCTGGAGCCCAGCCACCAAATCACCTCAGTGCTCTAACCATGGCTGCAACCATTACAGTGTTCTTTGGTGGCATCCCATCGAGTAAAAGCCACATCAATATTTCTATTTCTAGGAAACATTTTTAATTTCTCTTGACAGTGGTACCTTTTCTCTTATATCGCCAGAAGACCATGCAGAATAGACATATCAGGTGATTCTAATTTTCTAACCCATTATGAAATTTTTAGTAATATATTTAGCTTTTGTAGACTGTTTCTTCTCCTTTTTCTCAGCTTATTTGGCAGAACTGACTATTTATGAAGTGCTCCATTGACCCTTCTATTATCAATACATCTCTATTTTTATGTTCAATAACTTCCTCACAAGTTCAGTCACCCTCATGCCCAGTCTTTTTCAGGAATGCTTATATTAAGTGCCTCAGTTCTCAGAGGCTATTATTCCACTTTCCTCTTCTGAGTACTCCCCTCAGCCTTGCTTCTTTCCCAGACATTTACGTAGTCATTGTCTTTCTGCTGCCTTACATTTTTGCACTGTGCCTCCGAAGTAGTCTTTTTGCTGTGCATTCACAGCTTGTACACCTTTCCCGATGTCATTGCTCCTTTTGCTTTTGATACTAACTGCATGTCATCTATTATTTTGTCATATTCATTGATCTTCATGAGAAAATAAACCAGTTGCTCTAATTTGGCAGTCTGCTCTTCTAGTACCACAGCTAACTTACACAAAAAAAGTATTTTTGAATGTCCCCAGCTTGATAATCAGGAACACTCCACAGTCAAAATGTTCCATTATAGATATCATAAACTTCACAGATACTTAAAATGAAGTAATTCACAAATAATCTTGGCTTAACCTCTGAGAGGATAAAATAAAGACAACTAAAAGACAAGGATTAAGATATTTTCCAGGCAGTTTTCAACCCTTTTATCTAAATGAAATATTCAATTTAGAGGAAAACATAAAAGAACATTCTTTATTCTTTTAACTATTAAATGACTGACCACAAACTGTTCGCTACTCTCCTGTTCTCAAAGAACGCTGAAGAACGTGGATCTATGCATGCAAAATCTGGACATAATCTTGTTAAATATGTTGGTAGCAGAGACAATCGTTTGCTGCATCATGTGAGCTGAAGCTGAGTGCCCAGGCATCAAAACTCATCATAAGGCACCCCCTCTGCCCCCCCAGCCACCAAGCCTCCTTCTGCACAAACTGGGGATAATAGATTAATTCTAAAAAGCAGAACTAGGTAAAACAAAGAATTGGGCACTGGAGTCTTTGCATATTAGCATTATTGATGCTTGAGTGCCTTGCCTATCTAGTCTTCATTTAAAATAACTGTGTAATTTATAGCTGCATAAATTTATTGGTATAAGTTTTAAAACCCTATAAAAAAAACTTTCCAAAACTTATTTTCCCATTTTCGACATTGCAAAGAGACCAAATGTTTAACTTAGGAAATATATAGTAAATAATAATTAAAAAAATCTGGCCAAGAGTTTTACCTTATTTTTCATTTGTTTTAACTAGCTCTACAAGAAAATCAAAATAAAATTAATGTCCTAAAAGACTTCTCTATTTACAAAAATAAAATATGTATGACATGTCTAATTTAAAATCCTTACAAGATGTGTAAACTAATTCATCAATAAGTTTTCAGTTCTCAAAAAGTAGATATTTTTTCTAATAAATTTAAGGGAAAACCAATGAGAAATAAAGAAACTAATTTCCTGTGGTTTTGAAATTCCAGTACTGTAATTAATTCATTTTCATTACTTTTGTTGAAGCAACCTGTCTGAAACTGTGGACTAGTCCTAAAAGATAAACAAAGCTTATATCAATGAGCTGGATTTTTGGGTAGACAGCCTTTCAGAGTCACTGTCAGACACAGGGCTTCTAAAAAGGTGGGCATAACTCACCTATACAGGTTTAAACCATCTTCTTCAGTGCCCCTTTCTACTTACCTTCATTTCTGAAGGTCTTTTAAACGTGTTGACAGATTCAAGAGTGACAGGATTTTATCATCATGCACAAAATATGTCTCCCCCATGCTGCTCTGCAAGCACTCCCAGACTTTTTTGGTATGGAATCCGGTTTCCATACCAGTTACTTTAATGCTGAATCTTTCATATAGTAGTATTATTATTAATTAAAAAAGAGATATTTACACAGTTCCTGCGTGATGCATCATAAAAACCTGTCTTTTTTCCACAGATTTGTAGATTTCAAAGATGAGGTTTGTAGATTTGGAGAGATAACTGTGGCAAAGCTATAGAGAAATAGAAAGTGCGTGGAGATTATCCAAATAAAATAAATTATTGTTATTATGATAATACCTGGTGAGGTACCTTAGCAGATAGAGTTTATGTGAATGATCTCAGTTAGCCACAAACTATTAGTTTCAAGGAGTGTGCAGTATCACAAGTGTGATAAAGTCCTCAGTGACTTGCCAGGACCAGAAGGGGTGAAAGCTTTGCAGTCAATACAACAAGCACACAAAATATTTTGTTTTAGCAGCATTCTGTACTTACATTTTATCATATATATGTTGTATTTATTTTTATGTACCTAAAAGATTTATTCTATTGTCATATTCACTGCCTTTCAGTTACTTAAATTTGCTTCAAATTAAAGAAAGAAAGATTCGGATTAGGTGCTAAGAATAACTTATAAATTCTAATTTTGGAAAAAAAAAAAAGACTGTGGAAGGTCCATTGCTGAAAGTCTAAAGACAGCTTAGATAACTATCTGCCTTATATAGATTGAATTGATCCAGCCTTGGGTTACAAAGATGAACTAGATGACCTCCCAGGATTGTCTGTGATTCAATGCTTAGAAGCATTTCAGAAAGGGGCTAGAAATTTAATCTTCAAAACTTGCAGAACATCTGAAAACACTGTGAAGCAGGTTCACACCTGATTCTTCTTAGAGATACTGGTTTCTCTGGAGTGCTTCTTTGAGGCTGCTTGTTCCTATGCAGCTCTTTTGCTTTACGTAGTACCCAAATATAATCGACATTTAAATAGAGAAGCTAAAGTTTTCTGGCATTAAGGTTTCACTTGTTGAAATTTGTTTGGAAGTTTATTTTATGCCACAATGTACACTGGCAAAAATATTGCTGCTAAACTATATGACAATCAGACTACAGTCTGAAGCATGACATTCGATTACCTTGTCTTAGCATGCAGAACTGCAAATGTTACTAATGGTCATAAAATTATCCAACCCTTTTAAAAATCAGACACAGTATTTGACTTGATGACCTTCTACAGTCATGAAATTCACATTCAGATTGAAATGATATCAGTCTGGAGGATCTGACAGAGCTCTGGTGCAAGTGTCACGGCTCTGCCACTGAGGTGGAAAAGAATCTTAATGAGCTGTTATGTAGGAAATGTAAGTACCTTTGAGTTTCACTGTTTTCTGATTTATTCACTTAATATAGATCATAAAATGTAACTTTGGGATACCTTGCATTTTCACTTGTAGTAAACAGGTACTGGGTAATAGTTCACTATCTTACTTGCTCTTTATCAGCACATCGTATCCACTGGACTAGACGCCATCTGAAAAACAGTGCAGTGAGCAGTATGAAGGTACTAAGGAGAAGCATATTTATGCACGTCTGATAATCATCTTCATATGGGATATGAAGAGTTTCTTTACTTTTTTTTTTTCAAGTGTGAAGAGCAGAAGGACACTTCCTTTTGTATTAAGTGTTCAAAACAGGAGTTGTCAGAGTGGCTAGTGTTGCTTAAGTAGGAAAAGGGACTCCTCTTAATTTGGAAACCTGATGGCAACATGTTAACATGATGAATTCTTTAATTTCCAATTATCTGAAACACCTGTTTATCCCTCAGTTTTAAACCATTTTTCATATGGCCAACCCCAAATCTTGCCTGCATGCTAGCAAAACTAAAAGTCTTCAATAATATAATATCATAAAATTATTTGCTTGCAGCATCAGAATCGGCAGCAATGCGTCAATTTAAGCATTTGTGATGGAAAATGGTTTCCAGCATGGCTATTATGCAGAAGGTTGGTCAGGGTATTTTGGCTAAAACAGCCACATATCCCCTCACATAGTAAGTGTTCAAGCTTCTGTATAGCTGGAGAATGTCTCACTTTCTGTACTGCAGCCCTGTTTGGAGGAGGCTCAGCTTTTTTAATCCAGTGAACACACAATATCAGATGAAACTCGATGCTTAATGTTTTTTTGCTGACTGTTTCTAGGTTAGTCCCACACTTGGTACCGAGGAGTGAGTATTCTGCAGAGAAAATGCAGAGTCAGTGAGGAGTGGTAAACCACTATTACCTATGAAGGAACACTGGAGCATATATTAACCCCTCAAAATTCCTCAGTTCTGTAGCATATTACTGTTTCCCAGGAGTTCAGACCTAGCTATGCAGGGGCTGTATGTCCAGGGCTGCTGATCATCATCTGTGTGCCAGACCCTGACACAAGAGTCTCCAGGTATTGAGATGGAGATGTGTCTGCCCTTACTGCCAGCTGTCAGGGAGACTTTATTTTGGATGCATGGGGAGTTCAGACTGATGTAAAATCTGAGCCCATGAACTGGAAACTATTGTGCAAATGTGCATGCACACAACTGTGTCAAGGACACTCACATGCCTGTGAGATGTGTGCTGGGAATAGAAACCTTTTTTTTAAGCTTTAGATAACAAATTAGGTGATTGATATGGGCAGTGGCATAAGGCCTCAGATGAATAACGTCAAGTGTGTTTCGGTGTTTGTACTTCTCATTTCCATTTTCTAAGTTATCTGAAGCTGCCGCAAATTCTTCTGCTCCAGGTCAAGCCTTTCTGCAGAACATGAATCCAGATTAAGGAAGAGTTCACAAAAGGCTGCAAATGCTTTCTCTTCCTTGCATCTTGCTTCCTTATTCTCCTCACAAACTCTGAGAAACTCTGGTCTAGATACAACCTTTTTTCTCTACATAACTTCAGCTCACAGGAAGGAATGGATACTTCAGGTTGGGTTGATGTCGTAATTGAGCAGTTTTCTTTTCATATTGAGTCACTATGGAAGATCAAATATAAATTGCAAGAGGGCTATTCTTAACAGGTTACTGCTCATAGTAGTGTGTAATGATAAACACCTCTAGATTGGACATTGGAGAAATGAATAAAAGATGAAGAGAAATAAAGCTGAAGAATTACGATTTTACCAAAAACAACCGTTAGGTCCCTGCCTCAGAGAAAAAAAAACGAACCCAACAACAAGTAGGTATGACAGCCCTGGTCACACAGATCCCTCTCTGTAAACGAGGCTGTTGGTAACTCTGATTACATATTACGTATGAAACATCTCCATATATTCAATGTTTTGATACTCATATTTGCTAAAAACTCCTAATTTGGCAGGGATTAAGCATTGTGGGCTCTTCCATTGTGAACTGAATCTCTCAGACACCAATTAACATTTCATTGCTAAGACTAGTCGATTTGCTATTTCTAGCTGTGGCCAAATTTCTGCATTTGAACTTTAAAGGCTTTGTTTGTATGGTCTGTAGCACAGTAGAAAATTGCAAAAGCACCCAAATCCTTTGTAAATGACATAAGCTAGAAAGGGCCAGCCTGTTGCTGAACTAATATGATCCCATTTCTGTATTATTGCAAGCTTTACTGATTTGCTGTTCATAAACATCTGCAAAACACAGTCCTGCTGAAAGCCACTCTGATTCATTGGAGAAGCTGGGAGACACTAATGGATTTGATTTGCTTGTCAACAAATAGGTGTTGAGTGCTATTTGAGACACTAAAGTGTCCCAGAGGGCACTTGGGGGCTGCTCCGTGAGGGCACATATTTCCCTCAAGTCCCTCATTATGTCAGCCAGTACTGCATCTCTCGTATCCTAAGACATCCCAAATGACAAGTAATGGCACTTGTGTGCAATTGAATTGAACTCCTACAAGCAGGATTCATGTTGAGATTGTGAGTACCTAATTTTAGATGTCCAGCTGTGGAATGGAGGTGCAGGATGGGATTTTGTTGCCTAATGTGGATACTTAGGGTCACTGTATACATGCTAAAGTGACTGATGTATCAGCTTGGGGCAGTAGGATGTGGCACAGGACTTACAGGTGATTCATGTGCTTCTGGAGAGAAAGATGGAAATGTAGTGGGATACCCTAGGATGGCCCTGGGCACTTCGGTTTAGGCAGCTATATAAAGTCCAAGCTATTTGATGGCAAGTTTATTCTAGAAACAGCAAAATAGCTACGTGGCTAAATATGTTATGGATTTAAATTTTGGTAGTGGAAAAAAATCTATAGTTCTGTTTCTATGTTTGTTCTGTCTGTGAATTTGTTAATCTTTGCTTTTTAATTGTTTATTTTACCTGTGCTTGCATCCTTTCCCACTATAATATACGAGAATATATTTTTTATCTGAAACTTGTATTCGCTTTAAGCATGACGTTTCTGCAGGCATATTGCTATATTTGTGCCACATCAAATGTTGATATGGTGCAGGAGAAAATTTGTTGTGACTGCTTGTTTATTTGTGGATTAGTACAGCATGTCAGGGCACTCTAAAATATCCTATTCACATTTGTATCAGTGAAAAGCACTTGTGATCCTTGGAAACTGGAAAATAACATGTAGATGTCCATGATGGATGGCAAAAAGTGCTGTTGGAGAGGTTTTCATGCGAGAAAGGAATAATCAGCTTTTTGGTGTTAGATTTCAAAATGCCTGAGTAGCTGTATTCCAGTAGGGTTTGTTCTTTGTTCCCTGTGGTGATCTTCTTAGTTGGCAAGAAACCATTATTCACAAAAGCATTGTATCTAATATGGCCATGCCCCCCTCTTCACACATCTGATGTTGTGCATCTTTATGGAAGAGTTCTTTGTTATTGTTTGTATAACTGCTGAACATGTATGGATAACTTGGCAGATGTATATCAGCCATGCAGTGTCCTCTTCATAGTCTATCAGTTAGCCAAGAAAGCCCTGCCATCAACATAAAAAAGTGTGAATTTTCAGCAGTAAAAGGTATTTCTACTCCCTTTGGCCCAATATGTTATTTGTCAGCTTGCCCCTACTTATGGACAGCTGTTACACGCTATGGATACTCTAACAACAATTGGAGAGTATAAAAAATGTTAGAATACATAATAAGTAAAAAAAAAAGAGAGAGAAAAAAACCCCAAACTTCTGATGTTAAAATATATTGTCAATCTTTCAAAAATCAGGCCTCAGTACTTCTAAGAGAAATCAAATACTTAAATCTCACAGGATTCCTAGACAACACTTTGAAAAGAACTCATTCATAGACAGTATTGCTGATTTGAATGTTTCCTGTAATATATCACAAATGTGATAGTTTGAGCCTGAGACATATTTAGCCTGTGGTATGGTGTCCTCACATTTTCCAGGGACAAGTCTTTGAATAGATCCTTTCCAGAAAATGAACATTTTCTCAAAAAAGCCCTGAGTTTTACTTGGTTATGCTAAAACAATCTAGAATTGTGGCAATAGCAGCAAAAAAATTATACTACATAACTCAGATATTTAAATCTGTGTGTATGGAGTCCCACAACACTGACTGTCAGTCACAACATATGCCTACAAAGACCACAATGCTAAATGTATTCTACTATCATAAGCATAATTACTTTCTGAAATCTATGGTTGACAGGAATAGACAAAGGGAAGAGGAATAGAAGATCGATTTTCCACGTGTTAGTGTAGTCCATCTCTCTTTAGAAACATTTTGACATAGCAGGTGTTTTTAAAACACTGTGACCAAGGGCTGTAAATACCTTTTGGCATGTCCATGACATACTTGAATAAAAAAACAATGTGTTTTGCCTTCAGGGTGATGGACTTTCATGTTGTCAGCCTCCCAGTTGTCTTGGTTCATTGTCTGTTCTCTTTTAAACTAGGACACCTATTGTATAGCTGGGTATAAAGAGGAGGATATGTTTCATCTTTTATAAGGAAGTCCAAAAGGTAGAGTCAAAGACAAGAATAACTAAAGATGTTTTGTCTTCTGATGAATAAGAATTAGATCCCAGTATCATACTGTCAAGCTGCACCACAACTATCCCTTTATTTAGGTTTTGTTCTATAGCACAAGAACTTCAAATCCTCTTCATCCTTAACCTCCAGGGGAATATACTTTCTTTATCAACAGACAGAAAAAAATTAAACCGAATGTCACATGCATTTGGAAATCCACAACAAATTTCATGATAAGTATTAACTCTCTAGAGGGAGATATTTGAACTCAGTAAGAAAAGTAATAGGCAACTTACATGTGACTCCCAGCTGGAAATGCCTTCCCTTTCTGCCCTCATCTTTCCTTTACTTGCATTGTCCAAAACACAAGCAAATTGTATCATGCAGAATTTGCAAGTATAGTTTCTGAATGCATTAGGAGGGTTAATTCCTTGGAGCAGTCAGTATTCTTTAGTGAGGAAAGCTATTGAAAAGCTATTTTTTGCTTCAGTGCCTGAGCAGGATGGAACCATTTGAAGGTTCAACTTTTATAGCATAGTAAACCTATTTTTTGTACTGAAACTGAAACGAAACAAGACAATACCGTGTATTTTACACTTGTAGTAATATAATAGTATAAGGTTATGTTGTGCTTATGCACTAGAACTTGGAATTTCACCCAAATGTGAGTCATTCAGTACCTGGATATTTTTTTGTTTAGTGTGCTTTTTCTCACACAAAGGCATATATGCTGCAGTTCAGTACACAACACTAGCTGTAAGGAAAGTAAAACACTTCAATTGTCGCAGAACAGTGGGTGTCACAAAGTTACAGATTGTTAACTAAATGTAATGATATGTCAAATTTGGAAGGTATTTTCAGTACAGCAGAGGACTGGAATGTTATGAAATAAAAAATAGCAATGTCTTGGGAACAGGAATAGTAGGAATGAAGTTAAATTTCATAGAACAAAGTGTGAACACCTGATTTTAGGGAGTAATAATAATATGGGAATGGTCATAAGTTAGAAATAGAAGGAGATGAGAAAAATCTTTGTGTACTAGCTGAACAGTATAAATATGAGCTGCTGATCTGGCGTGTTTGTTAACAAAGTTAAATCAGTTCTAGGATATGTAAAAGGGAAACAGGGACAAGACGGCCTTAATGCTGTGGTGCTGTGCACTGGTGGTACCTCCTTCAGAAAACGATGTTCAGTTCTGGCCACCAAAAAAGGTCCATTTAGAGTGGCACAGGAGCATAGAAGTCCTAGAAGTATATTAAAAGAAGTGGAGGCTTTGTTTTAAGGACGGAGGTGAGTAGAGGTAGGTTAGCCTGCTGATTGTACTGAGCTGAAAGCAAAGAAAGGACATGTTGCTGTCCATAAGTATATCACAAGGTAAAACTTCAGGCTACAAGCATTATTTAACTTTGAAGATGGTGTTAGCAGAAGAACAGGTGAATGTAATCCGACCATGAATACATTTAGCCTAGCAGACAGAGAAAAGTTAAAGAAAATTAACACATGAAGTTCAAACCCAGGTTTTTAATAGCAGTTATAGGGATAAAACAAAGAAAACAGAAATATTTTAATTTGAAATATAAAAATACTGTAAGCAGATAACGTAATTTATTGTTTTCAATAGTAGAAAACTGGACATACAGACTTAGCATGTTCCTCTCCGTCTTATAGGTGTGCAAGATGATGGCTACTGATACACAAGATCAGAAGACATTTAAGGAGCTTTATACTGCAGAGCAGATAGGGAGGCAGATGAGAACTTACACAGAAAAATGAAGGGAGGTAATATACTGATGTTTTTTGTTTATGTGTGAGAAAGGCTTACTCTTGAAAATAGTTGGCTGAGTTCTCTGTAATTCAACATGATCTAATGTATCATGAACGCTTAATGGTAATAATAAAAGGATGCACACTGCTATACTCCAAGGTGGTTCTGAGGACTGCTCCATTAATGATCCACAAACGACTTGCATTTCTTATACATGGTGACTTCATTCTGTTAAGGCCGTACATCTTTCGGTGGGATTAAAGAAACATAAATACACCTGCACCCAAGTTGAAGAATCATGCAAGCTTGATGACAGCAGGAGCTTACTGACATGCTGAATCTCCAGTTATACAAATGCTACGGAACTGCAAAACTCTAGATGATAAATCTAATTTTTGTTAATAAATATGACAAGGTAATATTATGTATTCTCTTTCTTTGGGTCGCATCTTCCTCACACGACCTTCGTTCTTGAGCCAATGAAAGTGCAAAGATAAATAGCAACAAAACAGTACAGATACAGAATAACTGGAGTTTCAGAAAATCAATATCTAAATATTTGTAATAAATTATACAATGAATAAATAAATAAATAATCAAATTAGGCACATTTGTAATAAATTAGGGATTTGAGACAGATTCACTTCATTACAGATGAAGGTCTTAACCACTGTATCACTGGCTGTGCTGGAAATGTTGAGCTGCATCATATCAGCTTCCCCTTCCCCCATCTCTCTCTTTCTCCCCGATTCCTTCTTCTCCCTGACCTTTACAGTTTCCACAGGGAGGATATTGATATGAAAAAATCTAGAGTAAGTGTTCTAACTTGTGCCCCATTTTGATGATAATGGGTGCAGAACTGAAATAAATTGACCATTTAATCTTAGGTACAGCTTTTCTTCTACCTCTGAGAACTATGTTGGGATGTCTAGGCTACATGTACAGAAACAGAAGAATAAAGATTTAAACTTAGCTGTTTTGAGAACTGATATTTCACCTTTTTTGTATTTTGAATACAGTTCACCTCCAGCAGCCTCCTTTTCATACAAGGAGTTAATACATTTCTAGCCATTGCTCTACAGATATTCCAAAGTGAGTTGACAACAAACCTAGCCTTACGCACAGCAACTACTTTCAGGAACAGCCTCATATACCTTAAGTAGCATCTGCGTTGTTCATTTGCAGATAAAAATACCGTTGCCAAGTTTACCAAGCAGTTCAGAGCTGATTTGCTTGAGTGATCTTTCCTTTTATTATTTATTAGTTCCTCAGCATTTTTGATGTGCAAAATTGATAAGTTTTGATTTAATTTTTTTCTTGGTTGTCAAAAAGAGATTAGCTAGCATGGAATCTGGAACTTAACCTTGGAAAATCTTCAAATAAAATGCACACATCCTTAAAGGTTCCCAGTCTAAAATTATGTTTGAGACTTGTCTATTAACAATTTTTTAATGAATTTAATGTCTAACATCCTGATTTTGTGTTGTGTAATTTCTTACAATGGTATGTAGAACCAAATGAAATTCTCTACTGAAATCTAGCAACTTATGACTAACCTCATACCTCTGTTATAAAAAAATGGATATCTCATTAATTTGACAAATTCTATTCTCCATAAACCATGTTTGATGACATTAAATATGTTACCTTCTATTCTTTATTAATCAGCTTCCCTATCTAATGTTCCATTATTTTTCCCAAGACAAATGGCAGGTGGACAGGTTTATATTTACCTAGACTACCCCATTTACATTGAAAGCAAAGTACTGACATAATTCTTACTTCCATCCAATGCTCAGGATATAACTCATCAATCCATGATTTATTACAAATAATAATAAATGGTCTAATAAAGCTTATTAGGCTTTTCTAGTAACATTTTTAAGAGCATTTTTAATAAAAGACACTTAGCCTAGATAGCTGCTGTTTGGCATATGCTGTCTTTGTTCTTTTAAGTGTAACGTTTCATCACCATCTCTATATGGTATGACTACATCTAGCTTTTTCCCAGTTCCCAAGCTGAAGTATTTATTCAACATTTCAATCTCTTTTGCAGCATTTTCAACAACTACATCCTTTCCATTTAACAATGGACAAACACTTCTGTAAGGTTGCTTTTGATCCATATATATTTAATGTAATTTTAGTGTACTCAACTCAGTTAGTCATAGAATTCCTTCCATCTTCAGTAGCAATGTTCTGTTATTTCCATTTGTATCCAAAATTAAAATGATCTAATCTATTCAGTTTATCCCTTGTCTTCCTCCTAATCTGTTTATATCTGAAATTTTTCATTTCCTTTATTTCTCTTTTAAGCCAGACTGGTCTAGAATAGGTTTTGCCTTGATTGTAGTGCTTAAATCATCTCCTAAAATACTTCTAAATATCTTTATTATTGTTTACATATTTTTCCCCTTTTAAATTCTTCCTTTTATTGATTAGGCACAAACATCTGTTTGAAAGTGGCCATTTTAAATTAAAAGGTGTCAGAATTACTGTTTGTGTTACATACTATTTACATATAAGGAATGTAATCAAGACATCGCTTTCACTTAAGGAACTACTAACTTTTAGTCCCAGATCAGTTTTGATTTAACTGTCAGGATGACATCTAGTACAAAATTCTCTGAGGAGAGACATAAAACTTTTTGATTTAGGAAATTTTTATGAATCATTGTTCAGAATTTCAAAGGTATTTTATTACTGAAAGTGTCAAACCTGTAGAGCTGTCTTTCATCCTCATATTCAGGAGTGTAAAAGCTTTTTATAAAGCTCATACAGTATAGATACTCTTTTATCTTCTTCCTCTCCATAGACATTGCAAGTAGTGGTTGAAGGGACCAGTCATCCTTTTCCACAGCACGGTTTAGTAGTGCACAGCTGCCTGAAACTAATTGCCCTTGTCACACTCTGCATTAGGAGATTGATCTGTAAACACCAAAAGCATTTACAGCATAATTGTCAGTGAGTTGAAATTGGTTATTGCCACGTACTGCCTCTTCTTCTCTCCCTTATAGCCAGTGAGTTTAACATTCCTATCACAGAAATCTTTCTTCAACTTCCAGTAATATAAAGTAGGTAAAATTCTTTCTTATAGTACTAGTGGTTCCTGTTCTTCCTGTTTACCGCACAAGCTTCTGCCATTCATGAATAGGCAATTAAAGAATTTATTTTCTTCATGTCATTCAGTGTCTTGATTAATTTTGTTCTTGACAACTTGACTGTGCTAAATGAGTGTTTCTTTGCTGCCCCTTTTTAATCTTCCCTTTTGTTCTAAGTTTAATACCATTATTACTAGTCTAGTCAGCTTGTCCTCTGTAAAATTGATTTCCCCTTTAATGATCTGGAGGCAGTGCAAACCGCATAACTCCTCAGTTAGAAAGTGGCTTTACAGTCCACCAAACTAAAATATTGTCTCCCTCTTGCACCCCTCTGATTAGCAGTTAATTCTTAAAATTTCCTGATTCATGTGTTCATTTCTGGGACAATCTCTAAAAAGCCCCTTTGTGCATTTCCATTCTTCATCAGCTTTCTGAACCCTTTGAAATCATTCATAACTGATGGGGAGACAAAGTATATTCACTAAAGAAAAGTTGAGTCTCTGTAACAAGTAATATCCTAAAAGCCTTATCCTTTAGGGAAAATTGGTGGTTTTGACTGCAATTAGCCTGTCCAATACTTTCAATTATATAAGGTTACTGAAAAATTCCTTGAGAAGTTTCCCTTGTTTGCAACCAACTTTTGATATTTTGCAGGAGGAATGCTTTAGGGCTACAAAGGTATCTTTTATCTGTTGCATGAAATTCCTTTCAGCTTTTGCTCCCTGCAGGTACCCTTTCGTCCAAGTGCATGAAGAAGAATACTTCTGTTGCTGTGGAAAAGCAAAGGCACGCTGTTCCCATAATATCCAAGCTCTCAAGGTCTGTTGAATATGAAAAGAGAGAGCAATAGCTGGACTGACTTCTTCCCCCTGACTCTTTCACTCAGCCCATGACCCAGCTCTCCGTCATCCCTTTGGGAAAACACAGTTCTGTAGCTGCCATCTAGTAGGTTAACATGAAAATGGTCTGTGCTGCTGTGCTGCAAGCCCAGAGGTAAAATCATGCTGTATATACAAGTTGACTGTTGAAGTTGTACATTATCGGTTTTACTCTTTGCCTTTTACTTTAAAGAACACCAGAGAAGCATATTCATTGAATGGTTAATATTTTAATGTAGATTTTGCATAACATTTTAATACAATGTTAAATACTTGGAAGTTAGAAAACAGTCTTAGGTTGCCCATGTAAGTACACTCAAGAACTCTCTAGAAATTGCTAGCAAAGGGGTTTGTACTACATTTTAAAGTGCTGTATCTTAATTACAATACAGAAAGGAATCACATTAAAGCTCCATGAGAGCATCATTTACTGACTTTTATGTAACACCGCCTTAGTAACCTTATTTGTCATAGTCTTTGGATGGCGCTGGTATGTCTTTGAGTGTAGATAAAGCTATAATGCCCCTGCTAGTAAAATCACTTGTTGTTAAATCTGTGTGTTGTATCGAGACTAGTTGTTTCCTCTGTTAGACCAGGGCAAAGCATGGGAAGTCATTGTACAGGATAAAAGGGAGCAGTTATACCCAGAAAATTTGAACTCTGTACCAATAAACTCAGTGTTACTTCATGCAGCTCTCAGCTCTCAATTTTAACATTGTCCAAAGTCACTGCAAGAGGGTCCAGATTTATATTATTGAACAAACAAACTTACATAAGTTCAAATGTGGAAATATCTGGTTTCATTCTCCCTTTAGATGCCACACAATGCCTGGGAGGTCTTAAGGAGGAACCAAAGGGGTTTCTTTACTTATTTGTTGCTGACCACGTCTCTTCAAACAAGGCCAGACATCTGGTTTCATGGCCTCGATAACCTGCCTCTAAACAAGGAAAGATAAATACATTTATCTTCACTAATGATTATATTTTATCTAAGCTACATCTTTCTCTAATGATATTGCATATTTTGCTAATAAATATACATATTCTTCTAATGATCAGATACTAATATTATAAGATGCTTTGTTGGGAGTTCATCCACAGTTCAACTTTGCTTCAGGGCCTGTTGCTCAGGCCTCAGTACTTCAGCTGCCCAGCTTGGCAGTGATGCTATAGTGCCCTGAAGGTGACACTTGCACCATTTTGTATCCTATCCCTTTATGCATTTTAGGACATCAATTTCTCTAGACTGTAATCAGCAGCGCACATAGCCCATAGAAGAAAGAAATGTTGGAGGCAAACCTTCTATTTTTCACTCAGATGAGAACAGGGGAATTGGACAAGTGATAATTTTACATCTAGTAAGCAATTTACCCTCCACAATTGTGTATGATTTTATATATTTTAGCACTGAAAGGCTCCTTTTGAAACATGATTCCAGTTTCATTATGCCTCAGTTTCTTTATGTCTAAACCAGAGACGGTTCCTACTTCAACTAAATATTGTCAGTAATATTTGTGAAGCTGTAAGATGTTCTGTAGTCTTCACATGCCAACTGCCCTATCATCACTACATTTTATTTGGTATGAATTGCCTTGATTTGTTTTCCATAGGCTAGGAGGCTTAGAACTTATTGTAAAAAAGATGGCAGTGAGATTTCGAGTTGTACTTATTTGCTTCAAAATATGGTTGTGGCTAAACCTCATCAAGTCCCCTCTATTGCCTTTCCTGCTTCTGCTGATTAGTTAAGAAGTAGAAGGAAACATTTCACTGTAAGACATCCATTATCTACAAGTGTCAAGTTCTCATGACATGATGTGCTAATGCAAAGCACATTAGGCATGAGTAGCAGTTGCTCAAGATCTAGCAGTTTCTAGGCGGGCTTTAAGAGACCTCGAATGAATTAATGTCACTCTATGTTTTAACCTAATACTAACCCCTTAGGGTATCCCCATCAAATGTGAGAGAAATGAAAGGTTTTCAAAGACTATTCATCCCAGTGATTCTACATTAGAAGAGCACAAAGTTATTTGTCACAGGTCTTTTTGTCATCATGATATTGTGGTAAAATATGAAGTATTCAGTATTCCTGAAATTCTTTCTTCCATCTACTTAAGTATGGAGGTCTTTTTATGATACACTTATGCTGAATTGTGATACATACCAGCCACTGTTTGCAGGCTGTTGATGGCACTGTGAATTCTTTTTTTTTTTCCTAGGAGTTTTTCTTATATGTACAACGCATAAGAAGTAGCAAAAGTATCTTTAGAAAACAAGCTTTGAACTGAAAGGCATCCTAAGTAAACAAGCAAGCAAACTCTGCCCCCAGACAGACACCATTACAACACATCTAAGAGGCATTAAATCGGAGCTGAATCTAACACGAGGTGTTAGCTGCTTTTGCCATACGTTTTATCTGGAGATGCTTTATTTCTAATGTGATAGATGTTTTGTTTAGTGTTTCTTAACTTGCAGTTGCTAAGACTCAGGAATAATCCTGTTGTTTTAGAAATCTCTGAACCAGTGCATGGAAAGGTGTCTCAGATTGTTGGTTGTTTGGCAGCAGCTGCTTCAAAGGATCTGGCAGCTGAATGTGAGCAGCTTAGGTTTTACTGGAAGTGGTGACAGTTACACGACTTCAAACTCTTGCCAGTGTCTGAATTTGTACATTTCAAATTCACTTTACACGCATTCAGTTGACAAAAATTGTCCAACCATCAGATTGCCACACTGGCAGACGGTTTGGCTTCAAGACCTACCTCTGAATAAAATGCAGTCCCTTTAGCTAAACACCCCTGCTTTGATATTTACAAAAAGGTTCATGGGTTACTTAAACTAGTTAAGTGTTTTGAAACCTATTAATGAAAAGTCTATACAGCTGTTAGGTATTTTTATTAGCTGACCTGCATAATAGCAAAGATACATGGCCTACAGTGTGTTCGTTTGTGCACGTGTATGTATATCTGTGTGTATGTGTAAGATAAGTGTGTACAATTAGTTGGCTCCAAGGAGTTAGTCAACATTTTAAGATTTTTCAGGATGCTATGAAATCAATGGTAAACATCAGCCTTTGGTGTTTATACAAACACAATCCTATTTATTTGAAAAGACTCTGGGGAAAATCCTGGACTTCTGAACACAGTAGGAAAAACCAGTCATAGGACAAGAATGTAGTGACGGCTGTTCCAAGCCAGAACTGATGTCCATCTGCCACATACTCTGGCAGTGGCCAAAACTGTGGCTCTGCAGGAGGGATTAGGAAAGGAACAAGCGTGTTTGATACTTCCCTGTGTACTCTTCTTCAGAACAGTAATTTGTGGCTCAGAGCCAAGGTTTACTTCAGAGATTTCTCTTCTGTGGAGTTGCCCAGCTGCTCCCTGAACCCATCTATACTGAGGGCTGTGAAGCAAGGGTTTTGGCAGTTTAAAACCAGTATGTGTAGAATCACTTTATTTAATTAGTTTTTCAACTTGCAACTGCTAGTTTCATTTGGTGACCTGTAGATTTGATATTAGAAAAGCTAGCTGTACCTATCCTAGAAGTCCTATCTATACCACTTGTGGTTTTATAGATTTATGTCATATAATATTCTCTTTTCCAGCTCCATACAGAAGATATTCCATGCCTTTGAATGTGCTTTTCACATTGCTATAAGCCTTTATAATAATGAGCAATTTTCACTTTTTTCCTTTCTCCCAACTACTACTGAACATAAAGGTGAGTTTATCCTGGGTCTATAAGACCAGGATGTTATACCTCTGTAATTATTAGTCATCTCAGAGCTCATTCTTCAGTACACAAAGTTAGGAATTTAAGGCCTTTTCCCCTTCCCATGATCTTCCTTTTAATTTTGTCCATGTGGAATTTCACTATTTCCTTGCCTAGTCATAGAATCATAGAATAATAGAATCGTTTGGGTTGGAAGGGATTTAAAGATCATCTAGTTCCAACCCCTCTGCCATGGGCAAGGACATCCCACTAAACCAGCACCCCATCCAACCTGGCCTTGAACACCTCCAGGGATGGGGCATTGTTCAGGGATGGTTCAGTTCTGGACCCCTCACCACAAGAAGGATGTTGAGGCTCTGGAGCGTGTCCAGAGAAGAGCAACAAAGCTGGTGAGGGGGCTGGAGAACAAGTCTTACGAGGAGCGGCTGAGGGAGCTGGGGTTGTTTAGCCTGGAGAAGAGGAGGCTGAGGGGAGACCTTATTACTCTCTACAACTACCTGAAAGTAGGTTGTGGAGAGGAGGGAGCTGGCCTCTTCTCCCAAGTGACAGGGGACAGGACAAGAGGGAATGGCCTGAAGCTCTGCCAGGGGAGGTTCAGGTTGGATATCAGAAAAAAATTCTTCACAGTAAGAGTCATTGGGTACTGGAACAGGCTGCCCAGGGAGGTGGTCGAGTCGCCTTCTCTGGAGGTGTTTAAGGAACGGGTGGATGAAGTGCTTAGGGACATGGTTTAGGGAGTGTTAGGAATGGTTGGACTCGACGATCCAATGGGTCCTTTCCAACCTTGTGATTCTGTGATTCTGTGATTCTGTGATCCACAACCTCCCAGGACAACCTGTGCCAGTGTCTTATCACTCTCATGGTAAAGAAATTCTTCCTAATGTCTAGTCTGAATCTGACCCTCTCCAGTTTATACCCATTCCCCTTTATCATATCTCCACAAGTTGTTATGAATAGCTCCTCTCCAGCTTTCCTGTAGACCCCCTTCAGATACTGGAAGGTCACACTAAGATCTCCTCTGAGTCTTCTCTTGTCCAGGCTGAACAAGCCTGTTTCCTGCCTTTTTACAAGTTGTTTATGCATGTAAGGACCTTCCCTACTATACTAAGACAGCCTGGGTTCCTTTACAGCCTTTGGTGAAGGACCCTATTAAATATCTTCTGGCAATTACAGTAGGCTGTTGTCTACTTAATTTAGGACCCCCCCCCCCCCATCAGAGAATTCCTGGAGCTTTTATGGTCATGACAAGTCCCTTCTCTGTTAAAAAGAGACTCAGCTTGTTTTCAACATGTAATATTTATATATAAGCCATCTCTATTGTAGTTACCTATTCACTCAGTGAGTATGCTAGATCTATTATTCTGTAGTTTCTCAGTTTTCCCTGTAACTTCTTAAGACGGATGCCACGTTAGTCACCTTCCAAGACTTCCGATAACAAGGCACCTTTAAATGAGAATTGTCGATCCGTGGTGAGTTGTTCAACTGTTTCAACCTTAAGCAAGAAGTTTGAAACGTGAAATTACTCAGATTTCTTCATACTGCTATGTAGATACATAAAAATTCCTGAACTGTTTTCTGCTCTGGACTTTCTTTGTTGCTATACTCAGGCCTCTACCTTCTTTTGTTGACTAAAATAATTTTAGAGGGTGATTCTTTGTTCCAAGGTCGAGGTACCAGCTGGCTTGCATCCAATATGCTTTGCACCCTAGGGGAAACTGATCCCAGAGATGGGAGTTTAAGACAAATCAGAATAGAGTCAAAGAATAGGACAGGAATTAAACAGTAGAGACCACAGCAGTCCAGAGTTTGAACTTGTTCCCTCCTCTCTTTTATCAAAATAGTTGTAGGCACAGAGTTTCCAGAAATCTTCCCACTTTGATGTGTTAGAAAAGGGATTTATCAGAACACTTAACACCTTTTTTTTCAAGTTAATCCTCTAACTCTTTTCAAGGAGATGGGAGTTGAAGTTTTTGCCCACACATTTCATGCAGTCTTGTTCTTGCAGAAGTTCATCTTCTTCCTTTCATGGCTGTGATTTTAGGTGTTAATCTCAGTGTGTCCTGACATTCTTTTCCTGGGTGTGCTGCCAGAAGCTTGAGGGAAGGCACTGGCCAGTCTTTGGATTTTCAGTCAAGGGAAAAATGAAGCCATCTCAGCTTCCCTGAGTTACTTCACTTCCAGATTTTTGTCTGGTCCTGGACAGTCACTTCTACTGTTTCAGTACTTTCAGTACATGAAGGAATTCAATGGTTTCTTCCACTTAGCCTGAATAGCCAGCTCTCGAAACAGCTTAAGTATCTCTGTGATTGTCTGCAGTTCAGAGACAGGGGTTTTAGAAGCCTTGCAGTGGCAAGAAAGGTAGTTCAGTGATAATCATAAAAAACTTGAAAAAAGAAAGTGCTATAGAAATAGTTGTACTTTGTCAGCTGTACCTGTTCTCTATTCTTTCTGTTGGCACAGTGGGCTTTCTTCTGTCACTACAGGCCTGGTGGCTTGGCATATCTTTATGTGCACTCTGATTTCATGTTCACATAGCTTTAAAATTACTTTATTACAAAATTAAGTGTAAAATATTTTAGAGACAGAAAGAAATCCTATTATTCTCACTTCCCTAAGGTTGCTTCCCAGTGATAAAGTTGCCACAAGTGTGTCCATAGTATCCAAGTCTGGGCAGCATAAGTATGTCATACTTATCGTTAAGCAGACAGCAGTGTAAGAAGTTTTATATTTGCACATGTCAGGGTGAAGTGACATTCAAGAAGTACATAATTGGCAGCCATCACAATTCTAGACTGGACTCCAGGGCATCAAAATCTAATATAGGTGTGATCATGATTTATATCATTGTTCACACCTGCTACTTTCAACTTCATCTTAATTTGCATTGGTTGAAAATATATAAGAGACAAAGCACACATTTGTTTTTTGCAAACTAAACATCTCCATAAAAACAGCTCCTCTGTTGAAGTTCTTGCTAGCTGCGTCATGTATTGAACTTAAAGGAGGTTACGGAGACCATAGGGGTGTTTAGAAGTGTATTTTAACTGACCAACTTTTGGTGCCTACAGTTGAATATAACTTATATACAGTGTAAAGCTTTCAGTGACAAAGACCACTCTACTAAAAGTAATTATAAGTCACAGTTGTTGTGTTTTGTTTTTTTCTAATAGAGACCTAATTCAAAGCCCAACAAAAGCAACAGGAAGTTTTCCCACTCACATCATTGATTGGGTGATAGGACAGTGATATGATTACATAACCTTTAGACACTGTTAAAACCCTTTTCATACCAAGCTGAAAAATGCACAATAAGGATTTCACTCAGCTGAAAAATTTCAAGTTAGAAAGTTACCGTAGCATCGCCCAGAAAAACTTTATAAATCACAAATGAAGCAAAAATATTAACAATTCCCTAATGTATACCTGTATATGTATGCATCCATTTAGATGTATTTATGTTGTTAACATTTCACAAGAACAGGAATAGAGAAAAATCCAGCATGGGAAGTAAATAAAGAAAAAAAAGGAAAATTTTAGAGAAGAATCCATATGAGAATTAAGAGGAAGATCTAACTCACAGCATTTCCAGAATGGTGAAGTACTATTACACAATTATCTTGCTAAGGAATGAAGTCAGCTATAGTAACGTGATCAGAGTACTTTTCCACTGAATGCTGCATATACTTATGCAGAATTCCTTAAACCAATCAGTCAACAACGGCATGAATACACTTTTAGTGACTAAAAATAAATAGTAAGTGAAAATCAAGCAGTGAAACAAATGTCCACCTCTTCCAGCTGAAACTGGTGCAGGAGACTTCCCGTGCCATATTAGACCCATGACATTAATTAGAATCACAGAATCACACAGAATCACAGAATCACAAGGTTGGAAAGGACCCACTGGATCATAGAGTCCAACCATTCCTAACACTCCCTAAACCATGTCCCTAAGCACTTCATCCACCCATTCCTTAAACACCTCCAGGGAAGGTGACTCAACCACCTCCCTGGGCAGCCTGTTCCAGTGCCCAATGACTCTTTCTTGAACCTCCCCTGGCGGAGCTTCAGGCAAGAGGAAATGCTTCCCCTCAGGATTCTGCCATTAAGTCTGTTTTTTCCCTCTTGTATATATTATTGACATCATGTTTTCTAGGCTTCCCTAGTCACACCCAACTTTTTCCTCATACAGGATCCTGCCACTAACTCACACTGGGTTGTACATAGTCTCAGGCAAATGTTTGCCTTCATTACTCCCATGGAGTCAATGGAATGAGTACTCCTCTACTTTACCAGGAGTAAGGGAGGTAGACTAGGATTTCATACAAATGAGCTTGTCACATGAAGCAGCAGCAAACAATAAGACAATGTGCATCTGGCACCTCATCATCATTAACTTTTGAACTTTGCTTCAATTTTTTTGTAATCTTGTCATTAAAAGGTTATGCAAATGGGTAGTAAAACTCACTGGAGTAGTGTGTACTGTAGCAGAGTATAGGTACCCATCGGATACAACATGGTAAATCATAGAATTACTTGTAGCTTTATTCACTGGAAATTGGTAAGAAACATACTCAGAGCAACCATCAGACGTAAATGAAATCATGCAAGGATTGTCCTGTGGGCCATAAGTTTTGTTCATAGAGCCAGAGACTGCTCCCTTCCTGCTTTGAATCTTAGAACATTCTGTTCTGTTGCAAGTTCAGCTTGCAAGTAATTGTTTTACAAGTGGAAAAACAATTTTAAGAAAACACACCTTTTTTTTCAGTGCTAAAAGGTTTATTTTTAGCAGCCCCTTAAAGCTCTTGAATGGCTGGGAATATAAGACAGAAGAGACAAATCCACGTGGTCAATTGTACACAAATCACAGTTTGAGAACCTCTGATATTGTAAATGCCAGTCTGCTGCACCTATTTACCCTATCCTTTACTACAAAATCAAGAGTAAGCTCTTTAGGGTAGGGATTGTGTCATCTGGGAACAAAATCAGCAAGATGCATTATGTTTGTTTGTTAACTTTCTTTCAGCTTTAGGTCACTGCTGGATGCAGGATATTTGACTAGCTGGAGTATTGACAGTTAGTCCAGTGTGAATTGCTCTAAGAAAACTGTCAACAAGCTGATGATTTCTAACCTGTGAAATGATGCCAGAATGCATTTGAGAGGCACACGTTTCCAACCTGGCATTTACTTTAGACTGCCAAAGATAAAAGGTTTCAAACAACAGAAGACTTTAGCATTGTCAAGAATAATTCATTACCCAGCGCTATGACATTCTCTAATGAGTATGAGTAATTTAGCAATGCATCTTGCTAACACCTCTGTTGCAGACATTGTTTTGGACTTTTGAAAACATTGTTCACATGCATAAAACAATTACTAAGTCATAGCTTTGATTGTGTATCTGTCTCCATTTTTATGAGCCTTCCACTATAACTCTGTGATGCCTATTAGGCTAAATTTACTGAGCGGTGCTCTTCTTTCCTTTTTTTCCTTTGTTGATTTACTTGTATTATTTTCTTCTTGGAAAATCAGCTCTTGGTGTTTGTGGAGCCTGTCTTGACATCTATACAGAACAAATAATCTCCAGCTCATGCAGGTCTTGCATTTGGTTCAGTAAAGCAAGCAAGAAAGAGTGTAAGTCAGTAGCCCCGTGGTGTGCTCTAGGGGTCAGGTTTGTGAAGCACAGCTGTGTGACCTTGGCTCGGCTTTACTGAGAAAAATTGTTGTTTTGCTGTGAAAAAAGTATATAAGTAAAGCCACTCAAAAGAGGAAAAAATAAAAACAGTAATAAGTGAAATTGTTGTGCTGATAATTGTAACTCAAGAACTTAGGAGAAGAACACAGACACAAAAAGGTCTAAAACCCTGACAGAAAATGTAGAGATGTGAGATAGCAGCAGGATGGAAACTCTACCTATTCTGTGGGGTAATAGAGGCTGATGCTTCCTCATGCCACTGTCTGGCTGGCAGAGACTCACCTCATACACATGGCAGGTGTGGCAAGTATATTACTGATCTGTCCTGGCTGGATCCTATTAACCAATAATTGTTGTGCATTCATTAAACTGTGTACAGTTTTGCTCCTAAGTCTCTACTCACTGTAAAAGATGCCCAAAGGGAAAACAATGCAGCAAGGAGAAGGTTACAGTGGACAGACTGTTAAGGTAGAAAAGGAGCATGCTGAGACATGACAAGGTGAAATAAGGCATGAAATAAAGTATGATATCAGATTTGTGACCACTTGAGGAACCTGAAGATGTATAAGTCTAAGGGATCTTATTATAGGCATCCCAGAGTTCTGAGGGAACTGGCTGATGTAGTTGTCAAGCCACTCTCTTGTGGCAGTCAGGGGAAGTCCCTGGTGACTGAAGACAGAAAACATTGTGCCCATTTTTAAAAGCAATAGAAAGAATGACCCTGGGAAGTACTGACCTGTCAGCCTCACCGCTCTGCCTGGGAAGATCAAGGAACAGGTCCTCCTAGAAGTGATAATAAACCACATGGAGGACAGGGAGGAGATTAAAAATTGCCAGCATGGCTTCATCAAGGGCAAGTCCTGCCTGATCAACCTAGTGGCTTTCTGTGATGGGGTGATCACCACAGTAGACACAGGAAAAACAGTGGATGTCATCTATCTGGACTTCTGTAAAGACTTTGACACAGTTCCCCACGATATCCTTCTCTCTTAATTGGGGAGATATGGATTTGATGGATGGACCATTCAGTAGATAAGGAATTGGTTGGATGGTTGCATTCAGAGAGTATTGGTCAATGGCTTGATGTCCAGATGGAGATCTGTGACAAGTGGTGTCCCTTAGGGGTCAGTACGGGGACCAGTGCTGTTTAATATTTTCCTTGATGATATGGACAGCAAGATCAAGCGCACCCTCAGCAAATCTGCAGATGACACTAAGCTGAATGGTGCAGTTGTCACACCAGAAGGACAGGATGTCATCCAGAGGGACCTGGACAAGCTGGAGAAGCAGGCCTTTGTGAACCCCATTAGGTTCAACAAGGCCAGGTGCAAGGTTCTACACCTGGGTCAGGGCAATCAGCAGGGGAATGGCTTTAAATTAGAAGAGGGAAGATTTAGTTTAGATATTAGGAATAAATTCTTCACAATGCTGGTGGTGAGACACTGGAATAGGTTGTCCAGGGAAGTTGTTGATGCCTCATCCCTGCAGGTGTTCATGGCAAGGTTGGATGGGTTCTTGAGCAGCATGATCTGTTGGGAGGTGTCCCTGCCCATGGCAAGGGAGTTGGGACTGGATGATCTTTAAGGCCCCTTCCAACTCAACTCATTCTATGATGAGAAGAGTAAGGTATGATAAGACATCCCTAGGTATGCAAACCAGTGTGTATTACTGCTTTTACCTAAAGATATTGAATGTAAAATATATGATCAGTTATGTTACTTCCCCTTCTTGTCATTTGTGTGTTTTTATGGAAATTGCTACAACGATTTCTGCTAAGCTAAATATATATGCAGTGTTGACAAGGAGATCATGCAATGCAGTTACTTTGTGTAACGAACTCTGCATGGAACCTTTTAGTACAACCAAGGAGTGAAACAAGGGTAGAAGCATAACATTCAGGTATCCTGACACTTCGTGTGCTGACTGTGTCAGGATCCAGGGTCTGGCAGCCATGGATGGCAGCCAACCTGAATCACTAGTTGCTTGCTTGAACTTTGATGCCAGAGCAGTCTCCTGAACAATTTTTGCACTTATCTGTGCCATTCAGATAAAGTTAGTCCTGTTCCAGTAGAATAAAAGAAACAGAGAAGCTTTTCAAGAAAAATCACAGTTCAATAGCATCTTTAAAGAACACTTATTTTTCATTTTGTTGAGGACTTCCCACTTGGATAAGGGATTATTAATCCTGTCTTCTTTTAAGTATGGTTACACTGTGTGGAAAATAGAAATATTTTTTTCTGCTTCTTTTCCAGAAAGATTCCTCATGTATGTTATGGAGACTGTTTACAAAATAAAGAGAATTCCTCAAATCAATAAATGTAAATGTTTTTTTCAAGAAAAAGTATGATTCTCATTGACAGCAGAGGTCTGTGGCTTCCCATTGAAGAATAGCTGTGGTTAATGTTTAAGTTCACTTAGCTAATGAGTACGTGGAGAAAAGGCTCTTGAAAGAAAGGAATGCGCTTCAGAGAGGCTTTTTTTCTGGGATGCTCACTATTACTGCAGAAGCCTCTGAAATGGCATTTGTGTCAGCTAAGGGGAAAAACTGCAGCACATTTGTGATAATTTAAAGCGTGTATTGCTAACGAAGATAAAGAGAGCAAAGTATTTAAAGCTTAATGATACAGCAATAGCAATTGCCCTGTGATAATGAACAGTGGAGATTATCAGGCAAAGCTTAATGAATGCTTTGCTTACAACAAGCTTTTTATAAACAAATACTGGTTGAGTTCTCTTTCAGAATTAGTACTGACATGAAAGTGAAATGATTTAATTAAAATATGCAAGATAAATAAGGACTTGGGCAAGGCTGCTGCATAGCATAGTTGTGCAAGTGTTTGCTGATAATGGCCCTTCCAAAACTGCTATGCAGAATATACAGGATGTATCTGGTTTGACACATAAAATAATGTTAGCACTCTGAGGACAGACTGTGGCTCTGGCTGCAGATCAGCCCATGCCCTAAATGGGAGGAGACAGCTATATTTTCCTCTGCTGGATTCTCAAAGTTTGGAGGTACATACCTCCAGAAAAAAAAGATGTTGACTGCTTTCCCCTTCAGTTGTCAAGGGGAGAGGTGGGAAATCAGAGTAGATATTAACACCCAGTGTGGAGGTCTGGTGTAGCCAAGGTAGTGTGAGGCCAGTTGAGTGTTTTGCTGATATGATTGTCTTCAGCATCTGAATTCAGGGACTGGCAGAGAGGAAAGGAAATCTCAGTACAAGGCCTGTCATTCACAGGGATTCCTTTAGCTGCTCATAAGCTTATGGACTGACCGTGTCAAGAATGATATCTGGAGTTATAAAATATAGCCCCGAGGTTTCTTTTATTAATGCCTCAACACTGTGTTATGAAAAGCACCTGCAGGTTTCACAAAAATGTGTGGAATATCAAGAAAATGTGCACAAGAAGATTCAGCTTTTCTGTAATGGCTCTTTCCTTTGTTAGTCAGCAGAACTGAATCAAAGAATCATATAACAGGTGAGGTTGGCAGGTGCCTCTGCAGATTATCTCATCCACCCCTCCTGCTGAATCAGTGTGAACTACATCAGGCTGTCCAGGACTGATCAGTATTTGGCTGTCTCCACAAATGTAAATTTCACAACCTCCCTGGGTAACCTGTTCCAGTGCTTGGTCATGCTCACGGTAGAAAAGTGTGTCCTCATGTTCAGATTGAGCTTCCTGTGCTTCTGCTTGTCCCCACTGCATCTTGCCTTGCCACTGGGCACCACTGAGAAGAGCCTGTGTTTGTTTTCTTTGTTCATTCATCAGGTATCAATATATATGGACAAGATCTCTCAAAGCCTTCTCTTCGTTAGGCTGAAAAATACCGGCTCTCTCAGCCTCTTTCTATCAGAAATGCTCCAGTTCCTTAGTGGTGTTCACTACCAATAGACACTGCTGACTCATGTTCAACTGTTTGTTCACCAGGACTCCTGGTCAAAATATGCAGTGCTGCTTTCCAGCTTGTTGACCATCAGCATATACTGGTGCCTGAATTTATACCTCAAGGATCTATCTAGACTTCTGTAAAACCTTTGACATGGTACCCCGCAACAGCCTTCTCTCTAAATTGGAGAGACATGGATTTGATGGGTGGATGGTAAGGTGGATAAGAAACTGATTGGATGGTCATATTCAGAGAGTAGTGGTCATTTGCTCAAAGTCCAGATGGAGATCCATGACAAGTGGTGTCCCTCAGAGGTCCATACTGGGACCGGTGCTGTTCAATATCTTTATCAATGATATTGACAGCAAGATTGTTAAGTGCACCCTTAGCAAGTTTATGGGTGACACCAAGCTGAATGGTGTAGTGACACCGGAAGGACAGGATGTCATCCAGAGGGACATGGACAGACTGAAAAACTGGGCCTGTGGGTCCTCTCATGAGGTTCAACAAGGCCAAGTGTAAGGTCCTGCACCTGGGTTGGGGCAATCCCCATTTTCAGTACACAATGGGGGATGACGTGCTTGAGAGCAGCCCTGCAGAGAAAGACTTTGGGGTGCTGGTTGATGAAAAGCTTGACATGAGCTGTCGATGTGCGCTTGCAACCCAGAAGGCCAACCAGCAGGTCAAGGGAGGTGATTCTGCCCCTCTACTTTGCTCTCATGAGACCCTACTCTACTACCTGGAGTATTGTGTGCAGTTCTGGAATCCCCAGCATAAGAAGGATATGGAACTGTTAGAATGGGTCCAGGGGAGGGCTACAAAGATGATCAGAAGGCTGGAGAACCTCTACTATGAGGACAGGCTGAGAGAGTTGGGGTTTTTCAGCCTGGAGAACAGAAGGCTGAAGAGATCTTAGAGTGACCTTCCAATACCTGAAGGGGGCCTATAGGAAAGCTGGAGAGGCACTATTCATAAAGGCTTGTGGGGATAGGATGAGGGGGAACGGGTATAAACTGGAGAGGGGCAGATTTAGACTAGACGTAAGGAGGAATTTCTTCACTATGAGAGTGGTAAGATGCTGGCACAGGTTGCCCAGGGAGGTTGTGGATGCCCCATCCCTGGAGGTGTTCAAGCCCACGTTGGATGGGGCCTTGGGCAGCCTGATCTAGTGGGACATGTCCCTGCCCATGGCAGGGGGGTTGGAACTAGATGATCTTTAAGGTCCCTTCCAACCCAAACTATTCTATGATTCTATGATCTGGTATTTTCTGTTACTGAACTCAATGAATTTCCTGTTTACCTATTTCTCCAACCTGGGGAGGTCTTTTTAAATTGCAGCACAAGTAAGTCTGATGTATCAGCCACTCCTCCCAGTTTTATGTTGTCTGCAGACATATTGAATATGCACCTGATCCCATCATTGATGTCATTAATGAAAAGGTTAAACACGACTGACCTGTGGGGTACACCATTGGTGATTAGATTCCAAGCAGAATTTGTTTCACTGCTCACAGCATGCTGAACCTGGCTATTCAGCCAAATTTCAGTTCACCTCATTATCTACTTCTCTAACATGTATTTCGTCAGCTTGTCTATGAGGATGTTATGGGAGACAACATCAAAAACCTTACTGAAGCCAAGATAAATAATTTCTGTTGGTCTTCTCTATCCCACCAAGCTACTCACATTGTAGAAGGCTATCAAGTTGAACTCATTCACAAATCCATGCTGATTGCTCCTGATCGCCTTCTTGTCCTTCACATATCTAGAAATGGCTGCATCACCTGTTCATGTATTAATAAGCATCAACATCTGCTGCTGTGTTCAGGCTTTGGATGGGGCTGCAAGCAGAACTTTTTTGAAGGCTGATGTCAGCTGGGCGAATATAAGATAATTAATTTAATGATTAATTAGAACTCAAAATACTTTATGGAGCGCTAATGGCTATTTGCGGCCATCAGAGCAAGGCTGCAGAGAAGATTCACAGGACGATTCTTCCTTGCCCATTTGAGAAATATGATTCTAAGCATGCATTGATATCCTACAGCCTAAAATGTTTAAGATTTTTTTTAATTCCTCTGAGAATATATGTGACTTCATTAATGCAAAACCCCCACTAATTAGAAACAGTTCAGCACTTGGAATTTATTGTCAGTTATAAAAATCAGTCCTATATTTCTCTGGGCTTATTGGATATAAAATGAACTCATAGGCTTTAATAAAAAGATAATGCTGTACTAAGTAACAAATTCTGTCTGTCTTTATGTTCAAATTTGGGCCAGATTCTAGTACATTGGGGTCAGAGTCTGGTATACATAGCAAGACTGTACAGAAAGTAGAGCCAGTGGACTGCGCCCACGGTGAAATGCATATGCCTCTTTCTGTCTTTGTCATTATGAGAAGAGACATGAAATGTCATATTAATCCCACAGAATTTTGGTGGAGTAGATGTTAGTTAGCAGGTGATTTAATGAAATGGAAAGGACTGGAGCACTGGAGTAAAACATGGTTAAAATGCAATAAGAGTAAAATATCTGTTCAGCCTCTTGTTTGCTCCCTTCCTTGCAATCCCAGAGGGCTAGCAGGATTTTTTAGTGTGTTTTCTATTGTTTAAGCCATAAAAGAAATTAATTTCTTTTGACGTCTGTCTTAAACAAAAGATCACTAGCATGTCCATTGATCTCAAGATGACCTGTAATAGCCTAGAGATCTAGGTCTACCCTGGCTGCTTGCCACCAGCAGCCTCTAGCGTGACAATACACACACAAAAAAGAGCTTCAGTAAAAAAGACTCAAAAGCGAAAGACAGAGACTTCTAGGAAAGAAAGACTTCTAAACTGTAGGGAGTGTAGCTTCAGGAAGAAGGAAAAAAAATACTTTTATCTCAAAAACCTTTGTGTAGTTCTCTAGTACTCTGAGGGACATGTGTGCATGTATAGGGAGTTCAGGGTATATAATACACTCCAAGTAGAAGGGGAAGAAAAGAGAAAAGCTTTTTTAAAAATAAACCCAAACATAATCACATACATATATATATATATCCCAAATCATAAAATGTTTACTGAGCTAAGTGCTTATCAGGTCAAGTCTACTGATCATGCTACATATGCAATAATATGTTAGAAGAAGTTCTCGGGGAGTGGGAAACCAACGGTGTTTTGTAGTTGAGGGAACACTGTTCTTCTAAAACACTGCAAGAGCCATTACTGGTAACTGAAAGTGGATAAGAGAAGCTTACGGGTCTTTTCCTCTGAAAGTAGACCTTCTGTGAAGAGGATGGCAGCTCCTTACAATTGCTCCCTCCCCTCCCACAGGGCACTGTACTGGTATCTTCGAGGCCAAATAAGGTGTTTACACTTTTCTATTTCTGAAATGGAGATAAAGTTATGCTTCTTCCACTCTGGGACCACTCTGTCAACTGTTTCAGTATTGTTGTATGAGAGATTGCACAGAGTAAATATCTTTAGAAGCCATGTGTGAATTTTGGGGAGTTCTTGTTATTTGGTGTTTTGTTTTGGTTTAGTTTTGGTGGGAGTTTTATATCTGGTTTGTGAGTATCTTGTCTCTATGTAGAAGCAAGTTAGTCTTCTAAAATCATTTGCCAATAATGAAGGAAGCAATAGTAGACTCAGCAGTCACTGTTCTGCAAGCAGAAGTTATTGTGAACGAATTCTCTCTAGTCATGCCCATCCAAAATCTGGGGTTAGATTTAAGCTTTTCTACTCCCAGAATTGTTGGCAGGAAAATACAGACATGGGCAACAATGATTCTTTGGTTCTGTGATAGTTTTCCAAAGGGACTATGTTCACTTTATACTCTTTTGAAAGCCACAGAGCCCTTTCAGCATTGCAAGTTGAGTCAAAAAACCCATAGCATGCATACCAGTGATTTTTTAAAATGGCATTGTGTGCTGCTCTTGTGTTTATCTCTTATACTAATAAAGGAACACTGCAGGGCTCCTAATATAATACTGCTGGTGGGAAAATAACTTTGATACTAGTGGAAGGAGGAAACTTTTTGTAGGGGAAGAATCAAGAATGAGAGAGTTTAAGGACATGTAGAAAAATTATGACAAAGGGGAATTTTAACATCTACCTGTTCCAGCATTCCTACAAAATCCTGTGCACAAAATCCTGTGCACTAAGTCCTGAAATTAATCTATGAAACAAGTTAGAAATGGAACATTTGAACAGTCTGCTGATCAAACACCTCAAGTTTGGCAAAGCAAAGAGAATCTTTGAATTATTTATGATCCAATTGTGGGCCACAACTTTTCCCCTGAATTTATTCAGTTAAATTCAAATAATGGCTAAATTAAAGACTAGTTCCTGGACAGTCAATGTAAAGGAATGGAAAAAAAATGAAATTAATAAATAAATTGCATATGAAAATTTTCTTGCTTAGTTCCAATTGCAATAAACACAAAGTATAACAGAGCCTATAAACCATTTGTGTGTGCATAACCTCAAGGCCAGCAATGATGAGATAGTTTAACAAACAAAAATCTGCCCAGTGGGCTTAACAACTGTTAAGAGCGAGGTGAATGCTCAGACAGGTGATACTCATCAGATATGGTAACAGCATAAATTATTGAGAATTTAAGCTCACTCTATTTATTTTTCAGTGTGTGATGGTGTGTAGTCTCAGAGTGTAAAGAAAGACCAATGGAAGTTCCCTTTTGTTTAGACTAAGCCAGGCATGTAGAAAAATCATGGCAAAGACCTTTTGAAAAGCTTAAGTAGCTATCATTTAAGTGTTCCTATTTTTTGGCAAAAGCTGTACTAACAGTACAAAGAATAGAATTACTCCAGAGATTTTCTGAGGCTGGACTTGATATGCTCTTCCTTCATGTTGTAGGATGTATGAGGCATCATGGCTTGCTGACTTAAGGTAATGGAGTTCCAGTCATAAAATCTGGATTTCAGCTTCACTGGTTTGATAGTATCAGTGATGCGATTTTCAGATGAAACTTCCAAACATCTCCAAACTCTCCTCCAAGTCACCACATTTTCAGTAATGATCAGTCCCTTCTTTCCAGGCAAAGAAAATTAGACTGCTCTGATATCACAAATCTCATCACTGACTTTTTTAGATATAAAATTAAAAAAAAAAAAAGGTTTTAGACTGTAAAAAGATGAAGATAGCAGATGCTGATTTTTTTCCTAGAGTGTTAGTTTAGGGAAGCCACTTCAGCTTTCCAAACCTGTCTTTTTTTTTAATTTTTCCTTTTTGTCTTCTGTTGGAAATGACTCAAACAGAAGAAACCCTCCTGGCAGACATTCATGCAGTAAATTCTTGTTGGTTAAGAGCTCCTTGTACCATTGTGATACAAATAATTAAATAGACAAAAGTTGGAGATGTGAAAAAAATTAATAGTCTTTTTGAGTTGCAGAGCAAAAGATGATTTGATTCATAGCTAACTTGTATCACCATATTCTCCAGTTGTCTGTTTCACTTGCTTGTCTGTAGTTTGCATTAAGAAAATAAGTGTTTTTCAGATGTTGCATATGGACCTTTTGATATTTTGTCTTCATCTAATGCTACAAATGATGGAACAACATAGGAGGACTAATGAAAAAAGGAAAATTAATCAGTTTTGAGTTCACATTAAAACCAGGTCACAACTGTAAAACCTGGAAACAGTATTTTCAAATCTGTCTGAGTGAGAATACACCCTTGAAGAAAATAAAGTTCAACTATCATAAGTACTTCTTCCCTAAAAATCCCACTAGTGAGTATACTAGATCTTGCAAAACTGCTGTGTCATGTAGTCACAGTTTAAGAAACTTCTGAGGGGGGAAATGTCTAATTAAATGAGTGATCTGTCTTTCCCATGGGGGAAATAGTCATTTTGCAATGAGATTGCTCTAAAGGTTACACATGCATTGACAATATTGATGCAGAAAGTGCAGAGCCTTTATCCATTTAAAGATGTGTTTGAAGAGTTGGGCTGTACAAAAAGCATCAAATTAAAGTTCCTCAGCTTGTGAAGTGCTCACCTCTCAGAGCACCATTAGTATTAAGGGAGCAGATTAAACACAATTTAGATCACATTGAAAGACTAAAGTCAATTTAGCAGGTATATAACCATGCATGATAATGGTCTCTAAATCTACAGCAACACGGTGAGGATATGCTTGGATATGCAGGGTAAAGATGTAAAACTAAAATAATTTCCTTTGAGGACTATAAAAGAAGAGATGACGAGGAGGCAAATTTTAGATGCTAGTTTGTTTAAGTATGTAAATTCAATGGACTGATCTGGAAGGGAAATAAATCTGATAGCAGTTTTATATATGGTCTGCAGGGCATTGTGAACTTGACCTTTCTTGGTGTAAATGGGTTCTTAGCTGAATGGCATAGTATTTCATTATTATTTGCATGCTGAATGCAGTGTGCAGATGCAATATGGGGGGACATGAAAAACTTTTCTGAAAAATCGTATGATCATCTAGCCTTTTTTCCTCTAAATATTTTAGGTATAGGGTATTTGACACTATTTGTTTTGGGGTTTTTTGTGGTTTTTTTTTTTTTTCCCTAATGCTAGATCCTTGTCTGTTGCCTATTGTATACTCGAGTGTATAAGAGGCTTACAGGTGAGAGGGAACTTGAAACTGCTGCAAATTTACATTGTAGATTAAAAGAAGTGTTTATCTTGACAAAACATAGTTCCAAAGAATATGGAAAACTTGAGGAATAAAACTTATGAAAACTTTATATTTGTCTAGTTCTGGGATAGCAAGTGGGCTTAGAAAAATAAACAAGCAATGTAGCTGTCTACAGAAGTCTTATTGGATTAACCATTCATGGTTTGCTCTTATAGGCATAAGTAAAACGTGATTAGGCAGTTAATACTCAGTCTGAACTGCCTAATTAGGATTCTTAACTTTTGCTTGAACCTTAGGTAGGGAAGCAGGGTGGAAAACTAAGAATGATAGAATCATTAAGATTGGAAAAGGCCTCTAAGGTCACCAAGTCCAACCATCAGCCCAGTACCACCATTTACTGAAGTGCCATGCCTTCGCAGCTTTTGAATGCCTTCAGGAATGGTCACTTCCATCACTTCCCTGGGCAGGCTGTTCCGATGCTACACAACTCTTTCAGTAAAGACATTTTTATTAATATCCAATCTAAACCTCCTCTGACACAACTTGAAGCCATTTCCTCTTGTTCTATCACTTGTTACTTGGGAGAAGAGATGAGAACCCACTTTGCTACAACCTCCTTTCAGGTAATTGCAGACAGTGATTAGGTCTCCCTTCAGCCTGCTTTTCTCCAGGCTAAACAATCCCAGTTCCCTCAGCCACTCTTCATAAGACTTGTGCTCCAGATCCTCCAACAACTTCATTGCCCTTCTCTGAACACACTCCAGCAACTCACTGAACACAGTATCGGAGCTGTGGCCTCACCAGTGCCAAGTACAGGGGGATGATCACTCACTCCTGCTGGCCACATCATTTCTGATACAAGCTAGGATCTTATTGGCCTTCTTGGCCTCCTGGGCACACTGCTGACTCAATCAGCTGTCAAAGAGCAATGCAAGTTCCTTTTCAAATGGTGAGTTTTCCAGCCATTCTTCCCTAAACATGTAACACTGCATGGGGTTGTTGTGACCAAAGTGCAGGACCCTGTCACATGTGGGATGCAACAAGGGAAAGGAAGGGAAGAGAAGGGAAGGGAAAAGGATGTGTTCAACGCAAATATATGACTGCACAGCCTTCATTTTCAAATGATATAATACACTTAGGGAGATGTAAAGATGTTGCAGGTAAGGTGTCCTTGCATATAGTTATTGAGCATACTGACTTTAGAATACAGCCTCATCTGTGAATTGTCTTTGCTGCTGAACTTGTTTGGACCTCCTGTCGTGAAATGACCGAAGCTGTACTACCGCCTTCTATAGGCTCCTTATCATCCCTAATGAACCAGTCATCAGTGAGTATTTCCCAAGCTGACTTCACAGTCAAACTGCCTGCTTTCCCGGTCCATGCCTGGTCCCACCTCCACAAGGTGGACTAGCAAGTTCTTAGGCTCTCCCAAGACTCCTAATGTCATGTCTTGTGACCCTGTTGCATTCTTCTCACCATATGTTTTGTATTTACCAGGACTTGTAGTAAATAGATCCAGGAATTGCAAGACCCTCCTGAATGATGACTTTCTGAGCCTACAAAATATACTAGGTTCAGAGGCTCCCCATTGACAGAATAAGATGCGTCAACATCATCTGCTAATGAAAAGTTATGGGAAACCTTACTTTTGTTCTTTACTGAAAGGCTGCACTTTGAAAAGAGCAACATAAAACCTGAAATATTATCTTTTATAAGCTAAACAATTAAAAGCCATGGTCAGAAAAACTAACCGTGGTCTTCTGTTAGGAAGACCTAAAAAACTATAGAGTTGAGCTAGTACTCACCTGGCATAACCCTCCTGTTGCTAGCTTCACTGAAACAGTTAAAAAACAGCTTTAAGTCCATGCAAACATCTCAATATATATATTCTGCTCCAGTTCTTATGCTGTGCCTTTAACCATGCTTTAATATGTGTTCTGACCTCCCATACTATTGATATAATTCTTAACTCTTTTACAAAGAGAATGCAAAAACCTCCAATATCGTGAATTATATCCTGATTCATTTAGGTAGTAAACTGTGTGCTTAATTGAAAGCAGTAGCAACATTTCAGCAAATGAGATTTCTTGCAAGCACTGAATTAGAAATGTGCTTAAATATCTTGCTTAATTTCAGCCTGAGCTTGCATATTGCACTGTTCTCAATAAACAGCCTTGTATTGTATATCAGGGTGCTCCACACCGTAAGCAACACGATGTTACATGCAGTAAACCAAGGAGAATTACAAATGAGAAAAAAACCCACCTTTCTGTACAGAAGTCAGGGGGTTAATCAAGGACCCCATCAGGTGTTTTATTTAGAACAGAACACAAAATTAAATATAGGTTGCATGGTATATTAGTGTGTCTGTCAAAGACTGTGGCTTTGGCCAGGCAATTAAAGGGGGCAAAATATTCTAAATTAATTTTTAAATAGCTTCTTCCAGTCATTAAGCACAGTTATCACATCCATATTTTGTAAATGTAAAACACTGAAGTTCTCAAAAGTCCTTTCTCTGCAGTAGTTTTTATTGATGAGCCATCAGAGCTTCATTTCCTAACTGAAAACCCTTGTCGGTCAATTTATTCCAACATAACACTATTTGGTTGGATAGTTATTAATCCTGTAATTGTTCATGGCATGCCAGGAATAATTCAGCTAATTATTACAATATGTCTTACTTTGCCATGCTTCCATATGTCAAAATGACTTCTGCACATATTGGAAAAAAACAATTTCCTAATTTAACTGAAGATATAAAAATTGATTATTAATTCACCAAAAAATGGAAAATTACATTTTTTTCTCTGTCCCACACATAATTTTTACTGATCTGGATACACTTTTGACAAATATTCTGCTGCTAACTTTAATTGATCCATGAACAGCACTATGGAGCAAAACCTAGGAGTGCTGCTCTCACTGAACATTAGTTTCAATTATAGGACAACTGTAACAGAGCATGCTGAATCATAATAGAAAAGGATTTAATTTTTTGTAGTTATCTTAGATGAAAAAAAAAATACCAAAAAGGTGAGATTAAGAAGTCAGTTATCTTGGCAAAAAGAAAAAAAATATCTATACATATGTACTCTATTAATTACGGTACATGTGCTCTAATGTAGTTAAACTGATTTGATTCTGTGCTGGTGAATTCCCATCAATAAAGAGCAGTTTGTTGGTCTTTGTATTTTTCACATTAACAATATATCTGATTTCTCTGAAGTCAATCTCTCTTTGGCCTAATAAGAACAAAATCAGGCCTTTATTGAATGAAATATCTTTTTATTTCATAATAGATGCAAGAAAATGGAAAGCAAAGTGAGTATGAGAGTATTTGCTGTTTTATAGTTCTCATTAGCACATTTCCATACTACAAAACAGCGTATTCTACTGAGGCAAAGAAGATCCCTAGCTCCTAATTAATGAATGACAGTGTGTACACTGACTAGAACAACAGTTTACGCAGTGGAGCTCCATGCTGTGATATATTGAAGCAAGGCAGGATATTTGAAAATTATAACCACAGAAAAGGCAGTAACTTTTATTCTTGTGCGAATTGTCCCAGAACATTGTTCTCCCGGTAAACTTCCTCCAGGGAAGAAGTCTCACTCAAGGCTTCATATGTTTTTCTTGTTCCACCCAGAGACTTATCCATAGAAGTAGAAAAAACTGAGATAGATAATGGGGGTGTATTTAGGGAACTCCAGAACTGCAGTGATAAATGTGAATGTGCCAGGCTCAGTAGCAGTGATTTTAGTAACCTACTCTGCTCTAAGAAGGATATGTAACCAGTAGGATCCAATTTGTTTCAGTGACCAGATATAGTTAACACTTTTTTTTTGAGAAATCTGCTAAGTCACCAGACCGTCTGAACCTCTTGGTTGAGTAAGTTTTTGAAAAAGCTTTGCAATTCACATTCATTTTTGGCACACAGAGCCAGAGAATTGAGATGTCTGTGTGGTTTATCTGAACTGTGTAAGTCCTCTGAGTTTCTAAACTCAGATGGGAGTGGGCTTTCTTCTAAGATTTTGTTGAGCTTATAATTGCTGGCTCCAAGTGGTGTCACACTGGGAACCGCTGTCGTGATATTGAGGTATTTATTGTTGTGAACAGGAACAAATAAGGCAAAAGGCATCAACTCTCAAACAGAATAACACAGAAAAGTCAAATGATAGAAACTAGAAAAATGATTAGGAAGAAAGCTTAAAAAATAGAAAGCCATGAAAGCAGTCTGCCTCTAACTGAGCAGAATTCTAAATTAGACATATTAAATGCTGTAGTGTCTAGACATTGTGAATGCTGAGGGTAGGTTATTTGTGTTTATTTTCCCTTTCCTACATTTTTCACATTTTTTTTTCTAACTAAGGATATTATTTGCTAATGTAATGACAAGGAGGGGCAGATCTGAAAATGCGTGTAATCCTCAGCTTCATGTAGCACAGATGCTTTTAATCAGTTGAACTTGTAAAGTGAGAAAGTACTCTTAGGAGGATTTCAAAAGGGACCTGGCTAGAAAACAGTAGAAAGTAATTCCATTCTTCTAGGTATTTTGATACTTTCATTTAGTCTTCAGATATAAACTAAAAAGGCTTAAATTTCTAAATTTCTCATGAATTGTGATGAAAGCAGATGTTTCTTTGAGTTTTTGAACTCTAAATCATTTTATGTTGGATATGAAAATATGTAGCTTAAAATAATGTTAGAAAGTAATGTTATTAGCAATCATAGAGTAGTATAATTCAGCAGACAATATAGGATACAATCATATAATAATACAACTTATGATTTGTCATAGCAACAGTTTAATACTCAGTATTTCAAATAATATAAAAAAGAAATGAATGCAAACTTAATGCTTAAATGAGATGGTTAATAAAGCTATCAGTTGTTTAGATACAGTAAAAATGAACGAAGCAAGTCAGAATAAGGTCTGTAAGTTTTTCTGTTCATTTCTTTGTAAACTATGTTCTCAGAAAAGAATTCAGTTTAATCAAAACCACATTTTCTTTTGGAAAAGTACTGTTAAAAATGTTTCAATTTCTTTCTTCTGGAGAGCTCTTGATGTTTGCAAGTTCAAAGAAAACAGCAGTCAGGTCAAATAAGATGCTTGTTAGAAGTGCCTAATCTTATCTCTGCTTCAAATTGATCATGTTTCTTCCATGAAAAATGCTCTATTATGAGAGCAAATTGAAAAGTAGGAGACAGCCCATCTCCTACTTACACTGTTTTTGACTGGGACTCAACATCCATTGGCTTAGATGAACTAAACCAGGGTCTTGAAACTGACTGTGGCAGAGTAGACATGGGAAATGTTCATGGCTATAATTTCCTTTGCCAACTTTATGCTGCTACCTACTGTAGCCAATTCAAATCATTGCTTATGCAGTTACAGAAAAATAAGTGTATATCTATTTGCATATAGATTGTATATCTGCCAAAGTGAAAAACTTAAAAGAATAAGACTAGCAATTTCTACTGTGCAAATTGAGGGAGAGCCTTTCATTTAAAATACAGGCCTAAAAATTAGATGGAACGCTGGTCTGTTCTTTGATTTGCCTTAAACTTTCTCTGCGACCTTGAATAAACAATTTTGGACTTTTTTTTTTCTTAGAGAAAGTATGTGTCTGCAATTGTAAATGTGCTGCTGCTCTAATTGTGCAGAGTTTAAAACATAAGATCCTTCCTTTTCTTTTCTTCATGTGTAAAATAAGGATTAACATCACTCCACTTAATTTGCTTTGTAATAACTAGGATGGTGTTGTGTTGATTCATTAGTTTATCTTTTTGTGCAGTGCTTTGAAAACCAGAGAGTTTTTTGACAGTTGTATGTAATTATCATCAAAGACAGGTAATTTTTCTCCCTTGATCTTTTCTGCTACATATTTACCCCATTGTTTTTATGATGATAGCAGGAAAGCAAATGGAATTTTTTTTGTGTATATGGTGTTTATAAGGAATTTTTGGGGCATTTAGGGAGAGGGAGCATTACCCTGCTCCTGGATCAGGGTGCACACCATGGCCTGATTGCACATCTGAAGAAGACATGAGTAGGAACTGTTTTCTCACTTCACCCTACCAGGTTTTTGTCCTATCCTATAACAAAATATGACCACATGACCTGAAGTAAGCCATGACAAACTCCAGCAGATGTGTTTGGTTTAATAATCAGAGAGCAAACACTGCAAAATACATCATGGAGGGCATCAGCCTCAGGGTTTATGTAGAATTTCCAGATAAAATACACATATCTGTAAAAGACTCTAGTGAGTAGTGGAAGACAGAGACTTTGGAGACCTGGTTTCTGGCTGGCTGAAGTATTCCAAGCAATTCATTTGCCATCCCTGAATTTTGACTTCTGTAAAAACAGAGAAATACCGACGCACCTGGGGAACTGAGTAATGAAAAGCTCTATTAATCAATATTAATGTTATTGTTATTGTTTTGTTATTAGTTGAATTCTGGGATAAGGGCTAGAAATTCTCGGAGGTGGTGAATCTGCTGGAATGCCTGTGCTGATCCTGGAGCCATTAGATGGGTCTCTGTACTGCAAAAAATAAGTACAATACATCAAACACATAGCCTGTCCTATAAACGCTAGATGGTGTTGGACAGATTCTTCTATTCTTATTCAAACTTCGAATATTGCACCGGAGACAGTGATATTGCTTGGAAAGGAAGTCCAGTGTTAATATGAATAAGTATTAAAGACTTTGGCCTTTCGTTGTTAGTGCAGTTATTAAACCATATTTTTCTAATATGAAAGAAAAATACAGGTTCTCTGTTAGTGTGCCAGAAATACCTGAACTGCAGTTATCTGTAGCACATGTACTGACTTTATCTAACCTACATTATAAATGTTCCCATATTTTTTGTCCCTGAAAAGCTTCAGGCATCAACTGTGTTTGTGACCTAAGCGTAATATCAAACTTGCTTTCAATTATTTCTAGCCCAAGAGGCCTGGACTATATAAACCTATTTTGAAAACCTGAAAAAAACCCAAGTTTTTTAGTTTTTTCTGTTTGATCCAAGTTATACATAAGAGACATTTCAGGGCAAAACATTTATCTCTAATATCTGGCAGTCTAGTATTTCAGTTTTTATGTACTAGCCCAGAAGCTTTGTTGAACTTGTCGATTATTGTTGTAATTATTATTTATAGCTTGTATTTCCACAATACCTTGGACAGTCAAGCTTGATTTCTGCTAGGTACTATAAAAAAAGGCACAAAACAATGCCTCAAAAAAGATCCCAAACCCTAATGTGGTGTGGCCACTTCAGGATTTCTTTCCTATTCTACATGGTACACAGACATTGAGGATTCTCTAGAACAGAGAGAAGATGCACAGTAATGATTGTGTGCAAACTTTTAAACAGGTGTAAATTGGTATTTTTATCTGCACAGGGTCTGTCTGTGAAACTTCATTTTATTTTGATTTGATTGGCCTCCTTTTTCAAATGAAATGTTGAGGTTTTCTGTGATATTTTTATTGACTGATGTATAAAATAGGATATATTGTGTTTCATAACAGGTTTTTATGCTTGCCAAAACAGATTGTACAAAACCTAATGGTAAATAGAGATAGTTTAGTTCTGTCTTCAAGATAGAGTACTAAGAAATTGGGTCCATCACTGTCATTTCTCTCAGAGATCCTTCTCATCTGTCACAACACAGTAGTTATGAAAAATGAAACCATAAATTCAATTTAGAGGGCAATTTGCAGCTAATCTTTGGAGTAATTCCAGTATGAATAATGCAGTAATTTGGATGCATGGTCAGTCAATTCTGTCTCTGATTTATTAGGATCTAAGAATATTATTTTCTTTCATTAATGATAATTACCAAAGAAAAAGAAATAATTTCTCAAAAACTATCTATCTTCGCATCTGTGATTTCAGTTTTGAGAAAGGCTGCAATGTTTAAACTTATTATTACAGGAAGGGGAAACACATTTTACAAAAGATATATGAGGTATTCAAATTCTGAACTGTATCTCTTTACAGCACATGTGTGAACTGATCAGTACTGGTTTATGGTTGCTTTTATATGACTCCCATTAGAGCTAACATTTTGAATATCTCAGCATAAGGACACTGGGATTTGCTATTGATTTTCCACACTTCTTACACCTTGAAGATTGCATTAAAATCCAGCTCAAGCAAGAGTGACATTTTTTGTTCCTGTTTAAAAGTCAAATTTATTATCTGAGACTTTTTCTGTTTATTAAATCCCCACTTTCTCTAATACATTATTTATGTGTATTTTTTTCTATATCTTTCCTTCAGTTCTCAAGGTCTCCTGATTTTAATAGACATCTACAAGAGACATATACAACAGATATTATCCATATGTTTGTGTCTGCATGTCGCTAATGGTGTGTGTGGGAGGCCAGAGGGAAAACCGGCTCATTTAATATTGGCTTTGAGCTTTTGTCAAAGTTTTTAGACATCTAGAGAAGTACTTCTCATGAATTAAGTGCCTTTGAAAGGAAGATCCCAAGTTAGATTTCTTGACTTTCTATGCCTTCAAAGCCTCCTGCCTCTCCTCCACGCTGATGGAGGAATGAACTACTTTAGGGGTGATGGATTTAGATCTACCTAGAGTGTAGCTGCTAGTCAGAGAGACTGAAGCCTGTTCTTGCTCTCCACCCCTGACACATGGCCTTCTTCATTAGCTTTATGTCAGGTCTCTCTACTACGACACCATTGCTCTCTGTAAGAAAGATAGTTAATGACTAGGGCCAAGGAGAGTGAAGAGCAACTAACATCATACTCCAGCCAGATCAGGATGCTGCAGAAGGCTTAGCCCAAGGTCAAAGCTTTTAATTTTACATCCTTGTTAAATCCAACCATGGATTCCTACTACTGCTAGAGTAATAGTCTTTCTTCTTTGTGTGTTTGTTAAAACGCTGCAAAGTTAATTTGCCTACTTTGGGGTTCAAAGCAGCAGACTCTGAACTACAGTGCTAAAGTCTGAAATGCAATCCACAAATTTGCTCATTCTTGTTTTCCAAAGTTAAGGGTGATGCTTCTGTCCCAAAAGATGAGGAAATACTTTCTTCCCTAACAGTATTGCAGATAGGTATCTAAACAAGAAATCAGGTATGATTGCTAAGTTTCTTTCATTTTACAGCTCTCAGGTTACTTCTGTCACTGCTCTTCCTGGTGGGAGGTGATGAAACTGCAGTACGTAGCCCAAGGACGATCAAAAGAGACTTCAGATCCTTGGGATGGCTAGTGAAGGAACCTGGAGTCGAGCTGATTTCTCCCTCCCTCCTTGCAGTTGCAGGCAATGACATTGGAAAAAACAGATGGGCCCAGTCTATTAATACATGGCTCCATGACTGGTGTCAGCCATGGGGTTTTGACAATGGGATGACCTACATGGCACCAGATTTACAGGTGTCAGAGGGAAGTCATCTTTCTCAAGTGGGATGAGGGTCTTTGCTTTGGACCCTGCAGGGCTCATTGATCGGGCTTTAAACTAGATGTAAAGGGGAAGGGGCATAATATCAGGCTTGGCTATGACAAGCTGTGGGAGGACACACAATGGTTAGAGGGATGGGATGCTGGTATGGGCCCTCCACCTGTTGCCCCTGGGCATGCTGGGGATGCTGCAGCACAGTTAAGAGTATTGTAGAGATGAGGGCAATGCTCCTGAGTTAGTAGGAGCCAGCAAGGAATCTTCCATGGAACACCTTAAGAGATATAAGGGGTGTTCCACTAAGAAGGTGATACGGCCAACAGCCCAGATGAAGTGCCTCTTCACAAATGCACGCAACTTGGGCAACAAACAGGAGGAGCTGGAAGCTACTGTGTTGCTAGGAAGCTATGATCTGATGGCTGTTACTGAAAGCTGGTGGAATGAATTCCATGGTTGGAGTGTGACTATCGATGGTTACAGGCTGTTCAGAAGGTACAGATCAGGAAGGAGGGTCAGAGGTGTTGCCCTCTTTATCAGGAAATGGATAGAGTGTGAAGAGCTGTCCCTAAAGAATAGTCACAAGCAGGTAAAAAGCTTATAGGTGAGAATAAAAGACTCAGGCGACAAAAGGAACCTTGTGGTTTGTGTATACTACAGGCCATGTGATCAAGGAGAGCCTACAAATGAAGCCTTCTTCTTCCTCCTATAGGAGGCTTCATGCTTACAAGATCTCGTCTTACTGTGTGACTTCAATGACTATGACATATGCTAAAAAGTAGCATGGCAAGATTTAGGCAATCCAGGAGACTCCTAGAGTGCATTTAAGATAATTTCTTAACCCAGGTAATAGACACCCCAACCTGAGAGGTTGCAATACTGAATCTGATGGTCACAGACACAAATGAGCTCATCAGTGACATCAAGATCAGAGGCAGCCTGGTCTGCATTGGTGGAGTTCAAGGTCCTGAGGGATACGGGACAGGTTAGGAATATAGTCAGGACCCTAAATTCTAGGAATTTATGTTGCCCAGGGAAGCTGTGAAGGCCCCATCCCTGGAGGTGTTCAAGGCCAGGTTGGATGGGCTCTTGGGCAGCCTGATTTGATGAGAGATGTCCCTGCCCATGGAAGCAGGAGGTGGAACTGGATGATCTTTAAGGTCCCTTCCAACTCAAATCATTCTATGATTCTATGATTATTGAAGCATTATTTTTCATATGTATTGGTAGAATCTGCGAATTGAAACATGTTATTTCGTCCATGTTAAGTATTTTTAGTTTTTAAAATATGTTGCTATAGTTCCTGCTGCCTTCCTTTTATTCATAGTTATATTTAGCTAAATCTTAGTTGAATTTTGCACCTGACAAGAGACTTCTTGTAAATATGGAAAAAAAGAAAAGAGACAATTACCTTTGTTCACGTATTTCCTTACAGTAGACTGTGTTCCTTTCAAAACAGGTTTGTAACACTGTGAAACTAGAAATGCTTTTTGATTGTTGAAGAATAAGTATATTTGCCTTCTCTGAGCACATCATGTTATTATACCTGTGAGAAGAGTCTAAATTGACTTCACAGGAAAGGCACACATTGATAGTGATTCTGAAACCATCATACCATGAGATCACCCTTATTTAAAAAACAAAATATTTTTCTTATGTTTTGTTTGAGTAAATTCCATTATTTAACTTTTATTCGCTAAATAATTTTTAAGAATGTTCTTTTCTTACCCTTTATTTTTTAATAGAATCATAGAACAATTTGGGTTGGAAGGGACCTTAAAGATCATCTAATTCCAACCCCTCTGCCATGGGCAGGGACATCTCCCACTAGATCAGGCTGCCCAATTCTGGCATTTTTCCCTCAGATTTCTTCACACATGACTTTTAGTCCTAATGTAGTGGTCTTTTCCACTGTTCCTTAGCTAAAGGTCAGTCCTATTAACAATTCTCTATGTGAAGGTGTTAGAGAACAGTATTTTGCTCGAGTGACAAAACACTACAGCTTTAAACCTTCACAAATGAAAGATTCTGTGTAGCTTTCTTAATGTTGCAATTATGTTTGATGATTGCTTCAGACTACATCACAACTTCCACCATAATTACAAAAACATCTTTGCAAAGCAGTATTTTATTAGTCTATCATGTAAGCAGTTTCCCTAAGTATGTCTAATTAAGATATGAAAAAATAAATCATATTTATTCAGTTCCAGTTCTCTGAACATTTCAAATCTTTTCCCATATGAAGATGACTTGATGATTGGTCTGTGAAGCGGGGCCACTTCTGAGGTGGAACCACTTCACTTGTTAACTTCCAGAAAATGTGAATTGTTTTTTTCTGCCTGTAGCTGCTGTGACTTCTGATGATTTATTTTGTCAGCAACACCTTGACAAATATACGGTGACTACAAGGCAACTGTGCACATGTAGGAAGTAAAACATATTCTGGGTACCTCAAGCTTGCTGGGAGTGTGCAGTGAACATTCATCTAGCAACTCAGTGAACTTCTTTACAAAGCCCAAAGCTCACTAGTGATAGTGATATTCTGCAAATGATGAGGGAGTGAGGGTTATGTGCAGATGTGGTGTTTGTGCAAGAATCTAGTCCTACCCAGTGTGGCCTTGACTGATCTGCTGGGACACTCTGATGGATGGCAATCTACACAGATTGACCAGCAGTTCCCTTCCACAGTACCTGTAGACTTCAGCTAAGCAGAGAGTGGAAGCTGGAAGCAGAGTAGCCCTTGAACTGGAATCTCAGGACTGGTAATATGTTATATAGCAAATCTGCTAAACATCTGGGCCTTGTGTTAATGCTATAAGAGAAAATAAATGAAAGAAAAAGGGATGCCATGCAATGTTTTTCAGTTTAATTTCTCTCCCCAATATATGTCACCAGCTAGGTTAATTTTTTTCTAGTTGAAAGCCTTTTAAAAAAAAAAAAACCCAGCAGGTTCTATGGCAAACTACCTCACAAGAAATCACGAAAGCAGGGGATGTACTGCTTCTTTCAGTTCCCTGCCAGTTCTGTAAGGTCTGAAGCGAGCGCAGCATGCAAACTTGGATTTATTGTGTCTTTGTGGGTTGTGCCAGTTGCTGAATAACCTCAAATTGCATTAGGCAAATGCTTCTGGGAACATTACTCCTTCCTTCATTTATTGAGGGGTCTAAAGTCTTCATTAGTCAAGGGATAAATACATCCGTGGCATTAAGTTATCAAATTAATACTTGTGTTGTTGGGCTGCATTCTTTAAATTGGTTATCTTAACAATGAATAGAGGTGTGTAGCCTAGGTGAAATTTGCTTACAAAAATACGAGATTTCTGGAGAAACACAGTAGGCTTGAGATGGAGTCATAGTGTGCATGAAATTACATGCAAAATTAAATTATGGATGGTAATGTGAGCATGGCATTCTTAGCTGAGTGTCCTTAAGTGTAAAATATAAAATTACATGGGTTATTTTATTCAAAAAATACACATAAATACTGTGTTTTTTACCTAGACATCATTAACTGATAGATTTTAAGGAACTGGTGGAAGTATTTCTATCACTCCCTAGTAAAAACTATGCAAATATTCATATGTTAACTAAAACCAGTTGTTCTAAATTGAGCATTTTTACTTCACATGAGATACTGAGGTTTTCAGTTTTCTCTGAGTCGGATTTTTTAAAATCAACGTTTTCCCCAAAACCATTTGTAAAATAAATTATAATACCTTACAAAATTTCACTATGAAATTTAAAGTCTCTTCCAAACATGCATTTGGTTTCATATCTTTTATTATTTCGTTACACACAAATGGAAATGCATGATGATATGTTACAGTGTGCAAGGCTGAATTCAGGAGAGGTTAATTTCTCCTATATTTGAGTTGCAGACATTCACAACAGAGCTAGCTATTTAGAACCCCGTTGGGACTGGAAGAAGAGACTGGCACTTTCAGCATGCAATACCTCTCAACAGAAGCTAGACAACTTCAGAAAGTCTGATGAATCATAAAGCACCTACCTCACCCTATTGACTCTAAAGGGAATCTAGATGAAACTTTAACCGCTGTAACTTTGGTAGGTGTCAAAGTGAGGTGAGATAAGTTGCCCCTTACATGTCCTACTATGAAATCATATAACGATCAAAGTGTTTTAAGTACAAATGTGAAATGTATTTGACACTTTATATATACCCTCAGTGCTGGGGAAGTTCATGGAACAGGTCATCTTGAGTGCCATCACACAGCACACACAAAATAATCAGGTGATCGGTCCCAGTCAGCATGGGTTTATGAAAGGCAGGTCCTGCCAAAATAACCTTATCGCTTTCTATGACAAGGTGGCACACGTGATGGATGAGGGAAAGGCTGTGAACGTGGACTTCAGTAAAGACTTTGACATTGGGTTTTATAGTATTCTGCTTGAGAAACTGGCTGCCCTTGGCCTGGACAGACACACCTTCTGCTGGGCAAAATAACTGGCTGGATGGCTGGGCCCAAAGAGTTGTGGTAAATGGAGTTAAATCCAGCTGGAGGCTGGTCACAAGTGATGTTCCCCAGGGCTCAGTGCTGGGTCCAGTCCTGTTCAATATCTTTATTAATGACCTGGATGAAGGCCAACAGGATGAGGTTCCTGTTGAGGTTCCAAGTGCGGAGTCCTGCGCTTGGGACAACAACAACCCTGTGCAGTGTTACAGGCTTGGGGAAGAGTGGCTGGAAAGCTGCCTGGCAGAGAAGGACCTGGGGATGCTGGTTGACAGCTGACAGAACATGAGCCAGCAGTGTGCCCAAGTGGCCAAGAAGGGCAATAGCCTTTTGGCCTGTATCAGAAACAGTGTGGCCAGCAGGACCAGGGAAGTGATTGTGACCCTGTACTCAGCACTGATGAGGCCGCACCTCGAATATTTGTTCAGTTTTGGGCCCCTCATTAGTAGAAAGACATTGAGATCCTGGAGCATGTCCAGAGAAAAGCAACAAAGCTGGTGAAGGGGCTAGAAAACAAGCCTTATGAGAAGCAGCTGAGGGAACCGGGGCTGTTTAACCTAGAGAAAAGGAGGCTGAGGGGAAACCTTGTTACTATCTACAGCTACCTGAAAGAAGGTTGTAGGAAGGTGGGTGTTGGTCTCTTTGCCCAAGTGATAGGTAATAGGATGAGTGGGAATGGCCTCAAACTGCACCAGGGGAGGTTCAGGTTAGATATCAGGAAAGATTTCTTCACTGAAAAGGTTATTAGGCACTGCAACAGGGTGCCCAGAGAGGTGGTCGAGTCACCATCCATGGAGGTATTTGAAAGACAGGTAGATAAAATACTCAGGGATGGGGTTTGGTAGTGGACAGGTATAGTTGGGCTTGATGATCTTGAGATTCTATGATTCTATTATTCTATATACAGTGGTACCTGGTATACATAGTGTTTGCCAGGCATAATGTATTATTTCGAGCATCCTCAGAGACTTGGAAGATGAAAATAATGGAAACAATCACGTTTATGTTCATCTTATCTAACTTAAAATATCTAACTCATTTAACTTAATTGTTAAATTAAATCTTAATTGCCTCTGTAACCAATGTTGACAGGCATCTCTAGAGTCACATCTTAAGTTGGCTGAATAATCCTCTGGACGTATCTCTTTTTCTAGTGACTTTAAGGTAGCACAGAATAACAAGGAACATCAGCTGAAATACCTGCATATTGGGACCTAGTTTCCTGAAACTCATTTAAGCCCCAGTCATCAATTTAATCATCCATTTTTTTTAGGACTGCCAAAGCTTAAAGCCATTTAGATTTAGTAGTTAGCTCTGTACTTAGCTTGAACCTCCCTGGGCACTTACCCCTAGGGACCTATGAATGTTTATACTTGGGAGTGAAGTACATATTTCCCACCAAAGCTCTTCTTCAAATTATTATCTGGCAGATAAGCCCTATCTACATCACAGGAGCAACTTGCTAGAGAAACCTCGAATGTTAGATGTGCTAACCAATTTCTGCTTAACTGCTAAGCAGTTAGACCCTTCATCGTGGACATGAGAGCTGGAAGGTAGGATCTCCTTAACCAAGAAACTGAATCCACATCATTCATACCATATAAATACAAATATATATATATATACTATAACCATGTAGTAACTAGACTTCACAAGTATATAAATTTGCATCCTTTGAAACAGAGTTTTTGTGCTGACAGTAAAGCAAGAGTCAGAGAAAGAGAGCTAGATGGAGGGACTCTTGCTCTGATCCACTAGTGCAGTAATGTGAAAGAAGAGAGTTACAGGCAGATAGGCAAATAGAGTTAAATCTAGTCAGAGGCCCATCAAAAGTAGTGTTCACCAGGGCTCAGAGTTGGGTTCAGTTCTGTTCAATATATTTGTTAATGATCTGGATGAGGTAGGGAGGCTCTAGAGAGAGACCTGAACAGGCTGGATTGATAGGCTGAGACCAACGGGGTGAAGCTCAGCAAAGCCAACTGCTGGGTTCTGCACTTGGGACACATGAATCCCATGCAGCGCTAAAGCCCTGGGGAAGAGTGGCTGGAAAACTGCCTGGCAGAGAAGGACCTGGGGGTGTTGATTGACAGTTGGCTGAATATTGACAAATAAAATTCTCCACAGATCCCAATTTAGGACTTTCACTTTTGTGCCTAAGGCGCAGTAGAAGGAATCTGGGTTGGTGTACTCACCAGTGCAGAAAATCCTTCCGAAATTTTTATATTGCCCAAAGACCACTTTTTTAGGAACTCAAAAATCTGTTCCTTATACTTGCGAATGGTCATCTAACTTTTAGACGAAAAGTTAGAAATTGTTTGATTGCAACATAGATTGATGTAGAAAAGGTGTTTCCAGCAGCACTTGGTAGTATCTGTTCATAATAAAAATTTCTAAATTTAGAAAATTTTAATTATCATATTATTCATGTTAAGACACGTTAGCAGCAATGTTGATTGCCATGTCATAACTAATATGACTGGAAATATGCCCTGTATTACATGATGCTATTTGTGTCATAAAATATATGAATAAACTCAAAATAATTAATTGCCATTGAATTAGAAAAATATTTTAAAGAAATATTCCTAGAAAAGTTCACCAGGAGTCAAAGCCCCACTTTTGACACATCTGTTTGGATACTGGATTAGAGAAGCCATCTCACCAGATATAGACATTTACATATGAACTAGGGTGACTAGTTCAGATGAGGATGTCTATAACAGAACTATGTAGGATGTTGTTCAGCTGCCTAAACATAAACTTGTAGTGCCGTGTGGTGTGTTGCTGTGTACTGGTCATTACAGATCTGGTAGGTTGACCCTGGCTGAATGCCAGCTGCCCACCAAATTGCTCTATCAGTTGCCCTTCTCAGCAGAACCGAAAATATAATGGAAGGCTTGTTGGTCAAGATGAGGACAGAGAGAGATTACTCACCAATTACTGTCACGGGCGAAACAGAATCGACTTGGAGAAACTAATTTATTGCCAATCAAATCAGAGTAGGGTAATTAGAAATGAAAACAAATCTTAAAACATCTTTCTCTCATCTTCTTCCCTGACTCAGCTTTACTCCAAATTTTCTCTATGTCCTCCCTTACTGAGTGGCACAGGAGGAGACAGTCTTCTACGAATTTCTCCGTTACTCCTTCCCACGGGCAACAGTTCTTCATGAACTGCTCCAATGTGGGCCCTTTCTGTGGAGTGCAGTCCTTCAGGAACAGATTGCTCCTGCTTGGGCCCCCCATGGGGTTACAGGTCCTGCCAGCAAACCTGCTCCAGCATGGGCTCACCATGGGGTCATATCCTCCTTTGGGCACATTTGCTCGCTCTGGCATGGGGTCTTCTATGGGCTGCAGGTGGATATCTGCTCAACTGTTTACCTCCACGGGCTGCAGAGGGTCAGCATGCCTCACCATGGTCTTCAACACAGACTGCACTCTGCTCCCATGCCTAGAGCATCTCTCCTTCTTCACTGAATTTGGTGTCTGCAGAGTTGTTTCCCTCACATATTCCTTTATTCTCTCTGCTACCAGACTTCATTTTTTTTGTTTCCTTCTCCTTAAATATGTTATCCCAGAGGTGCTACCACCGTTATTGACAGGCTTGGCCTTGGCAAGTGATGGGTCTGTCTTGCTGTCTGGCATTGGCTTTGCTGTACACAGGGGAAGCTTCTGGCATCTTCCCACAGAAGCCACTCCTGTGGCCCCCCCAGTACCAAACCCTTGCCAAGCTAACCAAATAGAACAGCAAAGCAATGACACGTACAACACAGCAATCATAGCAGACTGTGATGACAGCTACGTATACTAGTCCACAGTAACGTCTGTGCTGAGGCTGCTAAACTGCACCCCCAAAATAAAACAGAAGGAATGGTACCCAATATGGCTTCCAGTCTCTAGAATTAAACAATATTTTTAACATAAAAAATTGCAATCCTAGAAATGCAGATTTTTAAGGCATCTGTCATGTCTGGATTCTTACAGTATGAACCAACAAAGGAAGCATGCTCACTGTAAGAATAGGAAAACAATCTTTCGCTTTGCCATTAATATAATTGCAGCAGATGGAAGGCTTTAGAACATGTTTTGCATTAAACAACCATTTTAAAAAGTGATGATAAATAGAAAGTAAAATAGGCTTAGAGAAGGGCTACGAAGATGACCAAGGAGACAAAAAATATTTCTCCTGTAAGAAGAAATATAAAATTCAGCTTGTTTATCTCAGACAAATGCATCAGAGATGAGTAAACAGGGAAAAAAAGAACTACTTAACCTGAGGTACAATTTTGGTGTAAGAACAAGTGTACATAATTCAGCCACAGATAACTGAGCTCTAAACCAGATGAGTGTTTTTTGATCAGACTAATGATTTTCAGAACACTCTTCCAAGTGGCTGCTAGGTGGCCTAGCAACATCAAAAATCCGTCCTCTCCCCTGTCCTTATCCAAAGGTTTAAAACCAGAAAATTATGAATTTCTGAATCAGATTATCTGCTGTGATTGGCTGTGACAGCAGGCAGTGAAATCCCCTAGCTGCCTTCTTACTGCTAAATAAAAGAGGATCAGAGCTAGATCGGCATGGCTTGGCTCATCTCCTTATTGATGAACTTCAACTTTGTCTAAATAGGCTGTCCACATGAAATGGTGCTTGTTTTTGGTCTCCTCTGTAGCCCATGAGGTGCCCTTAGGAAATAAAAACTACACTGTGTGAGTTTGGGTTTTTTTTCAGTTCAAAGGAACAGAAATGATCTGAGGGCTGTGCTGTAACCCACAGGAACGATGTTTTATAGCATGAAATAGGTATGTGGTGCACACGTAGGAGTTTACTATGCAGCACACTGTACCTGAAGGTGCAAAGCCTGCTGAACTTTTTTGGTTAGTGCTCCTTTTTTGTAGTTATGCTTAATTTACAAAATGTATCTTGAAGCTTTGTATCTCAGTGGTTGTCAGATCAATGACAGAAAACTGGGAACCTCCACATTTTTACTGATGACTATCCATGTAGGACATTATACGCCCTCTGCCAGAACTGGGGGGAATGTGTCACTTCCAGAGGAATGTGAGTGGAGAAAATGAACTTTGCTACAACCTCAACCTTGTTGTGTCCTGACATCTGACCTGGTGTGAAGGGTATCCCAATTCTTCTCTTGTCTTGGACACAGCTACTTGGAATAGCTCAAAGTGAAGAGGCTGAGGAAGATAACAGCAAAGCAAAGTGGGTGATTATGTCTGTAGTGCTTGATTTTATTCCCTGGTTCTCTTTCATACAGCTGTGTTATAATAATCTCCTGGGTGAGATTCCTTATCCTCAACAGAGGTGTGCTAGAGAAATTCAGAAAAAGGTTTAAAAGATGCAAGTAACCTGGTAACCATGGCAAGTCTAGGGTGGTACAGAAATTAGTCTTAAAAATAAATGTCCCTGTTTAACACCTGCCATGGCTGGGTCAGTAGCTAAAACTTGGCGGCTTTTAGTCTCAATCACCTCCTCCTTCCAGGAATGGGAAAAGAGAAATAAGAGAAAGAAAGACTTGTGGGTTGGAAACTAACACTAAAACAACTTTAATGAAACAATAAGAAGAAAAAGAACATAATAATAATTATAAAGGAAAAATAAAATATATGCAAACAAACAAAACTAATAGAAATTCCCTCAATGACCAGTACATCACTGCTGACGCTGCAGGGCAGGTGAAGGGAAAGTCTTCAACTGAACTCTGTCAGATGATCAGTCTAAAAAGTTTTATGGAGGTATTAGTGAGATTGAGAGTACTCCTTGCAAAATACATGAATTTCTCAAGCATAGATGTTGATTTTCATTGGATTTCAGCACTGTTTTTGACAACAGAAGTGGCTATGAACTCTGCTTTAAAGATAAAGTGACTTTGTTGGTTATATGTTGTTCCTTCTGTGCAGGGGAGCAGCATATTCTTCCCTTTGCTCGGAGAGCCTAAAGCTATGGGCATGATGTATGTTAGCAACCCACTTACGGCTTGAATTGCAATCTGCTGAAACTGGGACCTCTGTGGTCTGGCCCTGCCTTTGTCTCATGATCGGTTTTGTTCACACAGCTGGCGTGTAACTTTATATGAATGACAACAAGGAACAGTGTTAAGCACTGTTAACACAGTTTGCCTCTTTGCTTTCTCTTTTAGTCTCTTTATTTTAACAAATATCAATTACATCCATCTGCAAGTTATATTTGTATATATATCATGTATATTGCTCAGGAATAATCAAAGAAAAGAATTGGCCATACTTGCAACAAGTGATGTCTTACATATAAGTATGAAAGATAGTAGAGGTTGGAAGAATGACTTCATTTCTAACAAGAGAAATAAGGTTCATATGTAGTGCTGTGTACCCAAAACTAGACACGAAAACTATATCCAAATAGAGTTTTAATAAATGTTTCAGGACCAGAGATGGAGATGGGCCACTTCTTGCTGGAAGAAAGATCTCCAATGTTTTTCAGGGGAGGTAAAGAGTGAGAAGAGGAAGAAAGGAAAAAAAAGAAATCTAATTTTTGTTTGTGAATAGAGCTGATGAATGCATGAGAATGAAAAACAGAAGATACTTACATTTTTGTGATGCAAGTACCAAATTACAGCAATAAAGAGTACAAAATTATTGCATTAATAACAATGCCTCACAGACTTGAATGAATGGCTGCAATGATTTGTACAGTGGGCTGGATTATGTATACAGCCACATAGAGACTCAACAAACTCAGGAGTATTAAAACTGTTGGTAATGTTGATCGTGAAACATAAAGCTTGCCTTAAAAATTAGATATTTATCAAAGGGTTTGCTAAGGTTCATGAGCCTTTTGAATGAACTTGAACAGAATGACGGCTTTGCAATGACATAATGAAAAATTTGTGTTGCAATATGAAACACAGTAAAACTCCTCATTTACAGAGGCAATTTTTAGCCAGGCAGCACCTAATACCTCCTGCACGTTAGTGAGGCAAGCATACCCCAGCCCTTGTGCCTTTGAGAATCTGTTATCTTCAAATAAAACACATGTTGCAATATAAAGCTTCTTTACATCTCAGGTTTAAATGGCAGATAGTAATTAGGGTTTAGAGCATGTGAAATGTGACTTGGGGAATCTGCTGTGTACAGTTTATAAATTCTGATTAATTTTATAAAAAACTGTTTCATTTGGTGCCTCCATATGTGGTGAGTCACCCAATGCTGGCGAGATTCCTGACACGTATTGCCTGTCTTTTCTAAAAGATATCACAGATTTATCACAGGAAGGTTGTTAGCATTAGGGACCAAGAAGTGGTAAAAAAATGCACATTAAGGGAAAAAAGTTAGAAAAATCTGGTTTGACACTGCTATCTGAGGGAATGGGAGTGGAGAAATACAAGCTGGAACCCTACATCAGAACAAAGACCAAAAGTGTAAAAGTAGGTTTAAAAGGATGAAAGCAAAAAATCACAGGATTTTTGGTAGGCCACTTCAAACTCGGTTCACAGACACTAAAATAAAATCTCTATATAATAGGAAGCTGACTAGAGTAGAAATGCATATGAACCAATTAGTACTCCAGAGAAGTTATGAGGAGAAAGATTCAGGAAAGGAGACTTTTGAAGTTGAAAACATATCACATAAATCTGAAATTTACTCAGGATTTGTAAGGAAGCTGATGTACGGAATGAGGAATAAGAGTTTTACTGCTTTCTCTGGAAGTAAATACCTACACCCATATTTCCTAAACTGACTGTGATTTAAACTGATTAGTTTTACAGGCTTTGGCAAATTTTGTGTGGTGTGCCTTCAATGGTCTCATCTGCTAGAGCGGCTTTATACATCTATAGGGAACACAGCCACTCCTGTTTAGTGTGAATATACATGAAGAAATACATTCCCATATTGTAAAATATAAAAGAGCAGCTGAGGAACAAATACTTATACTTAAAACAGAATCATCCTTCTTGTGAAAGTGGGGGATGTGAAAGTGGGGGATGGAGGGAAACACCAAACAGTTTCTTCATGACAGAGGCATTTTGTACATTTTCAAGCCACTCCCCCCAGCAATGTTCCTGCATTATTACGATGCAAGGATAATGTTTTCCTGGTCATGAATTTTCCTTTAAATTGCATTACCAAAGAGTTTCTCCCAGGACTCAGATTGTTTCATCTGACTGAGTACTTCTCAAAGTATTCTCAAGTAAATTCTGTCTTTCCTTGAAATATTTTTCCTTTCATTATCTCAACATTAAATATCTTTGCATCACTCAGCCTTCAGCATTTACTAACAGGTCTCTCCAGAAACCAGCACCATGAATATTTATTTCCGTATTCTATTCTTCATATGATACCAGAGAACACTTGCTTGATGTGCCATGACCATCTTTAAAAGAAGTACATCTTGTCTAAAGTTTTCAGTATGGTTCTTCCCCAAAGAAAGAAATGGGAATTGTGGGGACTTCACTGTGAAAAATCTATTGAGAAGACAGAAGTAATGAAGGTTGAGGTTTAAATTAATTGGGAACTCTGAAGAGAACCTGTAAAAGGATTCTTTATCCCCAAAATGGAGTGGCAGTAGCAACATGTGACAAGAAATGCCGTGTGCGCTTATTCAACATACCCTTATAGAAAATCCTGTTAGACTACAAGTAACCGTATATTAAAATAAGATGGTTGTCTTTGTACTGTATGGTCTGATTTCGGCCACTGGATCATCTTAACTCTCAAACCAGAATTATGCTCCTAAACCTGGTATACTGTGTTGGCTCCTAGGAGATTAACATTGCTGGGAGCAATATAAATAGTGTAGAACACAAGTTAAAGGTGCAGGGTTGTGGTTTTGTTTTTACTTAGTGTGGCTGTATTTCTTTTGACAAATTATCCTAATTTTGCATAAAGCAAGACAAGAAATTAGTGTGGAATGGTGACAGAATCTATGACTTTTCAGGCCTGGTTTAGCAGCTCAAAAAATTGGTTCATAAAGCTGCTCACTGGATCTGCACTGTCTTGAAGTGAACATGAGAACTCCCACGTTATCCTTCAGAGGAAACTGTTCTCCTGAACAAAAATAAACATTAAGAGGTACAAGGAGGCTTTTGGTGTGTATCTTGTACTAAGTAGAAGAGTTATAATCATAGAATCATAAAGTCTTTTAGGTTGGAAAAGATTCTTTATATCATTGAGTGTAATTGTAAACATTACCATGTCCACCACTAAACCATGTCCCTAAGTACAATGAATGGAAATTGAATGGAAGTTCCAGAATGTGAATACTAAAATTTTTAAATTTACATGCATTCTGTATGAGAGTTGAAACAAAATGTTTTAAAAATCTCTGAAGGAAATTTTCTTTGAAGTTTTACCAGGTCATTAGAAACATTCTACTTTAGGGCAATTGAGGCATTTAGTTTTGATGCTGACATTTTTTTTTCCCACTATAAAATATAGTAATAAACAAAATATGCAAATCATATTAGGTTATGCAAATCATTATAGGGTTTTTGAAAGTAGATTTTAAAATATGGAACTTTGATCTGCATACACTGCCAAAGGAAATTCATCCTTCTTGACAATTGCGTTATTTTTTTTTACTTCCAGAATGAAATTCCAGAAAAACTGACCTGATTTTACAAGGGCTTTATTAGAGTTGCACATTCTGATGGAATATGACTCTTTGGGAGTGCTCCTGAGCAGCTCTGGTAATGAATTTATCCATGAAACATTTGCTGAACAGGTAATGTCTACTGATTTGCATTACTGTGCTTCCTTTATAACAGACTGATATTTAGATTCACGATTTCATTTGTTTACTTTCATGTTTTAAAGCTAAAGAGAAATTAATCAAGGAATAAAAAAAACCAAGATGAGGCAGTATATTGGCATGCAGTTTACATTTTCTTGTTTGCAGATCTGCAAGCTTTTCAAAACTAAGGTAATAGAAAATTAACTGTTCTCTTGAAGGATGCTGGGAATTGCTCTCACTCCCATCAGGGAAAAAGTTTTATCTTTTGAAACATGGCTTGACTTTAGCTTTTATTATAATTAACTCAGTTAATAGAAGGAGGGAAAAAAAAATACCTGTCAAGAAATTAGCTGTAAGACTGGTCAGCTCATTACAAATAAATAAATAAATAGATAAATAAATAAATTAATAATTATCACCCCTTCAGTCTCTGCAATATATCACAAAGGGGAGAAGAGATAATAAAGAGGAAAAATAAACTGATTCCTTTGATTCATTATAAGTTGGTGTAGTAGACTTTAGAAATGCTGTGTTTCAAGTAATTCTAAAAAAGTAAAAGCCACAAGTCAGTCACTCAAGTAAGAACATTCTGGATATTTCAAATTTATCTTTTTTAGGAAATATATAGCTTTGCTATATAGCTTCTTATCTTTTTCATTGCCTTGAAAAAGCACAGCACTGAACTGGTAGGAACGGATGTATCAGAAATAATTAAAGAAGTAATCCTTGCTCTGGCATAAATGTCCTTGTGATTCCACTATAAGATACCATCATTTCCTAACAGGGAGTTCTTCTTAGCACTGTTTAACTGTGAATTTTTATTTTTTTTTTTCTAATCTTACCTCCTAAGCTTCCATCCGCTCAAACTACTCACTGTTGTTTGTGCTGCTCCAGCTGTAGGCAGGTAATTGCATGCTGTGTGTGGCAGCAGCACAGTGCAAGTACGGCCTCTGCTCCTGAAACCTTTCAGCAGCAGCAAAATTTTGTTAGCAGCAGGGTTGGCTTATGTGTAGCTTCAGAAAAGGATAACTCTCTGATGCCAGTTTTCCACAGGACCACACTTCGTGGGACAAATCTTTGCAGGGACAACTCTCCATGAGGACAACTGTCTGTGGGAGCTGTTACAGTTAGGGTTAGGCTTAGGGCCAGACTCAAGGTTAGAGTTAAGGTTAGAGTTCCCCCTGTGGAGAGCTGTCTTGCAGAGAGTTGACCATGGAGAGTTTGCCGAGTTGAGTTGTCCTAGACCTATGTAGCTTAATCACCATAAACTATTTTCTGTCAGGAAAAAGAGACTTTTAAAGAAGGGCTTCCAGTAGATCATGCTTTTGGTATTTCTGTGTTCCTGTGTAATCTGCAGAGCAGTTGTATCATGGGAATGTTATGCAAAAAAGCTCAGTGAGATTAGGGTGTGTTCCGCATCAGGATCTTGGAAATATATCTTAACTGTAGTTACATAAATCTGCTATAAATAGGAAAGGAATAATTCAGTATCAGTGTCCAGGATTGCACTTTGTTTGTGGCACAGAAGGTTTCCACGAGAGGAAAGACTCTCTAACTTTACACTAAGGGTAAAGAAACACTGGAAAGGGCAGCTGTGGGGTCAACATCATAGGAATTTATTTCTTTTTTTTAAAATAGAATAGGCTAAATACCTGCCAGAAAACGTAGATATAGTACAGCAAGGAAATCAAAATGTGGAATGGCCCATTTCAAGAATATCTTCTGTAATTCTGGGATGGTGATTTTATGAGCTTGTGGATGAGAGCAGAGGGAAGTCAGTTCTTCGAATCAAACTGCAGTTGCTCCTCACTGACCAGGGCTGCTGCTACTTCCCAGGTCTATTTGAGGGACGTGCGCACTCCAGACATATAGCTGCTCCCCAGTGTGGATCTCTCTAAATAACCCAAGTTTTTGTTCAACTTTGAGTGTATCAGAGGTTTTCCAAAGTGAGTCTATCCATGGCATATAACACTTGGCCCTATGTCTTTTCTGTGCTTTGCAAAGGGTGTCTCTAGCCCTAGGACATAGCCACTAAGTTTTCTTTGCTGGTGCAGGCATACTAGTCGTACTGATCTGATAGTGAGAATGACCTGGAGGGACCAGAATTTTGGCTAGCTTCAGAGAGGCTGAGGTACATCTGACCGCTAGGTATGTGGAAAACATTGAGTTCAATATCAACCTGGCTGCTGAGCTTTGTAAAACTGCTGCCTCACACTGAAAGACAGATTGCCTTTGACCAGCACAGGCTCATGGAAGAACAGTCACTGCTCCCTCCAGGGATCTCCTGATTTAATTTCTCTGAATGGGCTCCCTCAGCGCAAAAGGATTAGGGATGTTGAATCTGACCACCATAGGGTTACTTATGCTGTGTTCCCACTGCAACCCATTCTCCTAATCTCCTCCTTGCCTCCCAAGTGTGATAACGTATTAGCACTGTCATTTTCTGGACAACTTCAATGAAGCCAGCGGCTGTAACAGGATCAGTTAGGTCTCCTTATCGGTGTGGGCCTTTAGCAGCGACTTTAGTGATTTGGAATAATATGAGTCTCCTGAGACATATGTTAAATATTTTCCATTAGGATACTTCAGAGTGGTATTATGCCTGTAGTATTTGCTAGGGAGGAGGTAGGATAGCTTGTTTTTCTGTGTGATGTTTCAGTCTGCATGTTGGGTTTCCATATGGTGTAAATACTATTGCTCCGTTGACTTCACAATCATCTCCTACTGAGACAGCTGCATCTCCTGGCTGCGCACAGGAAAAATTAAGACTTCATGAGAAGTATATGAGGGAAATTCAGCTTCTGTAGGAAGTAATATCAGTGGGCCAGGGCTAACAGTTTTCAAGAATGGAATACAAGGGGTTATTTCTCCTCCCAGATCAGAAAATTAGTAAAGCTAACAAGTTGAATGCTTTGCTGAATCTTAACCATGTATTTCTGCAATCAGCTTATTGGGCTGCAGATGTTCTGGCAGTAAAGACATGGGGTTGAGACTTTATTCCCCATCCCCTCACCTTCCCATAATTGGCTATGAAGCTGCAATCTATTCTCCATACACTTAACATTCTTTTCTCGCCTCTTGCACTTCCAGGTGAGGTGAGGTGAACTTAGTTTTGGGGTAACAGTAAGACTGATTAGGAGTATATGCATCATATAGCTTTCCCATATGAATATTATTTAAAGAACTCCAGATTGCACACTGTCTTTGAGTTTAGGTGTGGAAGAATTTCATGGTGATAGTGTTTCTTTGACATCTTTAACCATTTAGACTAAAAGTATTCTACAGGTCACCCTTTTTAGATTTCTTTGACTTAACAGTTTGAGAATAGGTTATTTGTTCAGGTTTATAACTCCCACATATATTTTCCAGGGATTGAAGCACACAATATTTGTAAAAAGATCCTTTACTTCTAGAAACACTCCTCCTTATTTTCTAGCAACCCATACATGGTTTGACCTTCAGAACATGTATCACTGATTTTTTTGTGGTTCAGTGGTTCAAACAACAAAAAAAGTCAGAGGTCAATTTGAAATTAAAATTTGTTTGTTTGCTTCTCTCTCAGCTCCTAAGAATCAAAACTGAAAACAGTTTTGGACTGAAGGAAATACCTTGTTCGACCCCAAATAACGTCAGATAAATTTTATGCTGCTTTAGTAATGCAGAGGAAACTTGGGAGCAAAGTACTGAATTCACAAGGGAAATTAATAAAAAAAAAAGTGAATGTAACATGCTACGTTGTTTTGTTTACCTTCCTTCTTTTTGCCTCTTGAATCCCCATGTTTCCAGCAGCTTTTGGGGAAGTGGGAAATGCAGGTTCAAATTCCCCCGACCCTTGGATTTTATATATAGATTTTCTATCTCTGTAGCCTGCCTGTTGGCGCATTTCGGTCTCGCTTGCTGAAGTTGTTCCACTTTTTATAAATAATTGAGTATTCATTTTAACAGACAAGGAAATAAACGTGAAAGCCTGGTCCTTTACCTTGCTGCTTATGACATTTTAGCTTAGAGGTATGAAAGTCAGTTGAAGTCCTTGCTTCAGTGATAGTTTTAACTACTTTGCTGGCTATAAGGGCTTTGAAAAGAGAGCTCATCATTGCTAGAAATATTGGAATGCCTAATCGTAAGAGCGCTTTTTGCTAACAAAGGAGACTCTGAGTTCAAGCTCTAATGCACAAAGGATACAGGAGAAGCATAAAACAGCCACCTACTCTCCAGCTACAAGTGCCATCATGAGGGGCAGTACTGCTAGGTGTTAGTTCTCCTGGGACTGCTGTAGTGTTTTTGTAAAGTTTATGAAATGTTATGCTCCTTTGTCCAACTGATGGTGTTCGTCTAAGCTGACCTGAACCCATAGATAATTTCAGCTACTCCAAAATTCATCTTTTGTGGAAGAGAGACATCAAAGCAATGTCTACCAGAGCTAATTCAGAGCTTTTCTTAGATCTGATAGGAAATTTTTTTTTTTTTGAGGTACTAGTGGAGTGATAGAGAGGCTGTATGAGGAAATTATCAGAGTGTGCAGCTTGAGGGGGTTCTCTGCCTAAGTGAAAAATTGTGTGTGAATTAATATTTCAATTTCAGTCTTATTAGTCTTTGAGACAGTTATATTTTATCATTAGAAATAATAAATATAATCAGAAAATGCTATAAGCACTTTTGAAGTTATAAAGTGTTAAAAAAGCCAAAACAAAAATAGAAGAAGTTCTAAGGTCATGTCAAAGTCTCCCAAATTTTGACTGTTTGACGTTTTCCACTCAGGGTGCTCCTGTAAGTGATATCCGAGACTTTGTTTTAAAGGCAATCCAAGTAAATTTAGAATGTGCATATTGATGAATTTTTCTGAAATAAGGAAAACATTTTAAATATGGTAGATAACAGCCTCCTGAAAAAAATTATTTTTGCAATAAGTAATGAATTCAGAATATTTTTAGAAGGACACCTGTTCAACACCTAGACGACTGAAAAAGACTGCACGTGTCAGTGAGTCCACTCCCTAGAAGTCACATTGAATAATAAAAATATGTAACTGAGGCCAGGTCCAGGGAACATTTACTTCACACATATTTATACCTGTTACCCAAAAATGCCTCCCAACATCCTTATATTAACTAAAGACCTAGCTTATAGGCATAACACTCCACAAATCTTTCCTTGTGTTTTTCTTTTTAGAGAAATCTGGGTGGATGTATCTTGGTGTTGTGGTCTGTGCTTCAGAGGAAGGCAGAAACACTAGTGGCTCCTATCAACTTAACCTGAAAAGAAAAAGCCCGCTGAAATTTGATAATTTATTTATGCCTGACAACATGAGCGGAACTACAGATCTAGAAAGAACTACAAAATCACTTACTAACCTGAAACTTGTTTTATCACACCTTATTTTACATGTATACCGTGTAGAAGTCTACATTTGAGCTAGTCAGAGAGACTACCTTAATAGAAAATATACAAGAATAAGCATTTCTGAAAGACTTGTGGTCTTCTAGTGTCTACCATATGTTGACATGGATTGTGCACTGGTAGCAACTGTAATGGAGACAGTTGCTTCCTGCTCAAATGTAGGCATCAGTACCATGGGTGTCTAGGTTTGGACTGAAGCACTCCATGCATTTTAATTAAGCTTAGTTCATTGCACAAGAATGGCAGAAGCTCCCCTCAAGATGTTTCCCTTTAAGAGCATTGCTCGTAAAGTTTAATGGTATCATAAGAGTTTTATCTTCATTAGTTTTGCCTCCTTTATTTTGGCCACGTCAGGGTATAGCATGCTATGAAGGCAATGGAAGGGTTTGTTTTACAGGGCATTGATTCTGAGAAACTCTACCTTAACAAAGAAAGAAAAAAAATTAAGAGAAAAAGAAGAAAATAGAAAGGGTAATAAACAGTCAGCTGTGTAAAATGTCCTATTATGTGATTTAAGATTATAGAGAAATAATAATCTTGAAGCACAAAATCTACCATTTTGCTTTATTGCCGAGAAGCCCCAAATTTATCTGTTCTAGAGTTTAAAAAGTCAATTCTTTAATGAACAAGAAGCCCTGCTGGTGTTATATTCTCTCCCTTGTATTCGTAGAGCTATATGCCAAGCTATTTTATTAAACTGAGAATGTAATACAACACTATTTAAAATTTTGGAACCTCACTTTATTAAATCTAATATTCAGAGAGCTTATTGGGAGAATGAGAAGGCAATTGTTTTAATTGTATTAAAACAACGGTAATGTTCACTCCAACTTCCTTTTTAATTCTTACCTTACCAGAACCCTAAACCAATCAAGAAAATCTCATTAATCCAGTTAACAAGCATAGCAACAGCTTTTCTTGTAGAATCAAGTAGGCAGAAATCTGCTACACTTTGCCCATTCGCCCAATGTCTTCTGTCTTTTCTTGTAAGAGCTTATAGCTCTGGTTGGTATAATATTTTCTTGAATTAATTTCTTAAGGACCTGATCCTGTCCCTTTGTGCAACAGTGAAGAAAAAATGAGTTTTTGAGATTTTTACATGGTCAGCATTCTGTGGACACAGACAGTATTCCTATGTCTTTCAAGAAGAGGAAAAAAGAGAAAACACATCAAAGGTGCAAAAAATGCAGAAAGAAGAAGCAAATATTCTCTCACCTCAAACATTAACCAATTGTTCTGGTCAGCAGGGTATGGCTGACAATGGTGCATTTATTGGAGGGATGATATTTTTTGCATACCCTATATATATGTGAGATATGGGCCTCCACAATTGCAAAGGCTCCTCATCAGCCAGGTGAGGAATTTCACCTTGAAACTGTAACTGAAAAATAAGAATGGAGATTTTTAAGTACCTAAAGATATAGGGCTTCAAGTCTTACTGCCTTTTAGATAGATATAGATTGCTTTATGTAGAAGTCACCTCTTAAAATTTTTCCTATGTGCTTATTTCTGGAAAAATTGTATGCAGTACCTCCAATTTATGCAGATCATCTTCACAGAAGTACTATCCATCATCTGCAAAATTTCTTTTATTGTGACAGGCAAGGACTTCTCAGACATAGAAAGTAACTGTTCTCTAATATCCACCATGACTTGAAAACTCTCTGCATTTTAACTAGAGAGGTCAGAAAATATGGCTGCAGAGGTTGATACTAGTGATTTCCTCCTTCAATACCATATGAGTGCAAGCTGTAAGCATACTGTTGAAGATACTGGCTCAGCATTTAATAGATTCTCATATTCAAATTTCCTTTAGTGGATTTTTCTCCCAAAGACATTTGAATAATTGAATTCTACTGGCAGGAAAACAAATTCTGAAGTTGCAAAAACAATACTGAAATCCATGTACAGATGTACTCATGCCCGGAGTATATAAATATTCACCGAACTGGGGAAATTAAATGGTGTCATATGCGCTACCACACCAATTACAGTGTACCAACACATATATGTAGCGAGCACTGCATGTGAAAGGCTCACAGGGAACTGTTCAGGCTTAATCCATAGTTAGAATATATTTATCATAGTTACATATGTTTATTGATGACCTGGATGAGAGGATGGAGTGCACTCCCAGTAAATTTGCATATAGCACCAAGTTAGGTGGGAGTGTCGACCTGCTCGAGGACAGGAAGGCTCTGCAGAGGTATCTGGACAGGTTGGATCGATGGGCTAGGGTCAAACATATGGGATTCAAAAAGGCCAAGTGCTGGGTTCTGTGCCTGGGTCACAAAAATCCCATGTGATATTACAGGCTTGGGGTAGAGTGGCTGTAAAGCTGCAGAGAGGAAAAAGACACTGGAGTTCTGCGTGACAGCTGGTGAATATGAACTGGCAGTGTGCTCAGGTGGCCAAGAAGGCCAATAGTACCCTGCCTTGTGTCAGAAACAGTGCGACCAGTGGAACTACAGAAGTGATCGTCCTCGTGTGCTTGGCATTAGTGAGGCTGTGCCTTGAATACTGGTTGTTTTGGGCCCCTCATTATAAGTAAGATGTTTCAAAAGAAGGGCACTGAAGCTGGGGAAGGGGCTGGAGACCAAGTCTTATGAGAGGCAGCTGAAGGAACTGGGGTTGTTTAGCCTGGAGAAAAGGAGGCTGAGGGGAGACCACCCTAAAACTTGTAGTGAGAAAAGTGTTGGTCCCTTCTCCCAGGTTACTAGCAATGGGACAAGAGGAGATGGCCTCAAATTGCACCAAGGGTGGTTTAGATTGGATGTCAGGGAAAAGTTGTTCACCAAAAGTGTTGTCAAGGATTAGAAAAGGCTGCTCAGGGAAGCCATTGAGTCACTATCTTTGGAGGTATTTAAAAGACATGTAGACATGGTTTAGGGATGTGTTTTAGTGGTGAAGAAGTTGGCAGTATTAGGTTTAGTTTGGGACTTTGTGATCTTAAAGGTCTTCAACCTAAATGATTCTATGATTCTATGAAATATATTCCCTAAAAGTGATCAGATGATGTTGTTTAACAAAGTAAGAAGTAGATTTGTTAGCAGATATTCAGCAAGCAGAAAATGAGGTTACATTCAGCAGATGAATTATTCATTGTGAATTATTTGCTCAGTTCTAATAATTACAGCAGGGAAAAATTAATTAATGTTACAGCAAATACTTTAATTTTTATAATAAAAAGATTGATCGTTGAAATGAGTCTCAAAAAGAGATTTCTATATGGAAGAAAGAATGAGACATGATCAAGAATAATGTGATGCTTCAATCTGAATAAAATTTATACCTGTGTGTGATTTTACACAGATATAATCTCATACAAATATAGTTTCAGTAAAACACTTGGACCCATGCACGTGTTGACATTAAGTTTCTTACTTAGTTCTTTTGCATTATATTTATGAGAAATGTCCTTTACTTAACCATGGTTTACAGGTATATCCAGGGATAACCTCCTAAAAGTACTAAGTACTGATTTAGTTCTGATTATTTTACTGACAAGTTCATTGCCATTTCTTTTCTTCTTGCAGTCACGGTCCTAGAACCCATACTGAACGGATTGATTCTCGGTAATGAAGCAACTATGAAATTTGCTGACAGTATGGATCTCAATGGAAACTATCAGTAGCCTGGCAATGGCAAAACTTTGCATTGGCATGAAAGGAACGCACTTAATCTTAGAGGGAAGTAATGGAAAACAGAGACAAAAAAAAAAGTTGCTTTATCTCAGTCACCCTCTTTACCCTTAAATCTTTTAAAACAATAAGTAGATTGCAGTAGAGAGAAAGGAATGTCCACGTGGGAACAGTTTATAACAGGAGAAATGAAATTTAAGGGAAAGAGATTTTAATTATTGTATCAGCAGCCTTACAGAAGGATTATTCCATTATAAAGATTAATTTATTTGAAAACTAATGTACTGAGGCATTCACAACATTTTTTGAAACAAAAGCTGCCTTTCTATCAAAGTGAAAATTTCCACAGAAAAACGTGGCAATGAAATTATTCATGTTTTCATGAAAATAAAAGATTTGGGTTTTTTCAATTTTGGTATGAAAAGGGATTAAAAAATATGTTTTAGAAGAAAACTGTAATAATAATAAAAAAATCTGTTTAGTTTAGGTTTATTGACCTTTTTATCAAGTGCAAAAGCTTTAAACGACCAAGCCTAATAGAATCCTCTTATAATTTCTGTAGGTTGTTTAAAACTTGAATACAAAATGCCTTTTTGCCAGTGTAGGGCTAATTGGAAGGAATATATTTTCCCCTCTACTGTGTTGTTTAGCTAACAGAAGTTCTGTGCCACAATACGTTATTAAACTCATAATTTAAGACTGTGTTCCAAACCCACATTGTGAAAACATGGGTTACCATCAGCATCTATCTGCTTTAGGGCTCCGTAACTATTTTGTGCTCGTGACTCAACAGGATGAAAGGCAAGAGCAGCACCTGTCAACACGTGCATACCGAAAGCTGTCTCAACAATACAGTGATAAGTGGGATTAGAGATACACTGTGCTGAGAAGCCAAGCAATATATAGCAACGATGTCCATGCCCCACAGATTTTTTCACTGTGATGTAACCCAAACCCTCAACATCATCACAAAATGGAGAGGTTCTGCAATGGGAGGGCAGGGCTTATAAGACCTTACAGATGTAATCATGCAAAACACTTAACCTGTCTAGTTTCACAGGATTATATTTAAAAAGTGAAAAATACATGAGAAACAAGGAATATTAAATATGTCAGTATCCCTACTGGCTACCTGCCTAAATGTTAGTCAAAGTGCTTATTAATGCAGCGTGAATTCAAAGAGAAGCAGAAAGCTTCTTGAAATCAGAGTTCAAACAAATGCAAGGCAGAAGGACTTTCTGCAAATTCCCTTTCCTTCTTCCCAGGGAAGCTCTGGCCCTTGGGTCTGTCCAAATATAGAATATGAGAAAGTAATAAAATTATTTTTTCTTCTTCTTTTGTGTATTTCCTGTTTTTTGTCCCTTGTGGAGCAATTAGCCTCGTCTGAGCACTGATACAGTTTCCCATGGCAGATCTCCACAGCAGTCTCTGCAGTAGGTGAGACATCTGCTGAAATCATTTGCTTCTATGGTTTTCCTTTAACCCTTTTCTTTGCTATATGAGGCAGCCATACAGCTGGGCACCAAGAGGAATCAGGAGCACGGGTGTTAATTCTACCCATTCTTTTAAAGTTCTTTGCAGAGCTTTAGATGTGATGTTTTAATCCTCTGAGTCTCATTTACTCTGTATGTCATATGGCAATTCATGTTTTTAGTTTGAAGGTAGCATTTGGGCTTAGCAGGTCTTTTAGCCCTTTACCTTCCCCTATCTGCCATGCTTCTCTGCCAGCAGCGTGTGTCCTGCTGGGTCCCCTCCTTCCTTCCATGCTCTTGTGAAGCATGTTGAAAGTGTCTTTCTCTGTCTGCTACATTTCCTTTTCACATCTTTTTTTCTTTTTTTTTTTTTTATTCTTTTCTTACTGTAATTTTGCCTAGCCGGTGGCAGCTGTTGGATCTTTGATTGACAGTGGAATACCTCCCAAATTCCAAGACAGTGCCACATCTAAAATATCAGTGTTTCTGTAATACTGTGGCGTGGCAACCAATACATTAGCTTGGGAAGCTTTATGACATCAGGCACTGCAATTCATCCCTTTAATTTTCCTTAAAACATAGAGCTTGAGAGAGGAGAGTTTTCAATCACAAAGCCACACATTTCATTAGTATTCTCATTACAGATCATAGAATTTATTTATGGAGTGCTCAGTAGCGTGATAGGTGCTATATAGCTCTGCAGACCTTAGAAGCAAGCTTTAGATATGACAGGGCAAGTGAGAGCTGAACCACAGGTGAATCAGTCAATTTCTTTTTGTATTTATTGGATCTAGGAGCAAAACAGAAGGGGAGAAAAACCCATCTACAATTTAAGTACCTCCAAAACTTCTACCAACTGTAATGGCATTAGTATCAAGGTCTTAACTATAACCTTGTTCTCTTTGAGGAGCGATGATAATAATTTCTTACTAAGTCTCTGTAAAACCTCCTTCTTATTTTCTTTCTGCACCTTTACTAGTAACATTTCTCTGTCAGCTTCCCAAGCGTGCCCAGTGGGGAAAGCCTGATTTTCACTTTTGGTAGACTGCTGATGCCTAACTAACAATAATAAAAGCAGCTTGTGTCCCTGAACTCTCCCAGGAACATTGCAGCCTGAATTGGGTGTTATGCATTGCAGCTCAGCCTTTCAGAAGTGCCTATGGAATCAGAGCACACCAACTTGTCAGCTGCTGCTCAATTCTTCAATTAAAATGCGAGCTGTCTCTTTTATCGTTCTGTGTTTTGTCTCCATTTCTTATTGCAGCACTTCTACCTGATGCAGGTTATTTCAACACTTGCTTTCTGGCAGTCAGTTATATATTGAGGATTTTTTGTCCTCTGGGAGGTGTGCTCTGTTGTTTTGATTGATTTTCACTCTTTTTATTACCTGCAAAATACTAGATTCTGAAAGTAATAGCAACCATCGTTAAATAGTATAGGAAATAAAAGATACTTTAGTTGTCTTAAGGCTGTTTCAATCTCCTTTTGCCTTTCTACAGAGGCACATAAGTTTGTCTATGGCTTGTCAAAAAAAGAACCTTTTTTTCAATGTAGAGGGTTTTTTTGGTTTTTTTTTTTTTTTTGTCCTTTAAAGGCAAGTTGAAAAGCTATGCATTGTTTGAAGAGAATAAGAAAAATAAGTTCAGCTCCAAGAGTCTGCTTTATTCTGCCAGCTACATTTATTCCTGCTGTTAGCAGGATTAAAATTTACTACTAGGGAGAGGCATAAATGAAGACATGTTCTTGGAAAATATATGCAAATGCGAACACACCTTTCGGAACCTCATTTGGCAATTCAGATGCCCTAGTGCCTGAGCTAGAAGCTACTATAAAATTGAAAGCAGGGTGGAGAAAATGCATACAAAGTAAGCCAGAGGCAGAACAAGGCTGCAATCCAGGTCTATGGAGTACCAGTCCAGGACAGCATCCTCCAAGGCTATGTTGCATGTATTTGCCTTGGTTATGCTTGTGAGAAGGCATTTATCTTTTCAGGACAGTCAAAATTTGCTGGCTGGTGAGCTGGATCTGAATTTTAGGACATAGTGCCCCTCTTAGGATTTGCTCCCTGCCATCCTTCCAGCAGTGGTAAATAACCTCGCAGGATGTGCTAGGGAAAACTCGGATTGCTGCAGGGAGAGAAGGCAAAAGCTGCTTCTGGGAGGGATGTGCAACAGGTTGACAGCATCATTTTCCATGTCTGGTCCCAGGCGAGGAAGCTAACTGAGGGAGGGCTGTAGAGTTCGAGTTAGGAGTCTTCCAAAATCAATAACATACGCCTGTATTCAGCACCAGGATTTTCAGGGCAGGTAATTTAATATGGCTCTGAAATCCTTCTGTACAAACATCCCAGCTGTGACCGTCTGAAAATTGCCCGATACTCAGGCTTTGACATGCAGCATTGTTAGGAGCAGATTCGCCGATGATCACTTCAAATCACACCTAGGTAATTAACCCCCAGAGGGCTGGCTGTGCCTTCATCACAGAAACGATAGGAGCTCTCCATGCCACTCCTGAGTCCCGATTCCGGAGTTTTGATTCCTGCCTCACTGGTAGAGATATAACCTAGGGAATGGTGTGGTGGCTGATGTACCCTGCGGAAAGGGTGCTTGATCTCTTTTCTGGGCAGCTTGCAATAATAAAGGCTGATGTAATTTAAAGCAGCCTGTGGTCCACTCAAACACAGGCCAAGGGGCTGTGTTTCACAGAGCAACAGACTTTTTGCACAATAGCCTCAACACATGCAATTTGATTGCACCTGAGGAACCGACCCTTTGAATGACAAGGGCAATGACATGAACCTGGCTTAAAATAGACCAAAAGCTGGTTTTAATCCTCCTATTATTTTCCTCCCAGGATGATTTCTAATCAGAGAGACCGACCTGTGAAAAGTGTAGCTAGTTAGCATACATTTCATTCTTCCTTATGTATTTATTGGCATTGTTTTCCAGGCATGTGAATGACTGATGAGAATAATGTGGTCTGAATGCTTCAGTGACTGGATCTTTTAAATAAAACCGAGAGGGGATTGATCAGTGTCATGAAGGAGCCAAAGAATCCCTTAAGCAGCAGCTCACATAACTGTGGGTTGCATAATTCAAAGCTGTCCTGGGGCATCTTTAAATGATGCATAGATTTTGTTTTCTTACTTTACATTTTTGAGAGGAGAAAGTTAGATGAAAGTTTTGCAGTGGTCACAGGGTCACTGAAAGATATGAAGAGAAAGAAAATGCCTTGCCTGCCTGCTTAAAGAGATGAGAGAAATTAACTCAGCTGTGTTCAACAAGAGACACTGTCTGAGTGATGCTTTCTCCCTGGTTAATTAAGATACGTGTTGAAAAGGCAATATAAGGAGAAAAGTTCAAGCTTTTTAAAGTCACTATTAAATATTGTTAGTGAGGGTTATGTTTGCAATTCTGGTTTGGTGGGGAGAGGATTTGCAAAGCAAATTGTGATCTGGTGCAGGGGAGCAGCCAGAGTCTCGCTGAGCTCACTGAAGGCTGCTCAGCGCAGCAAACCCCACAGTGCCAGGCATCGGATGGGGCGAGGCATAAGGTGCAGCGAAGAAATCCAAGATAATGATTCCATTTGTTCGGGATATTTAGTTGTTTTTTTTTTTTTTAATTGGCAAATTAAGACAACGTGATTAGTCGACAACAGACTGCGTTATCTTAGCCTGTGAGTCTGAAGAACAAGCATCATTAAATTGCATCTGTGGGTGATGTTTAATTACAGCGTTTTTGAGGCAGAGATATACATTTTGATTTTTTTTTTTTATTCACGTTTTAAAACCGAAGTCAAAGTTTAACAAGTTGATATTTAAGACAGAGGAGGTTTTAATCCGTGGCGAAAGCCTCCTCGCCATGCTGGGGTTGTGCCCGAGCGCCAGGCGGTGGCGCAGCGCCCTCACGGTTCGCTCCGAGCCGGGACAGCGGCAGCCGCGCCCGAGGGGGGAACGGGCGGGGAGAGACGGGCAGAGCGAAAGGCTGGGATGGAAGAAAGGACAACCTTCAGGTAGGGAGCCTCGTTCTTGACTCCCGCTGGCATAAACGGAGGTGGAGACCCTTGATACGAAAGACAAATAAGTGCTTCTTGTAAGTGATGGTGTTCGGTGAAGGGATGGAGTGAGAAGGTGTCTGTGTGATCGTGCACCACTGTCCTCAGACATTATATCTTGTGTGTAACACGAGCGATGCAGAATTCAGTCACTGACTTGCTTTCAATCTGCAGCTCCATTGACATGCTATTTATTGATTGCAGGATTTTTGACATGCTCCCTTTGCAGTTGGCTTAGATACCGTAAGAGTTGATAAATCTCTAAGAAAGGTAGAACAGAAAACCCCGCAAGAAACCCAAGCTGCTGTGCATAACACAGATTTTTTTTTGCATGCTACATGATTGCAGCAAGGCGATGCTGGTCATATAGTGATCGGTTCTTCAATGCCCTTTCTGTAATCGCTTTGGGACAGAGATTGGCTTTGTTTATGTTCAGGGCAGTGGTAAGTGTGCTGGCAGTGCTTTAGCAGCACATGGCATTTCGTAGCAGAGCCTAATTTTAAGTGTACTTCAGTGATACACTGCCAATAGACTAACATGGGGGTTCCCACAAAATTATACCCTGTAGCTTGTAATAAAATCCATTTTCTAAAGCAATATGCATTTGAAGAGAGGAGGGGATGGCAAATACACTTGTTTTTTTTGACCAATTTAAACAAAAACTATCCTTTCCTAGCATGGAAAGGGACTTGGCAAGGGAGCTGATGGAAAAAGCCAGATTCCCTGATGTGTAAGGAGGTTGCTGCCCTGTGAGTGGGGCTATGGGTCCCCTGAGGGACATCCCCTAGATGCACAGAATCTCCTGCATCTCCTTGGATACAGGGGATTTCTAGGCACCTCTGCATCTCTGTGCTGCCTTACAGAGGGTAGCCTAGAAGAAGCGAAGGATCCAGAGAAACCTCTGGTTTCTTGTAACAGTTGCAGTGTCCCTGGTGGGATCTCGCAACACAAGCACAATGAAGGGGCTGTCAGGCAGCAGCTCTGAGAGGGTTTCTGCATAGCAAATTGGGAGGGTTGTTGAAGCACTGATGAACTTGTTGTCTTCCCAGGGGTTTGGGGCTTACTGCCACACTGAACAGCCTGGGGTGTGCAAATCTCTTTCCCAGAACAAGTAATAGGGTATCAAGCTCACACTGTTGTTTAGTTCCTGTTGGGAAAGGATTTTAGCCTGTGTTCTCTGATTCTGAAGACTGTATTGCAAGTGGATTTGGTCATTCAAGTACAGACAAGAAGTCAGGATCATGAAACAAAAGACTTCTTCTTTTCTTCCTCAGAGATTTGGGGAAAAGTTGAACTCAGAGCTTGTCTGCGTCTACAGTGCAGTGGCTGGCACAATGCCATCATCTCCACAGCTATCAAATATTGGGGTGACTGGAGTACAAGGACTGAGTCTGGCACATGTGGATCTAGACTCTACACAAGCCTCCCATTTCCAGGGTATAAGGTACTTTGGGGCAAGTTCAGTCTTCTCTTCAAGCTGCTACTGGGCAGCTGAAGATGACAATATCCCACGGGCCAGCCAATACAAAAACCTTCACTGTGGTATGGACCAGAGGTTAGTGTGCACACAGAGCAGAGGCCGGCTTTGGGTTGCAGACCCTCAGTTTTTAGTGGCTTTTTTTAAATGTATGTGTTAAATATTTCACACTGCATCATGGACACTTATGGCAACACATCAGGATCTCGTGAGGGCATCCCTGGCAGGAATAGCACAGTAATATTCAGAGAGGGAATGAAGGACATCAGAAGCTGAAAATCACCCCAAACCTTCTGTTTGTGTGGGAGCAGAACCGTAGCCTAGAGCTGCTGGCAGAGGAGACTCCCATCATAAAATATCATTTGTAGCCTATTGTACTTAGCTTGCAATCTCTCCTAAGTTGCAAAACTTTATACAGTAAGACCTACTTAATCAAGATGCATGTGGCATAACATGGGTTTTAAACAACTTTTGGAATTTGCACAATAAAGTCAAAATCACATAAAGATTTTTTTTATCAGGAAGACTGGGGGTTAAAATAATGACTGAGACAAAGCAAAAAGAAAACCAAACACCAGACTGTATCACAATCAATCATTTCAGTATAATTGAACTTAGAAAATGTACATTTTCTCACTGGTACGTTGGAATTATGTTTATAAAGGATATCCCATTTACTAAAAAGTAGTTGCATTTTACTGTGTATGGCTCCATGGTTTCACAGCACAATTTACTGCATTGTAATTAAGGAGAGCTCTTTTTTGAATATATATATTTAATTTTTTAGCAGCCACACTAGTATTTTGTTCATCTGAGTATAGGATTTCAGCTTGTATTTCTTAATCCTGAAGACAAACCATCTTGGGTGGTGTGAAGAGGTTAGGCATATATCTGTCAGGAATTAACAGGTTAGTTAATTTCAAGTGACTGAGCTTTAAACAGTGTTTAGATTATCCCATGCAAAAGCACCTCAGCTGTAAATCACAGTGGTAAAACACAGTGATTCCTGAGGGCATATCAATTGCAAACCTTCACTAATGATTTTAAAATCTCCCAAATGAATTGGTATATTGACACAACTCTGTCCACAGTGGGGCATATTTGTAGTTCAACTGCTGTAAATCCTAGAATAGTTGAATAATCTTATACTAAAACCAGCTCTGTAAATGTTATACACATCCACTGTATGTTCTTCTACCATATTAGCTTATTTAATAGCTCTAACAGAGCAATGCTACCTGTTACTGCCATCTCTGCTGGCAGGCTCTCAGCAGAGGATGTGCATCTTGGAAAGCTGCAGCCATTCCACCCCATTTGTGAACCAGGTACAGATTAGTTGTGTAGGCACCTGGTTGTGCATGCTGGTGAAGGTGCTGGGAGGTTCCCATTTCAGCTCTTATGGGGAGAAAAGACATCAGTTTTTACATAAACATATTGCTTATCCCTTGCCTCCTAACAATTCACCTTTTCTGACTGTCTGAGCTCTTTTGTTTTCAACCCGGAGTCCTGATCTAAAAGTAATTTTGGAGGAAAATAAAAGAAATTCACCATATATTGACAGCTGTTAATTTATAATATCTACAACTTGAGTGCAACTATGTGCATCAGAAGTATTAACTGTATGAAAGAATCCTGACTTTAATGGAAAGAGGATGAATTTGTGCTGAAGGCTGAGGTTCTTATGGTGCAGTATTCAGCTATGGTAGTGGCAAGCGTTGACAGATTTAGAAGTGGCATCTTTCGTAGTGTGAGTAAATGTAACATGCTGCATATGGCTGTAAGAGACCATTATTTCTAATGAAATTGCATACATAATTAATGCTATGGACCTCATTATGCATGAACAGTGGGATAGTTCTGAACTGTTTGAGACATCTGTCTAAACAAATCAATGAAAAGTCTTGGTGAATTTTACTAAAGTAACCTCTTACTATTTGGATATAAGCTTTTCCTGTAATAAACAATGATCCCGTTGCTGCTTTTAACTTTTGCAGAGAGTGAATTAATGCAGTAACGGCATCATCAAACTTCCCTGCATTGTAATTACAAAGATCTGGTGGGGGGATATCCTTTTTCTAAACAATGTCACATCATTTTATGCTGATCCCTGATCCCACATTCAATATATCTAGGATTACCGTACTGAACAGTACATAAAGCAAACATTCCCTGCAATCAATACTATAAAGGCCTGTCTGAGTCAGCTGCAAGTGCACTTTAGAAACTGCCTCTTCTTAAATCATGGCACGGCATTGGCGTTCAAACAAAACGTTGAAGATGTTAGTCCCTAAATTTACATCTCAGGACTCCACAAAAGGGCATTTAGAGTGGAAGACCCAGGAAAAACTTGCATAACCTGCACTGTAAGAGAAATGACAATGTCTGTTTAATCAGCCTCGTGCTCAAATGGCCTCATCCAAATTTCAATGAGTTAAATGAAGGGACTCTGACTCAGAGTACAATAGGTTTTGGATTAGACATTTGTTAAAGTAAGTGTAAATATTTCTGTTTTGGTAATGTAAAATTGATCTCGAAGCAATTACATCTACCAAGTCCTCAGGGGACTGGAACTTAAGGGTATCATCAAAGTTTATGAATTATTTTATGTTCTGTGAATGTAGTGGCATTTTTGTTTTGTCTGTCTGTGTTTTTGCTGCCTGTCTGTGGTTCATTTAAGCAAAACCCATGTACACAGACACTTGGACGTTTTCTACTGTTTTCACATTACCAGTAATAAACACAGAACATATCTTGCTCTTTCCTCATTTTCTCCAATTTAATTTTTCAGCACCTTTCTTTATTACCTGGGTAATAGCAAGAACTAAAATAAAATCTCATTAATATCTTCTGGAATTAAAAGACACAAATCTCAGAAATATTGCTAAAACAGAAAGTAAAAACTGAGTGAACTTGTATTAAAAACATGGGAACAATCTCAAGTGAAGCATGCGTATCTTCACAAGAGCATATGTCTTGTTAAGGGAGACAGTTACGTACACTAGTACATTGAGATGTCCATAAAGTTCTCTACATAATCTAAGCCTGGTCGAAACATGAAGCTTTCATCTCAGGGGAAACTCTTTAATTTCAAACTATGCATTACAAAGTTGAAAACTCAACTTTATTTTTAGTCATGGAAGTACCAGAGAATATTTACTAGAGTACTAAAAGCCAGTCTCCCTGGAGTTCCCCCTGAGAAGGGTTAATTTGCATGCCTATTATTCAGAATGTAAGTCCTTCCCATGGGCTAGGCTTTGCAATGCAATGACAGGACTCAAACACTTGCCTTGAGCTTGTCTTCTCCATTCCCTCAGCTCCTCGTGGGATAAAGCTTAGTGGAGGATCCCAGACAATAAAAGGAACAGGCTGTTGACACTAAAACTCTCATGGGGGGCAGTAGGAGCCCAGGCAAATGCAGCTTTTAATGTATTCTTTAAAGAGAAATACCTCATTTAGGAGTGATAACTTCGAACATAACTTTGAACATAGCCTTCGTCCTCAAGAAAACACATCTTTTATGTGTTTTTATCTGTTCTCATTGTCTGTCTACCCATTCATCTTGCAGTAATTTCCCTCAAAGCAGTAACTTTTGAACATTTTGGGCGGTGTTGATCTTAGCACTAAAAGATATACAAAACAAAATAAAATAGAAATAAGTACCTTAATATTTCTTGAACATAGACAGCTTTGTAGAGAAAGGGGGGCTATGTCAGTGGCACACAGAGGGAACATGTTGCTGTGAGGTGAACAGTTACACGCTCTATTTAAGCATGAGGATGCCCACCACCAAACTGGTTAGTTAGAATACATGCTAAGTAGGTACAAAACTCTGCAGATAGTTAAAGGTCCTGTAAGGAGAAAATGGGTAAAAATCAAAGCTAAGATTAGGATTTCTGTAGGAAAAAAAATGGAGGTATGGGACACAGTTACGGATTTTAAGAGAATGTGTTGATATCTTACGAAAATGACTGCGGGGTGTAAGAAAAGTATGGAATATATATTTCAGTAATCTGTTCACTGACTTCTCATTGAATATTGTGCTTGTTTGTTGTATCCAAAACAATGTATTTAAATCTAAATCTAGGTATGTATGTGTTTGTTATTTTGTTTCAGATTAACCCAGAATGTGGGTTTTTTTGGCACAAACTGCAATATGTCATTATAGATGAGCCCTGTCTGACCAAGTATAAACACTTACCGTGCAGAATTCACTATCAGCCTCTTCTCTCTGCACTCTCTTTTTAATCAGTGGAAGCTTTAGACCCTTCTGAGGAGTGATTCATGTCTCAGACATTCATTTTCCTAATGGAAAATTGGAAAGCTTCAGCACTCTTGAAACTCCCTGTCAGGCATTTAGAAAACTCGCAATAAACTCCAGTTATTTCTGTGTCCAAGGTAATGGTTCTCTATATACTTCATTCTGAACATGGGGTTTGTTAGGAAATGCTGAATTTCTAATGGCAACAACTTTATGTTCAGAGTGACATTCTTGAAAGTTCAGAAGAGGAAGATCTCCATTTTGAATAGCAAAGGAGTATTCATAGTTGATTGGTGGCAGCAAAACCAGGAAGCCAGGCAGCACAAATGTGGAAAACAACTGAATAATAGGAACGATGTCTAGAATTCCAGGCGAGACAATATCTCATAAAAATTGATATAAGATGGATGAGGAGATGCACTCACCGAACTCAGACATGAATCTACACAGAACTGCTGCTGTGTTCCACTTTTACAAGACCTGCAATATGTTATCGCTTCTGACCTATACCTGCAGAAGAAATAACAAGTACACCATAAATGATAGTTTCATATGAGAAGAACATATGTTATCTTGGCGTTTATTTCTACGTTTGTTGCTGGACCAGCTCAATTTGTTACTGGTTACAGATCAAGACAGTCTGGATTTTAGTACCTGTTCAGGCACTGCAAAAACATTTGTCCCTCCTTAAAACAGCCTTGCAGAAATCCTCTTTCCAGAGCAAATGTGTTTATATAAGCCAATACAAAAGTAAAACAGAAGAAGGGCAGCATACATAACTACAACTTTTTTATGATTCGCTTCTTATTAGTGTTCTTTAGAAGAGAGTACAGAAAGTAAAAGGGATGTGTGCTTGAAACATGACGCATACTAATACATAAGTTTTCATTTATACCATGACAATCTCCAATGACATACTAATTTTCTCCACATATTTCTTGGTTTTAGCTGAAAGTAATTGAACATTAAGAAAGGTGGGGAATACAGTAGTTGCAACCAGCGTGAGGGTTTTCTTATTCTTTAGAAGGATTTCTTATTCTTTAAAAGAGAAATTTCAAATAATATTATATTCCTTATATTCCTCCAGCAATTATAATAAATTCTATTAATGTGTTATGAGCTCCTTTTCTGACTTGATACGACATAATCACGCCAATTTGGTAGTATTTTCAGATTTCAGTCTCTAATTCCCACTTAAATGGCTAACATTTCAGTGCCTAGCTGCTCATTGTCTTTGGTTTTCTTATGTGGGAGTCACCTCTTGTCTATCTGCAGAGAAATACTCCATGCCCCATGAGCATACATAGTATGGCTGGCATATACTTTTATACATCAGATGAAATAAATCTCCATAACTGAAGATGCTGGCCACATTTTCATTGTTAATCATAACCAATGCCAGCACCAAAGCCTTTTATTGTCATCAGCCACAGGGGAAAGTCTTAATAGTTAATGGAGTCTCAGTTACTTGCTCAGCATCTATCTGTATGTACACTCAGCCTTCACTCCTGTTTGCAAGGTATAAGCAGGTATAAGCTACACTGAATCCAAGACATCTGCTATTGTCAGAGAACGCAGAGGAAAACACTTCCTACATGTGCTTTAGTAGCATTTCCAGAGACCTAATTGCCATTTAATCTTCCTGCTGCTTCCTGCTCTAACCACCACAGAGAGAGGACTCTGCATGCTTCATAGTCTTCTTTCCTGTGGAGGACTTAGGCTTTTTGTAGATATTTCATCCACCATTTACTCTGACCTTAAACTGCCATCCGATCTGAATAGATTAGGGCTGCAGGACCAAAAACATTCTGAAAGTTTGCAGTTTTACGTGGGCTTTAGGAATGAAGTCTGCAAAAGACATTGACACTTCACCACATCTCCCATTCAGAACATCAATGGTTTCCAGCATTACTGTGATTTCACTGCTGGTCTAGAGCTGGAGGAAGACCAGAGTCTAGATTTCATATCAATCACCTGTTTCTTCGGTTGATGATATACTGACAGTGCAGGAGTCCTAGCACGTGAGGTAGCTACCAGCCCTGAATGTATCAATACTGTCAGAAAGCCCATGATACCAGATTTATTCCCTGCCTTGCTCCATGCTTTGAGTACCTGACTAGCTCTGCTCTCTGCCGCATCACCACTTGTTTGTCCCCTTAACCCAGTACCTTTTGTCACCACCATGAAGAATGAGATACATTAGGGCTGGACACAGCCTCTGATTCTCAAAGTTTACCTCACCCCAGTGAAATGCTGGCGCAGACCTGCTGTGTATGCTAGGTCTGTTGGTCCCAGGAGGAGAACATGTGGGGAAAGGAAGAATATGGGCAAGGGTAGGAGTTGAACATGGACTGGGAGGTAGTCCTTATGCTGTAATTTTCACGTTAAAATACGTTTCCTTCAGGAGAGGTTGTGACTGCCTGATCCATACAGATTTATTGTGGGGCAGTAGACCCCATTCCAAGCCTTCCAACACCCTACATACTCGTTTGCCCAAATGTTTACTGTGATCCCTGACATTGTCAAGAATCTCTTCAGGTTTCATTGTCTGGAAAGACTTCAGTAATGTTGCCCATCACTTGTAATTTTTTCTTAATTATCGTACTGCACATTTGGTATTACCTTTGCCTCTGACTACTGTGCTTTATATGCCAAATGGCTCCTTTTTGAAAAGTTTGCTGTGGCATTTAGCTACACTATCTATTGTGAACTGAAAGAATCTGGACTCTGTTACTTGTCATCAGAAACGTATCCAGGATTTTGGAGGATTTGAGAGAATTTGAGTTTGAGAATCAGGTTTCACCAGTTAGAGTGATCCCTAGGTGCCAAAGTCTGAGTTTAGAGCTGCTGCTCTTCAAAGTTTGGCAGTATTTAAAGTGGATGTTTCAGGCCTAACTCTGCTTGTTATATTTCCCAAAGCTTTCCTGCCATTGTACATTCAGTGCTATAATAACCAATGCTCTAGCACTCGACTGCACTACTTATAATGCTCCCAGTGCTACTTGACTCTGCTACTAAAAATGCACCTGATGATAATGCCACTTGCCCACTACTTCCTAATGCACCACCGGTTGGCTCATTACTGGATGCCTGGAGGCAAAGTGAACTGTCCCAGTCTTTCCCTCCACGTTGGCAAAGATAAGGGTAGCATAATAAATACCACTCAGCCATTTGATTTCCCAGTTCCACTGAGTTCATGCATTTGGAATAGGCTGTGAATTCTCTTGAACACAATCACCCATAGATTATCACTGATGCACATACACTGAACTTTGTGCTCTTTATTTCAAAACAAGTACTGTCTTCAGCAAAGCAGCTCAGCTCAGCTGCTTTCCAGTCTTCGTGTGCAATAGATTGTATCTTTAACAAATTATTAATGTTCCTATTACAAACTGATTTGATTTATATTTTTGCTGCTAGCAATGGTCTAATTATTTTCGTATTACTGTGTGGTCATAATGATAATTGTCCTCAATTTACACACTGACTAAGCATTTACTTTCACAGATTTGGAGATTGTGAGATTACTTATGAGAAAAAGCACAGAATGTAGAAGTTTAATATAATTAGTTGTAAGGGGAATCTCTAATAAGGGACCATAAAAACTCAATTTTCATTGAAAGGATCATTTTACATGGTATGGTTTTTGTGTTGGTTTGTGGTTTTTTTTTTTTCCCCTGGAGCAGAACAAGCCGATCTTACTGCCATAGATATTTTGTCTGATCAGCCTATTTATACATCCTTTGTAGGGTTTTTTTTCAACTTCTTATGTAGGACTACGACATAAGAGATAACATGTATAGGTTAATGCATTATATTAAGGACTAGGACCCAGTAGTTCTGTACTTTTTATGATATTTAAGGGAGGGCAAGAAATTCTGGCCATGTCATCTTCAACAGAGCCAGGATTTTGCCTTTGGATTGGTGAGATATGCATATGTGCATAAAGCATCCACCAGGGAGAAAGGCAGGGGATAAGATAACAGTAAAATAAACAAATTATTGCACAAGAATTCTGAACTGTCTAACAGCTTGTCCATTGTCTGTAAGACCTGCAGGTTTCACAGGGGAGGCATGCTGTAAATAGTGATTTGACAGTAATTACATGGATTTGTGAACGGATGTTTGCCGTGCATATTGAAGGTAGCAAGTGAAATCCTGAGCTCATCACCCTGAGGTCCTTTTATAGTTAACAGAGAGACAGAAACATCTGCAAAGAGGAATTCATCTAGACTTTGCTGGATTTCTGTCTGAGGCTGAGTACCAGACAGGAGATATCTACTGCTCTCCATTAATTCTAACGGAAACACAAGAGAGTTAGACTGCAATTAGACAGCTAAATTTTAGATGCTCAATTTAGGCAAGATCAATCCCGCCTGTGGAGGGATTTTACCCACCTTCACTCCTATAAAAAAGTAAAAGACAGTGAAAGGAAGTGCTTTTTTTGAATACTTTCCAAGAAAAATGCAATCATACTATCGGAGCTTTGAAAGTTTCAGCTCACTGTTCTGTCCCCCTAAAATGGAATTAAAAAGGAAAAAGAATTGCTTTTATGTAAATGATTATTCATTCCATACAAGAAAAGCGTTATTTCTACTACATTATACCTACAGAAGAATCTGAAATCATGCATGATTATGATCACTATGCAGAAAAATATTCAAAATATTTGTGCAGTAAATACAGCATTTTGTGCTTATTCTAAGAGGTTTTGAGTATTTTTAATAGATTGTCTTATGTTCACCTGTAAATTCATAATGGTAGATTTTCAAATCCACAGATTTTCACCATGTGACATCAGAACCACTGCATTTAAGAAAACAGCAGTCTATGAGGGAGCAAGTAGTTGTTGCAACACAAGTAACTCCATTAATTAGAAACCTAGTTTGACAAGTTATAAACCTTCTTCCTAATTTTAATTCTACCAGGTGGATCTGTAGGAATGAGTTATTAAAGCTGATATTCTGAAATGCCACTTAGGTCTTGTGTAATCAAAGAACTGTATTCTCTCAGAAAACAAAAGAACCCCTAGTGTGAATTTGTAATTAACATGCTAAAGGGGATGTTTCCACCCATATACTGAATGCAGTTGTTGGGGCTAATAAACAGGCACAACGGATTCATCCTTTCAACTTGATCAAAGAATACATAAAGATACAGGCACACAGAATTTTGGGAAGTGTGGAGTCATTGCTTAGCATACGCTTATATCAGAAGAATGATGTTACATCTGTGGTTTTGGATATGAATGATTTCAGAAGGGAGATGTAAACATCTTGTCTGGACTAGCAGCAAGATGCACTGTGGAGCATTAGACAAAAGATAAGGCAGCATCTTTGGCACAAGTGACACCTGGCACCACTATGCCTTACTGGAAACACTGGGAGGGCTCCTGAACTAACAGGACTATTTATAGCTAACACATAGCTTTTAGGAAGAGATAGTAACTTTTACCAGACCAACAAAACAGCCAACTTTCCAGGCACAATAGTCTTTCTTCGGGTCACCTCAGGCTCATGAGTCTCATGAGTCTCATGAGTCTTTCTATTGTTTGGTGTCTTTTTTTTTTTTTTTTTTTTAGTGTAACAGTCGATAATAAAAGATATTGCCTCCATACAAAAATTGCTTTTCTCGTGCCCTTAGGACATTGTGGTTACTATATATGCCACCCTAATGGCTGCCTTAAGCAAAGTATCCAAGAATGTAACTTGTCATGTCTTAGTTATGTTCCTGTAAAATTTAAGTCGACACAAAAGTCACTGAAGTCTTTATCAGAAGGTGAACCACGTCTAGGGGGTGGCCTCATTTAGCTATCTCACAGTAAGAACATGGTAAAGATAAAGAGACTCAGCTTGCCTGTTAGATTTGAGAGTAGGGTGGCTTCTCTAGTTAGCAGATGTCCTGCTGACAGAAATACTCGCGATTTTTCAATAAAGATACAGAACAAAAGTGCTGATGTGAAGCAGCACCTACCAACAGCTTGTTGCATTGTTGTGATCTCTACAAGAAGAAAAAGCCTTGTATTTATAGCATATTTATAGGTTAGATTACTGCTTAATAATGAGTCTTTAAGATTTAGTGTAGGAACAAAATCATATTTAGGCATACTTAGACATGCGTAAGTAACTGTACTGTTGAGATCTCCGGTTATTTTTAATCTTTCTTCTATGGATACTTGGCTATCGCAAACATTTGCGGAAAGAAAATTTCCAGACTAAAAAGATGCAGTTTCTCCCTTTACAATAGCAAGCCAAAAATATTCTGGAAGTCATATTCAGTACTTTAACTCTTGACATTTGTGCCAGGGTTTAAAGCTATGACCTCTCTTTAAAATATCTACTAGTTATCAAAATAAGAAATCTATAACAGAACACATACTGGAAATAGGGAAGGCTGATAAATTCTGCTCTTAGTTGAACAGTCAGCAAAGGCCTGGAAAGTAAAAAAGTATTTGAAAACTTACATAAACAGAAGCCTTATCTATCTATCTCCCAGCAAGCTAGCTAGATAGCATCTTTTTTTTCAATGTAGAGCCTATTATCACAGTATCTGAACAACTAACACTCTAAACAACATGGAAACTGAAGAAAATGACAAAATACTTGCCTGGAACACTGCTAATCTTGCTATTTTGTGCTTTGTTTCCATAGCTCCTGCATGAATGCTCTCCCCATGTTACTGAGGTTTCGTTTGTTAAGGTAGTGAGGATAAATGGGGAAACATATATTTTGTGACTTGAACTGAAAGTGCAGAAATATTTCCAGTATTGCACACTGCAATTTATTTTTCATTTTTTATAACATAAAGGTTTATGATAATGAATAGGAGTCCACAGACATTGTTTTCTATGTTTTCCAAATCTCATTTTATTTATTAATAATTTTAAAATGTCATGAAGCCTCAGTTTGCTACATGTGATGTTGCTTCTTTTGGAAAGAAAATCGTGGTTTTTTAAATTATAAATTCAATTGGTTTATCTTTGAAACTGAAGAGACCAGAAAGCAAAGAGGACCCTTGGGGAATTTGTAGTAAATCTAATCAGATACTAAAGCATTTGTAAATCTCTGCGCATCTTCATGTTATTTTTCTTTGTGGTAACTGTATTTTCAGGAAAATTGTTGTTGTCTACTGTTGCAAAACTGTGAACAGTCATTCCTTACTCTCTAACTATGACTATTATATATGTATACACACTCTCTCTCTATATATATACTGTTCTCACTTTCTGCATGATATTCACTACTTATTTAGGCGGATCCCACAATGGCCTTTCTTAAGCAGAATTCACTCTGGAAGTTGTATTCAACTCCTGAAATTAAATGAGAAAGATGGACCATAATAGGAAAAAGGTCACTAGTTTGAAACCCTCCAGATTCTGTACATTTTAAGTTTGTAGGTGTTTACCTACTGCAAACATTCTGGCTAGTGGGTGTTGCATGCTGTCAGGAGTGCCGGTGTGCTTGGCTTCTCCATGCTCAAGCTGTGAAACTCAAATGCTCACTCCCTCTCAGGCTGCAGCAGTGATGTACTTCAGAGTCAACTTCACACCACTGGAGAAGAGGAATCTTCTTCAAATAGTTCTGCCATCTGTGAGATCCATTTATAAGTCATTTGCCTCCACTGTTTTAAACCCATCAGCAGTTACGCACGTGGATAATTTTATGGACTGGGCTAGATCCCTGAAAGGATAAAGACACATTCTGACAGTTAGGCTATGTAAGTAGCAAGCTGTTTGCAGTGAGTAGGCTTTAGCCTTTAAGATTTTTTGTCAGGGACCATGTATTTTGGATTTTTTTTTTTACAGCTGCTAGCACATCCTCCATTTTCTAAACACCTTCCTTTCCCCAGTTCATAAATGTTCACCTGGCATAGGAATGGATATGCCTAACTCAGGAGCCAAATGAGTTTGGCACCAGGAGTGTTTGGATCATGGGCCACCTAATGACCAAATGTTGCAATCTGAACAAAAGTAGAAATTGAATACATGGAAAAAAGTAGGGTGAATACAAGGAAACTGAAAGACTTGGAGAATTCTTGTTTGGCCCCACTGTTATTCATGGGCAGAGAGTAAAGATCTGTGTCTGTGACAGTTTCATTGGTGTTTAACAGCAAAGCAACTGTTTTTAAACCGAAGGCTAAAAAATGGCATTATCTGTTCATAATACCATGTCAATTCTATCTAGTTTTTTATGGTATATGTAAATTAAGTTTTGGATTTGATGTAGTCTAAAAAAATCTGATGAAAATGCTTTGTTTCTATTTATTTCATTCTATCATCCATGATGAGATGACATCCCTGAGTTGCAAAGCCATATTAATTAATAATTAGTCCCATATTTTCAATAACTACTTTGCAAAAGATGAATTTTATTGAAAAAGTGAAGTAAAAGCGTCATCAGAGTTTCATTTCTCTGCAAATGGGAAAGAAATTTTTGGAGCTTGCAGTCTCCACTCAGTGCACGCTATTTCCATACAGCTGTACTACCTCCTACAGAGCTTCGCTCTCAGGACCTGCCTTTCATCAGTTATTCTCTGCTCTGCATTTATCTTCCCTGTCTGTACTGACAGCGCAGGGCTAGGTCACCCCATCCAGAGGCAAACCCCACATCTATAGGATGAATCTCTAGCTTGGGTCACCCTACACCGTGCCCTCAGCACCTCTTCAGACAGCGTGGCTGTCTGTTTATAGGACTGAAGGAAGGGCAAGCTCTGGGGAAACGATAATGCAGCTTCAGTTTGCTGTTTCCTAGGAGATTCAGTTGAGAGCAATGAGAGTGCCTGAGCCTGTTTGGAAAGCCTGGTCTCTTGCTGAACCAGCAAGACCTGCTTACACACACCTCTCCTTTCAAAAGCCCAACATTGCTGGGGGTGCTTTTTGTGGGAAACCTTGCTGCACAGCATGGTGTGTTTAAATAACTGAGCTTCGTGGGCTTGGACCACAGGACCACCTGGAGGAGAGGATAGCACATGAAGTCAACACATCTAGAAGCAGTTGCTCTATCTTTTGATAGAGTTACAATGTACAGGTAGGAGAAGCTGTGCTTGATGTATCTAAGAAAAGGACTGGACATGGCCCAACAAACCCAGTAATCGTACATTAGTTGTATATGAAGCTTAAGTGCAACTTCTGAATGATATTTAAATGTATGGATGTGAACGAAAAGGGGAGTACAATGGCCCGTGGATTAGGAAGTGGACGGTGTCTGACTGAACTGCAGTAACTGAACCCGTCTGAGGAGATTAATTTAACACTTAATCTACTTCGATTCAATGCACATGGAAAATGACTACATATTTGGAATAAAAGGTGGATTAGCACAATATCACAATGTATGAACTACAGAAATTTGTGCTGAAATAAAAATGAATTCTTGCTGTAATTCCTCAAGAATCAGTATCAAACCCAATGCTACAGAAAATACCAGCAATATCTTGAGAACAAAAACTGGGAATGTGTTAATGAATTTTTTCAAGACATACAAATATAGCAGACATTAACAATATGGAAAGTGATCAAAATACCACATGGGAAGAAGAGGATAGGTCTGAGATCTGGGACAATGTATGTGATTTAATTAGTTTCAAATGTGAGGTAATGAATATGGGGAGCTATGAGAATTTCTTCAGTCAGAACTTCTGTAATCATCTGAAAGCCCACTGGATGAAACAGGAAGACTTAAGGATAGTATTCGGTCAATGAATTATTATTCACCACCTAGGTGCATGTAGCAGTAGAAAGTGGAAATACAATTCTCAGATGTATCTAGTGAGGCTTCCACAAAACGAAAGCATTAAGTATTAATTATAAGTTGCACTGGTGAGACATTATTTAGTATGCAGTTTAGAATTCCAGTCATAAAAACTCAACAAATTAAACTCCTAATGGAGCAGATGGAGAGAAGAAAAGAGGTGTTAGTATTGCTATAGGAACAGAAAGTCTGTTTTGTTACCAGAACTTATCAGTTTGTTTAACATAACAAAATAAAAACCTAGAGTACTTTTGGTCTGTTTATATAAAGATATGATAAAAGTAAAGGAAAAAAGAAGGCCCGTGAAAACTAAGGGGCAATTTTAACATAAATAGAATATAATAAGTGTGGCATAGGAATTGAAAAAAAAGATGTTCTATAAAAATCTTACAGTAGAAGAAGTGGTGGAAATAAACTGAATTGGTTTCAATGCATAAAGTTTTCAGTGAAAGAGATTTGATGATGTGATGAAGGAGTGCTGGAGTCGATGCAGAAGTGTACCGAAACAAGCAAGCTCGTGTTGGAGCTGGGAAAATGAATCTGAAAAAGGTTAAGGTCCTGATCCTACATTGTTTTTATGCATATAGACCTAATCTCTTGAAATCAAAGTAACATTTAACTGAATGAACAGCAATGTGCAACAATGAAATGGAAGCTGACAAAAAAAAAAAAAAACCAAAAAACCAAAAAACCTAAGCAGCAGAAAGGAAAAGAATTGTTAAAGAAATCATTCAATGGAAAATATCTGCTTTAGTTTGCTGTGTACAGATCAGTGATATCTATGAATATATGAGGTCAGCTACAAAAAAAACCCAAAACACCTGAGTCTGTGCCTGTATCTCTATTTATTTAACAAATTAAGAAAATCAACTGTGATTTCTTTCTAAATAGTTTCCTTCTGAGCTGACACATAGCTGCATGTGATGCTCTCAGTGTTCAAATCAATTACACAGACCATTTTCTGGAAGGCTGTTGAGGATCTCTGTAATTTTTGCTTTCACATCTTCTGCCTACAAAAGATGTATTCCTTTGAGCATCAACTTGATCTTTGGGATCTCTTCACCTTAAGCCTCAGTCAATAATTGAAAATTTTCTGTTACAGATTTCTTCACTTTCACAAGAAATTTGATGTTAACTCGTTGTTCGCTCTTACAGACAGCCATTTTCCAACTAAGGGTAAGAAAATGTCTGTTTGAACATGCATCCAGTTGTACTGAGTATAATGATCAAGTTGAGCCTTGTCTCACTGTGGCAGATTAGAACATGATCTATAGGAATCACTTTGTCTCTTCCCTCCCACTCCTGGTTTCTAAGCTATAGAGTTAGTCTTGGGGTTTTTTGGTGTCAGACCTCGTATACCAGTATACAGATATATAAATATATTGATCTAACTATTTATGTTGATTGTCAAGCCCCCGTGGGCATCACTCCCCATCCTGGGGGCTGGCTGCCTGGGCTGAGAGCTGGATTGCAGTGTAGCTGTTTATCCATATCCTTGCTTTGCTGGTATCTCTAGGTCACTGTAGGACTACTCCGTTGTTGGGGAGGACACTACCCCTGTCTGCCTCACCACCACCCGACCTCCTGGCTCCCTTTTCCCTCAGAGTGCCCCCAACTTTAGCAACCCTAAACTACTTTCGTGATCTGATATTACTTCTTTGAAAGAAAAGCTGCCTGCAAGCCCAATACTTGATTTTTTCTGTGAATATCAACCTGGAAATTATCTAAACAAGTGAAATCCAGATGCTTTCTTATGAGCATTCCACTGAAACAGTTCAGAACACTGAAGGCAAAAGTGCTAAAGCTCTCCCTGACATCCAGAGGTGCTGAAAACCTAGTCCTACTGCTGATGAAGTGCTGGTGTATGTAGCAGGGTTAGCAGAGAACATTTCATTTCCTCTGCAGTCCCATGAATTGCAATGGTGTATGTCCAGAATGTTTTAAATTTTGTTTTGGATATTCCACATGGTTCTATTTGATACAGACTCCCCTGCAGTAGCACTGTCACTTCAGCGAAAGCAGTACAGAAATGATTCACATTCCTAAGTAATTTCCCTCTGCTCTGCTGCACAGAGGAAGGAAAGGGAGCTAATTTTCCTTTGCAGTTACTAACACTTGAGAACAACCAACTTAAAACAAAGATTTCTTTTTCCTTCTCTTTTTCTCTTTTCCCTCCTGGAGTGTAAAAAAGAAATTGTATTTCTGAAAATAAACAGCATGTTGCTATAGCACTTCCCCAGTCCCAAGCATTTTCTCAGACTGCTTTCCCCCTACGAATATCTACTGCACTGTTCTGGTGTATTAGAGATCTCCCTAGGATTTCTGTACGTGGACTACATTAATGAATTCCATGTAGACTGTAGACTATAGAATATTCTAAGTATGCAGGAAGCATTTTAATGCATTCTCTAGAAACAAAGTTGCCTTTAAATGAAAGTGACTGAGTTCTCAGTGAAGTTGCTTTTACAGCTCTGTGTAGTTTATTTTTCTGAATTCACAGTTGTTAGCATCTGTGTGCATTTTGTGTTTTTTGCTTGAATGCACTGATCATACGTTAGTATCTGATTTATGTTAATGAAGGTGGTAATTGGATGATAACAAAAGAGGGAAAGGGGAAGAAACGTAAAAGGAAAAATGCTACAGGGGGAGCAAAAGACCAAGAAGGCTGGATCCATTTCAGCAGTGTTACCACTGATTTCATTGAGCTTTAGCTCTAGTCCTTAGTGAGAGGAAGAGATTAAGGTTCATTAAGAGCTATTATTAAACTAAAATTCTTACAAAGAAATGTACAACTACCACCTTCCAGAAAGCTATGTAGAAATAGCAAATGGGTTACTTGAAGGTTTGTAGTTTGTTGGGTCTTTTCAAAATGCAAATAATTTGAAACTGAACCTCTTTTTTTCCCCAAGGCATGATCTAGAGCAGACTTGAATAGACAGCACAGATACAGATGAGGCATTGCATTTGGAGAAAGAGAGGTTAGCTATGGAGATGCCAGCGTTGCCTTGCCACTTCCTCTTACAGCCAGAGAATGGACGCTTTGACTCATTTTATATGCTGGTATACACATGTCCTATGAGTCCTGAGAATTAGTGCTTTACCCTTGTGACAACTTTTCTGTGTTCTTACTACCAAAACTCATGCCTGTTTTTATATTGGCATAACACTAATGATGCCAACATGGCAAACACTTTGCCAGGTCTGATCAGAGTAGTCTGTCCTAACATAGCACTGATTATTTATTTTGAAACATATTCAACATCAGTTCCTCTGTCTTCCATTATGTCAGTACTTACCCTTACTCGTTTTGTTAATTTTATATTCACAGAAGTAAAACATGAACAGGATAGAATGAAGCAGACAAAAAAAAATGAAGAAGGATGAAAAATGTAGAAAACTGGGAATATATACTGCAGTAAACGAGTTTTAAAATATCGTCCTCTTGCCTGTAGTGTTATTTGAAAAGCAGTGACCACTCTAGCCTCTCAACAAATACAGAATATTTTCTAGACCTATTGGTGGAGAGGGGTATCTGCATGATATGGAGTTTCAGGAGCGCAGAGAGAGGGGACTCTGATCTGAGCCCTCTGGAATATTACATGATGATATATCCTAATGTAGACAGGGTAACTGCTTGGCTTTTGGCTTGAGACTTAAAACATTGAGATCTCAGTGCTAAGGAGTCCTTTTTATTTTACAGTAATTTTTCTTCTTTCTTGCTCTACAGCATCTTCACACAGTTTTGATTGTGAGAAGTGGATATCAGGTGCAGGACAGAAAAAAGCAGTCATTCTCACATAGCTTTGAGAGTTAAATTGAAATCCACCTTTAGACAAGAGGCTCTGCAACTCTTAATTCCAGCAGCTGTTCTGACACTGATCCTACATTATCTGTTACCCCTAATTTAGGTTGCAGATGTGAAGATAATGTATAATGTTTGCAGATGGAGCAAGAACGTAAGAAAAAGGGGTGTGGGTGGGAAACCAGGTAGTTAATACTGGTTTAATCACTAAATGCAGAAATAATAAATAGTGTTTCTTCTGTCTTAAGGTTAGTGCAGAGGTCTAGATTTTCAGGGTCTCTCAGAGGTAATGGGACTAATTCTGGCATCCCATTGCTAGGTTTTACACTCTGTATTTTAGAGTTAAGCTGCAAGGATCAGTTCCCTTAATACCACAGCCAACTAGGGATCAAATTTTATAGGACTTCTGAATGATGCTTACTAAGGCCACATTTCTTCAGTCTGCCCCTGTTCAACAGATCTCTTAAGAAGATGAAATCTACCAGATATCTACTTTGGTCTCATTGACCTCATCTCTGTTCCTTGCAGCCTTGGCCTTAGGTAGATACATACACTGTCCAGTTTTGTAAGGCAATGATCCAGTGCACTGCTGGGTGACCTCCGCTCCCACTGGAGTCAGAAGTCCTGTTGGATATCACAAGGCACTAATGCTCATGAGTGGTCTGATTATGGGGAAGCACGTGCACTATGGGGTTAGCCAGATCCAGCTCCTCGACTTCATGGAGGTAGAAAGTGCCAGGTCTCTTGGAGGGCTCAGCCCTGAAGACTTTGAGTTGTTGATATTCATGCTGACTTACACCGGTTGTGCTAGGGAAGAAAGGCTAAGGGCTCCAGCACATCATGGTGCCAGAACAAAGAACTGTCTATTGTCTGTTCTCAGCAAAGGGAATAATGATGCAGAAAGGCTATGAAGCTGCCCTTCTCTTGCAGAAGTTAAAGCAACAGCCATTCAATCCAGCTCAGTCAAGTGTTCTCAAGATCCACTTCAAGGGAAGCAGACAATGATAAATTGAACAAAGCAGGTGGTCTGGTGAGAGAGAACAATGGAAAAAACAACCTGCAATGGGGCAGAGCAGCCCTGCAGCTGTCTAGGCTTTGTCTCCTTTGTCCAGCAGTCCCACTTGAGAAAGAACATGCCTTAGCACTCAGGAGAGGTTGTAATTCTGAGCATTGTTTCACAGAAATGTTTTTAAACTCCTTTCTCTCTCTGTCTTTTGGGTTTTGTTTGTTTGTGGTTTTTTTTTGATTGACCCCGGCCTCAAATTCTAAATGATCTTTTAATATATAAGGAAAACAAGCAAAGCATTCACACTCATGTCAATTTAAATGAAAGCCATTTCTTTGGATTTTAATTTTTTCTTTTTTAGCATTTTGCAAGTATTATTTTATTGTTTCATTTCTCTTTTAATCCCCCTTTGTTTCATTTGGCAGCCGCAACAATAGTTTCTAGCCTCTGGCAAGGAAAACAGATGAGCAAATATTCTCTGTCTTGGAAGCTAAATGCACCACCCCAGCGGCAGGCCTCTCCAGCTTTCCAGCTACCATGAGCCCTGAGCCTACTCTTAAATTGGTAAGTCAGCAGCCATGCCAGCACAACACATTGCCAGAATTGTTCAATCAGGCCAGTCTATATTGATTTAATTTTAAATGTATTCAGTATCAGTTCCTCTGTTTTCTGTCAGTTAGCTATAATGTCACAGGCTTTGATTCACCACTCCTTCTACTGCAAATCCTGTGAACACATTATCAAGCAGCCAGTGCACCTCGGATTTGAAGCTGACAATACAGGATCAATGCCCCGGGGGTTCAACCCTGAATTTCAATAATTCAATTGAATTCCTTGAATACTGGATTCCGCATTGCTTGCACATTCACGTATGAGGCATCCTCCACAGAGAACCTGTGCATAGTCCTGTTGTCTGGGTATGACGAAGGGAAAAGAGAAGATATTGAACTGGAAGAAAGATAATCAAGCGCTGAACTTGCTGAGCCTATTATGTGAAAAACTCTTCAGAAGGATGCTGCAGCAGACGAAGCCACTGGAGGATATTGTATGTAAAATTGGGGTTCTATTAAAAATGTATAAACATATCCAGGATTAGGTTTTAAAGCTATTGCTACGGGTATGAAATGAGCTTAACTGAGAGCTCCTGGGTTCCCTCTAGACTCATTTACAACTAACTGAGGGAAAAAATAAACTCTTTTATTGCTTGAATAATTCTATGCTACCTATAACAGTAGTTAATAGTTAATAAGGATTTATGCCTCTCATAACTGAAAGGTGTATCTAGTTTCAGCAAGTGGGAAGGCTTATGTTACAGTTACTAGTAATTCATAGCCCATTACTTTTTTCACAAGATATGAAGAAAGAGGTAGAAAGAGTGAGTCTGTGCAAGCGTGCGTGAAACCACAGTTTATTACCATGTAGAAAGATTCTTTAAAGAATGCCCCAGCTTCCAGGTCCAACCACAAACATCTCTGGAGCTGTTTCTTTGGATGCAGAAGTCTACAATGTTATGGTGCCCTCAGTGGGCAGTTATTCATACCAAGTGTAACAGCCTCCATCCTATCCAACCGCAGCTGAAAATCTGTAACTGCAGGATGTGCCGAGGAGTGATAAACACTCCTCCTTAGTCTGCAGCTGGAAGCTCCTTGGTACCCTCATTATCTCTTAGTGGGTGTTTGTGCAGTGCTGAGAATGAGAAGTTATGGTTTTATTTTAAGAAATAACTTCAGCCCTTGCTGCAATGGAAGAAGGTAAAATAGCAGTAATTGATAGTAATAAAACTGTGAAATCAACCGCCCAGACAACAGAAATATTCCCATGAGTAGATTGCCTATGTGTTTAAAAAGAGGTCATTTGTCCTTATGGTCTAAATCACAGGTAATTTTTCATTGACCAGTAAAGGACAAGTTATTTCCCTTTTAACAATTTTACTGCCACTTCAATTGAGAAAATTTCCAATTGTTTTTAATTAAGCATTGTGGTTATTGAACATTTAAGCAAAACATTAAAAAATGTTCTGTGGCCAATGGTCCATATAGGACATAGCATTATAGTACCCTGGAATATAAGCATTTATGGACTTTTCAATAACAATATTTGCCTAGCAGAGCTAGCAACAGTGAAACAAAAGAACGTTGTAATTTTAAAAGGAGACAACTTATATATATATATATATATATATATAAACAACATCCATTTCAATTCCATAGGTTAGATTCCTGTATGACTGTTTCAATTCTTACTCATTTATTTGTTATAGTAGCAGCCAGAGACTCATTCTGAATTGAGGTATTGTACAAACAGTCAGAAAACCACAAGAATTATTTCTACAGAATACGAATGAGGATCAAAAAAAGCTTAAAAGGATAGAGCTTGGAGTAAATACAATACTGTGAGACAGGTAAAACCATTTACAAATCCAAAACCGAACATGTTGAGTAAGAGATTAAAATGTTGCTATGAACATGGTGAAGGAGAGGTTGATAAATAGATGGCTATTGTGTTCTTTTCAAATGAAAAATGATTTTTTATTTCTTTTTCCAAAAAAAAAGTTTGTTTTCAACCTAGGTAAAGTAGTCACATTTCTTTTTTAAACAGCTTTATTCCTTTTGTTGACATCTTCTCAAACCACAGTGAAATTTTCATTGACAATATCTCCAGGGACACCATTTTAATATCTTCTGACAGTGAGGACCTGCCCTCTAACCATCTGGGTCATTGATGGTAGGTCTCCCTTCTATGCCATCATCCACCATACGGGTCTATTTTATTTCAATCATTAGTTCATCAGTGCAGGGACTTTTTGAAATTTGTGTTGGTGAAGTTAGAACATGCATCTCTCTTCTTATTTATGTCCCACGAAATGAATCGTAAAGTTACTGCTAATAATAATAATACTTGCTTGAGAAAGATTCCAGGATCAGTCCCCTAATATACAAGTGCAGTGACACAAATATTCTTGTGACACAGACTGTTGTCCTTTGTGGCTGAAGCAGAGCTAATCCAATTAATTTGTTCATGAAAGACAAGCTGGTTTTAAAACAGGGTCTAGTGCAAAGAGGAAAGGACAGTTTTTTATTAACTTTCTCCCTTGTCTCAAGACATATTTATTGCTTTCTGCTCAAGCAGAAATAATAAAAGCCTAAGACTATGACCACTTGCATAAAAAATCTTTCAGCTCTTATGTACGTAAATAGATCAGACTTTTGATTGAAAATATTCTATGCTTTTCTTAATGTTGAAACTTTAAGGACTTATAAAATACCTAATTTGGAAGGATAGCAGTATGTGCAAGAGAGTGACTTTCATAATACATGGCAGCAACATTATTAATTAAAGAGGAGGACACTGCAAGGATATTTCAAAGCAAAATAACCTTCAGCTAGCAGAAACAGACTGTGCTATAGGTCAATTTTATTGTGTTATAGAGGCAGACACTGGTTTTCACATTGTGTTGCCAGAGGTACCAGTGGGATATTCAAGACAGGGTTTTGCTAAAAAGAGAGACCACACAGAAAGCCTCAGAACTGACAAATAGAAATCATGCAATGAAATAGGGGTATTTTTTGTTCCTCCATCTATAAAGATTCTTGCCAGTGGTGGCCTTTATCTGTCTGTCTCTGAAATAAAAGTTGAACACGTGAAAATGGAGTAAATCCACCAGTTAAAAGGGTTAATGTGCATTTACTAAGGCACCAAGGGCAATCCTTTATTAGCAGTTACTCTGTTGAGAGACCTGAAAGTTGAGTTACAGACTTACAAGCCATGGGAGCCATTCCCTTTCTGGGTGCTCAGCATGTACTCCTATTGGGCTGAAAATCTTCAGGAGGATTCTGTTAATGAAAGATCCGTTGCTTGGTCATGAAAATAAAGAAAAATTTACCTGAGAGTCTGACAGAAAATTCTTGCCCTCCGTATTATGCAAGTAATAGTCATTAGCAGGTGTAAAAAGCTTTACATATCCTTGCAAGATAGGATGTAGCAGTCACGTTTGGTTATACCAAGGCAGAAGTTGGGGCAGTATTCTCAAACTTATTATTCCACTAAGAGATGGAGTGATGCTCAGAATTTTATTGTCTGTCTAAAACACCTACTTTGAGAAGTATTTGTCCAGTTATGAGCAAACTGGTTTCTCTAAGACTTATGGTCCTTCTTGACCTTTATATATTGCAGCTATAAACAGAACAGATCTTCACCTGGCTTTATTTGTCATGGGTACCCTGATGTTCAAATATCTTGAAAATTTTCTCCAGACAGCATCTGCACTTCTATTTAGAACAAATTTCTTTTGCACAAACAGGCTATACTGAATTGTGCTGCAGTATTGACTAGTACTGACTGATTCAGTCTGGAATAGTGCTAATTAGCAGCTGCTGAAAACATCGATTGGTCGATACCTGTCTTTCAGGGAAAGTCGATGCAAACCCATAACACAGACTGAATTATGCAATATTCTGCTGCCTGGAATATGACTTGGAGTAAGGCTGCTTTCTTATTATGAGCTTTTGACTGGTACTGGGTACATTATGTAAATAATATTGAAGATATTCCATACTGGAATAATCTTGTAGACTATTATGTGGAATTCCACATTTTCAATTGAGACTGGAAGCTTTTAGAAAATGGTCTTGATTTGGAGGTAATAATGGAAAAAACCAAAACAGTAGAGCTAATTAGTTTGCCTATATCTGGGCATAATACTCTGACTTTTTAAAAAGCAAAGGAAACAGAACAGCATTCCCAGAATAAAATAATGATTTAATCTGGCTGTGGCACGTGAAAATATTTATGTGTTTTCATAAGTTGGAATCAGAAATACAGCAACAATACAGAAGTTGAGAAAAGCTTCAAACACACAAGCATTTCACTTGCTTCCTTGTGCTAATGCCACATTTGCTTGATGATTGTACACTGATTGAGAAGACCTAGTCATCATTTTTTTTGGGGCCGCCTCAGCACTCGTTCACACATCTTCTTGCTTGGCTGAGGTCAGTGTCTTTTGGATAAAGTGTGAGAAAAAGTAAATGCTGAACTTGCTTTGCAAAACGTTTATCCAACTCCACTGTAGCATGCTGTGCAGAATCAGCCCTGCACGATTCATTCCTGTTGTGCTCTGATCTGTGCCGCTGTTGCTTTTCATTTGCACTGCTGGCTGAGGGTCATCAGCCACTGATGATTGTTGGACATTCATTTTCTCTGTGCCTTCCATAGCAGCAAACATTGTCCAAAGGTTTACAGCAATGCATTTTCCAGCAAACGTGTCATCTTCTCTCCTTCTGTGGACAGGATGTGTTTAAAAACAATCTCTCTGCTCTCAGCTTTGCTTAGAATTGCAGAGATGAGTACTAAGGTTTAAAATGTTCAGAGATTTTTAAATGGTTATCTTGGATGTACCTCATTGGTGTTAACATGACAATCCTTCTTCATCTTATTTTAGGAAAGCTATTTTCCTTTTTACCTTCTTGCTTGGTGTCTTGGTTCATCTTACGCATATTTTTTTTCTCTCTCTCTTTTTTTAACCTATAACAACATCTTAGATCCTTCATGTACAGATTTTTGTGAGCATCGATTCTGATGGCCTTCATGACTTATAACAAAGAATGTAAGTACTAATTCCTTCATCTACAGGCTTTGGTGGACAGAAGAGTGTCTGTCACAAAATATAAGGTCTTCAAGTAGCAGAGGCTCCACAATGTTGCAAAATAAATTATTCTACTAACTGATTGCTTTTATTGTTAAAAAGCAATTATTGCTACTCTACTTTTGTCTAGTTTAATTTTCCTAGCCAGTGGAAGTTGTTTTGTTGTTGCTGGTCAGAAATACACAGTCATCAAATCAATTTATAACCTTTCCCATGTACACTAACAGAGCTGAGCATAGGCTACTAGAAAGTCAAATTTCCCAGGTCTCAGATAGCTCTTTTGGATCTTCAGTGAACATTTCCAGTTTGTAAACATTCTCTTTTGCATTCCTCAGTCTTTTGTTACTAATTTATTAACATTATTAATAGGAATATACACTGCAATAAACAGTTTGTTCTTACTCTCAGTATTATATTTTATTTCTGAATATGACTACTGCTTGGTTTGTTACATATTCCATCACACTGGGAGCTGATGTTTGGAACATCATCTATTTATCACTTCAGAAAAAGCACTTTTTCAAATACCATTCTCCCTTGCTGCAACTCTGACCTAAATTCCATTTTCACAGATGCTTGTCCTTAAATTTGATTGTTTTAAAAGGCATAATGCTCAGATGGTCTCATCTTGCTAAGTGAACTTGATTACTCTGTAGAACTGACCTGTCTTTATCCTAATTTACCACTTCACTGATTTTGTGTAATCTACAGGCCTTATCAGCAATGATATTTTCTTCCAGATCATTGATAACAACATTGACTAGTGTGGAGCCAAGAATAGATCATGGTGGAATCTGACTAAAAACATTCTTATTAGATGATGACTACGAGTTAACAATTAAATTTGCTATCAGCCAGTTTTAATCCACTGAACATATATCAGTTTGATATATATATTTTTTAAAATAAAGCAAAATTATTAATCAGAATGTGATGAAATCTTAGGTCAAAGTACTTACAGATAACATTTGTCAGCTATATTTGTAATTTCAACATAACGTTGTTCCTATCAATGAGATCTGTTTCCCATTTAGCCATACTAATTAGCATTAATGATATTGTGATTTCTTTTTTTTGTTCTGTGTGTACAGTGAACCTGAAACTCCACCCCTCTATTAATGTTCCCGAGTACTCTTGGTGTGGGAAAATGTCTGTGCTCCAAGAAGCTGACTCTAGGTTGAGATCGTTTACCCCCCTGGGATGAGTTTGCAGTGATCAAGTTGTAACAGGGAATAAAACTTCAAGGGAAAAATAGATTATGAGGGAAAGTGGGGCCTGGGGAAAAGGGTTACATGATAGTTTAGCGAGTGCTCTGTCTTGTGACACCCAAAGAGTTGTGGTAAATGGAGTTAAATCCAGCTGGCAGCCAGTCACAAGTGGTGTTCCCCAGGGCTCAAGTGCTGGGTCCAGTCCTGTTTAATGTCTTTATCAATGATCTGGATGAAGGGATAAAATGTACCCTTAGTAAGTTCATGGATGACACTAAGCCATGAAGAAGTGTCAATCTGCTTAAGGGTAGGGAGTGTCTAAAAAGGGATCTGAAAAGGCTGGATAGATGAGCTGAAACCAATTGCATGAGGCTTAAGAAGGCCGAATGCCAGATCCTGCACTTGGGGAACGACAACCCTGTGCAGTGATACAGGCTTGGGGTAGAGTGGCTAGAAAGCTGCCTGGAGGAGAAGGACCTGGGAGTATTGATTGACAGCCAACTGAACATGAGCCAACAGTGTGCCCAGGTGGCCAAGAAGGCCAGTAGCATCTTCGCTGGTATCAGAAACAGTGTGGCCAGCAAGACCAGGGAAGAGATTGTGGCCCTATACTCAGTGTTCCTGAGGTCACACCTCAAAAGCTATGTTCAGTTTTGGGCCCCACATTACAAGAAAGACACTGAGATCCTGGAGCATGTCCAGTTAAGGGCAAAAAAGTTAGTGAAGGGTGTGGAGAACAAGTCTCACAAGGAGTGGCCGAGGGAACCAGGTTTGTTTAACTTAGAGAAAAGGAGGCTGAGAGGAGACTTTATCACTGCCTACAACTGTCTGACAGGAGGTTGTAGGGAAGTGGATATTGGTCTCTTTGCCCAAGTGACAGGAGGAGAGGGAGTGGCCTCAAGTTGCACCAGGGGAGGTTCAGATTAGACATCAGGAAAAATTTCTTCACTGAAAGGATTATCAGGCACTGGAACAGGGTGCCCAGAGAGGTAGTTGAGTCACCATCCCTGGAGTTATTCAGAAGATGAGTAGATGAAGTGCTTAGGGATATGATTTGGTAGTGGACAGGTATGGTTGGGCTTGATGATCTCAAAGGTCTTTTCCAACATAGTGATTCTATGATCCATGACTTTTCAGGATTTTTTTCATTGTTTTTTTCTAGTTCTAGTAGCTCACAAGAGTAAGTACTTCAGTACATATGAATAGCAAGTAACTTGTATGGGATTATGTTTTTCTTGCTTTTTCTTGAGCTGTCATCAGCTATATCGGAATTTTCATAGCTGCTATGCAGATTCCAGTGAAAAGATTCAATGATTCTACATTCTTTTAACGATTCCCTACCCTCAATTGACACTGACTATTACAGACTCCAACAGCTTTTTTTGAGTAATAAATCTACAAGATAACAAATTACGGTAATATCTTAGACATTTAGAATAAATGCTTTACAGTGAGCTCAGTACAAGCATTCAGTTATGAAGGCTTTTGGCTTCCCCCACACTCTTAATGGTCTGGCCTCAAATACTACCTCAAAATGACATTTCTGGCTTAGGAAATCCTAAAGCCACAGATTGCTTGAGGCTGAGAAAACATCATTGTATTCTTGACCTATTTTACTCCTTTCTGTTGGCATCTGTTATTGGCCACTGTTGGATGCAAAATGTTGGATATTTGGTTTAATGCAGTTTGTCATTCTTGTGGTCTCCATTTCTCTGATAATTCATATATATTCTTTAGAGGTACCAGCATATTAACTTTATCAGCTTTATTACGTAAATTTTCAAACCCTGATCATTCAGGCTAAACGCAGCAGCTATATCACTGTTGTAAATGGTTACATCATGTGATGCATATTTTCCTTTTTTTTTGGTGTATCAATCTAGAGTTCACTAAATGCAGGAATACTGCTTATATTTTATGTCAGGGAAATTAATCTAGCCTCAAACATACGCAAATTCTTCTCATGTTTCTGCCACAGAGAATAGCTGACAGACTTTGATAAGATTCAGATGAAGAAAGGCTTCAGTTTCCTTTTTTTTTTTGCAGAGGTAGTAGACCCATCTGGTCCGTTTCACAATTCTTGTGCTATAGCCAGATGAAAACCGGAGTAAATTTATATAAGTTAAGTGATTTATATTTGAATAAAATAAATAATCTGTCTTCTGATTTCTGTGTCACTTCACTAAGCACACTTAGCAGCACAAACCAGCAAATCAAGAGTGCGCTTTAAAGGAAAGTGCACAACCACTATTTCATGAGTCCTTTGCAGTCCATACTATTGACTTGCAATTGTACCATCAGCACTCAGACTTACCAAGGTACAAGTGTAACATTGCAATGGATTGTAGGTACCTAGGTGTAGCCTGTAACACAAAGAGATTCCTTAAGAATATGTTAGACTTGTTCTTTCCACATTTTCTGGAAATATTTGTCATAATGCTGCTCAAGAGTCAAAACTGTTCCACTTTCTATACTTTGTATGCAAAAGGTAAAGTGGACAACATAGTTGGACATTCAAACCATCCTCTCATACTTTGCCTCTGAAGGCAGTAGTAGAGTGATTTCTCCACAATATAAGGATGTGATTTATATCTCTGCTCTGCTCCCTTGCACCAACACCCAGGCTGTGCCATGCTTCGCTCTAACACAGACAGTAATCTATATAAACGTCTCTTTTCTCATATTGTTAACTAATCTATCAGTTTACTTCTAGCTTGGGTGGAAGCAAATTAAACCATAGAAGAAGCCCATGAATGTGAAAGATTTTACATAGATTTATTTTCCTTCCTTGAGGCCTCATACAGAGATAAAAGTGTGGCAGCCTGGCAAAAGGACAAGAATTTTAAGCACTGCTTAATGAAATTAAGGCAGGTCAGACATGAACATGAGGTAGCTGTCCTGCAAATTGTTATGCACATCAATAATTATGTGATTATATATGAATATATCTCTGTGTGTGTATCGAACTTAGGAACTGCTTTACTGAAGCCATTGTGGATCTGCTTGTGTGGCTAAGGTTTGACTCTGCAGGTCCAGGGAGAAAGAATTTTGCTGTATCTTTTATTGATGAGAACTGAGAGACATCTTTGTAATCTCAAAATAGCCTATGGAAGAAAAGTAGGATGAATAACTAGCCGACACTAGATTTCTTTTTTATTTTCTTACTCTTTGTTTGTTTGTTTGTTTAAAATTTCTTCCCATCTCTCCCTCATCTCCAAAGCAGCAGGAGTAATCTTAATTTGCTGTACTACAAGAAAGAATGTTTATGACCTGGACATAGAGGTCCTTGCCAGATAGTGGCAAGACAGATGCTGTAAGGAGTTCCTATTTGTGGTTATGAAAACAAATAAATATTTTAATTGAAAAAAAGTTAGTTCTAAGTCCAGTATAAAAGTATCAAGAGATACTTTTTTTTTTTTTTCTTCATTTGGAGGTTTGATCCCTTGCTTTCATTGTAGATCAATTTTTTCTACAAGAGAGCTAGGGACTAGTTATTTATTCAAAATACCCCCTAGCCTTGGACATTCACATTATACATGTTTTTAACACTCTCGGATCTAAATCTTAACTAAATCAGTTTGACATTTAGAGCACATTTTGCAGTGAAATACATTGGTCTCCTGTGCAGGTGCCTGGGTGGTTTTACTTTCCTTTTAGCTCTCAGTGTTTTCTTCCTTCTCAGAAGCATAATGATGCTACGTTTGTTTTCCATTCAGCTGTAAAAGTATATTATTATCCAAAAGAAATAACAACTCCTGAAATGAAGAATTTTAAACTGTAACTGGTAGTGTTTGCTTTGAATTACAGTCATTCACTTGTGGAAAATATTAGCATTTGAGCTGTATGTCAAATTCTGACATTCGTATTATTATAAACTAAATATTTAGCAGGAACAGCTGTAAAATGACATAAAAGTCACATATTAATTCTTATAAATTATAATTTTTTATTTATATTTTTTTTTACTAATCCAAAGATTGTTCTACTGTTTGTATAACGTGTATTTAACACTCATTTAGGGGACTGGTCACTGGCCATGTAATGTTAATGTGTGTTTTGCATGTATTAATCAGGACTGCAACAAAACCCACCAATTTATTCTGTGTTTCAAATAAGAATTTGTGTTTCTTAACAGTTAAATGCAAATTTAAAAATTTGTCAGTTCAAATACTTCTTGGTAAAAGAATTTGAATTAATATATGACTACAAAAAAGGCTAGACAGATATCGCCCTCATGTTTCCAGACAAAGAACAAAAATTACAGAAGCAAATAGAGGACACATATTGCAAATGCTTAAATGAGAAATTCAAATAAAGATGCAAGAACATCTGGGCTTAGGTCATTTTCAGAGAGATTCTAGGACTTCAGCAGTTTCATATGTTCACTTTGTTATTCTCTTACTCTTGAAGAGTGGTATCATTGCTAAATGATGCCCCTTTTTACACAAAAGGCTTTTTGGAGAAACAATATTTGTCCTTTTCCCTGTAAAGATTTGAAAAAACTAATAACACTAAAATTTTCAGTGTTTTTGTAGAGCTGCATTTGCCACTGAGCTTAATTGAGAACAAAGAAACAAAGCACCTCTGAAAACACAGTCCTGCAATCTGAAGTTTGAAATAAGTCCTGAGGAAACCAAATTTCTTGGACACTTCTAATAGTTTTAGCCCATTAATTGAATGCTGATAATACAATATAAAAGAAAGAGGGGTTTTGTTGTCAGTCTGTTTTTATTTTAGATCTTCATTTATCAACTACACTGAAAGATTTAGAAACGATGAAGCAAACAATAAAGTGCTTGAAGATAGACTCCAAAGAACTTCCCATTAACTTCAATGGGATCTGGTGGAATTTAGCCCATCTGAAATTCAGATTATTTTCTTTGTATGATGCTATGGTTTTATAAACCTAACTTTAGGCTTGTACTTATGAAAACCTTGTCCTAGGTATTAAGTTTGCATTTTAAGATACTTCTGTAAGTTGAAGAAAAAAAATTGTGAAAATTAGCCAACATAGCTCTCTCATCAAGCAGCTTGTTTAAGCAAAGTTTTAAGATAGTGATGTTCTCAGAGGCAATGTTTTGCCTATCGGAAAAAAATAAAAACTGTTTTTCCTTAATAGAAGGTAAAATATGAGAGTTTAGCAAACGCAAGATTTACATACATTTTTAGACCTTTTTGTCTTTCTACCTTCTTAGTGCAGCACATTTTAGTTAACTGATACAGAGAATTAAGAGGCAGCGATGTTGCAAGTTTGAGATGCAGTCTAATTTCCACCATATGGTGTTTTTGTTTTTATCACCATCTTTGGAACAAAGGGTAGAACTTCCTAAGTTGTTTGGTTTTATGCTAATATCGCCTTTTTTTTTTTTTTTTAAAAAAGGTCTAAATTCTCGACTTAAATCCCATAAGTTTCATTACGTTTTTCCCCTTATTCTTTTTTTTTTTTTATTTGCAGCTTACACATATTCAACATTGCATAAAATACCCATTTGTAATTATGTTTAACCTTTGTAAAGCCTGTGAGTAAAGTCTACTCATTAATCTTTAACCTGAAAAGCCTTGGGGGCGTGGAATTGGCACAGCCATGTATTAGAGGCTCAGAGACCACAGACTAGAGGTACAAAAGGCATAATTAAGAGGTAGCATGAAAGGAAATCGAACAAAACTAAAGGGATAGGATCATATAATGGTACATGTCAGACAGTAGGAAGGACAATGGAATGCAAATTCCTGTAGACACAAATAAAAAATAAACAAGGCAGCACATTTTTTCAAATGAAAAGAGTTTAATGATCTCCTTTCTTAGTCAAGCACAGATAACCTTCACTAAATTAGATCTCAAACACTGCAATAATCATACAGCATGGAGACATGGTTAGTTTTTAATAATGTGATCTGATTTATGTTTTGTTTGTTTGTTCTTAATAAACATGCTGCCTCACAGCAACTGTAAAAGGAACAAGTTAGTAAATCTTAATATGTCTCAGCAGAAAACAATGTCACCTGGACAAGTGTCATCTTGTAAGTAAGAAAGAAATCCTGCAGCTGGCCACCGGGCTGTGAGGAATGTCTGGCTGCTGCGCAGTTGCTCTGGGCTGATCCCAATTCTCTATGGGATCACAGAGCAGATGATCATCAAAGTGGTTTGGAGAGTCTGAGATGTGTGACATCTCTGGAAAAGTAGTCAGTGCCAGGATTCAAAACATTGGCTCTGATGAGACTTTATGGCTTTTCCAACACCTCAGTAGGGGGTACTTTGAAATTGTGGAAGCTGCTCTCTTTGCTATTTCTAAAGGACAAGGTCCTCTAATCTTTTTGACTGCACACTGGGACAAGTGTCTAATTTTAAGTTCATGAATTATATAATATCGACTTATCATTTGATTAGACACTTGAATTCGCACTTTTTTTCAGTCTGATCTCCTCTGACCAATTTCTAACGTGGTGGTATTAAGTGGTGATTTTCTTCTGTACTTCTATCCCTGTGCATGCGAGGAAAAGTCCCTATGATATGGAGCATACTAGAGTGATGGTATTGACAGACCTTTCTTGAGGTCTATGTTTAGTGAGGTAGGGGCCTATTAGAAATCGATCCTATACCTGAATATGTGTCTAAGTAACTTATGAATATTTTAAAGTGAACGTATTACAGAAATTTAATTTTAAATCCCCAAGGAAGATAAAGTACAATACTTCTACTCTAAAGAGGACAAAATCTTAAAAGGAGAATATTAATGCTTTACATCTCAATCTGTTTATCTAGCTAATTGTGTGGGTATGAGCCTGTAGAAAAAGTTATGGGACAGGGTGAAGGAAATAATTGTAATGGTGAGAAGAATACATCTTAATTTGTCTTTCTCAAGGGCAAATGCTAGACTTGCAAATATAATTAAAGCTCTTTTTAAGCAATGCAACAGAATAATGAATGAGCTGGCAGAAGGAGATTTCACCAGTTTTGGAAAGGGTGGCATGACACACAATGTGGGAGTGGTCAGCTTTGCACAGAATGCATAGAAAGTCTGATGAAACAGACACTGCAGTCTGAAAATAGTAGCAAAAAAATAAAGGTTTAATGTTTTGGATTAATTTCCTTCTGCTTTACTGCTTGCAAGAAGCATGGCTAACTATAGTAAGTGGACAGAAGACAAAATACTACTTTTTTTTGTTAACGGTCGACATCGCCTCTCTGTTCCTTAAATTAAGATATAGGTTTTTGAAGATCCAGGTCTGAAATGCATATTTTTGAGGCACTCTTATTATGGCAAATTAATGTGGGAAAATAGAATTATAGAAAAAAAGGTTAGGAGGTGCTTTAGAGTCATTATTTTAAATTTCATGATGTAAACCTCGCATATTAAGAATTAGCCGGTTCGCTTGGTTTTTATGAACTCCCAGCTTGCTGAGTTTTATTACATTTAAAGAGTTAAACCAAAATTAAACTGATTTAACAACATAGAGAATCGCTCCCTGGTTTTTGAAAGATCAGTGCAAATAGGAATAACCCTTCTTCTCCTTTCTTCCCTTAACCCAGCACTTTACGTTCCTTAATGAGAGAAAGAACATGTGTAGGTCCTACTTGTAAGATTTGCTTATCTTTCTTAGTCCTTCAGGGCTCCCAAGAGGAACTAAATCAAATTTAATCAAACAAATTCTTACTAAATTTAACAAATAACTAGGAGATACTGAAGCCAGAATAATGGATGCAACCAATTTGTGAACTCAGGATATAACTGTAAGACAATTATGGGAAAGAAAAATAGGTCAGAAAAAAAATAAGGCAGAAACTGCTGTGTTTTTAATGCTGTATTTATTAGCTGTCTGGGTCAGCTACTTTATCTCTTTCTAATCATCTGTGTAAATAAGACTAGCAATGTCATATTCTTTTATTCCTGCACTACACTGACAATTTTCATTGCTTAATGAGATCGAATGTTTCTAGGTTCTACATATGTATACTCATTCTCTTCAGCCCTTTGGGGCATCTTCCTTCCCATGATGAAAAAGTCTTTAAAGAATAATAAACAGTTTGTAGTGAATTCAGCAAATAAGTAGGATAAGCATACACTGCTTTAAATTCCCAGTTATAATAAAATTACACTCAAACCCCACAACTTCAATCTCTACTTGATGTGTAGTATGGTGTGAATCAGTGCACTGGTCATTTCCTCTGGATCTACAGTACTGGCTATTGTTTGATACAGGATGTTGTATTTAATCTCATAGAGTATTGTAGAATCTTTAAGGCTGGAAGAGACCTCTAAGATCACCAAGTCAAACCATCAGCCCAACATAACCATGACTACTAAACCATGTCCCAAAGTACCATGTCTACACATTTCTTTTAAACACCTCCAGAGTAGATGACTCCATCACTTCCCTGGGTAGCCCAGGCCAGTGCTTGACAACTCTTTCAGTAAAGAACTTTTTCCTAATATCCAATCTAAACCTCCCCTCACAAATCCTGAGGTCATTTCCTCTTGTCCTAATAAGCATGTATTGAATAACACAGTAATAAATACTGTGTTATTTCAGACATGCATAGTCTTTTTAGACAATCACATTGTTTATATTGATAAATGCCTATGCTGATGAGTTTTTAAATGGTTAATACAATGTGCAATGTATCAGTTCTCTTCCCCTCTGTCCTTTTCCCACATTCATGCAAAGCAATGTATGTATAACTTTGTTATACTTGATTCTCTTATCCTCCTTAAAGTATTGATCTCACAGATAAAGCAATTCTTCTGAATCCCAATCCAGAGAAATGGTTAAGCCATAAAATTCCAGCCTAAACCAAGAATCTTTTCAGGAATCTAACATAGCGTCCCCAGAATAAGCTTAATGTCAAGCCAATGCTATATTTGTTTGGGATGGAAGAGAAACAGAAGGGGAAAAATTAAGTCCCCAAAGGCACACTGAAATAGAATCATAGAATCATAGAATCATAGAATCATAGAATCATAGAATCATAGAATCACTAGGTTGGAAGGGACCCATTGGATCATAGAGTCTGACTATCCCTAACAATCCCTAAACCATGCCCCTCAGCACCTTGTCCACCCGTCCCTTACACACCTCCAGGGAAGGTGACTCAACCACATCCCTGGGCAGACTATTCCAGTGCCCAATGACCCTCTCCGTGAAAAATTTTTTCCTGATGTCAAGCCTGAACCTCCCCTGGTGGAGCTCGAGGCCATTCCCCCTTGTCCTGTCCCCTGTCACTTGGGAGAAAAGGCCAGCTCCCTCCCCTCCACAACCTCCTTTCAGGTAGTTGTAGAGAGCAATAATAGCACAGAAACCAGTCAGAAATCCAGGAGCAGTGACACTGGGACCATTCAGAGTTGAACATTCCTTTGTGAATAGATATAACTCTTAGGAGAAATGAGGTTTGAGCAAATTCACAAAGTGCCCACTGTCCACAAGACAGGAATATAAGCATCGTAGGGATGCTGATATTTGAAGCGGAGGGAGGAGTAAATGCTGACTGTGTTGGCCTTAGTCTTAGAGAATAAACAAAATCTCTTGAGAACCACAGAAAACATGAATAATAGATTTAATTTTTCACTTCTAGGTATTAATTTATGGAAAGTCTCTGTAGCACTGTTAAATGAATTTGGGGCTTTTTTTCCAGGAACAAATACTTCCTGCCTTTGTGTCACCCATTATAACCTCCATAGTGTTACATTTTTCGGTTTCTTAAACGCTGTCATCAAAGCCTGACTGCGCAATTTGAAGTTTGTCTAGAAAACGAATACCGTTTTGCTTTCCTTAGTCTACTTTTTAATTCTTCTTTTCAATAATTTTTTATTCACATGGATCGGTTAAATGCATGAAAAGAGAATCATTTGTCTCTGATGTTCCTGATTATGTTAATGCATATTTCATTATCACATTTTATATGTACCTTTTAAAGTGGTTTTACCCACTCACATGCTTAATGACTGTGACTTCTAGATCTTGACCTACCTCCTTACTCTTGGTTTGCCTCCCTCTGCTTGGTTGAGCAAGGTGATGTGGAGTTCTGACATCTCCTTGTTATATTGCTACCAATTTCAGCTCTACATGGCCCTGTGTGATCTACTGTCCTGCCCTGTCACTGTTTTCACCCCTCCTATTTTTCTTCTGTCACTGTCAACTCCATCATCACACTGCTGATCATTCAGCTCCATAAATAACCCATTCATTCCCTTTAACTGTTCCTTCTTTTTGGATTTATACAGACACACTACATCCAAGTCTGCTGTCTTGCTTATTCATAGCGTTTCCAGGATGTGGACTCCTTTATTTCTACCTGTAGGAAATTAAGACCCAGGCATCTAAGCCTGACCTAGTCACGCAAAGATCTTTTTATAATCACTGAAACAAAAATGTGTATAAAGAAATTGATTCCTCTCATCTATCTTAAACATCTATTTTAGACTGAGGTGAATTAACCCCAGATAGTATCTATTCCTCTCCATGTACTTACATGGAGTGTTAGATGACCTGTTCAGATTTAGAGCATACGGCTCCTAATACTGTTGAATTTATTACTCAGTAAATTGCTGGCCAACTTTGTCTGCTACTATGCTATGTCAGAGATAGTCTTGCTACAAGTAACAGTAAATATTTTTATAGTGGGTTAGCAGTAAGGTTACTGTCCCATCTCAGCACAACAGGCACCTTTCTGTAACCATGGGATGATCTTTCTTGCTGTTAGATTTGTTTCTACAATGCACTCTCTGATTTTGGCTCCTTGATTGTAATTGAGCCAGAATTATGTATTGCCATGCCTGTGGGTGACAACATGAGTTCAGGTAGGTGGAAGACATAGCCAGTGAATAACATCTTTCATCTGCTGAGCTTACTCTGGTTCATTGATGCCTGGGCAGCTATGCTTTGTCGGACCAAACTCTATATGGTTGCCATCAGGCAAATTGTTTTCCTGGTTAGCACTGATAAATTAGAACAAGTTATAAAGCTTATTAATATTAGCCTATTGAATAAATTATTAAAATTATAGACAGTTCTGGACATTGGGGTGACCAGGGATGCAGTCTGAAAACTGGCTGAACTACCTGGTTCAAAGATCACTGAAATCAAGTCCAACTGGGGGCCAGTGAGCAGCATTTTGTTGCAGGGGTCAACACTGATTCTGATACTGTTTAACATTTTTGTTAATGACCTGGATGAGGGGACCAAGTACACTGCCAACAAGTTTGAAGAGGGCACAAAGCTGGGAGAAGTATTTTATAAACAATATGGTTGTGCTGCTATTCACAGGGACTGCTATTCTACAGGCTGTAGAAATGGGCAAGCAGGAATCTTATGAAGTTCAACAAAGAGAAGTGGAAAGTCTTGCATCTAGGGAGGAACAACTCCATGCACCGATATATGCTGCGGGCTCACAGACGGGAGATAAGCTTTGCGGAAAAGAGCCTAAAGGTCCTATTGGAAAAGTTGACCATGAGCCAAAAACATAACCTTCCAGCAAAGACAGCCAACAGACAGAAGGCTGACAGCTGAGTTAGTAGGAGTGTTGCCAGCAGACCAAGAGTGGAGGCTTTCCTTTCACTCAGCCCTGGTGAGACACATCTGGAGTAATGACTGCAATGTAGGGCAACCCAATACAAGTGAGTTAAGGGCATGCAATAGAGAGTCTAGGGAAGGGTATTGATGTAATTAAAGGTCTGGAACATCTTCCATATGAGGAGAGGCTGAGAGAGATAGAACTCAGGAGGCTGGAGGTGAAAAGACTCAGGGAGATCTTATTTGTGTGTATGAATATGAGACAGAATGAAGAAGGCACAGCCAGATTTTTCTCAGTGGTACACAGCAACAGGACAAGAGGAAATAAATGTAAATCAGAACATATGAAATTCCTTCTCAACCCAAGAAAACACCTTTTTTTTTTTTTTTTTTTTTTTTTTTTTCTGTGACAGTGCACAAGCACTATACAGCCTTTCTAAAAAGGCTGTATAGTCTTCATCTTTGGAGGCATTGAAAGCCTCATCAGACAGACATTGAAAACCTCATTAGACATGGTTCTGGTCAACTTGCTCTAGCTGACCTTTCTTTGAAAGTGGAGGAGTTGGGACTAGATGATCTGCAGAGGTCCCTGCCAACCTCAACCATCCTGTCATTCTGCAAAGTCACAATAGGAATTATTAACATTAAGTGTAATAAGTGTAGTATCTCGTTTGCCGTGGAGGAATAGGTCGTCATATACCAGTGCTATGTGGACATTTGATTTTTGTCACCATTCATATAATTACAAAGTGCCTGAAGTGGTAGTGTTAGAGAAAGTGTCTTTGGTAACAGGACGCTTTGTACAATACTGAGAACGCTTTAGTTATTTTAATTCTTTGATCCTTAAGATATTAACAGCACTATTGATCCACATACTGTTTTGAATTGAAGCTTGTATCTTGTCTGCTGTCACAAGAGAAATAGGCATAGGACATTTATTGCTTTTATTAATGATGTAGAAATAAGTATATTTCTTTCAGATGTACAGGTCTTATTCAGAACGTGTTACTGTGAGGAGGCGCAGGCGACAGTCTGGACGAACCCCAACTTAGTTTCTAGTTGTGAGCTCATAGGATCATACATAAGGATTGGATTTTGATTGTACTCTTGCATCTATAATTCCCTCCCTTTTATTTGTGATGAAGATAGATCTACAATAATGAAGCAAAGATTGTCCTTTCTGGACTAATCCGCAGAGACTTTTGCAAAATCATTCAAATCCCTCATGGCAGGCTTGATATTTATGATAATCGTGACCAAAGAAAATATATGCTTAAATACAAGGTCAATTCGAAATTGGATCTATACGTACTGTTAGTCTGTGAATTAATGCTCCCAGCCCTATAACCCTCACCTTCCTTCTCTTTGCTCTCCAAGTACTCGCATCATTTCACAACTTAGATCCTGACTCCTTGCTAGCTTTTCCCCTGGCCTTGGACAAGGTCAATGTTTGGTGTTACTGAGTACTGTTATTCTGCAAATAAACAGCAGTGAGAATATCGGGTGCATATGGCCTATGTTGTGCAGCTCAGGAGTTGAGAATCTGTTCAGGACAGAGTTCATGAGCTTTTTCTTGCTTTATGCTCTTTTGTACCAGTCTATAAATCTTTATGCATGTCTGAAAGTGGCCTTACCTGTGCAAAAATGGGGTTGTACACACAAAGTTATGAGTCAAGTGATTTAAGAGGATCTTTTTCTAATCAACAGTTTTATGTTATTTAAATGTGAAATGCAATTAAACTAAAGATATACCTTTGAATCTTCAGTTCTCATTTTTTCCAGTGGTGGGTGGTGAGAACTAATAGGATTTCTCATTCTCATCCATCAAATTGACCTCTTTGCTAATTAATGAGAGTGTGAGAATCTACAGAACTTGTGGCTAATGAGGATTTTTCATTTATTGGTGTATGTGAAAACATTCACAGCATTAAAGCATCATTCCAAATGAACTTAGGTGAATGTTTGGCAGACAAATTTCTCCTAAATGAACAGAGCAGAACAGTACCATTAAATCACATTCCCACTTCAACATTCATCTGCAACCTCATGCCTCATTGCATTTTAAAAACTTCATGTTGCTGCACTCTTGAACTTGATTGAGGACGAGAGTACATAGGCCAGATTCCTCCTATGTAATTCAGGTAAATAATCAAGGCAGCTAAATCAGAACAGTGTTGTCTTATGATCTGTCTGTGGACAACAGACAGAGGCATGCAGTTCTAGAAGTCAGTCAGTCCATAGGTGTACTAAATCACCATCTAGTATGTCCTGTTCTCTTATGTAACAGAAATCAAGATTAAGGTGATTATGAAGGGCCTGATTCAACTTTGTAACCAATAGGCCAGTGGAGCTCATCCTTAGCTCCTTTTAACACCCTAGCTGCTGTGTTGTTAGGGATGTTGGGAACATCTGTCTATTGTTGATCAGCTAACAATGTTGACTCATAGGAAGCACCATGCTGTGCCATCCCAATGGAGACAAAGCATCCTAATGTGACAGTGACCGGCTGTGAATAAACAGCTCCCATAGCTGTTTATAGCTTCTCACTGTATTTCCCAGTTCCTAGTGCAAAACTGCTTCATCTTTTACACTCAGAAAAACCAAAAACCAATCAGAAAACAAAAAGTTGTAGTTCAAATTAAATTCTTACAGCGCTTTCTCCAAACTTTAGGTGTTTTTAGCCTTCAGATCTTTCCTCTTGTTTGTTTTCTTTCTTGATATCTTCTGCAACTAGCTCCACTCTATATTAGCTATATTCACCATCTTCTTCAAATCTGTAACCAAGATAAGCAGAATTCTGGCTACCACAGGGCTCTCCACTTGGCACTGGAATCTGTTCAGAAAGTTTTTTTTTTTTTTTTTTTAAAAAAAACCATAAAAAACAAATAAAAGAAAACCCAAACCAATCTAAAATACTTAAGCTATTTTAGTAGGGAGATTTTTTTATCATTATTATTCTCTGAGAAAAATCTGTAGTCCAAAGTGCAAGAGGCTGGAGCAGGGGTCCAGAAATGCCTTCATCTTTTCTCCTTTCAATTCTGCATATTTTTTTCTTTTGTAAAATTAGTACAAACTTTAAGTTAAAATTTTCAAACAAATCCTGATGGGAGAAAATTTCAGTGTTCTAGTAGGTAAGAGCAGAAAGAGTTATATACTTTGCTGCTATTTACCACAGTAGTTAGCAGAGGTCAACATTCGTAATACATATAGGAACAAATCAGGTCATTTAGTATGTCTGCGCTGTCAGGAAGGAAGGAAGGAAGGAAAAGAGAAAGAAAGAAAGAGAGAAAGAAAGAGAGAGAGAAAGAGGTAAAGAGAGAAAGAGAGAGAGAAAGAGAGAAAGAAAGAAAGAACTTAGACTGGAAAAACTACTGGAAAGTTTTTGGCACTTACCTCTGAAACAGTGGCTACTACACACTATTTGAGACAATCTGCCAGAGGAGGTTTAGGATGGATATCAGGAAAAATTTCTTCCCCCAAAGGTCTGCCAAGTAATGGAAATGACTGTTGAGGGAAGTGGTTGAGTCACCATCCCTGGAGGTATTTAAAAGATGTGTTCACTTAGGGATGTGGTTTAGTTGTAGACTTGGCAGGGCTAGCCTAACAATTAGACTCAGGTCTAAAAGACCATTAAAGGTTCTTACCAGCCTAAATGATTCTATGATCTACTGGTTTAAATAAACTATTAGTCTGGTCTTTTATGGAAGTGTTTAAGAACAACTAGTTAAGAACAACTACTTTATTTAGTTTTCAGCTGTTGTGACAAATATTACAAATAAATTAAAACAAGACTGTAGTTCCCAGAGAACCTTTTAACATTGCTAGTTTTCTTCTTGACAGTCAAACTCATGTGGGAGAATCCCCTATCAGCTAGCAGGTGCTCACAGAAGGATGTGGGTGAACAAAACAGTAAAGGGGGTTTATATTACTTCCAGTTAATTGGAGGGAATGCAAAGTGTTGAAGTTTCGTAACAAGCTGCTTAAACTTGGCATTTTCTCCTCTTTCAATCATGCTTGGGTAGAGAAAAAAGATGGGAAAAAAAATGAAGGAAAACATGCTAAATTATGAGATTTAGTAAGATGGGGTACACAGTCATTTACAATGCTGCTGACATATAATTTCCAAAGTACAGCATAAATAATTTTTTTTAATTGAGTTAGACAAAAGTCATCCATTTCTTGTGCACAGTTAAGCGGCAGCTGGTGTTTTGATTTTGGCTATGTGCAGTTAGTAGTGTGGCCAGAATATTTCTTAGGGGCAAAAAAAGTTTAGCTTACAAATTCTTAAAATTACAAAGTGTGGACTTTCTTGAAGAAAGAGAAGTACGTGCTTCAAGGAAGAAAGAGAAAAGTTTAAAATAATGGATACAGCAAGTGATTCTACCAAAAAATACCACTACAGTAGAGACAAGCATCGGAAGTTTCTTGTCTCATGCCTCTTTCTGTGTGTCTAGGCACAAAAGTCTGCCCTGCAACGTTTTCTACTCTCATTACCTTTAAATGAGTGCAGGAAGTAGATTTAAAGAAGTAGAATAAAAAAAATTGCACACACTGCTATGGATTTTGACACACTAAATGTTGAAAAGTTATGGTGTGCTTTGAGAGCAAAAGTCATAAACCCTAAACTTTCTTGACTTCTGTCTTCTCTTGGTCTTGGGAATTAGGTGATCAATTGTGTAGTTAGATCCAACCTGACTTCAGGTTCTAGCACTCAGATTTCATTTACACTGGTTCTAGACTAATAAAATACTTCCAGATGTGAAGCTCAAATTTATCACAGTTATTTGTGATTTAGCAGAAGTACTTCAGTTAGAACAATTTTCTTCATTTGCATATCAAAGCATACCACCAAAGAATAACTGAGGTCTTGGATAACTGAACGTCTGCAGTAGCTATGCAGGCAATCTGCACACTTACACTAACTTAAATATCTGATCTGAAGGTCTAAAACCGAGTGGCTTGAATGTTCTCCATTGTCACTGGAAATAATTTTTTTTTGTTGAATTTAACACCCAAAACAGAAATACAGAAAATGTAGGTTGATCCTAACTATCCACATAATTTATTTTCAGTGCCCGGTTTCTTGTGCTGACAAGGTAATATTAAGGTATATAACTAAATAGTATAAACTAAATTTGGTAAAACAATTAAAAACTGTAAAACAATGAGTGAAAATCTCTTGCAGTATTTCCTTAAAAATTCTATATTTATTGCCAATAAAATAAATATTTTTCCTTTGAATTATTTAAATAAATAATAAAATACTCCCTCTTATGTTCAACTAAGTTACTAAGCTGGAAGGTGCTATTGGGTAGTTGTTAACGGAGTAGATTATAAGAGTCGAAAGAAAATGAAAATCACATGTAATTATTCCCAAACTATCCTGTTAGTTACACTACACCTGTCTGTAGCCAGAGCTACATTTGTATTGGTCATGATGAATTTGAATTTTGGTTTGATTTCCCATCTCATAAAGCTGTTAAAGAGTAGCAAGGAAGTACTGGAATTCAATAGTACACAATAATGGAATAGGTAGGCTAGTCAAGTATGAGCACCTGCCTCAGATAATAAACTTCAGAAATATTTCAGGTGCCTTGTAGTCTCATTGGATGCTCCATTTTGGCATGAACACCTGAAATATAGCAGCAAGTCATGAGAGAAACTCATTAGATTGTGTACTCCCAACTAGGACTTTAGTTTTCAACCACTTGCTTGTTTTCACCAATGACATCAATTTTTCAAATTATGTTTGGCGTTGGGTCATAAAATGGACATGATAAGACAGACTGACCAAGTTTTTAGTCCTTAATCAATATATTTTGCATATTTAAGAATGATTTGAAGATTGCTGATAATCTACCAATTTAGATCTAGTCATCATGTCAAGGGATTGAGCAGAAAAATATACCAAGAAAGAGATGTGAAAGATAGATTATGAAGAAAGTGTAAAAAATAACAGAGTGTGTACCCCTGGCCAAAAAAATGGCTACTAAAGGATGCAACATCTGTCTACAAGTATTTGAATTGTGTAAACACCTAGGAGGCACAGGATTTGTTTAGAGATGTCCAAGGGAGCATAACTAGGAATAACAGAATGAAAATGAACTAACAAAAATGCAGACTTTACATCAGAAAAACTTCCTGTGAGGTCTATTAGTCTTTAGTAATCTCCCTAAGGAAGTACTGGAAGCCCATCACTTGAATAATTTAATACTAGGCTGGATGAAACACTTGAGAATATACTACAGGGAACATTCCTGTACTGATTTATTAGAGCTTACACATGAATAAACTACATGCCTACATTGCACAGAGTTCCCATGAATTTGAGGGGCAGGCTGTTCAATGTATGACAGGACTACGGTCTAGAAGGTTATGCCAACTTTTCACCCTGCAAAAAAGTATCTAGGTCTCAATATGAATGTTTTCCCCTTAACTATAGTTAAGTTATCACGTCCAAGGCAGGCAAAATATTATTCTTTTTGGATATATTCATTTTTTTTCCTCCCTTGATCTCTAAAATGTCAAATGGGTGAAATTTAGTGTGTTGTTAGGCTATTCATATTGTTAACATGTGAACTATTGATATTACAGAGTTCAGTAATATTCAGCATAATCTTTACTTAAAAGATTGTAGTAAAACTTTTATGAAGTCCCAAGCTGTGCCCTGGATCTGCCAGGGCAAAATTAACTGTTTCTAATACCGCAAACTCTATGTACTCATTGTTAAAATTTCCATTTTGCATGTTCTTATCATTCAGTATTTATTTTTATCATTGTACATAAAAGACATAGAATAAAAGTAGGTCGCAGTCATTTTTTTCTATAGGCAGTACATACCTATAAAGCTATTTTAATTTTACTGCCCATTAGCAATGATATATCCTTCAATGGTCTAACTTCAATTGTAAACACACTCAGGAAATCCTAGTTTAGTTTTTAGAAGAATTAATAGAGCAATGTATTTGACTTGGGAATACACAGTTCCAATAAAGCAATATTGCAATGTTAGAGAGTAACAGGATTAAAAAATATGTTCTTGTCCTCCCCTACCGCACAGTCCTGAATTTTATAGACTGAAATGACCACTGGGGATCACGTCAGGGATGTGTTCAGTGTCTTCCAATCCAGCAGTCCCAGGCTGGTGGAAGGGCCTTGGAAAAATGATGTGGCTCGTGTGACTTTATGTAGGATCAGAGAACAGTGACTGCTGTGATAGGGAGGTCAGGCTTTGAAGGTCTTGTCAAGAGGTCAGAACAAAGAAGCAAACTGAAGTACTATGAAAGCATATTTACCGTTCTAGTTTTGAAATACTTTTGGGAAGCAGTTTAATTTCTGTAAGAAGTATGTCTTCCACTCTGGAAAAGAAAATACCTAAGTATTGATTGCAAAGGGTACATCCAGGTGCAATTTGGTTCTTTGATATATTACTGTCTGTGAGGAGACTGACCTATTACCTTCTCAGTTCCCAAGGAAAATTCTATCATTTTTGTATGGGCTTTTTTGTCTGCCTGTACTTTGCAAATGAAGATAGTAGGGATTACAGGAAGAAAGAACGAATGGTTGCTTTCTTCTCTTGGGAAAAGATATCTCCAGTTCCCTACAGGGTCATAGACTTGCTTGATGATGTTCAACAGGTCTGCTCGTTGTTTTCTCTAGATCCCTGTGTATTAAATAAAGCTGATAATTCACAGATATGTGTAGAGGTTTAACTCTACTGTGTGGTTTAGCCCCACACAGCCACTTGCTCACTTCCACCAGTGGGATGGAGGAGAGAAACAGAAGGGCAAAAGCATGAAAACTTGTGGGTTGAGATAACAACAGCTTAATTAGGTAGATCAAAGCTGCACATGCAAGTGAAGCAAATTAAAGGATTCATCCAGGACTTCCTATTGGAAGGAAGATGTTCATTCATGTCCAGGAAATCAGGGCTCCATCACATGTAACAGTTACCTGGGTCGACCATTACAATCATTTTGAATGTCCCCCGCCTCTCTCCTTCCCTGCAGCTTTTATTGCTGAGCATGACATCTCATGGTATGGCACGTCCCTTTGGTTAGTCTTGTCTTACAAACCTGTGGTAGCTTTTATTAATTTTGTTGTTATTTTCAGATGAATTTATAGCATGTTCAGAATATTCAGTAAACCATAAAAAAGTTACCCCAAGCAGGGTGATTTCTTCATTTCTATCAGATCTTGGCAAAACCAGTAAATTTCAATAAACAGCACATTTCTCCAGCTGCTGACAAATTTGGAAATTCAATGGTATTCTCACTCAAGCTGTTTAATTTTGCATTATATAGGAAAACATAGCACAAAGTTGAATGAGATGAACAAAACTGAAACTGCCTATGTTTTAAAAAACTTTCTTTATTTACGGAAACATTTCTTGGATTTATTTTCTTGGTAGATTAAAAAAGTTTTAGAAACTGAGATAGGCATTTCTTTGCCCTAGTTTCTTAAGTGTTCTCTAATGGTTACAAATCTACTTGTAAAACTCCTTCCTCATATGGCAAGAAAAGTATTTCTATGAGCAAGAGTTTGCAGGGTCAAAGCATATAGTTGTAATAGAATTCTCAGGCAGAACTAAATAACAAAGAATAAAGTGAAAAACACCAGTAAATTAAAATAAAGCTGGAATACACTCAATTAGCTAAATTACTATTGATATCTGTCATTATAAAGTACCCAGGGCTGTATAATTTTGTTCTAATCCCCTAAATGCGCAACTAAGCAAGTGAGAACATATATTCCTACAACCCCCAGTGGAGACATTGAGATTATGCATGCTCTCACTAATTTAAAGAGGGACTTTCACACTGGGATACATTTTAAAAAGAGAACACTTAAATAAAAAGCAATTTGGTCTGCCTGTAATTGTATTCCCCTTGCTGTTATTGCTAATTATTGAAGATATTTGTGCTTGCATGGGTGAAATCTTTTTTTTCTTTTTAATTTTAAACAGCTCTGGTTTTGCTTTCATTCAATCCTGCTGAAATCACAGGGTCACGGTCTCTCTTTCATATTCCAGTTTACCAGTGCCAGTCAAGAGGCAAAGTCAGCATGCTCAAATGGAGGGAGTCATACAAATGCTTGGCTAATATCTGAAGCTACTCTAGAGCCAGACACATTCAAACTAGAAATAAGACAAAAAAACCCAGAGTTCGAACATAAAGGTCATAGGCTCCCAGAACAAATTCCTCAGAGAATTAGCAGATCCTTTCTCTTTCTTTATGCCCCCATATAAAGACAGGATGCTTTTTTGATCTCAGTCTTTTCAATCAGTTTGCATATCAACCACATACATGCTATTGGACTCAACAGAAAGACAATGTTATTATTTTTAATGTATAAGAAGCTAATTATTTATTGGTCCTTTCTTGCTTTGGAGCAGGCTAGTATAAACTTTGACCTTACTTTAGTGGAACAGAGAGGTGAAGAGAGGTGCAGTAAAATCCTATGCTAATCGCGTACATTGCATAACCATCAACAGAAAGTCTTGACTCTAAGTCCTAGCTGTACAATAATGTGAAATACTAAGGGGTGATTAGGCCAAGGTTTCTAGGCTACCCACTCCTGACACATTTGGTCCAGAGGACTTCATAATCCTTTGATGGTGAATTATTTACAGAGGACCCTTAGTATTATTCTGAAACATGGTATGGTTCTTATATTTTTCCAGACATATGAGGGTTTTCAAATGTGGTTAATAGAATCAGAAAGCCCTCATGTCCTCCAAATTAATATATCTGAAGGTTGAATTTCAGAAAGAATATTTTGAATAGAATATTTCCTAACTGAATTATCAGATCTAGCAATATGATATCATGCTTTTAAAGACACTCTGCTTTGCATACTGCTACAACGTCCTTTAATAAATGTCATTGTTTATCATAGTATGTTGTTCATATATGCTACAGATCTGAACACTTTCTTAATACATTATTGCTAACAATAATAATTCAGTAAATTGCCTTGTTTAAGTAAAGATACCTCAGCTAGCTTTGTTTTCTTCTGCATTAGCCTCATATCTTGCCATGAGATTATTTCATAACATTGCATCTATTTTATACTTCTGGTTAAGTGACTTAGCGATTGCTTAAACAAGGTATATAAACAAGAATTAGGTAATGTGAAATGAAAAAATTGTCTAGTGGTGGATTTGAAACAGTCTGAAAAAGTTGTTTTTAGCACAAGTCAAGAGTAAACTAGAATTCTTTGCTATGGTGGGATGCTCAGGCTAGATATGCTAGACATAAATATACCATCGATTTCTGGCACTGGGGCTTACTGGCAAGTAACAGCTAGTATTTGCCTAAAATCTTGTAGCCTCCAAGACAGAATAACTGCATCCAAACTGCCTTTTGGGAATGATCCTAGCTTGTGCCTTACAACTCCCAAATTGTGCTTGGGAATTAGTTGAAAGAGTTCTAACTGGTACAAGCCAAAACTGTGCTAGCAACAGTTATAACAGTTTAACAGATGAACTAGTTGCAGTTTTGGAAGTATTTCCTGGCTCTATTCATTTCATATCACTGGCATAGCCTACAGATGTTAAAATCATAAAGAGTTAAAAAAAAAATTCAACAAATAGTAAAAAATGTTCTATTAAATACAATGACACACAAAGTAAGGACTCTATATTATCTACAAACCCAAGAAGGAAATCTCTTTAAGGCACAAACAGATTAAGACTAGGATATCACTGAATGCTTAATTTATTCTTACATTTGTCCCTAGGGAGCTAATTTTGGCTATTGCAGAAAACAGAATGGGAGGGTGTACTAGGAAAGGTAGATCTTGGGTTTTATGTTCAACAAAATGGAGGGCCAAATGCAAAAAGTAGTTGAACTGAAGGTGGTTCCATGAAATGGAATTTTTTCAGTGTCAGGGCATTTGTTAGTTAAGAGGACAGAATGGAGTTTAACTTTGAAAAAAAAACAGTCTATCCTATACTCCTGGGAAGAAATTCTGCTTGTTGCTGATTTATTGCATCCAGCACAGAAGATTGTGGAGCCAGGCAGATGTTGCCAAACAATGCTGGGAAAGTGAATTATATCTATGCCATAGGAACAGAGCAGGAAACAACACATAGTAGGCAGTGTATGAGAGGGAATTAAAGGTTCATGGCAAATCTATGCCTGGAGCTCTAGAAAAGCAATTATACAGGTGAGCTGATCACTTCTCATTATAGATGGACTGCTATAGCACATAACCCTGCCACTCTTAAGAAGCAGCTGTATGGAAAATATGAGATAACAAGAATATCTGGTGACTAAAGATATACAAAAAACACCTAGAGTTTTGAAATATTGATATTTACTGCTCAGTCTTTTAAAAATGTAAGAGCTTTGGAAAGTGCCTTCTCTGTCTATATATACACACGAGTGTTCTGTGTGTATATATATGTGTGTGTATAGGTATGTGTATAGCTACCTCTCTGTCTCTCTAGATATAACGTGCAGCCAAAACCAAAAAAAGCCAATTGATTTAATATGATATTGTGTGATGGCAAGATGGGATATTGTGCATCCTTCAGAATTTCAAAGACAACTCCATGTGGCATCCTTAAATGCAATAGTTGCCCTCCTTGTCTTTTAGGTAAATGTTACATTTTCAAATTATATATGTATTTGCTTTCAGATGGAGTACTCTTTAGTTTCACATTGATGTTCGCTTCTTTGTTTAGCCATTTAGGTTTTTCGTGAAAGAAAGTGTCTTTGTTTTGCAGCCATGAGCTCATGTTGGTATTTTTGTGTCAAAAAGACATTGCGTGTTACACAAACATATTATAAAGCAATCAAAACTACGGACTATTCCATGCTACTGGCCTGATTCCCTTCTGCCACTGGTGTAAAGCTCTCAAACTCCTTATAGCTGCACTAATCAAAAATCTGTGTACCGCTGATCAAAACTAGTCTCCAGAAGAAAAACTGTGACGCTTTATGAAATATTGCAATTTCAAAGGTATCTTTATTAGCTTCGTTGGTAAAGTCAATGTCTTTACTGCTGATAGGATGGAGGGAAGCAGTAACATTAAGCAGATGCAGACTTAGCAAGTGCAGATGTTTTGCAAATTCCACAGCTATATCCTGTGTTATATCCTATACATCCAGTTACATCCTATATGTTCTGTACAACATGGAATTTAAGTTTGCTGTTCCAGTTGTATCTCCTTTTTCAACAGTGACTTAAAATTGTGCTAGTGTTTACCTTTGATTTTTAAACTGACAGGTATGAACAGGTAATATGTTGTTGCTCAGGGGCTGACAGGTGTGACTAACTAACCAGAGGAAAAAAAATCCGTTGCTGCTTTTAGACTGATCAATGTTAGTCTTCATCCCAATTGCATGATCTTGGATGTTGCAAGAATGCATCTGTAATGACTTTCAAAGGAGACACCGCATATTTATTAAATCTGAGACAGCACCGTTACAATCAACTAAAACTTGAGATCTGCTGAACACTTGAAACTATGATTTACAAATATCTTTCTTTTCTTTAATTGAGGTTTATTCTGCTGGCACATGAATGCACCCTCAGCTGAATTTGAATAGAACTACTGCAATAATCAGTGATTCCGCTTGAATGAAAAATCATATACCCTGACTCTCTGCATGGTTGTGTTGAGGAATGTCTCTCAGGCAGACCTGACTCCTACTTTTCCTAATTAAAAGTGATAACAACTGTTTTATTGGATCTAAATTACACTTTTATTTGACAAACTTAATTTTAAGTGTGACCTATCAACTTAATGACATTTTGAGGCTGGGCACAACTATACATAAATTAGAAGAGAGTGAGAGGCTTTGCAATAAAGAGGTAAATGAAAAGAGGAAGAAAAAAATCAAAATACAAACGAAGGGTGAAAACACATCAAAATATTGCAGCTAATGATGTCTGTAGTTTGGAATGTAATCAGAGCTAACTCTTCAGAACATCGCTTACCAGGCTAATGGCTAAAATCAAATATATGGAACTTTGAAGTTTCTGATAGGTGGGATTTGATTTCTGAATTATAAATGCCAGAAGTTTTAAAATTGAATTTGCAGATAAAGAATAAAAAGCTTGCCTTAGCTGTTAGGATTCTGTCAAGAAGGATATCTCCCTTTTTCATTTGCTTTTCAACCATAATCCTTTCAGCACTTTAAGCAGACAGATGAGCACCCTCATCAACATTGTCCAGATGACAGATTTACTGAGATCATGCTACAAACCTGACAGATATTTGAAGTGACACCTAAGAACCTGATAACATTACATCCCATGAGGGACAGAGATACTTTTTAGGTAGTGGTATCCATCACAGCTTCTCAGGAACAGAGGACCAGGTCATCATCTGCCCTTGTGTTAAGTCTGTGGTAAGGATTCTGCCTACTAGAGTCAAAATATCCCTGATAGCACAAAGGCCCTCCACAGATGAAAGGAAGACATAAGACGGTGATAAATGTCGGGGGAAATTGTTGGGAAAATATATGTTGCTGCTATATCAAAATCCTAGGCTGAGTTTTTCTTCCGGAAATGCAGAATCATTGGAAGTAGTCATGGAAACATTTCAATACATTCTCTGCTTCAAAGCAATCTTAGAGAAAAAATGTTGAAAATGATCCTACTGTGACATTTCAATGTATTTTTTTAAGTTTGAAGGAAAAATGATCCTTTTTTTTTCATTTCTTCTGCAAAAAGTAGCCTCGTGCAAGATTAAAAAAACTACAGGAAATTAGAAATTGTCTAAATGAAATTTTTCAAGGACTCTAGCTGTAATTTTGAGTGTGGTTGTATTCAGTTTGTTAAAAGCTTTTGGCTTTTGATTTACTACTTTGAAATGTGAAGAGGAAAAATGCTTACATTTCTAAATCACTGAAATGCGACAGCCCATGTCAGACTGTATGAATAGGTTGACATGATAATAAGCACTCAAATTGTTGTGTTTCAACAAGCGAACTTTAGCTGGAAGAGCTGTGACCTCTGGCTGTGTATGTACTGTCATGCTTTTCACTTGAAGTGATTCCAATAAAAGTTATGCATTGTCTTTGCCGTAAATGATGGGATTTTGATTGTATGAAAAGTACCTTTGGAAGTATAGAGACACATCTTGAGGAGCACTGGAAGAGAGCATTATGGTTTTATTTCTCCAGAAGAAATAATTTTTCCAGGTACACATTGATACTCTAACATGGTTAGTGCATCTCTGAAGATTTTCACAGAATCGTGGAACAGCTGAAGTTGGAAAGCATCTATAGTAATTGTCTAGTCCAATCTTCCAGCTCATGCAGGGTCACCTAGAGTAGGCTCTTCAGGACTGTTTCCAGTAGGGTTTGGAATATCTAAAAGGAGACTCCACAACCTCTCTGTGCCAGTGCTCAGTCACTCTGACAGTAAAAGCGTGCTTCTTGCATTCAGGTGGAATTTCATATATTTCAGTTTGTGCTTATTGCCTCTTGTCTTGAAGAAATAGGACAGGCTGAGAGAGCTGGGATTGTTCAGCCTGGAGAAGAGAAGGCTCTGAGAAGACCTTACAGCAACCTCCCAGTACCTGAAGGGGGCCTACAGAAAAGCTGAGGAGGGACTGTTTACAAAGGCTTGTAGTGACAGGACTAGGAGCAATGAGTGTAAACAGGAGAGGGGCGAATTTAGACTAGTCATAAGGAGGAATTTCTTCACAGTGAGAGTGGTGAGGCACTGGCACAGGTTGCCCAGGGAAGCTGTGGATGCCCCATCCCTGGAGGTGTTCAAGGCCAGGTTGGGTGGGGCGTTGGGCAGCCTGGTCTGGTGGGAGGTGTCCCTGCCCATGGCAGGGGTGTTGGAATTGGATGATCTTTAAGGTCCCTTCCAACCTAAACTATTCTATGGTTCTATGATTCTATGCAATAACCTTATAGTGACCTTTTAACAGTATAGTGATAACAGATCGATATAATACATATATCTCTTGGGAAGTATCAACTTTCTATAGTTTCTGTCAATGATCAAGTTTACCGTATTTTTCTGGTAGGTTGAAACTGTACAGTCACAAATAGTGAAATGAGTGAAAATATTCTGGGAATTATTTGTCATCAGACAAGAGAAAAGCTTCATATCACCTAATTATTATCTTAAACTTTGAGCTTATGTGGGAAGGATTTGTAAATTCAGACAAGCAAAATAATTGTATTCCTACTATGATCTGGAAGTAGTAATTAAGTTATTTCGAAAACAAAAAAGGAATGACTCACTGAAAGTGACACATGGAGCCCTTACAGGCTTGAGTTGTTTCTCCTTTAGTCAGAACACGTGTTCTCAGTCAATTGTATAAAAATAGTAAGAAAAAACCCACAACAACATGAAAATACATGTTGTATCTATGGTGTACGCTGTATAATTTGTCTATTTAATCTGCATTTTTTTCTGAAACTTGGAAAATATTTTTTTTAATACTCTCTTCAGCCTGGGTTGCACACAAACAGGCACAATCCCATTCAATAAATACACAAGGAATAACCTCCCAGAAGATCGTGTACTGTCATTTCTTTCCTCTTAATATTACCACACATCGAATTCCCCATAACCAACTGATCTTATATGGAGGGTACGTCTGTAAACTCTGGGATCAGTGATTACTTATATGAATGAAACCCTTAAACCTACAATGAGTCATGACTGCAGCAGTCTCACACCTCAGTTCAAACACATTGTCTGAAATATCTCACTCATTAACTGGTTTTGCCTGTCTTGAACAAGTTCCTCATGAAAACATCATCCTGTTCAAATTCTCTAGCCTTTCTTTGAAAGCTCTGCCACCTAAATCCCCTTTTAATAACAACAGTGTGTACCAGCCATCTTGGTTTAACTCAGAGGAAACATAGTGAGAGACTTAAGAATTTATTTCTATTACTCAAATTCAACTTTAAAAGAAAGTAGTTAGAAGCATTCAAAGGACATCTGAAGGGTGGGAAGCAAAAGAAGGGTGACTTCATCAGACAAACAGAACAGGTCAGACAAGGAGAGGGACTATGACTGATTAAATTTGAAGTTAGTAGTGAGTTGCCACTTCCTATTTTAGTCCCTTTAATGCAAAGTCTAATTGTCTCACAATCTTAAATCTGTATCTTTAAGATTTCCCTACGAAGAAAACAAATATTTTTCTGTATATTCTGTTGGTTTGAACAACACCTAACCTGGACATTAAGGCAAATGTGCTGATTACGTGGATCCGCTGTAGGGAAATTCTGTGGAGAATAGGCTGCTGGACATTATGGATGGAAAAAAACCAAACAGGTGTGTTTTCTGGTTCAAAGCACACCCTCTTTACCTGCATTCGTGGATTCCTTTCCAAGAAATGCAGAATGCTCAGTACTTCTGAAAAACATAAAAAAGCTAAAACTACTAACAAAAGCCTAGACTTCATGATTTAGGACTTCTAAACTTGGAGTGCAGTGCCTACAGCACTAATGTGGATTGATTCAAAAGTCTTCCAAATCAATGAAAAACACTTTCCTTACACCAGAAGGAATTGACCAATAGAAACAACAAAATCCTTTTTATGCTTCTGCAGTAATGGTCTTACAAATATTTGTTCATTACATGTATTTCAGTGGTTGTCTGTTTTGTTATTTGTTTTTTGGGTTTTTTTTTATTTCTGAAAGAAAAAACTGAACAAAACAATATAAACCAAAACCCTACAATACTGCATTGGAAAGATGTTATCACCCCATTCACCGGGCTGCAGAAATAACAAATTAGACTCATCTGTATTGTGCGGATTAGTGAATCTTAACCACACTTGCCCATGTTATTTGCATATTTCTTTGGAATATTACAGGTTTATTTTTATTTTTAATGTCTGCAGTAGTCTTTTGACCATGTTTTATGCAAGTATAGGGCAGCAGGTGAATGCTTGCATATTGAAATTAATTGATGGCTCCAATAAACCAATAATTGAAAACATTCAAACATCACCAAATGATTTTATCGTGCTAGCAAATGGGAGATCATTTCCTCCTATACATAATAAGACAGCCCTAACAGTAGGATGTTTGAACACACCAGTAAATCAAGAAACAGGGAAGCTTTATCACAGGAAGAATATCAGTATCAAGTGGGATTTAAATTACTGTTCATTACATGAGCAGGAATCCCAGCTACCCAGCTGAGGAAAAGATTGAAAATAAAATGAAATGTAATAGAGATTTTTTTTTTTTCCTGGAAAACTTTGAAGACAAGAAAATGGAAACTAAATACATATCACTGTCGCTTCCTTTGTATCTTTCTTGCCCATATGTTTGCATGTAGATCGAAAGAGACGGAAAGAAAAAGAATGAGATGATAGTGTGGATAATATCATACTTTCATTAGTATACTTTGAGGAGGGCAAAGCTGGGGTTTAGTAGAAGCAAATACATATCCTCTCTCTTCCAATATCTAGTCTATGGCGATAGTTGCAATATCTTGGAAACACAGCTTGTATTTTTCTGTGTCCGGAATCAGCATAATTAACCAAAGTTACAGCTATCATGACAGACTGAAATAATAGGTCTTTACAGGGAAAAAGAGGAACATCACTCCATTATTGACTCATTAAGGAGGCAAATCATATGTCTTTAAAAATGCATGTGTATATGAATTCTTACTCATAAAATCGTAGAATCATAGACTCATAGAATGGTTTGAGTTGGAAGAGACCTTAAAGATCATCCATTTCCAACTCCCCTGCCATGGGCAGGGACACCTCCCACTAGATAAGGCTGCCCAAGGCCTCACCTGGCCTTGAACACATCCAGGGATGGGGCATCCACAACTTCCCTGGGCAACCTGTGCCAGTGCCTCACCACCTTCATAGTGAAGAATTTCCTCCTTATGTCTAAATCTTCCCCTCTCCAATTCCACCTGGTGCTATCACTACATGCCTTTGTAAAAAGTCCCTTCCCAGCTTTCTTGTAGCCCCCTTCAGGTACTGGAAGGTCGCTATAAGGTTTCCTCAGAGCTGTCTCTTCTCAAGGCTGAACAGCCTCAACTCTCTCAGCCTGTCCTCACAGCAGAGGTGCTCCAGCCTTCTGATCATCATTGTAGCCCTCCTCTGGACCCGTTCCAACAATTCCATATCCTTCTTATGTTGAGGATTCCAGAACTGGACACAAAACTCCAGGTGGGGTCTCACAAGACCGGAGTAGAGGGGCAGAATCACTTCCCTTGACGTGCTGGCCATGCTTCTTTTTATGCAGCCCAGAATACGGTTGGCCTTATTGTAGAAATTACATATGTGACTATGTTTGTATTCTGGGAAGTAATTTTAACATTTTAAATTTTACTTCTTTCTTAACTTTAAAATCCAGCCCGATTTCTACAAAATTTATGACTGTAATTACTACATAATACATGTGTGTATGTGTGTGTGTGCATGTATATGAAGATACACTTTTTAGATATTTAATGGTGTTGATAATTTTATAGGATTGATTAGATCAATGAGCATTAGTTTCCAGTATAAACCATGTTTCCGATTTACATTCTTCAGTACTTTGTTAATATTGATCCTGCAGAACCCTGCAATAATTCATTCAGTTGTGTGTTCTTTGTTCCTTCTCTCACCATGGCAGCAATATGAAAGTTTCTACTGTGATCCAGTATTTGCTCTTGTCTGTTGTTAAGTATGGCCTTGCCGTTGCCATTCTTCTGCAGGCAGGGACAGATGCTCTGGTATATTTTCCTCAGCTGCTTTTAGTTTAAAAGCACTGAGTCAAGAGCAGATATCCATGCTGTTAATACTCAGGTATGTAACCTTGTATTTGGTAAAACCTTGCTTAAATCTTTTTTTGTGATTCAAGGCAGGGACATTACTCCAAACCAACAGACAAAATGCATATTTTGCATTTCTTTATCAAGAGTGCTTCAATACATTTGTTGAGGGGCTTTTCTTAGCTTTCCTACACCACTTTTCTCATTTTTCTTGCAAATCCAAACTGTCTTGGTGTTATGCATCCTTTTGTAGCCGTAGAACTTGAGGAAATGCAAAATGACAGCTACCGTATTTTTAATCATTTCTCAAGTTATCTAGACAGGGGAAAAAAAAAAAAAAAGAGAACCCCCTTTACCTCCTCAGCAAACTGAGGATTCAGCAGCGGGGTAGCCCTCTGTGGGAATAAAGCTAAACATGGGGAGGAATGAGAACCCTAAATGCAACACACACAGGTGCAGCACACTTTTCGTTAGAAAGGAATGCGGCAAGGACATCTTGCCCTGTGCAATAGGGAATAGGACATTTGGAGATGGACGTAGCTAGTCCGTGCTGCCAGCAAGGAGTGTGGTGCTCAAGGACAACTGCCCAATTATTTTCCAAGAAGACAAATTGCTGCACTGGCAATCTTGCCCTCCAGCTGACCTGTACTCATTATAACATCATTGTAATATCAATATAATACCAAAACACACCTCCTAACCTAAGGCTTCCCACCTCCTCCAAGCCTCTGAGGAAAACCTACTCCCATAACAACTCCTACTGGGCATGTGCAGTTGAATTTTGGAGTGTGACGAAAGAACTTTTTCTCCACCAATCAGCAGAGTTTGATGTAATGAGTTCAGTCACTCAAGCTCCACCTAAAACTCCACCCCAAAGGTGCAAGTTATTATAAAAATGAAAATAAAGGGGAAAGTTGCATGTGCAGGGGTGTGTAGCAAGCTGGACAATATTAATTGCTCTTGCATGATTGCTCAGTGTTTCCACAACCCGCCAAGCTGGATGGTATATTTTCATTCTTATGAGACTGTTGGAGAAAAGCTTAAGCAGATTGGTAAACAATCTCTCTGAAGTCTCTAGTATTTTGACTTGAATCATGACACTCAGGCAGCTACAGGTAATACAAACAGAAGTTATTTTGCAGAGTTCACTTTGTCTCATATTCTTTCATAGAACAGATGAGGTAGGAGTTGTAGATAGTGATAAGGTCTGTTGTAAATTGTAGATAGTGATAATGTGAGCTGTTGCTTCTGTGAGTCAGGAATCACCCACCTCAGACTCCCTCCCGGGCTCCTCTCACTCTGGGGTCCACCTGCCTGCCTTGATCTAGCACTGAGCTACAGAGCTTACCATCCCTCCTGAAATTCTTGCCAAAAGAATGCATTGGAATGTATTGTAACATTTCACTGTTGTATTTGACATAATCTGTGAGGAGCATGCAGTGAAACTAACTTGATAGGCTTGTTGCATATATTGTAGATGTATTTTTTAGGTTAAACTATTTGACTATTGTATTATAATAGAGGTGGTATAACTGTGTATATTTTCCTGCATTTGTTGTGTTTTACTTACCCTTCCAACTCAAAACATTGTGTGGTTCTATGAACCCCAATTCTACCTACAGTAATTTATTTAAACCAATATTCATGAAAACAGGTTTTCAGAAGTCCTAACAATCCTTTTGCAAATTGATGAAATTGTCTTGTATGCATACGGTCTCTAAACAGCTTTCTTACCACCTCCATCGAGTCTCTACCTTAGTTAGAAGTGCCTGCCAGTCCCTTTTGAGATTCATGAGAGTTTATTAGAGCTTGCAATGAGTTACTTCTGTGCGAATGTCAGTGGTTAGTATATAACTATGTTAGGATAACTTATAGCAAGCTTGAAGCAATTTATGGCTTCTGTGTGAGGGGGTGATATAGAATCTTATTATGTAAATTTGTTAAACCATATTTCACTTGAAAGTTTTTTCTCCTCCCATGACCAGGAGACTGAGCTAGAGAGAGAAGCATGCCCCTTTGGATGCACTCGAACGTGACAATCATATTGAACATGCAGTTATTTCAATGTGATTTTTTAATTTCCACAAAGAAGTATTAAATACAAGAAAAGCAATGCATGGAGAAAGAAAACATTTGAATGTGCAAAGCACAAAAAAGGACTTTTAACATATCTCATTTTCTTGGTTCTTTTTTACTTATTTTTTTTTTTTTTGTCCTGCACTTGATTATTTGAGTTTAATGCTTGCCATAACTCATCTGTAATAGTTAATTGATTTGTCCAGTTGTCTCTTACTGCTGTGGGCATTCTAATCAATTAAGGATCTTCACTGAACTGTGGCCTCCTATTTTCCCTCCTCCAACTTTCTTCCATTAAGTCTCTTGAGCGTGACCGCATGCCTACTTGTATTTATGTATGGATGTACTTGTTTGTTCTTTGAACTTAAATCGGTTTCTTTCATTTTCCTTATCTTAACGTTAGTTATCTCCACCTGAATTTCCTCAAGATCCTGTATACTGTGAGGCTTGCTTTAAATTCCAGCTACCTGAAAAGCTGCTTGCACAGCATCCAACAGCATAAACAGTATTTCTGCAGTGTTTATCAAGCAATCTTGTGATATTATTGCATCGATATATCTATAATGATTCAGTGTCATAACCAATGTTATCACGAGGCAGCAAGCACCTAAATAATCCTCTAGGATCCCATAAAGCCTTTCAGCTTATTTTATTCTTTCTACATCTCTAAAATTCAACTGGATAACTAAACTTCACAGGTTTTCTTTCTTCCTTGCAGAATACTTTTTTCTTTTTCTCATTCCATATATTTGAGAAACCATCTTTTAGTTTTGATTTAATCTCTGTATACTCCACACAGAGATTTATTCTGAAGGATTCTAATTGTTAATGCCTTTACTGCTGGATTATTGTTGTCCTTGACATCTGGTGTGCAGTATATTTTAAGTTGAGGAGTCAAATTGCTAGACACGCTTAACCTTTGGCCTTCACATCTGAAAAATGTTGTGCTTCAATAATTATAAATGAGAATAAGTTGCTTTAATATAGTAGCCTTTTCTATAACCAAGGAAAGGAAACAGTCTTTGAGGATTAAGTAGTTTGATCTTCTGCTGTGAGCTAATGCAATTTTCTGTCTACCATAAAAATCTCTCTGGCAGTCTTAACATTTTTCCTTGCATGAGGGGAATACATGTAGCATAATTAGGAAGAATTTCTTTACCATGAGAGTGATGAGACACTGGCACAGGTTGCCCAGGGAGGTTGTGGCTGCCCCATCCCTGGAGGTGTTCAAGGACAGATTGGATGGGGCCTTGGGCAGCCTGATTTACTGGAGTGTCCCTGCCCATGGCAGGGGGGTTGGAACTAGGTGATCTTTTTAAGTCCCTTCCAACCCTTACTATACTATGATACTATGATACTATGATACTATGATAGTTGTTCCTCAGTATTTTCGTAAGATATACACCATGTATTAAAGGGAAGTTTGCATACAGATACATCTTTAGCCAAAGAAGTTGCATATATTTTTTCAAAGGCAGTGCACAGTGCTGGCCAGAAGATACCAGAAAACTCTCCTAAGAAATGACTCATTCCTCATTTCTTCCTTGCTAAACACCTGGACTCAGATGAGGGGCTCAGCTTCTGAAAACACAGGGGCTTCCTAAATCTTCTGATGAGGCAACTTTTTACTGTGACATGTGTCATTCTGCATTTTAATCTTGCACACCTAAATTCAGGGAATTTTCAGGCTGAAAGTATCTGAGGGTGTTTAACTAGTTAACTTGCACTGGAATTTGCATTGGATCAAGGTCTTGTCATTCCTCACCACCAACGCCACCATTACTTCCATTTTCTCTTTAGCATCCCCAGGAAAATGTTAGTAAGTATTGTAACATCAACCTGCTGACTAAGGCTTTTTTCCTCTTGGAGAGATGGCATTAAAATCCTTTCCCCGGGGATTTCTGCAACTGTTAGCAATAACAAAATTTATCTGATACTTTCTTTTTTCTGTCTTTGCTTTATAATTGCTAAGGTAGTAAGCAATGATTCCTTAATTCTTTTCCTCTTGAGTTTTTTTTTTCCTCTGTTCTTTCTTTTGATAAAGTTGCAGAGAACTCATGGGAGACAAGAAAAGACCTAAAAGACTTAAATTATTTGACTGAAAAATGTGCTGCCTTTTTATTACTTCAACATCTCAAGGAAAAGGTATTCATTTTACTTTTATGGAAGATAACATGATACTTACTGGATTAGTATACTTTTCAGTTAAGTACACTTGTATCATTAATTGAATGAAAGTCAAATATATTTGGCAAAAGCAGAAAAAAACGTTCATTTAAAATTTAGGACTTTATACAACAGTTGTTTCCTTCAAATTTAACCAGTTGCTGAATCCAAGCTCTCTGCATATGCACAGCAACTGAGAACAGACTTTGGATACACATGACTTCAGTAGACAATTGTGGTGATTGTAAACACTGTACTTATGGATAATTTCAGAGCTTCTCTATTTCATAGAAACTGGGGATGGTGACAGAGACTCTATAACAGCTGTATATGTCCTGATATTCTTCTTGTATGAAGGCACTAACTCAGTGTTTGGCGAGAACTAGTTATTAGAACATTTGGGTGCCAGCTTGGCTCTGATACAGCCCAACATCTAGCCTCTTGTTTCTTTAATTTGTCAGTGTTTGCTGTGTACTTCAAATGGCTTCAGAAGCATTAGAATAAAGCGATCACTCACACATGAATCTCACACATATACCAATACAGGTAGGATTTATGTCTACTCCCCTGCTGATATTAAACCAGGATCAAAACCCAAAAGCAGCCCCCCAAAACCTCATGCTTTTGAGCATTTTTAACACTTTTTGCCTGGAAACAAGTCAGAGAAAACTCATCCCTTCTTTATATGCCTATAGTGAATTATAAAAAGATTTAGATTACATCTTTGTTAGACTAAAAATAAGCAAATTCAAAAAGGGTATTTTCTGAAACATAGAACATATGCATCGGATAATTGTTTTCAATATTTTGATACACAAACTGTTCTGAACTTCTTAGATTGGTATATAATTTTGCTTTGTAGGTATGGAGAACAAATTTTTGGAGAGGCCAAGGTGGTATGCTCCTGTTTTTTTTTTTTTTTTTTTAAGCCAGAAACATCAGCAACCATTACAATTTACTATTTGATGGGTAACTTTTTTACTATAATATAGGAGCATGCCAGGGTTCCCTTTGTGATTTGTCAGACTACAGACAGTTTGCTCTCTCTATTTATATAAACACATTGGTTAGATTGCAAATCTAGTTAGTTATTTGGAATTGCTGTGCGAGGAATTGATACTGCTATAAAAGAGCCTCAACTGTAAATATGTAAGATTAGAAATAACATTGCTGCAACTTACAGAAATCAACAGACCTGGAGTTCTTGCATAAGCCCAGGAATATGGCAAATCTGGGACATTCACACAGAAAGGAAATTCCTTTGATATATTTAAGAAAAAAACCAAAAAACATTTCTGAACTGTTTAATTAACAACTTATAAAAAATATATATCTGTGACTGAACTGGGTAAAAAGATGCCTCCTTTGTTCCATAAAAGTACTTTGCTGCTAGGAAAATGATTTTTAAAAGAGTAGTCAGCATCTGAACTAAACTGTTTGCTGAAGACTTGCACTCCTGATATCTGATGTTAATAGCCGGGAAGGGCAAAACTTACCCCTCTTACATCTGTCAAAAATGTAGTGGGTTTTATTTGTTATTGATTCTTAAGGTACAGTGAAGTGCTGCCTCTGGAGTGTACTTGCTGACATGGCAGATGGTCTTTATTACTCCTAAAGGTCTGTTTGGTTAATGGCACTCTAATTCTTTATATCTCCATCTATCTACCCTTCCCTTCCAATTAAACATTACTGACAAATTTTTATGGCCTCTAAAGCAGCACAAATTAGCATCAACTATGGACACAATAGACTAATCCACTAATTGCAGTCTGATGACTAAATTGAAGATACATAGACGATATATTGAAGTTTTAAGTTTGGAGGGCTCCTGTGAACGTTATTCTGATGTGAAGTACATTTAAAATCTAAATATTTTATGTATTTCAAAACCTTCCTTACAGGTAGTTAAAAGAAATACTGGAAGAGTAGTTTATCATACACATATTACTCAAATTTTTGAGAAGTCCATATGTTGGTGGTCACACTGTAGGTGTCCATATAAACAGGCATGTGAAGAAAAACTCTTTTCATATGCTACAGAAGCTAAAGTAAAATTCGCGGACATCCAGGCAGGGCCTGACCCTAAGTACATTTAAGTTATTGTAAGAATTCACTTCTTTCAGGGGGTCATAGCTCTAAAAATTGTCACTACACAGTCCCTTAAAGTTTCACATTCAAGCATTTCTCATCAGAACTGGCTATGTTTTAACTGAATTAACTTAGTTAACTAGAACTGCCATGAACTGTAACCATTTTACTATATTGATAGCTCTGTAGCTGTATTTAAATGTCATATTTTCACAAAGCTTAATTATGTCTTCCTACTTCCCGGAAAAAAATCCCCTGAATTTAAAAGTGTTATCCCCTTTTCTTCAGATGAGAAAACTATGAGGGCATGGACTTTTGTTTTTTATGTTGATTAATGTGGTTCTTGTCAGCCTTTAAAGTGAGCATTTAAAATCAGAGTGTACTTTCTGAAAACATAAGCCAAAACGTACTGGATGCTAAGCCAAATCTAGGACTCACTTGCACTGTTGTCTCTCTTGTGTCTCATCCATCAGATGATACTTTTAATGCTACTTGAGCATGATTCTATCTCTATCTCACAGCATTACTGAGATTATAGATCACTAAGAGATAGCATATACTTGCCCTTTATGTTTGCCCTGTTTTATGCTTTTGCCTAAGCTTCCAAGATTGCCCAATACTGAGAACAAGACACTTGTTTAGAAAGAAGCTTGATCTGAGAACATTGTGTTCTCAGCAGTGCTGCTCACAGCAAAGTGAACTGACGTGTGGAAGATGACTGACTTATTCTCTTTTTACATATTATTTGATCTTTGGTCACAAGTTTCTTGTGACAATTTTCCTTTGTATAGAAAACATTTGCACAAACAGATAACAATACAAATATATTGATAGATTTTAAATACCCCGGAGGTATTTAAAATATGGATAGATGAGGTACTCAGGGATATTGTTTAGTTTTGGACAGGTGTGGTTGGACTTGTAGACCTCAATGGTCATTTCCAAATGTTTCTATGATTCTATGATAATTCTTTCACTGACACCATTCAACTAAATAGTTTTAACCTCTTATCAGACAAATTAATAAGGATTATTCTTTGCTTTTGCATTTTTTTTATCCTCTGATGTTCTGAATGAATGTGTCCTGTATTCCTACATTGCAGGGCTGGTGGTCTAGCTCTAGGTATAAACCTCATAGTGTTTCTCTGAACAAAGAAACTACTTTGCCTGCTAATATGTGGGTTCTTTAACAATATCCTTTGAACAAATCCCTAACTTCTTGTGAAAGAAATCCCGTGCTTTTTAGTAACATAAAAAAATTAATAATTTCAAAGCCCTACATCAGTTCTTACGCATGCTCATCTATCGGTTCCTTATAGTCATAACAGAAAGGTCAGTGTTCATGATTTTCATTGCTTTGTACTGTTCAAGTTTTCTTAACCTAGATTCACTTATCGCTTTAAAAGTGGATATATATTTGCTCACAATTTCTGACCATTTTTTTGTTCTTAAGTTTTTGAATAAAATACTGATAGTCCCCTACTTGTCAGCAACAGCAAGAACTATCAGTTTCTTATACTTTTCTTATTCTTTCTTCAGATATTGCATAATAAAATTCACCACAGTTAGATTTTGTAGGGTAAAAAAAATGGCCTGTCAGGATAGTAGATGAGCTAACTGTGGATGTCACTTACTATAATAACATTTTTAACAAATAAGAAGTCAAAGACTTGGGTTTCAATGTATTTATGTAGTGTGTTGATCATTTACTCTTTGCTAGTTCAAATGCATAGTCATCTAGATATATCTTTAAGGGATATCCCTGGCTTTTTATCAAAAAAATTCTTTCTTTCCATATCTCATCTAGTGGGTCTTAATGATTGGAACTCAAAAAGAGGGAAATAATGACATGTTTGAAAGGAAGACATGAACAGCTCTACTGTTTTTGTTAATATTACTCATCACCTCCTAAATATACATAATGCATTTTGACTCTTTTCCTCTTTCTGCATTTTAAATAAACGTAATTTCCTTGATTTTTCAACAGAGAGCCACCTTAGCCTTTCAAGTTCAAAATAAAGAACATCATTAAAGAACTAACAGAAGCTGCAACATAAGGGGGGGTCATGGCAAGATATTAATTTAATAGCATTCTATACAAAACAAGTCATCAACAAGAAGGATGAAACTAACTTTACGGGTAGTATTTAAGATGATATTTAGAAAACAACTTGGAATGAAAAAATCAGTTTCTTACTTTATTTCATCAATATCTATGACTGTTTTAAACAGTGAAATAAAGTATATCTTTTTAAGTGTAATTTTTCCTGGTGACACTCTCATGTCTGTTTCATGTGCAATGCATAATGGAGGATCCAGGAAGTCATGCAATGCATGTTTCATTGCAGAAACTTAGCACTGTTTCCTGAATATCTGTTTTTAAGGAAAATTTAGTTCCTTGAGAATTAGATTTATGAGTAGCACAAAAGGCAGAAAAACATGGTTATTTTTAATTCATTGCCACATTCAAATGGGTATTTATAGTACATTTTATCATTAGTCAACCATCTTTATTAGTTGAGGACTGAACAGCAGGGAATACAAAAGTCTGCAGTTAGTCAAAAAATAATTCAGAAATCTTTACTGCGTTACATAAGCTTCTGATGAACTTACATCTTTTCCTATGATAATTCCTCATCATGCCCACAACTTCTTTACATTAATATTTTTCGGTCATCTTTAGCAGGTGTGATCCACTAGCAAAAAATGAAATCATAATTTGGGGTATTGGCTTTCTAAACTCTTTAGTGTTTATCCTTCTTTGCTTCTAGTGAAAGCCCTGGCATTTACAGAACAATGAATTTACTGGATCTGGTGGTGTATGCTGTAGAAAATCCCGTGACAATGAAGATTCTGATCACTTATGGTTTTGTTAAACTTTGAGGAAAATTCCATTTTAATTTCAGCTGACATGGGTCTGAGCTAAAATACTATTTCAAGATTAAACAGAGGTTCCTGAGTTCTCAAAATAAAGTAGTATTTCTCCATTAGTTCTGTATGTCTTAATGACATTTCTCCATCATGCCTTTATGGAATTACCCTTATGAAAGTCTTTTTTTCTGTCCAAGAATTTAGAATTAACTTTCACATTAATTCTTATGAATGGTAGCTAGAAGTTAATATTACAAACTGACATTATTGCATACCATTAAATATTAATTTAAATATACTTGGAGAAAGGCAAGTCTCTTCCTCCTTTGCATTCACACCCTTCATTTAGTTCCTTTATGGAAATTAGGATGTTTCCAAAATAATTCCTGTGTGCTAGTCTTATTACACAGACACTCATGCTCACAAGGATTATTATTTATGAGAGTATTTCTGCCGAAGTCTGTGGGACAACAGTCTGCTCTAAAGTTGCATACAAAGGGTAAGATGGAATTGAGCCTGCAGACTTTGATGATTACCAAGCATCCTAACTTAGAAAGCAGGTAATTTGATTATGTAAATCAACAGGAGATTGACCCTGCAGTGAATTTTTAATAATACACTAATTGTCTGATAAAGAAATCAAATTAGACATTAGTGGTAAATCTTCACCTCAGCATGCAGAGAGTTCCATCCCCAAATCTTGTTACTAGTAGAAGAACTAGACATAATTGTTCTCTTATACGAGAACAATTTAGGTTGGATTTTTCTTTCTTTTCCTCTCTATGAGAAGAGTTAATCCTGAGCTTAAGTCTGTCTCGGCTGTTTTACAATGATCTTGAGAGTGACCCTCAGCTGCCCTTAAGTATTAACTGTTGTAGTCTCCTACAGCCTGTAAATTGGTTGGGGGACAAAATAGTCAACACCTTTTTCACAAGACGGTTTTCCAGTGGAAGAAAAAGCTATTTTTACAGAAGAGAAATTCTGTGAAACCAACAGCGGAAATTCATCTTGAGAACAAATAAATACTCTAAAATTCCATAAAAAAATCACCTGAAAGTTTCAAAATTGCACTTTACATTCTGATTTCACAATTTGTCTTTAGTTATAACAGACATCCAAAATATTCTGCTACTGCTATGTCACAATAAAGAAATGTGCTATTTGTATAATCATTTTTTTTTTGTAGCTACTACTGATAGAAGCATCATCTGCAGATCAAAGCATCTTTTGTTCTGTTCTGAAAAAAGCTTCAAAATGCTGTTTCAAAATGCTGCTTTTTCTCTTCTCGAAAAAAACTTTTGGAAGATACTGGCTTTCATATACAATCTCAAAAGTATGTGGCTCTTCATCTGAAACCCTGAAATTTTCAGTGGTATAGCTAGTTGTTAATATTAGCAACCATTAATTTATGATTGAAATAATAATATTAAGAAATGTAATATTATTAAAATTATAAATAAGATACAAAAAGGTCTTAAGATATGCTTGCCATCACAAAACATTTAAAGAATAATTTTGGAAATCTTGCAGACCTTTAGGTTTTTCATTTTTTTTTAATTTTATGGTAACTTCTTCTCAAATACAAAGATTAGAAATATCTCTTCTTGTTACCTGAAAGCTGAATTTTTATATGACTCCAAGAGATGGAGTTTTAATAAATTAAAAAAAAAATCAAATACCATGCGAATTATACTAGGATTATTAACAGCAGTTACACTGGACCTGGGAAAACTAAGTTGTTCTAAGTTAGTTTTTACTCACCTACTATCTCTGTTTAGTACTATTCTAGTAGCAAGGCATCAGTTACTATTTATTTCAATGATGTTATATATTAAAAGTGAATTCAAATAGGAAACAGTATTTGGAGTTTGGTTTCAAGACACTCATAAAACTTGAATTATACACCATGATAAACACCTCCCTGATCCACTGTATGGGGGTTTATAAATAAGGTTAGCAGAGACTGATAATACTATTTAGAAATTTGGACTAAAATGTAGCATTTGATTTCATAAAGTTCTTTATTTTTGTACTTGTTTGCTTTGTTTTTACAAAGAATATGGTAAGATCTATTATAATTAGTGTTAATTTACTTGTATACTCAATTTTCAAAAGAAATATGCTATTACTATGCAGCAGAAACTTCAGTTATACATGCCCTTTCCTAACAGAAAGATCTAAATTACAACTTCTTTCTTTCCATGGGATTAAAATATTTTGTTTACAACCATCCCGAAGAAGTTTTATGATTTAAACAATTAATTAGTAAATTGTCTCCCTGTCACGGAATTTGACTTAACCAATTCAGACTATGCATGAAATGGTGCCTTCAATATTATAGCTGTATTGAACCGTAAACATTAATATCTATTCCAAAATTAAATCCTCTTGATAATTCACCTGTTTTCATTAGGCAATCACACTCTCAGCCAGAGTCTGTACAAAATAATCAGTGTGGACTTAATGGCAGTTTCTGTTGCCTTTAACACAAGAAGCAGAACAAGATTTTTTTTTTCCCAGGAGCGTCAGCAATGAAGACTTGCAGCTCTTTCACTCCTCTTTCTTGCATTTGTTTTGTGATCTGGAGCTTTAGATAATCTCCAAGCAGCATAAGAGTGTGACTTAAAAATTAAACAATTGTTTTGACTTGTAAGGTTCTTTGACAAATATTCACGTGGCAGTTGTGGATCGTGTAGCAAATGAAGTCCTAGATATTTTTTAATTTCCTATCCACAGAGTGCCTCCATCAGTTACATCTTATCAGTTACCTTATTTGATCCTCATCTGAATTTTCTTTCCTTTTCTTAAAAAGATTAGAGTATTACTTCCAAAAAGCTCTAACTGGTTTAATAGCTGAGTTTTTCAGTACTTTGTTTGTTTGTTTTGTTTTTGCTTCTATTCAGGACATTTGAAAAATTATTTTCTTGCAGTCAAAGGGAAATATCCTGTGGTTCAGCTTTGTATCGGAATATGAATGGCAACATGCAAGTTTCTAAATCACTATATATTTTGTTTACATTTTTTAGAACTTTTTTTCCTCAGCTAAACTCCTGTGTTAGCATAGAACTTTCCAACATGACTTTACTAGGGTAACACACAAGGATAACGTTTTCAGTATTTTGCCTCTGCCATAGGCCTTGGTACTTTACTCTCACAGTAAACGAAAACTTGAATTTTCACGATATTGTATTCAACAGATTGGCCTCTAAAAGGGAAAGTAGGGGCTTTTAAAGAGAAAATAACAGGAATTTCCCCTGAAATCACAAGGTGACCACTCAATAAATAGAATAAAACTTGATGACCTACTTTTGCATTCAAGGTAATGATTTGCATTCAGCTGAATGGTAGGAGAGAACATCACCTGATGGCATATATATTCACTTGGATTTGTATCTCTTCCTAGTTTTTAGAATCCAGACTAGGAGGAATCTGTTAACTTCCAAGGTTGGAAATTTCCATACATAAAGTATGTAAATATATACACATATGTATACATGCAGGTGTACATACACACAGACATGCACAGATATGTAGACATATTAGCATATACCTCTCTTTATACAGGACACACATATGGCTTATTCTTAAAGAAAACAGATGAATAATTGTCTTAATTCTTAATATGAGAGTAATGCAACAAAGTAATAGAACATAGTCTGACAAAAAAAACATAGAGTACAGATACTTGAAGTAATTCTGAAAATGGCTGAGGTTGCATTCTCTTTCTAAAGTATTTAGTTTCATATATCTGATCTTGACATATTTCTGCAAAATTTTACAGTTCTTATGCTTTGAAAGGATAGCATTGCTACTGTACAATAACCAAAAGCATGATTTTGGATTGCATTTCTTTAGTATATATCCATAATCATGATGAGTCATAAGAAACAAGAAATAATAGACTCTTCAACGTTTCTCTGTAACCTGCAGAAAGGACACATATCTCAGAAAACCTGAATTACAAATTACCAGAAGCTTCAAAATCACAAGCCAAGACACCTAAGAATAGGCATGTAAGAATATATGGGCAATATTCGCAAATGCCCCTACTTGTTTATGTCAGAACATCAGTATTTTTCAAAGACTGCTGACTCACTAAACAACTCATTTCCCAAAAACCTGACTTTACATTCTATCTATTGTATAACCAAGTTATTTCTCAACAAATATGTATTTAGATAGATAGATAGATACATAGATAGATAGATAGATAGATAGAATCAACACTCTCGATGTTGCCTTCAACGGCATCACTAGCAAGAAATCAAAATGTTCATGATTTTTATGGGAGCTGAAGATACATCGAATGTTTCTGAATTAATTAGTGTTGCTTTGCAGTACAGATGTTGAGTGTGCACGGACAAGAAGAGCACTAGCACCCTGTGTGTTGTTGCTGTTCAGAGATATTCATTTTGCAACTTTGCCATATGCATATATTATGTGTAATAGTTCTGAAAGCTCCCTTTCACAGATCTTAATGATATTCTATCCCTCGTAAACTGAAGTGAAAAAGGAAAGAAAAAGACAAAATGAATCAGATAAGCTTCTTTGCTATTCTTCTCGAATCCCCCCTTTAAATCTCCCTTTTGCTGTGATGCTTACAAAATACCAGCTGCGGTACTGAAATTCCATCTATCATGCTGCCAAATATACTCAGTGTATTCCTTTAATGTCACCATATCTGTATACCTGGCACAGATCATCTGATTGCAAACCATTTAAAATGAGGATGACCATTTAGTTCTGTACTTAAACCTGTCTACATCTAATCTAATCTAATTTTAATCTACTATGTGCAGATATGTCTTTTCATTGACTACTGCTTAGGGAAGTCATTGTCTTTTGGTGAAAATTCTTGTTAAGTAAATATTCCTTGTCTGAATGGATAAATTTTTTTATACTTATTGTCAAAGGTATAATGAAAATTTTCTTGACTGTTTTTTTTTTATTCAGAAGACTCGGAATCAGTATGGACAATACTGCCCCAGTGCAGAAACTTTGGTCCTGTTTATATAACTGAGTAGCAGTCTAGTGGTCTCTACTGTACTATGGAAAATGTATTGCTCACATATCATGTTTAGAACATGAGAGAAAACATGAGCTTTTGAACTGTTTCTCTGTGGATCCAGAAATCTCAGTATTTTGCAGTTTCTGCCAGGGAAATAAAGATGTTTTCTTTCTCACACAGTAACTGAATATTTTTAACAAGTACATAATATACATTATTTGTATCCAGATGCATATGTTTGTTTTGCTGTACTGCCAAAATGTTGCTAGTTATAGGACAAGCTAATCATTTAACCTTCTTCAGAAAGGTAATGTAAAAAATGAATGAAGATGTAAAAAATGAATGAAGATGTCAGAACTGAATGACTAACTGTAAGAGACACATTTATTTTCTCCACGATCATTTCTCTCCAGTGCTTTTCTACTTTCTTTTCCAAACTACTTTTTCTGTATTTGGTAGTCTGTATGGCATACAGAATATTTTGTTATTGTTTGACCTTCAGAATTTTTGCTCTTTTTTCAGTGATTCTTTTTACTGTGTTCTCAAGTTTGTGAAAATCTCCAAACTGATGAGGCCATCATCTGGATTGCTTAAAATATTTTTACCAGTCAACTTGCATAAGACATCTGCCTGTAGCTCTTTATTTCAGCACAGTATCTCTATACATCATTGTCCTTCACTGCTATATCTCATAGGGCTTTATTCAACCTTTAACTAAATTTCTGCGGATTTCCACTTGATAACACCTTTTTTTCCATGTTAAATTTTTCCTCTATAGATCATTCCACTTCCCAAATCTACGGCCTGCTATTTTTGGCTTTTATTCAAGTCTGTACTTCTTACTACACAGATAATTGAGAATAATATTTGCCTAAGCAAATCCAATAACAGAAGCTGATTAAAAGACTAGGAAAGGAAAAAAAAAAAAGAAAAGACTACTCTTGTGCTGCATACAGGACTGCACTGAACATAAGAGATATCAGTTTTTGCCAATGATAGAACGTATGATCTCCTTATCCATATTCTCCCAGATAACTCACTGAAATAATCTCCATAAAACAAGATTTATTTTTGCAGTAATTTTTGTGTTGTTCATGGCTGCTACTGTTTCACATGTGAGAAATTAGTAGAAACCCAGTTAACTCAAAGAGGTGTTCTATGTTTTGAAGTGCTTGTAGGATCGTATTAGTGAAAGCTTCGGCTGTTCCTATTTCACAATCAATACCTTTGCTGATTATAAAGTAAATGTGTTGCTTTTTTCTAATGTAGTACTTTAGACAGTTGAATGACAACTTTATTTTAAAAAATATGTATTTCAAGGACATTTGTAGCTCTTCAACCTGAATTACAGTACCAGCACAAAGATTTGTTTAGGAAGAAATTACTTGCATTCACACATTAAAACTTGTGAGTTTATGGAAAGGCTTCATTTTGTGTTTCCTCAGAAATTTTCTGTCCACTGCTTGCATGCATGTTAGGCACAATAATTATTTTTCTTGCTGGTGCACAGGTTTCATGTGTGACGGGAGGGGTGAACATAAAGTTGGACATGCACAGGCTGTGAACTGAATACTTAATCTTCGCCAAGGAACACTGAACATCTTGCAGATGCCAATGAATGCCAAGGCAGCAGCAGACAAATTATATATAAACACTTCAGGTTACAGACAGTGAATCTAAAGCAGCAAATAGCAGTAACCAGCTACAAATCCTACTTTTCAGGCCTTGGAACCCTGAGTGTGGCATATGGGCGCCCTGCAATTGCCAATTCTACTCTCGGATAGCCTCAAAGATTGATTCATCTGCAAAAATAGGCAGAGGAAAATGAAGGCCAAAGGGTCTGTGTACAGCCTGCTCCTGCCAGCTACACAAGGAGGGAGTGCCAAAAACATTTTTGGAGTGTTTTAGTCACAATCATGTTGACAATGTCCAAGGGTTTAAAAACACATTACTGTCAGAGAAAACCTGGGTTGTATGCATTGGTTTTATTAAAATTGTATTAGGGATTACATTTTCAAACACAGCATGTTTGAAATAATTTTCAAGGCTACCTTTTCTACCTATCCTTGGCCAATTTTGTGATCAATCATTTCACTGCTTAGAATAGATGTCAAGCAAGTCAGGAGAGATTCATGTAAAAAAAAAATCAATAAAGGTTTGAAGAAAAGAGTCAAAGCAGTTTTGAATATAAAAAGGAAATTCACATAAATTCTGGTCCCAACTTCACTAACTTTTTTTCCAAAACATATAAATTGTGTTGACATGAAAGACTTTTAAAAAAATGAAAAATAACTCAAACCCAAACCAAAATCAAACTGTGGGAGTAACTCCAAGTATATGGAAGATTAATTGGGATGAAGATAACGTGTGAAGCTGATACCAAGCATATTACAATAAACATTATTAAAAAGACCAGGTGTTCCGAGCTAGACACACAGGATAATGCATCTTGAATGTGTGAGAAGGGCAGGCTGGGAAAAAACACCTGGGAATGAGTGAATTGGAGATATGACTAAAAACAGTCATGAGAGTGTAGAATAGACAAAACAAAAACATCCTGTTTGTCTGAAGTTCAGAAAACCAAAGACCTGTATAAAGATCTGCCTGAATGACAGAAGTAGTAGTACTTTCTTAATTTGTCTCCTGTATGCTGTGCTGATTAAAAGAATGTGTTTAGAGAAGATTACAAGATCTGTGTCTCCTTCATCACCGCACCAAACTGCTCCCGTTGCCCAAACCACTCAAGAAAATAACCAAAATCACGATTCTATGCTTATTGTTATATCACATAGGATCTTCTCGGTACTCAAGTGTTAGCTCATGCATCAGAGAGCACACCTGCTCCCTTCATATGGAACTGCATGAGCTGGGAGAGGATGGAAAACCTTACACTACTGTTGCTTTTGCACATGCTAGTGAAAAAAATACATGAGGAAATAAGATAGACTCTTTGTGGAATACTGAAAGAGAAAAAGTGCAAACACGGTCTCTTCTAATGAGCATGTCTGTCAATGACTAAATAAAGGATTAGGATTTAAAATATTTGAGTCAAATTCCCCTTTTTTGACCTGGAGAAAAAGCAGTTAATCTTTTTTTCTGCCTCTTTCTAAAACCAGAATTCTCTCTTTCTTGTCTTTGCACACTAAAAAATTATCTTGAAACCAATTATTACTTTAATATGGATATATCCATTGTGTAGAAAATAAAGCCGTGACTTGATTTGTTTCTGTTGCTATCAGTGCTATTTAGATACCTAATTCAGAAATTTATCTGAATAAAACATAGAATCATAGAACAGTTAGGGTTGGAAGGGGCCTTAAGGATCATCTAGTTCCAATGCCCCTGCCATGGGCATCCCCCTAGATCAGGCTGCCCAAGGCCACATCTAACCTGGCCTTGAACACCTCCAGAGACGGGGCACCCACAGCTTCCCTGGGCAACCTGTGCCAGTGTTTCACCACTCTCATGGTGAAGAAATTCTTCCTAATGTCCAGTCTAAATCTGCCCATCTCCAGTTTATACCCATTCCCCCTTGTCCTGTCCCCACAAGCCTTTATGAATAGTGCCTCTCCACCTTTCCTGTAGGCCCCCTTCGGGTACTGGAAGGTCGCTATAAGATCTCCCCTGAGCCTTCTCTTCTCAAGGCTGAACAAGCCCAGCTCTCTCAGCCTGTCCTCGTAGGGAAAGCACTCCAGCCCTCCGATCATCTTTGTAGCCCTCCTCTGGACCTGTTCCAACAGCTCCATATCCTTCTGAAGTTGAGGATTCCAGAACTGGACACAGTATTCCAGATGAGGTCTCACAAGAGAGGACTAGAGGGGCAGAATCACATCCCTCGACCTGCCGGCACAGGGCTGCTCTCAATCACATCATCTCCCATAGTGTACTGAAAATGGAGATTGCCCCGACCCAGGTGCAGGACCTTACACTTGGCCTTGTTGAGCCTCGTGAGGTTCTCAGAGGCCCACTTCTCCATCTGGATAGACACTTGAGAATTTATTTGAATAAAGTGTGAATATTCTTACTCGGGCTTGAGATTTAGGCGGCAAGTCATCTAATCACTACAGAGATGGGCTCCTTTGTAGGAAACTGGACTGTATTATACTGATTTCTCAGAACAGAATTAAATACCTTTTTAGACTAGTATTACAATGAATACGTAATACTAGACTATTGGTTTAGTCTGAAGGTCTTCTTTCCAGAAAGCCAACAACAGTTGAGATTCAGTTTGATTATATAATCTCACAATGTACAAGGATGGTCTGGAAAGTACTGCAATACTTAAAATTTCCAGCTAGCAATAGTAAAGTGGAACAAGGTGTCTGCCAAAAAGTGTATCTGAATTCAGAATTCTGCACTGAGCTTTGCATCTCATATGCTTAGTAGTATTCATTCAATCAATGTGAAAAATCTGAGCTTTTTCCAATAGGAAATAATTCATAGAACAGGGATGTTACCTGTAGCTATGCATCAATCTCTCTCTACAGTACGTAGTCACTGAGCAGTTTGCTCTAAAAATTTCAGTTTGCCAACTGTTGATGAACTACCTAACTTAACATTAAATTTTAAGTAAACCAATCAACAACAATATTAGAAATTCTGATGAAAAATGACCCCTTTTTAAAACAGTATTTCCCTGGAATTTTCTATGAGTTGAAAAAGAATGTAGTCCTCAATCCTTTTAATTATTATTCTTTTTTCTTCTCTGCCACATGTTGTCAATGTCCATTCCAGGGAGGGCGGTGGAAAAGGAGGAACACAAAGTATAAATATTATGTGTTTCATTTAAAATGTAAAAATTAGAATAACAAATATTTCTAAATGCTCAGGAACAAAATCACAAATTGTTGCTAAATTATACTGCTATGGGAAAGAGTACGGAAAGTGTAGATGGAAATCCATTCTAAATAGAGCTTCTGTGCTGTTCTGGTATAGAATCACAGCTCTTGGTAGAGAAAGGCATAAATCTAGCATCAGAGAGACCTCAGGCTCCTGAAGATGTCACTAAAACCCTTTAAACCCTATGGCAATTCCATGCTATTATTTGGGTTCACTTTTTGTTTTAGTCACATATTACATGTGCCCAAGTTATCAGTAACTCTACTATTAGCTGATAGATTTTGGCATTATGATATTCTGATCATTATGAGGACCCAAGTGAGATCAGTAGATCTATTACCCAAGTAATTTCCTGCTCGGTATAAGCAACAGTACTGGTCCGCAGTGATTTTCAGATCACATGTCTCTGGGCTTAAAAATCTCTCTACCTACCCCTTTTGTACACTATTGCAGAATTCATTAATTATAAACTGTGGTCAAAGGTTTTATAATTTCCTGAAGTATTAAGCATCAGATGCTACTGCACACAGGAAGCATATAGAACTTAGGTTCTGATCCGAGATGCCAGTGTCTGAACTCCTAGCTGTAAAGCTACAGCATTAGCACACAGCCTTGCATTCTGTTTGCTAGAAAACACTTAAGATTTTCATTGTAAAAATGCATTTTGTCATGCACTAGCATGACATTGCAAATCATTCTTACTTTGAATCTGATTATCCTTTAAAAGTGATGCCAAAGGAAGGAAATACAGTTGGAGATAGAGGAAACAGAAACAAAGGGAAAATCCAGCAAAGTTCAATGTATTCCAAAAAGACTTCAGAGTGTTGAACAGTCACCTGCTATTAAAAAAGTCAAACATTTTTATTTTGAAAGTGGCTTTCCTTAGGTAACGGTGATGCCTAGAATGACGATATCATGTTATCTCCTTTGACTGATCCCACTTTCTAAATCCTCACTTTCAGGTAATGTCTAGTTTTCACAGATGCTTTTTACAGAACATATCTAAGATGTGGCTTTTGCTATCTATCTGCACAGCTGAAATATCTCATGTCTCAGCTACTGCAATACTCTTTTTTCTCTGACTTTGACAAATGCAATCTTACTCAGCTGCTGCGAAGATCATTTTCCTGGTCTGTCATTTTGACCATTTCACCTCTTCACACCTCCCTCCTCCAGTTACTGCTTTTCTGCCACTTCAAACACAAGCTGCTTGGCTTCACCTTCAAATTCTTTACACAACCCATCCCCACCCCACAAATGATCTTTACTTTCAGTAAAGAGCAGATGACACATGCTACCTCTTGGCACACAAACCCCGTCTTAACAGACTTTTAATCAAGTTCACGTCTGATTTTTCCTACTGTCTTTAAGATTGGGATACACATCCTGAAAACATTCCCAGCGTTTCCCTATTTCTTTCCTTTCAATTCTGCCATTAAAATTTACCTTGCCCTGATGTCCAGAGAGAGCTAATGACAGAGAATTGGCAGAAGTATAGTCTTTCATTCCCCAATATGACACCATTATCTCACGGTTTCTGTCTGTCTCTGTGAGTGCAAGCTCTTTGCAAAAGGGATGCATGAGGTTTATGTTTCTACCGCAATGGCATCCTATTTAATTATTGAGATTCTTATATTTGAAAGCATAAAAAATGAAAGAGAGATCTCCTGTGAGCTTCTTAAATGCTTTTCTACACATCTTGCATTCAGAGTAATTTGAACAATACTTCTGCATTTCCTGGACCGCCTGATCCTTGAATGTTGCTATTGTTAGCTTCAGTCTTCATCTTCCAGACTAAATATTCATCCAATTCATTTGGGGCATCCTAAGACATCAGTCTCATCTCAGCATAACTACAACTGCCAGAGCTGAGCCTGTCATCAACGTTTGCACAGAATGGTTGGGTGCTTCCTAAATGTAGTATCTTAGGGATAATTATGGTACCTGAAATAGAGATTTCCTCAGAAGTGATATCGTATGCAGTGCAACTGGCTGGCTCCTTCTGTCTTGCATCACTGCTCAGATAAAAATGAAGTAGTTCAGGCATTTTATGGAAAGGACATAATGCCAATAAAATTTATTTCTCTCTTTGCATGGTGAGAAAACACTTCAGGATATACCAGAGAACAAACTTGCCCAGATCACAGAGAACATAGCACATTGCATGCCGGCCACTAAATTGGTGCTGCAGCAAGAAGAACTGACTGTTGCAAATATTACGTATTAACAAGTTTCCCCTTATTTCTTTTTTCCTCTTGTGTTTTCAATCATAACTTTAAAGCAATTTGTAGGCACAGGTGCTGTCACATTGATAGGCCCTTTTTCATAAGTGTGAATAGAACGTACAGTGGCATACTGCAGAGAAAGAACAAAGTGCTGTAGTTGACTTGACTGTTATCCAAGATGTGCAGATCCAAAGTGTTGTAGCTATTGTCCTTTAAGGACCAATACTGAGGATAATAAAATTTTTGTTTAGCTAATATGAAATAAAAGATTAAACTAAAAAAACACTCCCAACCAAGAATGAAAAAAACATCAAATCAGAATGAAAAACCCCATCCAAATCACCAATACATCCAGTTTTCATGTAATGGTCTGAAGCCACTAGATGGATACAGATGTACAATCATAAATTTAATCTTGGATTTGATTTTAACTCACATAACAGTTTTATGTAAATCATTGATAGTGGTATTTGAAAACTGCTGTGTACTGATGAGTTTCCATATTCATAGACTTCTATTAGTGACTTGATATTTTTAATTTTTTTTCTCCCAGAGCTACTGAGGTGAATAAGAAAGTGAATGTTGACTTTCAGCACACATAAGTGAAAATTTAATGTTGCACATGAAGTTCATTGTAAGGAATGGAAGCTTTTCAAACTCTGTTAACATCTTTTGATGCCTCACGCAGTACATGCTGGCATTCTGGGCTTCTGATCTTGCAGATAAATGACCTCTTATTTTGTGTTTCAAAGTATGCCTTACAGTGAGAAAAGGAGCAAGGAACAAAAAGGATATTATGCGTACATATTTATATCAGTACAAAGTCAGGGTATAACCTAGGAAGAGACTAAACTCAGGAACCAGGGAGCCTTTCTGACATCTTTGACATATGAGTAACTTCAGTTCAGTAATGATCTCTGCCCCATTCATCTAAAGTATATTGACACAGAAGGTGAAGTAAACCTTACTCCATGCAAAATTTTTTAAGATCAGAGTCAGATCACAGTTTTCTGATTGTGGAAAAACAATATAACTTTTTACTCAAAAAAATAAAAATTTTACTGTGTGCTTAAAAGTCATATTTCTCTTTACTAGATAAAAAACGCTCTTTTTTTTCTATACAAGTAGTATTTGGTAGTAGTGCGTAGTCAAGACAAGCGTGAGAAAGTGAGTTCAACTACATTTTTGTTTGTGCATCTGTTGTATTCTGTTAACACCACGTCCAGAATATTTTCTCTTCTTGGTGATGTGCATCCGGAGTACAGCCCAACTTGCAGATCTTGAGTTAATTATAACTGTAGATCCTCTTAGGTATAAATTTCTTGACATTAAGGTACTGAAAGATAGGAAAGATGAACTTTCTAGATGAATATGTCAATATTATCTAGTGAAATTTGCAAGGAGAAAAAAGGGAAAATGCGGTGTTCAGCTGCTGGAACTATGCTTAAAGTTGCACAGATTTTCATCCAACTCCTGTTTCAGAAGGACAGTGAAATTATATTTTAACACAGAAAACTATAAGTGGATATAGGAGGCAAGATGTAGAATTCCCATGTAAGAGTAGGAATTTAGGGCCGAAGTATCATTGAATTGCTGGGAAAATCAAAGAAACATAGAACTCAGAAGTATGAATTCACATTTTTATACTAAAAAATATTATGGAATATAAAAAAATAGTAAAAAGAGGATGTTTTTTCATCATTCCAGTGATATAATGTTCTCTAATCCATATAGATCATCATCAAGTTACTCCTATTATCTACTCCATGTTTAAAGTTATCACAGACAGTATCATAATAAGAGTGCATCAGTGAGTGAGTGAAATTTGTATTATCCAGCTAAAGCCTTAGCAAAAGACTGTGTGAAAAAGACCATCTTTCTGTTGGCAATGCAACTGGAGTTTTGATGAAGTGAAGTCTAGCTTCTGATGTAGGTCCAAAGTCTGGGCTGCGGCTCAGCTTGCCCCTTCTCCATATTCTGAACTATATACAGCGCACCATAGTGCGTGCCACTGTTCAGCATAATTACTAATGACCAGAGATGCCCAGTCTGACTTTTGTACATGTATGACTTGAAGAATGTTACTGTATTTTGTTAATTTATTGCTCACTGATCAATTACAAATAGATCCTGGTTTCTGCAATAGCGTCTGTGCTTAGAGCATGTGTGAAATACTTGGGAAAGAAGTTAAACTTTTCAATTGAACTGCTCAATGCTTGTTCTTGGTGACTGTCTTCCTATACTGAATACTACTGCCTTTGATCCTTTATGTGGTGACTGAAGCTTCCGGATGTAGAACTGATTCAGACCGAAATACAAGCAGCTTCATGCACGTTATGTTGTAAACACAGTAGAATCTCTATTCAAGAAAAGTAAATAGCTGTTATTTGGCTTTTCCATGTGTTTCTAGCTGTAATAATTGTCTACACAAACTCTAGCAGAAATATTTTTCACATTTAGAATACAAATAATTTTCCTGTTTTATTTTTCTGTGAGAGAAAAACATCTCTCCATATGTGGTGTACAAATTAGTATGTTAGAGATGGAAATGTTTTTGGATCCCTAGAAAAAAAAGATTATTTTGACATTCAGAGACACCACAAAGTGATCTTTTGACCAGCTAATTAAGCATGCTCAGTGTTTTTTGGTTTGTTTTGCTTCCTGTGCAAACTGTGACATTGACTTTACAGCTGGCCAAGGTGGATGGCATGACACAACTTGCCAGTCTGTGTCAGAACAGTAAGCATATTTCTGAGTCATTGCAAGGCACAAAATTATGGACTGCCGTGGAAGCAATAACAGTATTTGTAAAAATATTGGCATAAGTCTCCTTTTAAAGATGATATGTGCATGTCACAGACAATAACAGCTATAGAATACCTGAAACCTCTTCTTAAGTTTGGTACCAGGATCATAAGTATTATAATTTTCTTAGCAAAACACAGATACATGTCATGAGAAGTATCTTACCCATTCTTCACCGCACTCATTCCTTCAACACACCAAAGCACATCTGTGGGACAGCCTAATTGGATGCTGGATGTACTGACAAATATTGACATACTCCTACTCAAGGTGATTTTTCTTATTTTTCCATAAATTGTTATACACAAATAAAAAAAAATCTTTCTGCAGTTATGCTCAGATTGAAAACCATCAATATCTGCAGCACAATCCTCAAAATTCTTAAAGTGAAACTATTTAATTTTGAGGTTGTTTTTATGTAACTAAAAGACACTACACACACAAATTTATTTTCCAGAGATGATGTATTTCTCTTGGACCAATGCAAAACCCAGAATATACAATAATTTTGGGGTACACAGCTACAACAAGTGCTGTCTGAATTACTTTTATAGAAATTTTGGAGAACATTTTTTTCAATACTTTCTGATTTCCATCCATGACTGGAAAAATAAATATAATTAAAAAGATCTAAAATCCAAACCATGTGATCTGGGGAAATGCCATTGCAGTTCTTCACATAAGATGTAATAGAGGTGTCTCAGTTTCCTTCCTCTCCTCTATGGCTGACTTCACAACAGGAAGAAATCTGACATGGTTCGCAGTAGTTGCTGTAACTTTTGATTTTTTATCTTAGCATAAAATGGCAGGAATATAAAAAAGCCTTACTTGGACCCACACTTAGAATAGGTACATTCAAAATATGTCTGAAGTCACTCTGGCAGTATTTCTGAATTGCACTGCTTTGCTTCTTAAAAAAGTATTTTTTTTTTAAATAGGAGCAAAGTACGACAGATCAAAATAGGTCTTGTTCTATTCATCCATGTAGTCATGCCCATAGATGTTTTAAAATTACTTTATCTAAAAAAAGTGTTTTCTCCATGAAAAATGAAACTAAATGAGATTTAAAAGGAAAGGAATATACAAACACGTGAACCTGAGCCTAGTCCATATAGATACATCTTTTTGAGACTACATCAAAGACCAATAGTCCAATCAAATTTATTGTAGAAATGACGACTGATGTCCATTAACACTATCTATATCCCAGAGGATTTAGTTCACTAAATATTAGTATCCCTATTTTTTGGCAGGGAGAAAGGGAAGGATGGCTTTGTCCTGAGCAGATTGTAACAATTGTCTTTCCTTTACTAACTAGAGTTACAATTTAACTGTAAAAGTTCAACAACACATATTTTCTAAAAATTCTGTTAGCTGGTGTCAATTATGCTTTCTATTAGTTATGACCTGAGTCATACAACAGCTGTTCCACTATTTCACTCACAAACTGGCCTGCCCACAATTACTTGTGTTGTCCTGTTCAGTCTTGTATAGTGTTATAACATTGACTTTGCTCAATGAATGTGGTGAAAGATCACGTCTCTTCAAATCATTTTTCAGAGGCCTATATGGGTCAGGGTTTTATGGTTGTGAAGGAGGAAGCAATGTGACCAATAGACACTACATCTATTACTCTGAATATTCTTTTGGTGAATTTTCTTTGTTTGTATTTTTATTATACTTCAAAAATGGAAACTCTTTGGAGTACATTCTGATGAATGCTTGAGTGTCAAAACTAATCTGGTGACGAAATATGCTATCTTATATCCCTTTTGCATCCATGGACTTGAAAAAGAATTGACTTAATTCAAGGTGCACAAGGAAAACATGGCTGGATCTTCAGAAGCAATTTGCTAAGTTGAAAGTAAGTTCTACTGAAACATTGGAGGAAAGAATTAAGTGCAGAGAAATCCTCCATTTGAAGCTGCTTAGAATGGATACAAATTATCTTTACATTCTGTTTTCCAGGCTTGATTATCTAGAGGCAGATACCACTGCTTTAGCATTCTTCCCAAATTCATCTCCAGGGTTAACCATCCATGTTTAATCATTGCTGATAATGAGATTTGTAAACTTTCAAAAATCCCTTAACTAGAACTCTATGGATAGGTTTATGCATAAAGCAGACTAGGGGAATTTGCATTTTTTTCTTTTTAATCTACAGTTAGAAAGAGTTGATTGATTTTTTTTAACACGTACTTCTGAAAATTTCTCTATACAAAGAACAAGCTTGACATGCCACAGGAAAATAATAGAAAAGAAATGCAAAGAAACTATTCATTTTCTTTCAGAATCTGAATATTCTTTACATAACACTGATTTCTGCTGTGCAGGTAGTCAGAGCACACATCTGTCTAAGGGTTTCTCAGATTGCAGGGCTATGTAAACACTAAACCCTGCAAACTGGCCTTTCTGGGTACCCCCTGGTCATCTTGCCAAGATCCCAAGAGATTACATTTCCAAGATTTTTCCTGTTACAGTGATTTGTAGAGTGCCTTAAAGGAGAGCTCCAAAGCAAGCAAAATTTAACATTAAGGGTCAGAATCCAAAACAGAATTTGAAAAGTAAGTAGTGGGAATAATTAAAGTACTAAAAGAAAGGAGTTAGGGGAGTGGCTGAAGCTGCATAGGAAAAGTTTAAAAATGGCTGTGCAAAATGAACCAAAGAACTATGAACACCAGAATAAGGAAATGTCAAGAAATGAGCAGATGAAAAGGGATATGAATAATCGAGCCATGAATTAATAGCATTGTTTTCCAAGTGCTCTAAGAAAGATGCAATCAAAATAAATATCTTGCACTCTGCCTCGTACTTATTTGAGGTTATATCCCTGACTCCCAGAAGACAGAAACAGAGACAACAATCCCCCCAAAAAATCCAGTCATAAACTTTGAAAGATTACCTGGAGAAACAAAGTGAGCAACACTTGAACTCCACAGAAAAAAACAAAGCTTGGAGACTTTCTTTTCCAGTTTTTCTTTGCTTTTTTTTTAATGCATTCAGCTAAATCCAGTCATCTTGAGTGGTTTCAGAATTTTTTTTCAATAATAGGAGATCTAGATCAAATAATACTGGTTATCAGAAATAGTCCTACAATTCTGCAGAACTTCTGTATCACAGTTATTCTACCATCACATACATGTAACAAAACCATGTGTGGAAGAATACACTCAAATCACTCAAACATGCTCCATTTCATTCACCATTTCTCTTCTTCCCTTCGAGTTTTCAAACTGTAGAGAAAAAACTTTTGAATTTGAATTCACCTGGACCTTGTCAACTTGAAGTGTAGGGGTACATGGAAAGACAGTGTCTGCACTTCTTTAAAGGTGTCTGGATAAATGAGCCATAAACAACAACAGGGACAGTCCTGACTGACACACGGTAAGGGAGGCTTTGATAGGAACAAACCTGGTCATTCACACCAATTGGTATGAATATCTGGAGTGTGAGGATATTTATTTTTCTGGGCAGACAGGGAAAGAAAAGGAAAGAAGACAAACACAGAGAGAGATAAAACCTGACCAATTAGCGTTAGCAAAGCCTGTAGTCAGAAACAAATCTGGACAGTCAAGGTAACTGATGGGCTGCCCAGGAGCTGCAGGTAAACCAGGATTTCACAGCTGATGAGGATGCAAATCTGAGGGTCCTGGGTGCTGCAGGGGTTTGATGGGGCCATTCTGAGTGTTGAGGCAAATTGCAGGGGTTGAACCTGCAAACAGGAAAGTGTCAGCCTGGGCAGAAGGGAGCTCTGGACTGGGGCAGCTGTAGAAAATGGACACTTCTAGCATCCCTTAACACTTAACACAGCTGCACACATCTGCATATGTATAAAATATTATAGGAACACACCCAATCTCAAGATATATAAGCAATGAATTGGTTGAAAGTATGGAGGCACACAGTAATTCTGTGCTCATTTTCTGAAGAATAAATAGAACACTGTTAATTTGAATGCACTGCTCAGCTGGAGACTCTTGAAAGAACAGTCCAGCTCAAACACTACTTACCTGAAAGAATACTGACATCAGGTTCATGACATTTTGGATTAAACAATTCATTTTCTATACCTTTAATAATCATTTGTTGAAAAAAAAAAGTGACACAATGCATACTTTTCAAAAGAACGATCATAGAAAGAAACAAATTTATACATTTCCCTGATAAATCAAAATGGCCAATGTAGTAAGCACATACACCCACTCTCCTCATTATTCAGGAAGTCTGTTCTGACAAAGAAATTAGCTTTATTTTGTCACCTCATTTATCACAGAGAGAGAATTTAAAAAAAAAAAAAGAGAGAAATACCATATCTTGCCCTAAACCTTTTTCAACTAACTTCAGATTGTCATTAGAGTTCTGCTTCGATGTTGCCCAATTTAGTGATCAGGTTCTCCTTTGCAGTTTCTAAACTTAATTAATACAGCTATATCTTAGACACAGAATTCTGCCAGAACAAAAGTCTTCCTCGGTGCATTTGTTGGGTAATATAAATGCTGCCTGTGCAGAGAAATGCCAGTTGCTAGCAGCTTGTGATGTGTGCATTTTTTCAAGTCAAATATTTTTCTTTTCTTTTCTTGAGCTAAAGTTTTAGAATATAAAGGACTTTATTGCAGCAATTCTAGGCTCTGTTCTTAAGTTCTTTGAGCAGACTCCTTTGTAAAAATAGTTGCAAAACTCTATTACCAATGTCTCCTGCTTTAGCCCAAGTTGTTAGATCTGATGCCAGTTGTATAATGTGACAAGACAAACAAAGCTAACTTTTATTTTACTTTGTAAAAGACCTTGGTTTTCCTCTCACTTCCCATGACAATTGTCATTGCAAACTGCAGCCATATTCTTTCCTTTACAGCCTCATCAATGACAAAAAGAATATCTCTGACTCTAAGGAAATCTTACACTCTCCTGCCAAGGCACCCCATTATCCTTCTCCTCTCAATGGTCCCAAGCAAGGCAGTCAGTCCTCCTGTCATGGGAGATGCTGCTCACACCCAGCTGCAAGCCCAGTGCTTGAGTTTCATGTCACATCCGTGTTCCAAACCAAACCGATATCTGTTTTCCAGCAGGGATACACAATTGGAATGTGTTCTAGGGGATGCACAGAAAAAAGGCCTGACTTTAGACCTGCTGGTCAAACTGAAGAGCAAGACGGAACTGCATTGGGAGTGTAAGCAATGACAGGGAATCTGGGAAGAGTATAGGGATGCTGCCTGGTTGTGTAGGAATAGGTCAGCAAGGACAAGGTGCAGCTGGAGCTGGACATGGCAAGGCAAGTGAGGACTAACAAGAAGGGTTTCTGCAGGTATGTCAACCAGAAAAAGAAGGTTAAAGAAAACTTATCCCAACAGATGGAAGAAAATGATGACCTCATATCAACAGATGAAGAGCAGGCTGAGATACTCCGCAATGTTTTTGCCTCAGTCTTCACTGACAACAGCTCTTCTCACCCTTCCTGGGTCAATGGACAACAAGAAGGGGACCGGGGGGAATAGCCCCTGCTGCTGTAGGGGAGGATCAGGTTCATGAACACCTGAGGAACCTGAACATATATAAGTCTATGGGACCTGATGAGATGCATCCCAGAGTGCTGAGGGAGCTGGCTGATGTAGTGTCCAAACCACTCTGTATTCTATTTGAAAAGTCATGGCATAAATATCTAATTCTAACCCCCCTGCAATGGGCAGGGATACCTCCCACCAAACCAAACTGCCTGAGGCTTCATCCAACCTGGCCTCAAACACTTCCAAGGAGGGGGCATCCAAAGCTTCCTTGGACAAGTTCTTCCAGTGTCTCGCCACTGTCATTGTGAAGAAATTTCTTCCTGAAGTCTAGATTAAATCTTCCCCTCTCCAATTTACAGCCATTCCCCCTTGTCCTATCACTACGTGCCCTTGTAGAAAATCCCTCCCCAGCTTTCTTGTAGCCACTTCAGGTACTGGAAGGTTGCTATAAAGTCTCCTTGGAATCTTTTCTTCTCCAGACTGAACAACCCCAACTCTCTCAGCCTGTCCTCATAGTGGAGGAAGTGTTCCAGCCAGGGGGGTCGGACCTAGATGATCTTTAAAGTCCTTTCCAATCCAAAATTCTTTGATTCTAAGTTTCATTCTATGATTTAATCCTTTTGGGTTGGCATTCATTCACTCGCGGAAGATGAAGAGGCAGCAGCACCTGCCCCAGTCCCATCAGCTCCCTTGGCCTTCAGGTGGTGGCACAGGAAACGCCTGAGAGGTCTAAGACCAAACCCGTTGTGATTCCTGCTCCAGACAATCCTCTGCTGCCAGGTGTCCCTGCAGGATGGGGCCCTGCTGGGTTTTGCACTGCAGCAGAGCTGGGCTCCTGGTTGAATGATGTGGGCTCTGCAGTGTGCAAACCATCATCAGGCAGAGCTAAAATAGCAGCTTCTTTTCTTTTTTTTTTTTTTCCTGATTTTAACTCTTCTGTTTTCCTGTTTGCCCCCATTGATAGGCACCCAGTGTTTGTCCTGCCACCTCTGTCAGCAGTCGGTCAAGAGAAGATGCATCTGCGTGGACTGAGTGGAGGACTCTGCCAGCAGCTCTGTCTTCCCACAACATCTTGGGACTCTCCTTGGAGCCCTGGTCTATTTCTCTGTGCTCTTCTTGCAAGGTGTTTTCCCTCCTCCTGCTCTGTAATCCATCATTGTACATGCGTAGCCTGTGGCTGATTCATTTAAAATGTCACTGGGTAGCACTGTGGCTTGTATAATAATGTGGGTGATAAATGGGAAGTTTATCCCCAGAGCCTTTTCTTCTAGATTTATAGGCACTTTTCATCTCAAAGGTAGGGGTCAACTCCCACCCCTCCCTGATGCTTCCTCCTCCACCTTCTTCCCCAGGTCTCCTGGCTCGGGAAACAGCAGACAGTCGAGGGCAGATGGAGTGGAAGGGTCTGCGTGGTGGGGGTGGCTGTTGCCACCACAGAAGCAGGTATAACTGGATGCCTTCCCTTCAGCCACTCTACTCTTGGACCTAGGGAGGGACACTGGGGAGAGGATGGCCGGTCCGTTCTGGTTGAGTGCTGAAGAACAAGGAGGCTTAGATGTATATGTAGGGAGTAGCACACAGCAGGAGTGGGAAAGTGGTGAGGAGCACAGAGGGAGTCTGCAGTTCCAACAGTCTAGTTACTTCCCCAACTGCTGCTTTTGTATCCATGGCCTCCGCACGTAGATAATCCATGGGGTTTTTGAACTCATTTGGAGAGAGAACAGTGTTTTTACAGATGCCGTTTAAGTATGAAGCTATACCTATGAAAACACAATGGCTGGGTTTGCTCTAATGCAATTCCTCATTTGAAAAATGATTCCAAAAGTGGTTTCTGCTTGCAGTCTAACTGCTTCTAACTCTTGAATGAATTCAACTAATTTTATCATTTGCACTTGCCTTTTTAGTCTGTGCGTGTTACCTCCACTGAATATTCACATCTTTCTGTGTTTCTATAAACCTTTCTCCAATCCTAAATTGGATCTTAGGTATACTTTTCTTCAGATTCACCATGTCACTTTTCCTCTTAATCACATACTTCTGTTACTTCTTTTATTTCCTTCCATGTCTCCTTCTTCCATCTTTCAGCTACTGCTAACTCTACTTTCTCTCATTTCTCTTTTCTGCTACACAGAAACTTTTCTCTGCCTTTTCTGCTGTTGGTGATACTTGTTTGTCTTGATTTTCTTTTGGTCCTTGCCAGACTTTTCTCACCTACCAGTTATTATCCTCTGTTTCAGAATTAAGTAACACCTGCAACATCTTCCTCTTGCACCTCAGGAATGTCTGTTCACTCTCAAAATGTCATAAACTTATGACATTTAGCTTGGTGTCTTCCTTTCCTCTTTGCAGTCTCTCATTTGTGCCTCTGCTTTTCCTGGACTCTCTCATATGTCTTTATTTTCAAACTGTAGCTGCTGAAAACTTGCATGTTTTTTTCCCCTCATATAAAATTAATTAGGACAATGTCATATTTTCTGCGTGCCCTGCAATTGCATTCAGATTCAGTAGATAGAGCAGAATTGCTTAGAATTAGCACCTCTACAGGTTCCTAACAGAAATGTCACGGTCTCTGCTCTGGCTTCATATTAAAATTTAATTATTCCTTTATTGAACCCTGAATAGAATGAGTCCAGGCTTCCTTTGCTTTACAGTTGTTTATCTTCCCAGCAACTAAGATTACCTAAAGCAAGATTGCATCAATTTGGATACTGATAACAGGGTGATATTGGGGGGCAAAAGTAATGTTTTTCTTAGTCTGGTAGAGATAGACATCCTACTCAGGGTAGAAGGCCAATCTATTTATCTAGAGATCTGTTTTACTAAGGATTTATACAGAACATTTAGAGTTTTTTAAGTTTTGCTGCTAGGATTGACTTGCTAAAATTTGTTGGCATTATACCTGTATAAATTATATATTCTCCTGTATCCACATGACAGTATGAGCTGTTTCTTTTATAAGTATTTGAGGATGGAGAAGGCAATTATGGGCATGACAATTGACTTGGATTTTAAAATTAGTAAAATGCATTATTAAAATCTCCACATTGAAATATGAGCTTCTCACTATTTTTACATTTGGTAAAATATACTGTGTATTTTTGTAATTTTTTTGTATATTTGTATATATATTTGTGCACAAGCTTATCAATAAGTCAGATTTTGTTATATGTATATTTACATGTATATTTACATATCTGTCTTTTTATATATTTTAGTTGAAATTCTCTCATGGAAAAGACAAAAAGTCAGTCTTGTTCTCTTTATTTCTCTTTGATATTAGCAGAATTTTGTTGTTCATATGTTCCTTCCATTCTGTCCTAGTACTATCAAATAATGACATCCATTTTTCATTCTATGGTTAGAATAAAAATTCCATTTCTATGTTCAGGTACTGCAAAACAATATTGTCTAGAATAAAAAACTTTTGCTTTGTAGTTACCTCTTTTAATAACAAATTTATAGAATGGAAAATTAGTAATTTCAGTTATTCTAGATTTTTTTCTCGTGACTCTTCTAACTATATGGTCAAATCCAATTTTTACCCTATATTTTTGGAATCTTGGTAAGAAATAACTCCTGTTATACTGAGTAAATTGGTTTCAGATTCACCATACTTAGAGTAACCCAGCGAGTCATTGATAGTCTCTCTGCTAAAGCTCATTAGGTGGACAACATCTTAACCCTTATTGCTGGGGTGTTATTTAAATTCTCATAAAAACATCAAAGTATTTTGGAAAAAAAAAGTAAATTAACTACAGGTTAAGAAGTGTTGGAGGAAAAAAAGTTGCTTTACAAACTAAAGGCTATTCAGTTTATCAAAGCACAATTAAAAGAGTGGTTTTGTTACCTTGTGCATTAGAAAGAGATTTCTGATGACAGATTGTTCTTCGTTGAATGCATAAGACACAGAGATCCAACAGATGGCCGAGGGAGTTAACCAAATGTGGGCAAGAAATAAGGGACATTTAAAAAAAAAAAAAGTTAAGTATTCATTAGAAGAATTCAACTGATTGTAGGATAACTTTTTTTCAACTGTTGTTTAAAACAAAAATAGTGTCTCACCTTTGAAGTTTCGTCTCTCCCTTTCTATTGACTGAAGAGACAGCAAGGCTCCTAAGTGTCTCTAAGTGTCCTAAGTTAGTTAAAATAATCACAAAATATGAACATCCAGGTAAAGAATAAGATATTCTTCAACTGCTCTCTTCAAGACCAAATTTAGTGCCTTACATGCATCATCCACTAGATGTAAAACAGAAGGTACTTTATGGTCTGGATTTCAGAGGTATTTCTTACGTTGAAGGATGTCTATACAAATTCTCAGATATAATTTCATGGGTCTATTCTAGTGGTTAGTACTTCACCAATATGAGTAAGAGCTTTGTTATCTACCCTAAAGTTATTTAAACTGTCTTAAAACTCTAGTCCTCACCTTTTCAGTATAGTCTATAAATATTTTTTCTTGCTGCCTCATGTTGCTCTTTTTAACCCAGATCATAATTCATATTCTCATTGGCTAAATAGATAGCAATCTGAAGAAAGGCTTAGCAATTCTATATAATTTCCAAAGTAGAGGATTTGCAAAAGCTCTAGAGAGATCCTCTTATCTTTTTCCACTATTGTTAAACCTCAAAAGTGCATGATAAAAAATATAGGTAAAGAAAAAATAAATGCCCCTTTGGTCTGAATATGAAAGCAACACTGATGGAAAAACAAGCTGGAAAACAACCAATTTCACGTGAAAAAAGAAAGAAGAAAATAAGTACTAAGGAAAGAAAATGTTTGGCCTTGGTCACATTCATTCATAAACTTATCTGGAAATATTGGTGTCCAGTTTTACATGATATCTTAGTATATCAGTTATTCTGAAGTTGATTCAAGTGCTGTCCTGGGGAACAGTGGGTTGAATTTGTGACATTCACCTGGTGTTTATCATCCTCTATGAGTAGATAAGAGCAGAGAGCTTAAAATCCCTCAGGCTAATAAGTGTCTAGAATTTGGGCTGTCTCTTTTTCAAATGTGTTCTAACTACTGGGAAATTGCATAAATGAAACGAATTCCTGTTGTACTTAAGACAAAACAGAAAAACAAGATCCTGGACTATTATTCCTATTTAAATTTTCATGCTAATTTCAGTAAGGCTTTTATTGTGTTGCTGTGTATTGTTAAACAACAACTGTATCCCACTGAAGAGGTGGCTGCAGCTCAGTAATGCATGAAGGCGTTCCTGGGTATTGTATTCTGTTTGAATGATCCATACAGCGTGCTAAGAAAGTGTATTGAAATCCTTTTCTGTGACAGGTGCTAGACAAAAGAATAACCTCTGTGAAGCAATTAGAGTTTCTTCCAGATTAAATGTGCTGTATGAAAGTAAACCCTGATTTTGGTGTTTTTATTCAGATTATTAGTGCTTGGTGTCATACTTAATGAAGCTTCTGATTGAATAGGAAAGGTATTCATGTATAGTTTTACTGAAAAATAAATGCAATATTTATCAAACTGCTTTATGAGACAATGAGGAAGGAAAACTGATGACTTTTTAAGAGTATTTATGTCTAAAAAATGTTACATTCAGATGTGAAGACCCCCTGTGGCGAAATAATTTAAATGCTACACATCCCGGTTTTAGCACAGGTTCCAACCATCTCAGTGCCATCTTAAATACAACTGTGACAGGTGGCCATGTAATTAAAGAAACAGTGGTAGTTCTGAGCCCTGAAATTACAGAGTTCACCTCACTTTTGCTCCCAGATTTTCTCTTTATACAGATGGTGTCATTTTACCCCTCAAAGTTTTACCTCTGGAAGCTATTTTTATTTATTTTCTACAAGTGCACCTTCAGGCAATAGCAGCAGGGGGGGGATCCTTTGTTTTACACTGTCAAAACTGATACGCTGTGAGTTATGCACATCACTTTCTGAAGTGCCAGTCAAAAGCTTTGTGTTTGGAGCAGTGTGAACCACTGAAAGACTCAGAAAAAGAAAAAGCAGCCTCTGAACTGGTAGCACCAGAGTGTAAGTATGGAAAAAAAAAATGTCTGTTTTGTTGCTGCTGTTGAAAGTTTTCTAATGAAAGGAGGTGAATCAGGAACTTTATAATAACATGTGCCTGGAGACTTAGCTGTAGCAGCAGATCTGGAATGAAGCTTATTCAGCATAAGCTTTGGACCTTTCAGACCCCATGTATCATTTCTCATCTACTGAGCTTCTCACACTTCTACAAAACAAAAAGTAATTTTTTTTTAAACAATTTGAGTCAAAAAAAAATACACATATTCAGCCATTAGGCTTTTAGAAAAGTTTGGCACATAGTCTGACTTTTTGCCCTCAAAGACAAATTATTTGTCTTCAGAGCCATCAATTTTAGAGACTGATACTCCATTGTCCTTTTTTAAAAAGGTGTTCAGCTCAAAGCAACAAACAAGTGAAAGTGAAAGAGCAAACATTAAATAATGAGCCTGTAAAAGGAATATCTGCCAAATTTGTCTACTGGATGCTGGAAGGCTGCTGAAACTTGAAACTGCTGTTATTTTCCTTGCAGAGAAGCAACTCTTCAGGTCTTCTGACAATGCAGAGGCCTCAAGACTACATTTCTGGAACTGTTACAGAAAAGTCTTGTAACTAAAATGAATGTGTTCAATTTTTATTTTTCTTTAAGGGCTGAAGAAAGCCAATTTGGTTTACTGTAATAAAAGAGAGTACTGAGAGGCGCTGAAAAAACTCTTCCAGCTGCCTGCTTGCTGAGAAATGTAACCTTCCTAAATCCTACCTTCAGGTTGAAGCTGACAGGAAAATCTGTGGAAAATTTACCATTTTATCTAGGGAGCTGCAGCAGTGCAGTGGAATATAATAGATTTCTGTATGAATTTACAGCACATCAGCCGTCAGAGATAGATAACTTCATACAAGTCCAGCAAGCTTGATTATTCATTGTGTCTGAAGCACAAGAGGGCGACAAGCGAGACAAGTACAGATCTTGTTCTTTAAGTGACTTGTGCCGACTTGGTTTTCTTCCTTTGAATGTTGAATCAAGGAGACAACTTCCAGGTCCCAACTACAGGATTTTTAGAAGGTGGGTTGACAGAAGAGTTCACATGTCTCACAGTTAGAGATTAGCCTGAGGTTGAAAGATTTCCCTTGGTCAAACCAGCAGTAAACGGATACCTACTTGCAAAAGCAGGAGAAAAAAAAGCAACTGCATGAGACAAAAACTACTTTTCTTTTCATTCTGTTCTGTGTTACAGAAATTGGTGTGGCCCCTGCAACACTGTCTGGATAAAGTATTTGGGATGAGGTGAAGTTCTGATTCCCTGAAAGTTTTCTTTGTATTATAGTTTAACCCATATTGTGGCTGAAATCTCCTTGGCTTAGTTATAAGCTGTAAAATTCTGCTTCTAAAAAGCAATCTGTAGGATTTTGTCCTTCCCTTGCTATTTGGAGAATCAAAACAATTCAGATTTAATATTTTTCAAACATGTTGGCTACTATGATGTATAAGAGAGATTGAGTTGTTTTCCTTTAAGTTGTAACAAAGGAAGATTATAAGGAACTACAGAAATACAAAAGAAGCTACTTCTGTGTGGAATGTCAGAAGCTTTACTGCATAGACATAGGCACTAAACTGTTTTATTTCTTTATGTCTCTGGACTGCTGTACACTTGGAAAAAATAAGAATCTTCTCTGGTCGAAATTTTCTGGGGAAGTATGTTGTGGAATGCTCTAAACTGAAACCTTGTTTGGCAGTAAGTTTGACGATATTTTACAAATCACTGATGAAAACAGTCATTCTGAATGTCTATGAAATTAGCCCTTTTTCTAGTTCATTTTGTTTTGAATAACATTTAAGCTCAAAGTATATTTTAATGTTTGTAATGAACTAGACCTTTATATGATATATTAAGGTGTGAAAGAGATATCTAGTATGAAAATTTTCAAAATCCCCGAATTCATTCTGCTTGAGTTGCTTAGAAAATTCCAGGTTAGCTATTTTGTTTCTAGAAAAAAAAATACAGAAAAAATAATACAGAAAAAAATACAGAAAAATAATCAGCTCTTTATAGGCAGTGTTTCCAGTCATCAGAAGTCCTGCTGAAATGTTGTACCACATTGAGGAAAAGTGATAACAGCTTACCCACTGCTGTGACTTTAACCAAAATCAGACACACTAGCACCAACTGAATCAATCATTGTTATTCAAAAAAACACTTCACTGATACAGTTTAAACTTATTGGAGACAATGATGCTTAAGCACAGGCTCATGTTCTTTCCTACTAGAGATCTATATATCTCTATTTATTCTTTGATTACAATTTTAACATACAATCAGGCAAAAAAAGTAGTTAAAAGTAACATATGCTCTTAATATGAGTATTGCTTTTACTCAATATGCATTATTGCTTTGACAGTGATTTTAAAGGATAAGAATGAATCATGTTGAAGAAATGGGATTACAGAAGATGAGAGTATCTGTTTAAAGAGTAATCATTTGAAGTTATCACACTTGAAGGTGCTGTGATGACAGTAATAAGAAGGAAGATTTATTTGGATGAAAAGTCTGGTGTAATCCTTAAATGGTGAGGAATTTACTTTTGGTACTTTTATAGTTAACCTGGAGAGGAAATATGAGTATCAGAAGCAAATCCACATTGTTTGTAGGTTGAATTAAGTTCTTATTTTACTCCTTCTTTTATTAACTTTTTACAGTTATGAGTGATGCTTCAAGAATTCTTCAAGAACCATTTACTAGAAGAACTTGTAAATATGGATAAATGTCCTTATTTGAATGAAGGAGATGGGGAAATATATCCACTTCATGGCTGTGTAGCTGAAGAACTGAGGTCAACTCACTTATCTTTTGTTCTGAAGTGGGTGACATTCTTAATTTTCAGCATTTCTGAGCATTTTGGTTTAGGAAACCACAAAAAATTTCCTATCTTCAAAATCCTCTCGGGACTTATTTGTGCAGTGATCAATTGCAGGGTAAATGCAGGTCTATATGTCCCCTACAGACAGAATATTTGTTTCTAAATATCCAAAAATGCTAAAATCTATACTGTTTCAATAAGGTCATCATGCATTTATTCAATGCCAAAATGCTCTGTCCTTTATTTGAATGTTTGACTGCATCGTTCTTCCTAATTTAGAGTCCTTGATTGTGATCCTACAGATAGTAAATGAACCAGTCTTAGTCACTGTTCTATTTAACCATCTTGTTCAAATGCCAAGTGTGCAAGGTAAGTCATCTAGTTAATTGGAAGTTTGATAACATAATGTAGCATCGTTGACATCAGAGATCAGATAAAATCTTTTATGTGTCATTGGCTCACAAGAGTCTGCCTGGGCGGATGGAGTTGATTTTAGAAGACAGACATGCTTTGCCCGGAGAGTTTCAGAGAAATATGGGCATTATTTTCAAGCTCCAGTAAAAGAGAAAGGTGTCATTTCACTGACAGCCCTAGAGAATATTTCCCTGTTCCTGCATACTTGACAGATGCCAGGAACAGATTGATATGTAGAGAAAGGCAAGGTACAAGGAAACCGTACATTAAAACTCATTAACTTTAGATAGGAAAACTCTATTGGGAGCAACTCTAGAGCATTTTTTGATGTACAGTGAATGTTTAACATTCTAAATATATGTACTTTTTAATGTGTTGGGACTGCATTTACATATTTGGTGTAAATCTGAATGAAAATGAAAACAGTGACAAGATAAACACAAGAGAAAATGCAGCGATAAAATAAATCATTTAGAATCTGAAGGAAAATACAAGAAACATTTTTCATTATCCTAATTCTTGATCCACCAGAAACTATAAGTATGGTATTTGGAGTGGATCACTTGAATTTCCAGTCCTAATTTTCTCTGAAGGAAATATTCACTCTTGTTTATAAAATTCAAATCCGCTCTCAGTTCAACCAGAATCTTATACATTGACTCGAATTTTACCACTGGACAGAAGACAATGGACCCTTGTTATTTGACTTACCAAAGAAGTTAGTACTCTGGACAGCCAGTCCATACACATTGCTTCTCATCCCATGGAATCCTTCTCACAGACACAGCAAATTCCCATATTAAAGTTTATGATTTCCTTGATTACTTATTTATTAGGTGTAAGAAATGTACTACAAGACACATAGAGCACCAGATTATGAACACAGAAACATTGCATTTTTAATATGGAATTAAAATGACATTACATGTACCTAACTCTAATTACTTCATTATAAGAATCACTACTCTTATCCATTGAATAGGGCATGGATTTAAGTTGGTTTTAGAGAATATTGCATTTAGAAACAACACAGAGTCACAAGGGAAGGAAGATGTATGTAAAAATGATTTACATAGGGATCCTTAATTTTGGTAGTTCTTCATTTGAGCACTTGACTTTTCAACATTAATATTCTTTTAAGATAGATCTCATTAGGCATTTAATTTATATAATTTCTGTCTTGATGTAAACAAATTTGATGGTAATTTTGTAGATTAAAACAAATTTTAGAAAATAAGCAGTATATCTGAAAGAAATGTTTGAAAGAAATTCTGTTTTCAATTCAAATGAAACAATGTTTAGTGAACTGAAAAGTGGAAAGTACAAATAAATAATGGTATGCTCTTAGTATGTGAATATCTACTTATTCTGTATCTTGATGTTAACTGAAAATTTTTCTTTTAGACAGGTAAGACTTAATTGTTTTATTAGAGATATATAGGTATTAAATAATTGAAATAATCATGCATAATTCAAATAATTGCTTCCAGTAGATACCTAGTCTGATAAATATCTGATGGAAAAGTAGATTGAATACTTTTCCCCGATACGAGTATTTTTTGATTTTAAAATCATAGAACGTTGTGTTAATTTGCATAATAGCATAACTGTCACAGCAGGTTACAGGTGATGACTTTGACTCTGATGTTACCTGATGCAAAATGACCCATCTCTTATTTCAGCTTGCAAGCTGCAGCTAATGGAATGCAAACCTATACATATCGTGCAATTATAAAGATGAAAAGAACCTATCTTGAAATGTTGTAGCCAATTAATACTCATATTTCATTGTAATAAATGCAAATGCCTGGTTTAGAGACTGTGAAGGTCTGTGCTACAGAATTTTATCAAGAGCTACTTTCTGATTCTGAATAAAATCGTGTCTGGCGATCAAAACAACAGTGTTTGATTAACTTCTTGGAGTACGATGAACAACAACATTGGAAATGTCTATTACGTGTAGTTTGCTTTCTCTCTCACACACACCTTGTGTGAGGAGGAACTGAACAGGCAGGATAAAAATTAATTTGTAAGATAAATTCTTCTGTCTTAAATGCATTCACTAGATCTATGATAGAAAAGTGAAATCCTGCATTTGAAATAGCATATTATTTGATTTAAGGAGATCCTAGTTTCTGTGGTAGTTTATAGGCTCATACTGCCAGCCTTCCCTCAGAAAGATCCTTTTCCCATATGGTAAATATTTACCCCATGCTTTTCCATGGTTAGGGTTTGGAACTGGGACACAGTTTTTCAGGTACACAGGACAGACAGCATTAGAGCATCTTGGATAAGAACACTCCAGCTTGTTTATGGCTGATAAATGCTTAGAAAGAAACACCTCTATCTTCCAATGGTTCTGCGTCTCTATCAACTAATGCTGGGCTATTTCTGGTTTCCTCATTCTGTAAGGTCTTCTTTTCCATTGGCATACCTCTAAAACACCATCCCAACCCTCTGGGTTACATTGCTTTTTAGTGTCACAGACTAAGAGATACATTTTTCTTCTTCCTAACATACAGCGACAGAGGTAGAAAAATAAGGTCTGTTGTTACTGAAGTCTCTTATTTTTAGTCTTGAATAAAGAGAGGGAGGCAGAAAAGAGAAAGAAGAGGAAGCTAAGGATTGGGTAGAAAATAAGGTGGGTTTTTTCAGAACTCAAAGTTCTAATAGAATTTTGTGAAATTGCCTGCGAGGTTATTCCAAGATATAGAGAAAAAAATATTATTGTGATAAATAGAGCATTAGTTATCCAACAGAAGAGTTTAGGAAATATGAGGAATTGTATTTCCTTGATGCATTATTGACAAGGAAGTCTATTTATTGTTTAGGTGAGCATGAGAAGAAAAAACACAGAAATCCTGAAAGTTCACAGGCTTTGTGAAAATTCTAGCATGGCTTTGCAGATCTAAGTAGTCTAGATAAAATTGTAATCATTAGCTAAATTTGGGTAACTTAAATGACTGAGGAAAGGTTTCAATAACTTTTGAAACCTGTTCAAGCCTACATTTGAAACTGAAGAAGTAAACAAACTATAGGCTCTGACACAATTTCTTCTATGTTATCTTCAATTTGCACTTCATTATCCATATCTCTTGCCTAGGCATGTAGACACTATTATTTTCTAGGAAATCCTGAAACTATATTATGTTTTGGATGCAGTTGTCAGGAAACTCAGAGAAGGTAACTAATTTGGAGCAACCTAGTCTCCTATAATATTGCCGGACAGAGTGAGAAGTAGCTGTATGGTAAATGAAATTCAGAAGATTCTTAAGGTCTCTGGACCTCTGCACAAAGTATTTATTTTTTTAAACATAATTACAGTTGTATTTAATGAAGCAGCAGAACTGTAAAGCTGTCAGGAAATGCTGTGGCAACAACATTTCTTGAAGGAGCATATTAAATAGTAATGATGTCAAACGTCTGAAAGAGTGAGCAGACCTTGCATGCATAGTTTTCTACTCATATGAAATTAAAAAGGAGTTGGAGTGTTGCCAGTTGACTGACTATAGGGAAGAAAAGAGACCTACAATAAGCAACAGTTGTAGTTACAATATTTGCTGAAACGAACAGACTTTAAATAATAATGAAAGCAACCATCTAAAAATACTGGCAGACTATATGGAACAGCTGAGCTAAAGAATCTGCAACAAAGCTTAAAACAAATAAAAAAAAAGGAGCTGGTATATAGCCAATATGCTGCTGAAGAATACAGAGCTCCATAGGAGACTAAATGGCAAGATCAATATCAGACAAGTATTTGCAAAACAAAAAGTGTGAATGGAAAAGAGTTAATTCTAGGCTGTGTAAAAACCAAAATCTTCACTGGTAAAGTGATCCTTTCAAAGAAGAACATATTTAAGTAGAGTTCTAAAGATTTTTATTTTCTTGCAATTATTTGATTACAAAAATATGTGAGCAAGGAAGACATTTGTTAACACATTGAAATGCAGCATGGTGATGATTTTGTACAAAGATCTTACATGAAATTATTTTTAAAATTTATGGAATAATTTAAATTTTCTTCTCGCCAAGATAACCTTATTATCTTTACGCTAAAGAACTGAGATCTAATAACCAATAACACTTGGATCTCAAACTTGCTTGTAAAAATTAAAAGAGAAACTCAAGAAATAGGATTAGCCAAGGATTTTTTAAAAGATTCCGTATGAATATGTTCAATGGAGGTGTTGATTAAGTGCTATGCCTTTTTGGCCTTTATTCTATATATTCTTTAGCAGTGTATTAGGCTATCATAGCCACTGAAAGGGGAAAAAAAATCTTATTTTTTTTGGAATAAAAAGGACGGATAAATTTATTAAAATGACTAGGATTTGACTGATGACAACACAACTAATTGCTATGAGGCTTCATGATTACATTCAGAATATACACATATTAAAGAAATTATGTGTTCACGGTTAAAATGGAAATGAGGATTTGAAATGGACATTGGAGTGCAAAATCTAGAACTTCTCAGTTCCTGCTTTTCTGTTGTGTAGTAATGGAAGTGCTTAAATATAGTCAGTGCTTTCAAAAACAATTGACTGTTCCCAGAAGCTAAGTGTCCTGTTCTGGACATATCTCCACCTTGGTGTGTTCCTCAGTGTCACAGTTCAGTTCACTGGCTCTCAGCTTTTTTCCACAAGAGCTGACTGTGGAGTCCAATGTACTAAGTGTCCCCAGAGAGGTGAACAATGTTTCTGACCCTGGGAGAGAACTGGCTTCCTTTAAGATATTTGTCAATAGTAGCACTTGTATATCTCTATTTGCAGATAATATTTAAATATTTTTGGACCTGAGACAGGACAACCACACAAAAAAAAGGACCACTCATCTAAGATATGAAGATATTTAGCTTCCAAGATCGGGTCTGACAAAAACCTAAATCAAAACGTTTCCTGACTATATGGAGGAACTTGTTTCTAATCTTGGCCCCCTGGACTTTGAGCAGTCCAGTATTATCCACCTCTCTTTATTCTACGTATTGCAGAATGAGCCTTAGGATTTGGGGGTTTAGAGTGCTGAAACCTGCGATACGTTAAGTTTCCTTTGTAATCTGTTTTTTGCTATGTCGTGCCCCGATCCATGAGCTACACACTTGGGTCTGGGCCTTCTTTCGACCTTCACAGTCAAAGAAGGTGGTTTGATTACATGTGAGACGATCCAGAGGCCAACAAGGTGACTCTCAGGGTGAAATCCAAGCAGCAAAATTTATTCTGTCTTTGACCAAAATAAACAGACAAAAAAACTCAGGTGCACACTCTGACTGTGCAAAAACTCGGGGGGAGGGGTTGCAACTTCCTAAAGTTGTGGAAACAGATTTCAATCTTGTCAGATTAAAATCTGATCACTGAATACAGCCAAGGTCACTCAGATTTGATCCAACACACACTGATACCAGTCAAGAAAAGACAGTAAGATAAGTGAGTCCGGGGAGGAGAGAGAGAAGGGAAAAGGAAAAATCTCCACTTCAACGAGCAACAGCAGTTCTTTGGGAACAAGTGGTCTCTCCGGCAGCAGCTGATGGGCGAACGCACTGCATGGCTCCTTGCAAGTTCTTTTGTAAGGCCAGGCCATGACCCATCAGCACGTAGTGGTCTTTCCATGTGTATGTGCAGAAGCTCCTTCAGGAGGGTCTGGCCAGGGCAGTCAGGTGGAGCAAGAGTAAAAGGAGGGAGGAGGTAGCGCCCACTGCTGCAACTCCACCACCACCATAGCAGCCATTTCAGGACCAAGATCTTGGCCAGACAACGAGTCGGGAGAGTGCCCTGCACCTGCTATTCATTGCCACCACAACAAACAAGGCCCTCAGATGCAGTTATGCAACCCTCAGACAATAGAAATATTTAAGGCTATTAATACTATTAATATTAATCTGAGCGTACTTTGAAACAATTAGGTGTCTCTACCCTGCCTGTATACTAGTTGTATGTATGTCTATGCATATGTATAAACAAACATGCATGTAGACCAAACTCTTCTATGATCTGAATTCATCAGAATGGACCCAAGGGGGAATCTGTTTTGAGAGGCTCTACATTACATGGCCCTGAAGATCAGCCTGAGGTACTGAACATAACTAGTGGGAAGTCCACAGTACTCCTTGACTGATTTAGAATCTGTCTTTACAGGCAGTCAAACCTGATATCCTTTAAATGCTTATCTTCTACAATAAGTTGTTCCATACACCTTTTTTCCCCCCCATTTACAAGGTTAAATGATGCATAAAGCAAAGGATATAAAAAGAAAATTCCATGTTTGAGTCCTCTACTAGAAGTCAAACTGCCTCTGAAAACCTTAAAATTATTCACAAAACCTTCTGAAGGTTATGATAGACCTCCTGCTTCTTTGTTCTCGGTGGTGGTAAAAGCTGGACTCATGCCCAGTATCGGGAACATAGTGTAAATAGCATTGCTATAGATTGTTAGTGGGTTGTTCAAAGCATCAGATGGCTAGAATATGTTATTATCAACAAGCTGTTTACTGGCCAATCAATTACAAACTCTGATGGTGCACTAGGCATTTTATTGTAAGCTAGCCAAAAGGATGGAGGAAACATATGTCAATCTCTCTGTTACTTTAAGGGGCAAATTCTGCTCCTCTAATGCTTCAGTATTTTCCAAAATCTTCCAGAACAGAACCACACAGATGTTAGTACAGAAGGCTAAGATCTTCAGGAGTGCTGTGGGAACCACTAGGACAATGTAGTTTTCAGATATTTGGGGAACTTTATGTCAACATACATTTGCATAATAAGAGTACAGCTGAGGCATCTGTGGGCAGCCCTCCTGTTAAAGGGGTTTTGAATGCGTAAGTTTCTCAGTTTGTGTGCGATATAGAAACATTTGGGTTGGCTGTTTTTTGGCTTTTACATTTGTATTAGTTCTTACATGAGGTCAAGTTCTGAGTCTTTTGTTCTTTCTCTATGTTTATTTTCCCAAAGTCTATAAAACTGAATGTCTGTTATCTGTAATCCCAAACTGCAAAATACTATCCATAATCAGATGCTTCAGGAGGAAATTTTCCATTTTAGCTAGAGAAAAATATATCTGTTTGCTCACAGTACCTAATCAATAATGCATCATTGGAAGGATATTTTTTTCACCTCTGCTACTTAGAATTCCCTCCTGTTTTGGTTTGGGTTTTTTTTTTTTTTTTTTTTTTCTGGAGAAGATTTGGTTGCAATGGGGAACAGGACTTAAAGAAGCAGAACAGAGTAATCATGATAAGAAAAAAGTCAACTTTCTTTGGAAAAATCTAGGGTTATATTGGTGGCAAGAAGTTATATATGTCTTATTTGAAGGCCTCTTGGACAACGACTAAACGTGCAGTCATTCTATATGACTGTTTATGCCACAGTATCTTAGGGGCTTGCAGGCAGTATTGGCAGTCATTGGAGTTTCTTACGTGGTAAAATTCAATCAGAGGTGATGAAAACTGATATTTTGAGTTCAAAAGGAGGAGAGAAAACTTTGCCTTTGAAATCCCATTAATTATTACATAAGATCTCATGGGATAAAAAAAAGAAATATTTGAAAGTGTTCATTCTTCAGAAACATACACTGAAAAAGGCTACATTAAGTGGAGGTTTAAGCAGGCAAAGGGATCTTTCTTTCTACCTTCATTTGGCTCCAAAACTAGTAATGTACTAAGGCTAAAAAAAGTATAAAAGGGAAAGAATAAGAATGAGAAATGTATGATGCTTATATTCCAAAACTATCTGGCTTAAAATGTCAGAAAAGTTCAATAACTTCTTACTGATTGTTCCCTTTAGGTAGTTTTTTGCCACTTTCTATGAAGGTGAGCATTAAGTCACTCTGCAAGTCATTCTTGGAAATAAGTCTGGTCTACGTTGAATACATCACAACAAGAAACTAGAAACCAAGGACTGCCTATATTTGAAAGAAAGAAAGGCTACCACCTGTGGAGATGATGAGCTCTGGAAGAAAAATAACAAAAACACAAGCATACCTGCTTTACACTGAAAAATACTAATGAATATGTCTTAGAATGAAAAAATTCAAATCCTTGTCCAAAACTCCCAAGTTAGATTTTTTTTTTCTTTTTTTAATTTGGACAAGAAGAAGCTAAGATTCCCAATTTTTTTTTTCATTAAAAATGGCATGACATAATTCTCCAGGTCTCCATTTGTTTGTGAATCAGCACTGTTCTGTTGGCTCCAGTAGAGCAATGCCAGCAAGACTAGAAAGGCTGGACCAAAGCAACAGAAAAATCACTACCACTTTAAACCACATATCAGCAATGCATAATTTTGAAATATGCACCTTATCTTAATGAGATGCTTTTTGTCAGAATAAAGCTGATCAAATTGATTTAAATACATCTTGAGGAGGAAGGAGGATATGAAAATTGTTGAGCATCAAAATGCATTTTTCTGAAAAAAGTAGAAACAAATTTTAGCTACAGTCTTTACAAACAAATCAAATAAAATATATAACACAAGTGGCTCCAATCATACTTACGAACAAGTGTCTATTAGCATATACAAGCCACACCCTGTGATCTGTCAAAGATGTGTTTCTTTCAAATATATTTTTTTTTCCCCCAGGAATTATAATAGGGATGGATATATGTTGGGGTTTCAAAAATACATACATTTTAAACATGTAGGATTGTACATGAGATAGGAAGATGGAGAAGCAGGACTGGGTTTGAAGGCCAGCTTTACAAGAAACATTTGTTATTCTGAAAGACCCCAGACAGTTTATCTATGAGATTGAATGCCTGATGCAGAATATTTAGTGTGACTGCTCAGACTACCCTTTTCTGAATGGTTACATTTTCACTGATGTCATCACCTTCTTCAGATGAATTGGAACACATAAAATCATTCAAGGGTGAAGGATGGAAAAGCAGGGAGTTGGTGAGGGTTAGTGGAGCAAGTTATTAAACAAATGGTAACAGGACTCTGAAACAATGGAAAAAGAGGCAACGGATAGTGACATGTGGACTGCTGATGGTCCCAGAGCCACAGAGGTGTTCAGGAGTGGGAGGAGGGCAGTTATTTGTGCAGCTGATGGAAGCTGAGGAAGTACTATTAGCATTCCTAGCTTATAAGTCACTTCAGAAATATGCACAGACCAGCCCTGGCGCTTGATGTAAGTATCTCTGAAGTAGACGGTGTTTGATCTTTTGTATTCTGTGAGACTTCTTATCAAAAGAAAATGGACTTGACTGGCATCTCTTCTCCTCCTTTTGCTTCAAATTTTAAATGATAATTGCTACAGGCCATGCAAGATTTTAAAGGTGGGATACATGTTCTAAATTTCCTTTTATCCCTATCTTTATTACGACTCTGACAAAAATTTGAGGCACTGTGCAAAACAGATGTCAACATGCCCATAAGCAGAAGATACCTTACACTGAGCAGCAACTTTTAGTCTAGTAAAAGAGTAGGGCAGATGCATGAGCAAACTACTGCTAACACTATGCAGCTCTGATTTTCTTCTTCAACAGTTAGATGTTAATTAATGCTATTGAGAGGTTTTCAAATTGAAATCAATGAGAGTTTCATTATTCAATTCAATAGGAGTGGGATGAAGCTCTAACTAGTAAATGGAGCAATGAAAATCTAAGAAAACAAGAGGCATGCTAATGTGTGTTTTGTTTAAAAATTCTCAGTTTCATTGGCTCTGTTTAACAAGCGATAGAAGGCAACGTGCTTCGGAGGGTGTGAAAGTATGTATTTCTCATGGGAATAGAGGATCATACACCTTTCCACTAATCCTGAATGGAGACAAAACTAGGGGAACATAATTTAGCCTGTATGAAGAAGGTGTTGGAACAAGTGCCTTTTAAAGTAAAAACAAAACAAAACAAAACAAAAAAAAAACAAAAAAAAAAAAAAAAAAAACAAAAAAAACCCCCCAAAGAACAGCAAACCAAAAAGCCAAAAAATAACAAACCCAGAAAGGGGCATTAAGTGTTTGGTACATTTTACCAGCTTGGGTTTTTGGAACTGTTAAATACAAATAGAATGAATAATTTAATATTTTACACAGTATGTGCATCTTGCACCACTGAGTTTTTGGAACAATTTCACATAGAGAAAATGTAGTGGGTGCTTACCTTGCTGTTCTGTAATTTTGCTTTGTCCTTATTTCAATTACATTTCAAAGCAAATACTCTTCCTAGTTGTGAGGTGAATTTCACTCTGCTGAGCTAGAGAGGGCTCTTTTCTTATTGCTTCTTTGTTTTGGAAACTCAAAATATGAGATGTGGGGAACAGAAGGAATATTTTTAATGATCTTGAGTTAAATGAAGCCCTTTCCTCTGTTTATTCTTCTATCCAGACTCATTGGTGCATAAACTGTTTTACTTCCCCCCAGGACAGAATAAACACAGCAGTGAAGGTGTGTTTACAGATGCTTTGTCTGGCAATAGCCACCCCAAATCTCTCATTTCTCATATCCTGCAGATGTTTTCTGCTCCTCCTCTTCACATTTACACAATATCCACCTTCAAACAAAATGTTCTTTACAGAACTTCATGAAAAATTGCACCTTGGATACTGTGTTCAGTTTTGGGCCCCTCATTACGAGAAAGACATTGAGGTCCTGGAATGTGTCCAGAGAGGAGCGGCAAAACTGGTGAAGGGTCTGGAAAACAAGTCTTATGAGGAATGGCTGTGGAAACTGGGATTGTTTAGCCTGGAGAAGAGGAGGCTGAGGGGAGACCTTTTTGCTCTCTTCAACTACCTAAAAGGAGGTTGCAGAGAGGTGGGTGCTGGTCTCTTCTCTCGAGTTACAAGTGATAGGACAAGAAGGAATGACGTCAAGCTGCATCAGGGGAAGTTTAGATTGGACATTAGGAAAAATTTCTTCACAGAAAGGGTTGTCATGCACTTGAATAGGCTGCCCAGGGCGGTGGTTGAGTCACCATCCTTGGAGATGTTTAAAAGGCAGGTAGATGAGGTGCTTCGGGACATGACTTGGTAGTAGACAGGTACAGTTGGAGTTGATGATCTCTAAGGTCTTTTCCAACCTAATGATTCTATGATATGATTCATGAAGGTGTGAAGCCAATCTGCTTCAGAGAGCAGTTGTTCTAATTCCTAAGTTTTCTTTCTGCATCAGAGCAGACCAAGACGTACATCAATACCTTCTGAATCCTGATTATTAGGGGAACAAAACCCAATATCATGGACTGCATGCAAGAGAGGTACAGAATACCCTAAATGGGATCTGAGGGCAGGGTTTAGACCTAGATAGATCAGTGGGAGACATTTGTCTTTCTCAAAGGGGCCACTAACTCACTACAATGCATTAGAAGCAGGCAAAAAACAAAGACCTGTTGCCTTGCAGGACTAATGAATCAGTTATCAGTTCTACCAAACTTCAGTACTGGTAAAAAGCTCAAATATTGCAAAAATGTGATTGTATTAAATGTTGCATTTAAGTTTTTTGAACCAAAATAAAAATATCTTTCCTTCAAAAAAACATAGACCATTAAGAGAAAATTACTTAAATAGCAATGAAAATTTTAGAAATTATAAAAACCTGAATGTTCTGATTTACCTAAACCAATGTTCTTCTGCGTGTTTTTATTTTTACAGACATTTCTGAATGATGACTCTTTCATGATAATATCAGATTAAAAATTCTCTGCAGGTCTTAAAAATCTCTGTGGACAGGAATGACTATTTTCATCTCTGCTCAGCCATCAGTATTCTAAAAGCTTTTATTTTTCATGTATGCAAGCATGCTTTCCAGTGGCAAGGTTAAGTCCATTAACCTATTGTTGAGATTATTTGAGACAAGGACAAAACAAGAAACTGCAGTGGTTTCCACGGTTTTAAAGAACTCTAAACTGTTTCTATCCCAAAGCACATCTGCTTATGTCTGCATTTTTATTCAGAATAAATCATTATACTTTAAAAACCACTGTATTTGGGTAATGTTTGTATATTTTTTCTGCCTGAAAAATGGTTGAACCAGAGAAAATGATGCTATTAATATTTGTCTCATTACTACTCCAGGACCTATGAGTACTACTGTTTTAATCACTGAGAGTTCTAAATGAGTGACTTGACTGACACCAGGACAAAAATTCCTACTCTTTTTTGTCTCCAATTTAGCATCAAAACTCTTCTATTCTGCCACAGCAGTTTTCCAAAGCTTACTTTTTGGTACCTGTAAGGCATCAGTGTAAACTCTATTAGGTGTAAGCACTGAGCTAGAGTGGTACTGGATGTTAGCCCTCCATGTCTGAATAGCAGAGAGCAATCAGGTTTATGTTTACAAGTTGTATTAAGTGCATGCTTTTTGCCTGGCCAAGCCCCTCACCTGCTTCTTTTGCACCTGCAGTTGGACATTTTTCTCCCGCCTGGAAGATATTGACTACGAATTGTCCAACTTAAACTAAGGCATAACATTTTACCTTCTAGTTGCATGAGTAGAGTGTAGGCTCAGCAGAACAGCAGTGCTATAAACTGCTGTTCATCTGATACCAACACCTCATGCCAATGGCAGACTCAGTGGACAACAGTTGTCATAGCTTTTGCCTCCCAGATGGGATCTGTGCTTTGCTATGGTTTAAATTAGTAAACTTACCAAACGAAAGTCCAGGAATAAGATGTTTTTAACGAATGATTAATGAGTAGACAGGGACTGATCCAGACAGGCTTTTGAAAAGTCTTGATCCAGACAAAGTGAATACAAGAGTAGAAAGGAACAAAAGCACTTAGTGATGAAAACTGACTACTGTTAATATGTGTTTGGAGAAAGCCGTTGGATAGGAAAGTCCAGTACGGAGGCTCAATTCATGTGTAATTGCACTTGCAGATGATAGAGGGATGAGCATGCGGCTGCTACTCTTCCAAAGCCATTAGCTGCTTTGAGACCCTGTTGGAAAAGCAGCTGACAGGAAGGAGAGCAGGGCTGCAACAGTAGAATTGACTACTTAAAACACACATAGTGGGATGCGTATTGACCATGCTGTTTTCACTAGAGGCAGGCGAGTAGTTTTCTTTTCAGCTATCAGTCCAGCTGGTTACAGTGGTGACAATCCATTGTTAACAGAGGTAACAAGATGAATTATTTTTGGACTCAAAGTATCTGAAATAATAAAAGCCATAAATAGTCTGACAGTCAGTGTCCTGCTATTTAATACAAATTCTATCTTCTAAAGTGACTTTAGCATTTATTGTTTGGCAGGTTATGATAAGGGTCTTCATGGGATGTATTTGTGAGAATTCAATTAGCTTGTGTTGTGAGCTAACACCATTTGCATGGTAATAAAATATTTTTTCAACAAAGTGTTGAAGGAAAACACACTAATTAGTTTTTTGAACAGCACCTGATATTCACAGGGTCCAATAGTGGTATTGGCTAACTGCCTGCATGACTGATGCCCCTTTTTTAGAACTGGCCAGCCTTTTTTTTTGTCTAGGAGCTTATGAGAAAAATGAGCAAACAGAAAACTCCCTGTTCCCACAAAAGCTTCTTAAAATGATACAAAGCCAATTTAACAATATTTGCCAGTTATACTTGCCCTTCCTCTTTCTGGATCCCTTCTGCTGCCTCCTCTTTCTTTGCTATATCAAATGTTTTTTCTTTTTACTGTTATGGACCTAGATTACTTTTCTTCCTCTATTATTTCTTGTTCTGTATGAAAAGATGACTCCTGCCTTCTAGTATCCCCCTATGATCCTCCATGCACTATTCACCTGTTCTGCAGGAATCACCATGGCAGCAGAACAGCTGCCAATAGGCTGATCTCTCCTTTATCCATGCAAGTGCCCTCCAAATTGCTGACCAGTGAGAGAAAAGGAGTTATAACAAAAGATGGGCTGGCACAGGTTACTTCCCTGCTGGGGTTCCTGAGAGTAGCACAATTGTATTTAGCTTTTCCTTAGGCAAGATGGGCAGGTGCCAACCTGCTCCACAATAAATAATACAGTAGAATAAATAAAGACAAAATATTCTTTCAACTGCCATCACTTGCTTGGAAAAAAAAAAAAAAAAGGAAATTTCATCTTCTGGTCAGATTTTGGTCAGATTTGATCCCACAGTGCTTCTAACAGCTTTGTCCACTCTTCCCTCCTCTATGATTTTTGAAAACTTTTTATTCACAAAAGTTCTCACAAACTTCATGCATTCAATCTGAGGGAAACTGTCATGCTAGAAATGGCTGCCCTGTCATTTTTTTACTACTTTTTCTTTGTAAATATTTCTATCTTACAAGTAGGAAATAGCCAAGAACAAGGTAACCGATGAAGAATCTGTGATAGCTGTATTGAGTTACCTACAGTAGAAGTTTTGCAGCTTCATCAGAACAGGCATCTTTTGCACAAGTGACATTTATGTTACCTCACCATTGTTGATTGCTTTGTAGATGGTATCCTCCCATGTGAGGACAGGCTGAGAGATATGGGGTTGTTCAGCCTGGAGAGAAAAAGGCTCAGAGGAGACCTTACAGTGACCTTCCAGTACCTGAAGGGGCTACAAGAAAGATGGGGATGGACTGTTTATGAAGGCTTGTAGTGATAGGATGAGAGGGAATGGGTATAAACTGGAGAGGGGCAGATTTAGTCTAGGCATAAGAAAGAATTTCTTCACCATGAGAGTGGTGAGGCACTAGAATAGTTTGCCCAGAGAAGCTGTGGATGCCCCCTCCCTGGAGGCATTCAGGGCCAGGTTGGATGGGGCCTTGGGCAGCCTGATCTAGTGGTACGTACCCCTGCCCATGGCATAGGGGTTGGAACTAGATGATCTTTAAGGTTGCTTCCAACTCAAACTATTCTATGATTCTATGATTCATGGAAGAAAGACACTGAAAGGCACTGCGAGAAGACACAGTCATGCTCTGACAGACCTGATCTAAGGCAGTCCTGCCTTCATAACCGGATTCCACAAAACAAAAGGTGCAGCCACCTTGGACACCTCAGAAGGATTTCCTGTTACTACAGAAGATCTTTTGAACACAATGGTGCATACAACTGCAAGGGGAAAGGATATTTGCTATAATTAGGTATTATTTGAAGATTTGAGGTAAATGAAAGCTTGGGTTATTGGCTCTTAGCTGAGCTTTGAGTGCCCTCACAAGGCACTGCCCACAGTCAGTTCAGCTACTATTGTTTAGCTGATGGCATTTACTGGTTGTCTTTACCTCCTGTGCTTATCCTTAACCCATATAACATTATCTCCACCAGCTCTCCTGGCTGGGAGAAAAGAAATGATTTCTCCATTCATCTGGTAGACTAAGATAAAGAATCCTTTTTTTCCTATGGAATAGAGAACATTGTTGCTTTTATTGTTTCCATCATGCACTGATAGAATAGTACTTCTAGACTAGTTACCATTTTAACCTACTCTAAGAATACTGTAAGGACCCCTCCAGTATAAAAAGAATGCAATTGTGGCTGAATTAAATACCAAGCCTATGGGGGAAGAGTCAGTCCTTGCTGAAGTGCTTCTTGCTGCAAACACTGTGAGAAAAGCTCCAAAGCCTGGCTGCTGCCAGAAAGGTAGGCACAGACATCTGTGTATGAGTTATTCCAGTGAGGATGCAGCAGCTCAGACAGCTGCCAGACAAGCTACCCACAAGTTGTTTGACTTTGAGTAGTGGTATTAGGAGATTGATCAGGGAAAGAGAGTTCATAGCACAATGGGAAATGTTGCTTTTATTATAGTTGTCACAATATTACTGTTTTTGCACTTATTTTATCTTTAGTGTGTGCATTGTCTATTATGTAATTGCTGCAATAGCAGAAGGTCAATAATACCTGATGCATTTTCTGAGATGGAAATCCCTTCAGTCCCTAAAAACGCCTAAGTCAGTATATTTTTTATGATAGTTTGGGGATAAATAAGCAGGCATAAGGCATAGTATATCCTTTCTCATCTGTGGTATCCAGGCAGGGTCTAGGGCAGCTGTGCTATTCTAGAAAATCAGGCAAATCCTCTCTTGATTCTTTCACTTGGTGAGCCCTACCATCAAATCCCAGATCTTCTAGCCCTCTTTCAGAGTTAGGATATATCCGTGATACGTTTAATAAAAGTGGAATAGGGGAGCAGGGAGGTTTCTACTAAGAGGAATTTCAACCTTTTTATTTCATTACTAAATAACTGATACTGTCATTTCCAAGTACTCCAAAATGGCATTTTTTCTTAATGTTTCACCCATAAAACTTGATTTTTTTTTTCATTTTTTACTTTAAAGCCCTAGTCGCATAAGCTGTTTTACACATTCATATCTATGTGTAGACCTGATAAACGACTGGAAATTTTACAGCTACTCACAGCTTCTCTCTTTCACTTGATTTTTTTTTCAAAATAATAGGAAGAAAAATGTCATTGTCCTGACAAGCTCGTTCAAGCACAGGTTTCTGTCTGTAATTTGCCATTATTAATTCGAGCATTCTTTTCTCACACAGAAAAAGGCTGAAATTGAATTTAAGTACTTTCTGCATCTTGAAATAAGTCAGGTGAAAAAAAACATATATCTACACCATATGTTCACTTTATTTAGTAAGCTGGTGATCCAGTTTGTGCAAATGAAGACTACAAAGGATTGTGAATAATGGAGAAAATGTGTGTTCATCTGTCCAAAGCATGATGCGTTATTTTTATTCAAGATTTATAAAATCACCAAGACTACAGCAAGAAAATGAAGGAAAAATCAGAGCCATGCATAATTTTGATTTTAAAAAGAATAAGAAATTATAGAGCTTTTTTTTGTCCACACTTAGAAGATGGCAAGTTTCACAATGGGGACTTTGATGAATTTTTTGGAGTTAAATTTCTTACTGAAAGCCAAGCTAATAAAAGTGGATGTAGTACCCTTGCTGGCAGGGTTATTATGTTGCTGTCTAAAATCCCAGAGAAGAAAATTTCAGGAGCGTGAGGAGGGGCCTGTTAAATGTTTTATACAGCGACTCAGGGAGTAAAGCTACTGCAAGAATACAAAGGAACTCCCTAGCCTAGGCTTAGACTAATACAGAACTAGCCAGAAGGGACTTTTTGTCTATCTGCACTCGATTTATTTTTTGTGTTCCACAGGCATTAATGAAAACAATGAACATGGAACAGTATTACAAAAATCTTTGTAATAAACTGACTTTCACTCTACCTTAACTGGAAGATTTGTGTGATTTCATGTGATCTATTGACATATTCGAGCAACACTTCATGGCAACATGAGCTTTTGAGATAAGAGGTATTTAAATGTTGCTTCAGAATCATTTGTATAATTTTTAAAAGGTATTTGTGTTGTACCTGTGTTACTAAGTGCTGCAGATTTTACTCAGATACATGCAGATGGAAAATATCTCTTGTAAGGACACTCTCTGTGTTCTGAAGTACATTTAGAAACCTTTGTGAAGTGTGCTGTAATTATACACACACATAAACACAGCAGCAGGGTCTGAGGTCTACTGATTCTGAAGATAAAAAGGACATTAATTAAATGCCTCCCTACTCATTCCAGCCAAAGAAATGGCATAATACATCATTAAACCCAACTGATCTGTCTCTGTAATCTGATACTAGATCGAACTTGAACAACTTAAAAAAAATAATCAGCCAAACAACAAAATCGGAACAAGTGTTTATTGATGCTGAATACTGTTATTATTAATTGTAGGTTGGAGATCTTTTTAGCTAAGAGTGTGACTATTTTTGTGGAAGTGGGGAGCAGAAGCAGTTTATAGAAATGCCACCTTTAGCGTTTCAGAATCAAAACCCCATGCAAGAAACTTGCAAAGCTTAGCTTACAAAATGTGATATTTCAACTATATATGGTTGTTCATGTACATTTTTATATAAAGTAGCATTTCTGTCTAGGGAATTAGAAGGCCACTCAAGGTGCATAATCACTGAACAAGGTTACATTGTGGTACTGAAGTTACTTAGTTTTTTTACAGCATTCAAAGATTCAAGAACAGAAAGCTTTGTGGAAGAGTTATACGTTTTATTCATTAGTTTACAGTATGAACATGGTTCTAAAAATTTTCCTCTGTTTATAAAGGATTCAAGCTGCTTTAAATTACTAGGAAATTAGCTTTCTTCCAGACTGAGATGGGCACTTCTGTCTTTTTAAAATCTATTTCAGGGCTGAAAAAAGATAACTTAGTTAAAAATGAATGAATACAGAGGACGGTTTAAAGGTGAAATGGATAAGAAAGTTAATAGAAAGTGACAGAGTGACTTAGGCATAAAATAATTTTTTTTTCAAAGAGTATTTTTTATCAAAATCTAGTGCTACCGGGTGCACTCAGATTATTTCAAGTCAAATAATATTAGGTCATTGAAAAGGGAAAATAGAAACAATTTGGGTAAATTCTGCCCTTATGAGTACCTACACAGCTTATAAGGGTAGAACTCAGGAGCAGGTGTTCCTTGGCAGTACAGCGAGACTTCTCCATAAGTTAGGAAGGGAAATCAATGTGTCTAAGTTCAGGGATGAGTCAAAGCAGTGGTAAAGAGACTTTCTAATCTTGTGGTGGAGTAAAGATGATGTGTTAGGTAGAAACCCTTTCCGGAGGAGGTTTTATTCAGAAAGAAACCAACATGAAATCATATTTTGCTGCAGGCTTTCTTTCATCAAGTGTTATCTTGAAGACAAAAAATATGCTGTATGGAATGGATACTGTACATCTGAGCATTAATTATGTCTCTCTGTCATATGAAAAGGCTTATGTGATCATAGCAAAACACTTTATAATTTCCACCAAAATAACTTTTAAAATGAGAATTGATAATGCTATAAAATTGGGTTAAAGTTTTGAGAAAAGACTGGGAATAAAATAAAATTTCAAAAAGGGATTAAGCATGTAGAAAAATGCTTCTGTGGAGTGATATTATTTTAACACAAATTTAGGTGTCTATATCTACAGAGAACCTTCCCAAAAACTACAATTACAATTGCATGTAAAATATTGTTTGAATTCAGTCGAGGACTCCTCATTTCTTTTGCCTAGGAATGGAAGCATAGTGCAATACTGAATGAATTCCGTCATGCACGCTCTGCTTGGATTAGAGAATGATAAGTAATTTTATCATATTTCATTTTATATGGCAGCTTTAGCTGTAAATCCACATTTAACTAGCTAAAACAGAGCTTGGTTTTGAGAAATCAAATAAGACATTGCTTAAGCACACACCTGTCCCATTGACTCTACTGGAATTTCAGAACAATCTTGAAAGCTCGAAAGGAATTTGAGTGCTATTTTCAATAGGAAAACTCAAAATATTGATTTAAAACTTAGAAGAGGAGGGATATTTATCATTTACTAGAGCAAATGCTTAATAGCTATGAATATCAGTTTGTTGACCACATCTGGATACCTGAGTTCATGCAGCAAACTGTATATAGCTTCAAGTGTCTCAGTTTGAGTGCACTTTTTTTGGAGGAAAAATACAGAGCAAAGAAAATTGAAAGAACTAAATAGACAAATAAACTGCCTACTTTAGGTTTTTAATTTTGCTGATAAGGCTTTGAAGTTCACAGCTTATTTAGATGAATGGTGTTTGGGGAAACTGTTAGAGCACACATGATGAGATGAATGAGATGGGGACGTGTGAGTTTACACATTTGTTGATTCTACTTGGTTGGCGACATTTGTTCTCCAAAGCTGGATTGATAGGACAAAAATGTCTTTGAGTGAAAAATGTGAAATAAGACCCTGTTCTCAGGCCTTCTTTTTTCACACCTCCTTGACACTGTGAAGAGGCATAAGAGTTGGTGAAAATAACAGAGAAAATTTGGTCTCATTAATTACTGCTGAGCATATTACCTGTTCTCAAGAGTAATTCCACTGGAATCAGGGTATAAATCACTGTGCTTGGCTGTAAATGTTTTCAAGACTGAGAAGTCTTCTGAGTCTTCTGGGATATTTTGCTCTCTGTGTGTGCCAATTACACTTTTACAACTCATCTCTCTTGTGTGTGTCTTCCCAGCAGCAGCTCCCTTTCCTACAAAGTTATGCTGGCCCAGCAGACCATGGGGTGTGCCTGCTAAGCAAGATGCCAATGGGTTATCCTCAGAAAGGTCTTTTTTTTTATAAACTGGTTTTGGAGGCAGTATGTGAGTGTGCAACTAATAAAACCTCAGTTCTCCAACTCTGTCATAGGTTTATTGAGTAACTTTGCCACTACACCCATTTCCTTTCTTAGCTTATGTCTTAGATACTTGGTCCTAGAGAGGAGTGTAATATTGCTATTGGCAGAACTTGGTGAGCAGCTTCCTTCTATTTCAGTTGCATTTAAAATAAGCTCTTCAGATCCAAATTAAAATGTTGCTCCCTCTCTAGAGAAAAAAAAAAGAAAAGAGGGAAAATTCTCACAGCTACATCTGGCACTCTACAATCTCATCAGAGCACTGGAAAAATCTATTCATTATTAGGAAAATTGTCTATTGTTAATAGAGTAAGCAATGTATTCCTGTTCTCGTCTCAACTGGGAGTGAAGCTGGCTTGCCTGTTTGAACAGCGGTGACAAAAAACATTTCTTGATTGAATTCACAGAACATCTGCTTGCACAATCAATCCAGAATATCTTTATGCATAATACTATCTTGATCTGGATTGAATTATTTTTCTGCATCCTATGCCAGAAGAACTTATCATCTGTACACTGACAGCCTATCACTGCATATAATGTAAACTTGGGACGTATTCATAGAGGACAGATGCATTTTTACTTGTCTTTAACCATCTTTCTCTGGTTTTCAACTGAAACAAAATTAAAAAGTCAGAGTTTCTAACTTTATTGAATTGATATGCTTCTGGTCTGACTACAAAACCAAATTCACATTCAGGGGGAAAAGTTATTCTCAACCTTTCCTTTTTTCTTCCTTCCTTCTTTTTTTTTCCTAAAATTTTTATTATTGTTTTCATTTTATTAGGAAATCTACAAGCGATTACACAATTTACCATCAGAACAAATATGATTTCAGAAGGTTCTCTGACCATCCAGCATTTCATTGCCACAGCCTGTGATCTATGTTCTGTTTATTATATCAAAGCCTTAGTTAACTTTACAGTGAAATTTAAGAAGTAATTACTGTTATTTGAATGAAAGATAGATACTTCGAAAAAATAGAAATGTACTTGGCCACCACACCATGTAGTATTTACTAGCAATGCTCTTTTGTCATTTGGAAGATACAGAGTAGACAGGAGAACGTATTACTGAATGATCTTAGTTGTAGTACATAAGTAGCTGGTAACTGCAAGAGACAGACACCTCTCTGCACTCGCTAAAGTACAAAATGGACAGTACTTCATATTTTTGCCTCTTAACTAAATAAAGCAAGACCATTTAGAAGGAGTGCAGTCACAGACAGGTGTAAATGTGTGTACAAAGACATTGAGAAAATCAAGACCAGTACTGTGAATAAAACCTGTATTTCCTGAGTTTGTCTCTAACACTGTCTCCACTCTGTGATGCTGCCTGTAAGGTAATGAAATGTGTGTAGGTCTGCATACCTACTTTCCTTTCTTACACTTCACTGTGTGACGTGAAGGTTAAAACATTCTCAGCGGAGTTCTCAGTTGCGCACGGTCTATTATTTAGGAATATCTGCACATTTGTACAGACAGCAGAATGCTTGATTTGCAATGGGATATCAGAGCACATAAATAGCTAGTGAGATGAAAAGCACTGTCAGTGCCTGTAAATACCAGGGAAGCGTGCAATCAAGGTGACTTCATGAATGGCATAGATACACTGTTTTGCAGGTGCAGTTTTGCAAAGCCAGGTGAGGGAAAAGTCACAACACATGAATCATTTTACCTCATGAGTATAACCCTCTGTTGTCAATTCCAGTTCTGCTTGTCATCAGACAAAGACACTCAAGACAGTAAACCATTACAGCTCTGCATTCTTCTATCCCCAAGGGGGCCTTTTTAAAGAGGCAAATTGATTTTTGCCACCAGGGAGTGAGTCATGCATACAAACTAGGAGAGTACTTATGAATCCCTATATTCATTTCCCCATGGTGATTGGTAAGGTGAGCTGTTTGCTTGATTTGTTTAAGAATAGATTTTGGGAAAGAAACAAAACAAAGCTAAACACAAAACCCTAATGTTTTTAACTCCTACCTGAAGAGCACAAAATATCTATCAGCGTTCAAATAAATGTTGTCACTCCCTATGGAGGGCTGAAATTTCTGGTTTACACAGAATTGATATGATCAAATGGTTTGCCACATGTTGTGTATAGAACTTTTTTCAACAAGTCTTTACCTGGCTATTTTCAGGAAGAAAAGGGAGAAGAAAGGAGCAAAACCCAAGTAAAAGGGATTGATTCTGTCACATACATAGAGGCAACTAATGCTTTTTGAGACGCCTTAAGGTTCAAGGTGCTCACTGGAGCTGTGTAAGACCTATATCCTTTTAGAAGAGCAATTGGATCCCAGGTGGGGCACCAATTCCTACAGAATCATGTGGCTTAGGGGAGATTTGGACTCAGTCAAAGAAATTGAAAGCAGACAAGTTAAACTAAGTATATCTCTACTCAAAGACAAAAACTGAATTTGTCCTACCCTTCAAACTGAGGAATACTGGATTTGAATAATTTGCAGCAAGGGTCTTTGGGTTTGTTTCTTTCACTGTTTGCAATTATTTTTCAGTCATTTAACATATGATTTTTAAAAAAGACTGAATATCAAAGAGAATTAAATATTACATCTTTAGCTTTCAAGTCAGGTTTGTGAGCTTTCAGTACCGCAAAAAGAATGAGCAAAAAAACCCGCCACCTAAACTGACAAATCTACAGCACACGCTGAAAGTTGTACCTATTGATAGCAGATGGAACAAATTGTGCTTGTAGGGGAAAGCAGGTGGAGGCTGGAGAGAATGAAGCCTAGTTTTTGAAGGCTGTAATTGCTTTTGCTTTAGTAGTTCGTGCCATAAACTCTACTTGTCCTTGTCATCCTCCTTTCTCCCTTTTCCATCAATAATCACTGAATGCAGATAGTGTAAATATACAGAAATAATGTATTTTTACTTGTTTAATTTCCCTGCAGAGGTTCACATTCCATCCCAGGCTGCATTTAGTTTTTACACAATGTCTTTAATCACGCTGTATAAATTTTACCCAAAACTCTCCTGCCTCTCACATAAACGATTCCTCCAACAAAAGCCTAATGCATATTTCTATCCACAATTTAATCCCAACTCCCACCTGGTAAGAGTGTTTTAACTCATATTTTGAAACCTTCCTTTGCTCTACACAGTCACTGGAGTTTACCAAAAAGCTAAACTTAACGGATGCTACCCACCCATGCCTGGTCAGAGATCTCTGCACTACTCACCTGTATTGACTAAATCTTCACTTTCTAGTAGGCGCTTAAACTCTATAGCTCATGCCTACAAACCCATCTTCAGATGTCAGCCATCAGTACCTGAATCCTGTCCAAGGTGTATACAGTGTGATGTTGACTCTCAACCTTAATGCCTACAGTCAGTGGAATAAACACTGAAGCTAGTTAAAAAAAAAAAAGGGTGTATCAAAATAGGACTGAATATTTTGGGATTTGTACCTAAAATATCAATTATTACATTTCAACACATAGCATGACAGATAGAAACCTGAGCTTGTTTATCACAACTCCCAATTTATGTCTTAAATAAATGCATTAACTTATTCTCATTTGCATGTCTCCAAACTCTGAAGTCATGAATGGAAGAGGAAAAATATGCAAAATAAAGTTGACTTTAATGTATGGCTGAAATGCATATGTTAAGTAAAAATTATGAATATGTGGGCTGCAATAAAAATGTGAAAATGTCAATATGTCTTCTTCATATGTTATGTAATACATTTGTATGTATGTGTTGTACATATATACAGTCCTAGAAAAGAGTTAAAATGAGTTCTTATTCAGACTGGACACAGAAAGGCAGGTTTTGGCCCACCTAGAGGAGGTGGTTGAATGTACTGTTCATTTGTGAAAAAAAACCAAACTGCCTGGAGAAGAGCTACTCAATGGGTGTAAACCACCAGAACTCTCTTGTCTTCAGTCAAGCCCTAATGATTCATACCTACTGAGTATCTGGTCTTGGATAAACCTAAATCCAGTTTGTTGTTCACCAGCTGGCAAATACTATGCCCTCAGTGTGATACAGCCTCTGCATTTCAAATGCCTTGTTATTTTTTCATTTGCTTTAATAGGAGATGTTCTTCACAACGCAGAAATTTTCCCATGAAACAAAGTAGTAGGAAGTGGGAGATGCATATATAAACCACAAAATATTCTCTGGAAATGTAAGATTCCAGTGTCTATTTTTCATAAACTTTCTGTGGCTAACCCAGAATGCAAGCCTTCTTTTTTCTTTCTTATAGGTGTTTAATATTTATACTCTTTCCTATATTCACAATGATCTTAAACATTTTGAAATATTTAAGGATACTAAATCTCAACTAAGAGCAAAACATAAACCTGTTACAAAAGTCAAATGCAGCTTTGTAACATGAAGAAGACAGACAAAGATTTATATTTACTGGTATAATATTGGCCCTTGAGTTTAAGTAGAACTAGGAATACTTCAAAGGATGACTGACTGATGGAAAACACTGAAATGAGAAGCAGAGGAAGGCAAATAAATCTATAGACATCTATCAGTGAGTTGTTTAAAAATACAGACAAGCAAATGGGATGGAGAAAATATAGTGAGATGAAATTGGAATAGAGAGGGTGAAAAAAATCTGCTGCTGAGGCACAGAAAGGGGACAGAGGATGAAAAGTACAAAGCAGTCATGAAATTAGAAAATAATTAATGAAGAGGGAAAAATAGATGCTGCATTCTGCACAATTCATTCTTATTAGAAACATACAGCAATGATGTGATCAGGACAAAGTAGAAACCAAATCAAAACTTAAGCCCACTTTATGCCATACCTTTGGGACTTAGTATTTTTGTTTGTTTGTTTTTGGGAAAAAAAGATGCATTGTACATTTTTTATTAGGATTGGAATACAAAGAAGTGTAGTAACAATACTCCAAGGAAGGTTCTCCCCACCCTGCTCTGGTATTTCTGATACAGGTAGGAAGTACAAGAGCTATAAAAGGGAAATTGGCTACGGGATTGGAAGCAGATAATGGAAGACTAAATAATTGAAAAAAAAATTAATACTTTGTATGAAATGTATTTTTTCTCAGCTGAGATTCTAGTAGGAAATTGTGCATATTAAAAGTATGAATAGCACATTGATCAAGAATGATATGAAGAATCTGTCCCCCACGAGAGCATATGCCAGGTATATCAGCTACTCCATGCTAGCCTGGAGAAAGCCGGAAGAGGTTGCCTTGTTGATGCATGTGTTGTACTAATTCTGAATTTTTATTGTGTTTCATCTTGTAGTCTGTCCAAAAGCAACTCACTTTCTACTATGGTTGTTCAGTGAAAGTAGCCCATAGGATATCTCTTATTTACTTCTTTCCTCTCAGAAAACAAACAAACAAACCAACTCTTATATGCTTAACTGCCACTTAATTCCTGCCATCTGGTTCTTGTGATAACATGACATCTTCATATCAACTCTAAGATGATGTATTGGAAAAGTCCTGCTTTTCACAGGCCCATGCCAGGGAATGTGTATTTTATTTTTTCCCAAGAAACAATGATTCTGAGGGTTTGTGGTGGGTTGACTCTGGCCAGCAGCTAAGCACCCACTCAATCACTTGCTTACTACCCAGACCCAACAGCAGGATAGATCAGAACAAAAGATGAAAATTCATGGGTTGAGATAAAGACAGTGTATTAAATGAAGCAAAGCTGCATGCACAAGAAAAGCAAACTAGAGAATTCATTCACTGCTCTCCATCAGCAGGAAGATATTTTGGCACATCTTGGAAAGCAGGGCCACAGCATACATAACAGCTACTTGGGAAAACAAATGCCATAGCTCCAAATGTCCCTCCTTTCCTCCTCTTGTCCCTTAGCTTTTATTGCTGAACATGATGTCATATGATATGATAAATTTTGGCCAATTTGAGTCAGCTGTGCTGGCTGTTAGTGTTCCCAACCTCTTGCCCTTTCCCAGCCTACTTGCTGGGAGGACTGCATGAGAAACAGAGGGAGCCTTGATGCTGCATTGTTCAGCAAGAGCCAAATCATTGAAGTGTTGTCATCACTATTTCAGTCACATATCCAAAATATAGCACCATATGGGCTACTATGAAGAAAATCCATCCCAGTCAGAATAGTTCTCTGGATAAATACTCTTGACACTTGTGCCTATATTTTGCAAATTATTCCTATTCAAATCTGCAGGCAATTAATTTGGTTTTATTCAGATATAAATAGTTAGAGGAATAACTACGGCTTTTGACTGATTACATTTAGTAAAGACAGGTAAAAATTAGAGCCGAATTAGGAATAATTCTTTTTTTGTTGTTGTTCTTTAAGTAGAAACTTGCTTAAGTTAAAGTATAAGACCAGAAAGTGCTTTAGAGAAACAGATCTAAAATAATTCCCAGTGATTTTCTTTTGTAGCTGGAGAACATTTTCACTTCTATTTAAGCTTTATGAAAAAAAAAAAAAAAGAAGAAAGATAGATTTATTATTATGGGATAACGTATTTAATTCTAGCATCTTGCATGTTTAAGATAGATTTTTGCAGCATTCTTTAATCTAGAGAACTGCATCATCTTCTGCTTGAATAGAGACAGATTACTGAGTTTCAGTAACTAACAAGGAACCTAAATTTCAGGTCTTTGCTAAGAATACAAAAGGTTGCTGATAAATAAAGTTTCCGAATGGCATAGCTATTGTTATAAATCCTTGCAATATGTCAGTATTCCTAAATAATGGGTTATAACATTTGAACAGAATCTACAGCATTAATCTGATAATACTTCTATCTTTACACTAAATATACATATAGAACATTGGAAAAAACGGATCACATCTAAGGGGCTGGTTTGATCCTCTGAGAAGAACAACTGTAGAGAATGTCTGTGACAACATTTGTAATGGTTTAGCCCCAGCACAGCTAATTTTGGTCACCAAAACTGTACAGTTGAGCTCTCAACACCCTTCCCCCTACCCACCCCTAGGGAGAGGGAAATGAGAGGAAAAAAGACTTGCAGATTGGATACTAAAACTACAGATTTAATGAAATGATGATAATAATAATAATAATGACAGTAATTACAAAGTAATAAAATACATATAAATATATGAGATTGCACACCCACCCACTCCTTGACTATGTTACCACGTCTGTAGAACAGACGTGAGGGAATTGGTCCACAGGAAATGGACTCAGGAATGCAAGGACCTGGGATCAGGAGCAATCAGACAGATGAGGTCCGCACTGGACATTGGCCATTGCAGAAGAGGGCAGACCCTCATAGTATCTCAATTTTGTACTGAGTATGACATACATGGGATGGAATATTCTGTTTTTCAGCTTAGGATCACCTGTCCTGTTAGCCTTTCTTTGCAGGTGTGGCCTTTTTCCACCAATTTGAGTATGACCTTGGTCATACTCAATACTCAATACTACCTCCCCTCCAAGTGGTTGCACAGATAGTTACTGGCCATCCGTTGGACTTTATGTCACTGATCTCAATTTTTTGAGCTTGGCAATTCAGTTAGTGCACTCTGCTGTTCAGTTGCTTAGACTGTATTTCATTTCACCAATAAGTAAGTTATGGGAGACAATACCAAAAGACTGAAGCAGGTGCCTCATACAGAAAAAAAAAACTTTTCTTCAAATCTAAATAGAAGACAAAGGAAAAAAATGAGAGAAAAATCAAAAGAAAAGGAATTTACTGTCTCTCTATCATGCTTTGGGAGAGATTAAGTGAATTTCCTAAAATCTCTGAGGCAGTCTATAACAGAGGAAACCATGTCTCCTGAACCAGTCCTCACATTACAGAGAAACTTTTTAATTTTGTAATAATTTTTCTATTTATTACCTATTCTGCCTTTAAGCTTTTCTCATTCAACTGTATTTTGAAACTATTCTTATAACTGGCCACTCAAATCTTGCAGTCTCCACAGTCCTGGAAGAGCCTGGGTATCATTCTTGCAGCTCTCTTCCCTATCACATGCAAAATGAACTACAGTACTTGCAAAGTACTGCTGAAGTTGGAGTTACATCTGGCACCATAGAAAAAGACTTCTCAAAAGGTTAAAACCTACATTTTTACCTCAGAAAAAAAATCAATGAATTATTTGAACTCTACTGTCTTGAACAGGTCTTGGAGATAACATATGGAATCGTTTAATCATTCCAAACCCATCTTATTTTAACTTCTATATAACCATCTGCTCATGTAAGTCTGCATCATATTTCAGGAACTGTTAGGTCTTGTAGTAAGTTGATGGGCTAAGTGAGAGTCAGATGACTCAAGGCATAAGAAGAAATCTTAAGTACAGGAAGAATATATACTTAGAATTTTATACTTTTTGATAGATGCAAAAGATATGTTTCCAGGTTTTTTCTATTATGAATGAGTAAACTGGTGAAAAAAAAAATGTAATCAGCCTAGTGAATACATTTTGAAAAAAAAAGTAGTAAACATATTGACTCAGCTCATCTTAGGGAATATACTATAATGGCAGTTGTGCCACATAACTTTGGAATCAATTAGACTTGACAGCTTTTCTCATGTGACACATTTAGTGGAGCAGATTGATCTGTTTTGTGCAAGGTAAGTACTTACAATTAAGTTTTGATTTTGTTATGTTACCAGCAGTGAAATAAAGGAGTAATAGATGAGAAGTAACACCCTAGTTTAAAGTATCAAAACCTTATTAAAAGATTAAGACCTGTCATTTTATAAATGTAAATAAAAACTTCAGTCCTGATCCAAAAAAATGTATAACAAGATGCTCTTTTTATTGGTGCATATGTTTAAAAAATGCTGAGTCAAGTTGATATAGGTAGATAAAGTGCTGCCGTTCAAGAGGGCATGTAATATATAAAAAGCAACAGAGCTAAACAAACTGTAATCTGATAGTCATGAAATACGCTGCTTTTTCTTAGCCTAAGGATTTTTCTGCACTTACTCAGATTTGCAGCCAGTTAGTGATACAACTTCATAAAGCGCTGTTAAACAATTCACTGGGAGGCTGAGAATAGGGACATAATCTTGGTTCATGTATGAGAAGGGGGAGTGGTGGAAAGCAAAGGTTCTGCATGGATAGAACTATATGCAAAACAAAGAGGTCATCTTAGAGAACCATTGGTATGTACATCTGTGTACTCCTTGCTTAAGGCACATTCTATTCATTTACAAATGCTCAGACTCTTTACAGACCCTAAAATAATCTCTTTTTCTGTACATTTAGGAGCTTTTCAAAAAAAGAAAAACTAATATTTTCAAAAATCAGTTGTTGAATAAAAGCGACCCTACTGTGCTAAGTAAACTACAAGGAGGTTGTTTTTCTGTGTATCTCAGGCTTTGAAATGCATGCTACAAGCTTTATGTTTCATTCTAATGAGGGTAAAATGGAGCCATTGATGGAAATGCATTGAAGAGACACTTTGGGTGTCTTTTTGTTGGACAAAGCCATTTTAGTTACGCTAGCTTTATAGAGTCTGGATTATTGCATTCACCTCATATTGACTATTGAATATTACTGTATTAAAAATCAATGCTTCCCAAACACAGTATATACTTTTCTCTACACTTCAGTACCACTCATCACTAAGAATCTATGAAGCAGGAAAAACAAAACTGATGGAAAGAATTCATTCTGAAATAAGACTAGACATCACGTTCTTTCACTTGAAACAGAAAGAAACAACAATAATTGAAATGCGAGCTGAAACTGCAGAACAGTAACCAGCTAACCTCTAATTTAATGTTGGCTTTCTGTTACTAAAAAGGGTGGCTTTGGCATTTACCAATTCTTTTACCTGAATCACTACATGAAACTATCTTCCTCTAAGTCAATTACCAAGCGCTTTTGTTATAAATGACAGAGAAATTGTTGAGAACTTTTGTTCTACAAAGGTTTATTTTGAAGATACCAGTTGTTTAAGTATAGATCTGATTTCCAAGAATTTTGTTCTTTCATATTTTAGATGTATTTAAATATATAATGGTTAAATTGATTTATCACAATATACCATAATCTTGAATTGGAATAAATAAGAAAGGAAACCACCATTTTTCTAAAAGTTTTGGTCAAAATCAAGGAAGTTGTTGCTAAGGGATCGGGCCCTTTTCCTTCATGAATCAGATTCATACACAGAAGAATCCTGTATGTCCAAATGCTGTTGTGAGTGAGTTTTTTTAGATAAAACTTGCATTTAAATAAAAGTGCAAATTAAAAGAGTTTGATGATAAGGTCACGCTGTTACTTACTGCACAGAGGAAATATATGAGGGAAAATCAGGTTATACGTGTTTATAGATAAAGAATTATGTATGTTTATAACCAAAGAATCATATGTGCACACCTGATTCTCTTTGCTAAGATTAATAATGCTAAATTTCATAGTGCTTGTTCTCAATTCCCTTACATTCTCATCCGGATATCTGGCATGTATTTGCTCTAGAGTTCAAATCCAGGGTTTACAAAGCAGACTCCTAAGCATCATATTTTATAAAATAAATAATTTAATAGAGGGATACAGCAACATGGTCAGCTCTGTGGAGAGAGGCTGACAGAACAAAGAAACAATTGGGCAATTATACCCTTACAGATTATTTAGTTGTCCTTCATGTAATAGTTTGATCCAGCAGTAATATTTGGGTCTGAATCTTCTCATTCCTTATAGAATTTTTTTATTGTCTTCATATCTTTATCTTGTTTTAGTGCAGCTAGTCTTGATTTGTATCCTCCAAGCCTCTTTATTTGCCTGTTTTTTATTGACTTTGGAGGCTATGTTTTGACTACAGAGTTTGTGTACACTGGGAAAGTTTTTATAGAATCATAGAATCATAGAATAGTTTGGGTTGGAAGGGACCTTAAAGATCATCCTGTTCCAATCCCCCTGCCATGGGCAGGGACACGTCCCACTAGATTAGGCTGCCCAAAGCCCCATCGAACCTGGCCTTGAACACCTCTAGTGATGGGACATCTACAACTTCCCTGGACAACCTGTGCCAGTGCTTCACCACTCTCATAGTGAAGAAATTCTTCACTATGTCTAGTCTAAACCTGCCCCTCTGCAGTTTATAGCCATTGTCCTTCATCCTATCACCACAACCCTTTGTGAACAGTCCCTCCCCAGCTTTCCTGTAACCCCTTCAGGTACTGGAAGGTCGCTAAAATATCTCCTCTGAGCCTTCTCTTCTCCACCCTCAACAAGCCCAACTCTCTCAGCCCATCCTCATAGCAGAGGTGCTCCAGCCCTCTGATCATCTTCGTAGCCCTCCACTGGACTCATTCCAACAGCTCCATCTCCTTGAGGATTCCTGAACTGCACACAATACTCCAGGTGGGGGTCTTGCAAGGGAGAAATAGAGGGGCAGAATCACCTCCCTCGCCCTGCTGGCCACGCTTCTTTTGATGCAGCCCAGGACACAGCTGGCCTTCTGGGCTGTGACCACACATTGCTGGCTTACATTGAGCTTCTCATCAATCAGTAAACTGGATATTCCTAGCTTGTGGCCTAGTGCTCCAGCATATCTAGTTACTCATAGTAAGCTAAAAAAATTAAGCAGATGGCATACTAAATCACACAATATTATAACTCTAAATGTTATATTTTACTTAAAATATTACCTATTTGAACTAAATAGCTAATCTCTGTTAAAGAGAAGAATTGCCTGTCATGCAGTCCAGCTGCTGTCCAGGAAAGGTTCAAGTGGGGCTCACCAGTGATCTGTCATTGGTAAAAGATCACATTGCTTTGAGGAGCACCCTTGAGAGATGTTCCAGTGCAAGGGGAGATCATTGCCCTACTGCCATACTACACAGCAGGGAAAGCTCAAAGGCAGCTTACTCAAGTCTGTCATATTTATGGGATAAAAGTAGTTGACTCATAGTCAAATTGCATAAAATAGAGCTATGCACAAGGCGCCTTATCAGTGCTCACTATGTTGTTTTGCTCTTTATGAGTTTCCTAGAGGAGTTCTTGGCCTGGCTGTTCATAGGCAGATAGAAGAAGATGAAAACTTTTCACTCATTTCACTGAAGTTTGGATTCGGTCCTGAGTCACTGAGTTACCTGGAATTGCAAAAAACACTTGTACTAAAATAAATGTTTGTATCCAGGTCACAAGCCAATTGCCTTGCATTGGGTGGATCTACTCTTGAAACACCCTAAATATAATTCAGGGATGCAACAATATCTGTTATGTGATAAAAGCTTAGCTGCATACCTCCAAAATAGCCAAGAGAGACAACGTTATGTAGGGGAGCCCAAATGTAGTTTCTCTCTGTGTGTTTTCACTGGAAATACACTTCCAGGCTCGGCACTGGTTGGTCCTGGGGCATGGAGCCACAGCAGTTCTCTCTCTCTCTTGCTATTGGATCTGGTATGGTAGATGTTCCTCTAACAAATTGAAATAAAAATGGCAGTGTAGTAATGATGAAAGAGAGAAGTTCATCATTTTAACAAAGATGATCTCAACATTATCCAATAATGATTTTTTCCCTTTTGGACAGTTAAAAGATATTATACTTTTTCCACATTTCCAACAGAAGCATGTGTGGACAGCAGCTTTATTCAGTTCTGGGGATGTAACTTCAGCAAAAGCCAGTGAAAAAGAATCTGCAGGAAATGTTGGCTTTTTTGCTTGAAATCTTGTTTGTTTTATTTCCTTGTCTAGTACTAATAAATTTAATTACATTTACTGGGACTAGGTTAGGAAAGATGTGGATATATCTGTTTCTGCCTCAAGGCAGAAAGTTGCAGTATGTGACTTCTGTGCCCACTCCAGCCCATTTTTTTTCTAATAATGACTGGTAATTTTATAGAAGTACAATATATTTTCATTTTGAGTTCAAATTTGCATTGCTTTTCATAATTGTGGTCATAAATAAGTAAATACCTTGGAAAAATATCACCTAGAATAAAACAAAACAGGAGGTCTTGGAAATTATATCCAAGTAACACAACTAAGATATATATGGTCTCTGAGAAGAGCTTCAGAACTAGATCTGGATCGTCCTGAAGATAATGAAATCTATTCTGCTGATTTAAAAGGGAACTGGTCTGACTTCCAAGTAGCTTAATTTCTTCTCCAATTCGTAACACATGCTAAGCGTTTAAAGCAGAAGATAACTTCAGATTCGGTATATAGCGATGACATTTGCAGGGTGAAGTAGAAGTGGTTACAAATGGCTGCAAGGGAAAAAAAATAATCCAGCTTTCAAGTTAAAATAAAACCAAACCAAACCTTGAGGTTTATATTTTTAGGAAGAACTTATTTATCTTATATCTTGTTCTTAACAGTAATATCACGTCATGATGGATAAAAAAAAAAAAGACCTTGTGATACTCACATTTGTGCTCTGCTATAGTCCTTTAGTGGTGGTGTAATTGCTGTTAGTTAATAAGCTTAGGTGTCAGTGATAAATGCAATTTTATGGATAGCATACTGATGATAGCAGTTGGAAAAAAACATGATGCCAAATAAGACAACCAAAAAGAAATATTACATTCCAAATTGCACGTAACTATTTTTTTTCTCTCTTATAATCAGGAATCAAATAGCGTATAGTTATTTTCATCTCTGTGTTTACTCTAAAATAAGAATAATAACTCCATTCATAGCAGATGCTGGTGACACGAAGCTGCACACCTGTGGAGAGTAGGATGTTATAATCCCACTGTGATTAAGAAGATGTATGCTTACTGCTCTGCAAAGAGGATGAATTGTTTACTTTTCCTATTAGGTCTGTAATTAATCACTCAGCTTTGATCTGTGTGATACCAAATAGATTTAGTATCCCACATTGCTTAAGTAGCATGTTGGTTTGTACAATACCTATTGTTTCATGTTAAGAGATACCTCCATAGAGCACACTGCACTATTTTTTTCTCTTACATGACCTCTATTTATTTGGACCAAAAATGGCGCTGCTGTGACTAGAAAGAGATAACCAGAGAAAATATGCCTGTGAAAAAATCCCCAAACCCACAACTATTGAGTTACCATTCCTGCACTGAATAAATAATTTCCTTTTACATAATGCCTTTTTGTTCTCTATCTAAAAGTGATTTAAATAAGAAATAAGCAAGTCTTAAAGGAAGAAAAATGTTAAATTTTACTTTCTATTCTAAAAGTGCTTTGATGGAAAAAAGGAAATGTCAGGTTACCTACACCATTTACTCTGTCTGTTTTGGAATAGTACATCTTTGGTGAAACAGAACAGTGAACAGAACTCATATCCAACTGGGCCTAAAGTAAGGTCATAACTGTCACAGTCCAATACCCTGTGATCAGGTTCTTTTAGGTATTCCTCACATGGAGGACGTTATGTTTAATATCAAATTTACTTACTTGAAGATGTTTAAAGGCACATGGGATGTCTGATTTAGCAGATTAATACAAAATATAGTGAAATCACAACACAAATGACAACTGTAGGTAACACTTAGCTAAACACAGTAATTGCAATACACAGTTCAATCACATTACCAATGTGATTTCTATTACTGGTCTCTAATATCCCCTCTGCCATGACACTGGACATCCACAGTCCATGGAAAGAAATACTTGGGTTGAAGCCAGCTCAAGTCCACTTTTCTCTGCAAAATTCTTTCACTAGTTGTCTAGTTTTCAGGCTCTATGTCAGGCTAAGACACGTATTTACTTTTCTCATGCTGGTCTGTCTAACTCAGGGAGACATTCACACTCTTTTAATGAACTCAGGGAGAAGCACTTACACCACCTGCTGATCCACTCAGCTGTTGATAGCTAAAACAAAAGCCACCATCTGTGTTGAGATGAAAGTTAGCTTCTTTGCAACAGCTATGGTCAGTCACACTCTTCATTATACCCTGAGCTTCATGGGCACGTTGCCCTTGCCCATCTTCCCTGAACCTTCTTCCACTTTAGGGGTTTTATTGGTCAGTCACACTGAAATGTTCTGGGCATTCATCTGACTTCTGTCAGGATCACTACTGTGTTGCTGAACTGCTTTTGAGAAGCTATTAAGACAGCAATTGAAGACTGTTGTTTGTGGTTATGTCTTCACTACTAGCCTAGACCATGAAATGGAACAGCAGCTTCCATGAATTACAAAGGAGAAGTAACCTCTGAGGTCTGGCAAACCTTTAAAGATCTTATCTTAAATATGTAACATTTCTGTGTCATTTAAATCATCATTGTTGGATTAGTTAGAATATGATAAAAGGTTAGGCAAGTTGGAAGCATTCAATATTTCTTTACTTCTGTTACCCACTTTGCATACTCTTTGCTGGATGTACCCAAAGAACTTGAATCTTACTTGAATCTGGGCTGGATACTGTATATTTAACCATAACAGTTCACCTCAAATTCACAAAATAATCCTCAGAAAAGTAGAATTTTGGGATTTGTTCTTTTTCGAATAATTACAACAAAGTAGATTTTTGTGGAGTAAACATGTAAAAGAAAATTCTTTATTGAGCCTGTGTTTCTTGTCTGTCTGCTTTCTTTTATGAAGGCATTAAATGAAACTATGGTGCATCAGCAGTACAGTCAAGTAAGGCTTTGTTTACCACCTCAGTTGCTTAGTCCAGTTACTTACCTTGCACATGCCTCTCCCACCCCTATCCATAAATTTGAGCTACCAACTTTCACCAGCTCCTTTTCCTCCCAAGTCTCTAAGTTTGGATTCGTGTATTGAGGTAGAAACAAGATTGTCTATCTGAGTGTGGGAGTACGTCCTGAAAGCATTTGTCTCAGTTAATTATTTCCGATGCATCTGATGATCTGTTATTTCTGATAATTTCAACATCACCTGAAATGATACTTCAACTTTTTGTATTAGAAAGGAGAGAAATCATCACAGATTTTCATATACTTCTGTGAGATAAATTTGCATTTTGTTACAGAAGTGAGAGGTCTTCGGATTATAACTGATGCTTATACCTTTTTCCTTAGTTGAAACTGAGGCAATCATCAAATTTAGCTATGATGTATACCACGGAAACAAGACAGATCAAATGATGTGTAGAATTCTATGTTGAATAGCTAAATGATGCATTTTGAACAACATATAATTTCTGGCAACTTTTGGGCCAAAGTCAGTTTGCATGACTGCAAAAGAAGAGAGACACCAACCCTTTAGAGTCATCCATGCTCTAAACTGACTTTGTGTTATGTCAAAATGTCTGAAGTAGATCCCCTAAGTTGCACATGAAATAAGGGCAAGATGATATGATATTGATGTTTGCAAATATAGAACACGAATCTTGTATTAACACTATTTTTTCATCATCCACCTACAATAAAAACCCATGAAATATTTGGCTAAGTGAATGAGAATTTCAAGCAGGGTTTCAAATATGTAGTTTCAGGGAAAGAGAGAAATTTCACTGACAGCAGAAAAATGAAGAGAGCTTAATGTAGCAATATAGTAGTCTTCCAAAAATGCGGAGTTTACTGCCAAACAACTCCTTTAGAGTTGATTACTGTGTTAAGAATCCAGCTACACTTTTCAGAAGGATGCAGATTTTAAAAACTGGTAATACACTTACACTTGCTTAGATGATATGAACTATGATGTTCACTATCTAAGGTATATTTTACATCTGTAATTTAAGAATTGTGTTTATTAAAGCCACGGACAGGTTTCAAAACTAGGTCTTAAAAAAAAACCAAAACCACATCAGTGGGATGAGTCAATGACCTATACTTTTCCTGAATCTTTTGTGGAGTACCAGGGTATTTTTGTCATCTTGTTCATTGTTACATTCTCCTTCCTTTTACTTTCTTCATTTTCTTGGCCCTTCGGGAAAGAGTGGGAAATACTTTTATTTCCCACTGAGTACAGAGAGATACCTGTTTCTTGTCTCGTTGCAATATAGATGCTGGTAGACTTGCTAGCGGGTGTCTTGGAAATTCCTTGTGTAAATAACACTATTGTTGTCATACAGTTGTTTTATAGGACAACAGAGCTGTTGCTGCTGCATGGAAGTGTTAACAAGCATTCTGTATGAATCAGTGAAGATTCTCCCTGAAGTTTTTGATGCTGCAAGGCCATTTCATACTTATTTCTCTCCTGTTCGTTGACTAGAGAAGACAGTCCAGGTTTCCATCATACTTTTGCTATGTCCCTCTGGCTTATTGAAGAGATTTTAGAGAGGTATCAGGTGAAATTTGAGCTGTTTGAGAACAACTGAAGCTCGACACAGAGGGGTGAGGAAAGAGCTCATTCAGGGATGTGTGCAGTGCATTCATCACTCTACTATCAACAGTACTGCTGTTGAAACTTAGTGTTTATTCTCTGAACAAAAATTAATTGCATTATTTGGTTGTTGTTTGGTTTTTTTTAAAACAATGGATACTGAAATTAACTATTTGGCCACCTATTTTAGAGTCCTCAAATTAAGTCATTTGTCTCTCTTTTCCTACAGCTCTGAGACAGAAGAAGTGATTGGGAAAGACTGGGGATTGTGCATCCCAAAGCAATCACTATCTCACCAACAATAGGAAGGCACATTTCAAGAGGTGGTTCAGATGAATATGTGCATGTGTGCAACTTCATGTTTGTGCAGCAATAGGGTGAAGGGCCTGAACGGACAAGACGCCCTTTTGAAATCCCTCAGGAAATATATACATTTCCCAATTGTAGTCACTGCAGGGAAAAAGAATCAGAACAGAACTCTAAATTGGAATCTCAGAAGTGCACCGCACAGATTTATTTTCTCCGTCTTTGATGGAGAAACTTCCAATTTCAGAGCCTAAAGTTAGGCTATCTAAATCCAAACTTCAGACACTGAAATCTACATTTTTAAATCATGATCTTTGGCAAAGTGTAGACCTGAAATACTAGCCACACTTGGCATATTCATAGAAGAATCATGCTCATCTGTACAAATCCCTGGGAGTTAATGGAACAAGGAATAAAGAGATTTTCCCATTTAAAATCCTTTTTTTTTTTTCCCCCCATATACCTTTAATGGGTGACTTTGTTCATGTATATACAAAAGAACTCACTCACAAACTGAGTGCTTGTGTAGGATTTCATAGATAAAAATATTTTTTCCACAGAGTTATGAATATTTGAAACTGTGTCTCTGTCACTGAGGTGAACCTTTATTCTATGTATTGTCCTGATGATCAGCAATCCCTGCAATGCAATGGAAATAGCATTTTGCCCCTGCAATGCTAACAATCAGAAATAATTTAACATGTTATAAATTACTGAGGTTTCACAGATACCCGGAGGTGTTTTCCAGAAATCACTTCAATTTCACAGCAATTGTGATGTCATTTCAGAAACAACTTTCCCTACAAGCAAAAGAACTACAAGTAGAGAAGCAGACTAACTAAGATTAGCAACTGATAAATACTTGGGTATATACACGTTCTCTTAGTCTACTGTGAGTCCAGAGGTTTACAATATTTGATTCACTATTAATATCAAACTTTCAGCACTGAACATTATCTTGTCATCTGCTTACTTGGAAGTAAAGTTGTTACAGAACCAGAAGGTTCATTAAGTCAAGGGGTCCGTCTTCCTGAAAACACAGGAGTGTTCTTCAGAGTATTCTCTATGGTATATTTTCTGGTGTTTGACCTGTGTAGATGTTAAACTTTCAACAGAAATAACACTGCAAATTTATTTTGGAGGATTGTCAGCTATGTGACAGATCTTACTATTCAAAAAGAACATATATTTAATATTTTATTTAAATACTCATATGCATGTGTAAATATCACTTTTTTTTCATGTTTTTCTGGTTTTGGCTAGGACAGAGTTAATTTTCTTTTTGGTAGCTGGTGTGTTGCTATGTTTTAGTTTTGGGATGAAAACAGTATTGATAACATACTGTGTCCAGTTCTGGAATCCTCAACATAAGAAGGATATGAAGCTGTAGGAACGGGTCAAGAGGAGGCCTACAAAGGTGATCAGAGGGCTGGAGCACCTTCCTTATGAGGACAGGCTGAGAGAGTTGGGCTTGTTCAGCCTGGAGAAGACTCAGAAGAAATCTTATAGTGACCTCCCAGTACCTGAAGGGGCCTACAGGAAAGCTGGAGAGGGGCTGTTCATAAAGGCTTGTGGGGATAGGACCAGGGACAATGAGTATAAACTGGAGAGGGGTAGATTTACATTAGGAAGAATTTCTTCACCATGAGAGTAGTGAGACACTGGAAGAGATTGCCAAAGGAAGTTGTGGATGCCCCATCCCTGGAGGTGTTCAAGGCCAGGTTGGATGGGGCCTTGGGCAGCCTGATTTAGTGGGACGTCCCTGCCCATGGCAGAGGCTTGGGACTACATGATCCTTAAGGTCCCTTCCAACCCTAACTATACTATGGTACTACTATGATACTGATGTTCTTAGCTGTTGCTAAGCATTCAAGGACTTTGCAGCTTCTCATGCTGGCCTGCCAGCAAGAAGTCAGGGAGTGCACAGGAATTTGGGAGGGGACACAGCTAGGACAGCTGAACGGTATGATATCATGCTCAGAACATAAGCTGTGGAAACTGGCCAGGGGTCAGCAATAGCTACCTGAGGATGGGCTGGACACTGGTCATTGGGTGATGAGCAGTTGTATTGTGCATCACTTGCTTTGTGTATTCTATTTGAGACCACACCTTGAGTACTGTGTTCAGTTCTGGGCCCCTCACCACAAGAAGGATGTTGAGGCTCTGGAGCGTGTCCAGAGAAAAGCAACGAAACTGGTGAGGGGGCTGGAGAACAAGTCTTACAAGGAGCGGCTGAGAGAGCTGGGGTTGTTTAGCCTGGAGAAGAGGAGGCTGAGCGGTGACCTTATTACTCTCTACAACTACCTGAAAGGAGGTTGTGGAGAGGAGGGAGATGGCCTTTTCTCCCAAGTGACAGAGGACAGGATGGGGGGGAAATGGCCTGAAGCTCCACCAGGGGAGGTTATCTGAATCATATCTGATATATGATTCAGATATCAGAAAAAAATTCTGGATATCAGGAAAAAATTCTGGATATCAGGAAAAAATTCTTCACAGAGTCATTGGGCACTGGAACAGACTGCCCAGGGAGGTGGTCGAGTCACCTTCCCTGGAGGTGTTCAAGGAACGGGTTGATGGAGTGCTTAGGGACATGGTTTAAGGGAGTGTTAGGAACGGTTGGACTCGATGATCCAGTGGGTCCTTTCCAACCTAGTAATTCTATGATTCTATGATTATTGTTAGTAATTATTACTATAATTATGATTATTATTATTCTTTCTCCCTTTTGCTGTTCTATTAAACTCTCTTTATCTCAACCCACAAGTTGTCTTTTTTTTTTTTCACAAATGACCAGGTTGGAAAAGACCTCCTGGATCATCAAGTCCAACCATTCCTATCAACCACTAAACCATGCCCCTGAGCATCTCATCCACTCGTCTTTTAAATATTTCCAGGGAAGGTGACTCCACCACCTCTCTGGGCAGCCTCTGCCAGTGTCCAATGACCCTTTCTGTAAAAACTTCTTTTCTGATGTCCAGTCTGAACCTTCCTAGGTGGAGCTTGAGGCCATTCCCCCTTGTCCTGTTTCCTGACACTTTGGAGAAGAGGCCAGCTCCCTCCTCTCCACAACCTCCTTTCAGGTAGTTGTAGAGAGCAATGAGGTCTCCCCTCAGCCTCCTCTTCTCAAGGCTAAACAACCCCAGCTCTCTCAGCCGCTCCTCATAAGACTTGTTCTCCAGCTCCCTCACCAGCTTTGTTGCTCTTCTCTGGACACGCTCCAGAGCCTCAACATCCTTCTTGTGGTGAGGGGCCCAGAACTGAACACAGGATTCGAGGTGCGGTCTCACCAGTGCCGAGTACAGCGGGAGAATAACCTCCCTGACCCTGCTGGTGACCCCATTTCTGATACAAGCCAAGATGCCAGTGGCCTTCTTGGCCACTTGTGCACATTGTTGGCTCATGTTCAGACTGCTGTTAACCAAGACCTCCAGGTCCTTCTCCTTTGTGCAGCGTTCTAGGCCCTCTTCTTCTAGTCTGTAGCACTGCATAGAGTTGTTGTGCCCCAAGTGCACATTCTTCATTCTTCTTGCCATCCCATTTCATAGAGGGTACTGGAGTGAGCAGCTCCATGGTGCTTAGTCATCAACGGGGGCTGGACCATGACACATGTATGGACATAGAATTAGCAGTGGAGAAATCAGTACTTTCCAAATTGCAATACAGTGGAAGTGTTTTAAATATTTTTAGTGTCTTTAAATAGGAAATAGTTCAGAACCTCTTAATATCTTTAAGCGTTTGCGCTGCATGTGAGCATATTATAGTTGACCTCTGTGGGTATTAATCCTTCATTCCATTTGAAATGTTTTTGCATAGCAAACAAAATCCAGTTGCATCTACTTATGCATATATTTCCCCTACAATTACAGAGATATGTTTGGATATTTACAGAACAGACGGGGGGAAGGAAGAAAATTTTTTTTTTTCTCTTAAATTTTAAATCTGAGTCAAACAAGAATTTTTAGCTTTTTTTGAATAATAGTTAATAGTTATTTCTTTATATGAGACCATTCTCCTGGATGTCTGCAACTGTTTTTTGTTATCTAGATTTTTCTCAGGTTTGTATCTCAGTGCAAGACTAATTACATTCGGTTGGCATTGACAATTTTTAAATCCACTTCTTGTACTGTCCTTCTAATGTTCCTTCTGTTTCAGAGGAGTGTTTGCTGAATTAGAACATATGACTGGATTCCTTTATCTTTTCTGTAATAATAATATCATAACTGTATCAAAATAACTATACAGTGCTTATCATCTTTTTTACAGACAATTCTGCATGCTTCATGTCTTCTTGGGAGACAGGTGAACAAATTCCTTGTAGGAAACGCAGTAGAGCTGTTCACCCCAACCAAAGTGCAACAGCCTCAATTAGAACAGAAGCTAAGGCAAAATGGAATTAGAAGAGCTTCAGAAGTGGAATTGGACAGGTTGGTTAAACTGGTAATTGAACTTAAATGTGAACTATGATGGGAAAAAAAAAAACAACCATAAACCACAACAACACCCCAGAAAAAAAAAAAAAAAAAAAAAAGTTTTGATCTTTACTGTTTATTTGTTATGCTATACACTTCCAGAAACCCTCAAACTTTCATCATGCCTCCATTTTCTCCTCTCTCAGGTTAGAGAATTACTTCTCACTACTTTGGGGATAGCAGAAAAAAAAAAATCCCTGGAGTATTTATACAGCGCTAGCTGATGAAGCTTCATTAAGCCGTAATGTGGGCATTGAAATTCTGATCAGTGGAAATATAACCTTTATTCCATAAATGTATTGCTATAGGTAGGCAGTTGGTCCCACTGTATGTGGGATGCAATCCATACTGAGCTTGCTCAGATGAGCAAGTGTGATGTAATTCAAGTGGCTCAACAAATTATATCCCCACCCAAAATTTACCACCTGACCAGAGGGCTCCGAGTGCTCTGATTCTATTTCAATGTCAGGCATAACAGATTATTGTAAACTACCCTTAACCTAAGAAATTATTTTCCTAGATATGATTTAGCTGTAATGATAATGTCTGACATGTTATTTGAGTTACAGTCAAGGCACAGTATAATTCTAGTGTGACTATTCACTCTGATATGCAAGTGGATACAATATAAAAACTTTGAGAATACTTTGCAGGACTGGGTTTCTTTAACATTGGCTCTACATAAAATCATCTGAATAATCCACATTCACAGCCATGGTTACTCACAGAAATAATATTTTAAGCTCATGTGCCTGACAGTACCTATGGATATTTTACACACCTTTTTTTCTTTTTTCTTTTTTATAACAAGAAAGTTTTATTTAAATACATGTACTCACTTTGAATGTAATGTTAAGAAATGAAATATCAAATCCTTGCACGAAAATCTTTGCTGCTGGAAATCTAGTAAGATCCATACTTCAGAAATAGTCTTATTGACCCAGGAGAGTTCAAACTACACTTTTCTAAGGTCCCTCAAAGGATTCCTAATCCTTCTTGTCTAATGCATCTGCCTGAACTGCTGCTTTTCTTCCCTTGTGCTTATAAAGACTGTCACAGACTACGTAAACCATCATCTTCCTGGTAGTAAGAGTGGAATTTATTTAAATGGATCTAAGAAATTAAATCGAAAGGCCAATCCTAATTTGATTAAAATAGCTCACACTTCAAATGTGACATGTCAAAAGTTGTACAGTTCAAACATTAAACACAGGCAAACAATTATGATAATTTCAGAAACAGTCCACCAAAAAGTGCAGAGTGAATAAGAAGAGTTCACAAACGTTGCCTGCTCCTTGGTTTTAGATGAGGGTGCTTCATAAGACCCCCAATACCTGCAAGACTTGTGGTAGCCCATGATTAATAGTTTTCAATGCTGCCATTGGCACAAAATATTGATTCAGTAAGACAATCAAAAGTTATGGCATGTGCATAAAGAAAGGTCAGTTTTACACTAATTTTGCTATCGCTCACTGTCATTCTGGAAACCATTCAGGGTGATGGCCTTCAGATGCTAATAGAAGAGAGAAGAGGCAATTGTAGTATCTTGTGGGTCACCTCCTTTATGGTGATCTTTACTTGAACTCATAGATTTTCACGTTCAAAATAAATAGCTTTTTTTATAGAAGGCTGCACAGTGATACAGAAATGTCAGCAGTTTTGCTGTGGCTTTTCCTATCCATTTCAGTTCTATATATTATGAGGAAGCAAACCTGTTGAATTACTTATGAAAACAAACACATGCCAGAATAAAGCTCTTATGGAACTATCCTGTAGCTGGTGCCAGGGCCGTGAGGGGTGTTGATGAGCCTGTCCGTCTCTGCCCATCCCTGGGGACTCCCTGCACCCTGCCCAAGGCTCAGAATCTCATGTCAACCTTCTAGGGCCACCAGCCCCTGCCGCAGCAAGGTCACAGCTCTCCACAGCCCTGCCCTGCCCAGCTGTAGGCTCTGCCGAGCCAGGCACACCTACATGCCCATGTCCTGGTCCAACGTCGTCATGTCCCTGTCCCCAGTGAGGTGCCTAATGCCTGGGACTGAGGCTGCTGTGGTACCTCCTGGCTGCCCTGCTCCTGGCTGGGGCAGTGGCAAGAGACACATTGCCAGGTCCCACACTCATGATGAGCCATTGTGCACAACATCCATACCACTTGATCCCTAAAAGACTCTGGCCCATGCTGTGCCCTGCCAGTTGGATGCTTTCAACATCAAACCTACCTACTACTAAGAAATAAGCTACAGGATAGATTATTCTAACAAATAATGCACTCTGGAGGCCATTTGCTGGATCTGAGGGTCAGCTGAGGTCTATAAAGTTCAGCTGCCTCACCTCCTGAAATGCGGGAGCTGTATCCGAACTGCTCATTTAGGAATATTCCCCCTTATTTCGGCTACCACTGAACCACTTGTTCGTGCTATCTGGGAGAGTGCTAGCTAGCCTGGGCAAAGCCAGATGAGGAGACCTACTACTAGTGACAATAAAGTTAATTCCTTTTTTTCCCAAAGACATTAATATCAATGTTGTAGTTCTTGCTGAATATTAAAGCTGGATGCTTCTGAAGACAGCAATTAAAACAAAACCAGAACCCACTAGCAGTGAATGCCTAATGCAGTGATGTAACTTTCCATGCCAGAGGAAATCAACTGGTAAATTCCCTGGCAGTGGTGTTTAATGGGAATTAGCAGGTCAAGATTGTAACAGTCTTCTAAACACAGTAAAACTAACAAAAAACAGGGCAGAAGAGAAACTTGTATCTCTCAGGCAAGCTTCACCAGTCGATCGTGCAATCAGCTACTGGTCCCCCAACATGCTATATTCAGACATACCTTTTAATGCGCTAAGTAGTCTTTAGCCAAAGACTTTTCTTCTCTTCCAGTCCTCAGATGGAACACCTTCAAAGCTTTCCTAGCCTACCATTACTCATGTCATGATCTGCTTAGAGAATGAAAGACTACAGGAGGAACGAGAGAAAGGGTGATTAATGGAGGAAGACATGTCTGGGCAGAGCTACCTGTAACAGTTCTTTATCTCTGTGTTAGAAGATCTCCTGCCTCAGTTTCTGTAAGAAACCTATCCTTCATGCTGAAAGGAAAACAGCAGAGAAGTACTGGATAGGCGAATTCTGCTTTCCAGAGACTTCAAAAAACTTAAAAAATCCTAACCTTACTTGAGCCAACATTTCTGTTAAAAATGTATCCTCCTTTCCCTTTTGCCTTAAAGGCATCCTTCTGGAAAGCCACTTGTGAACCCATCCACCTCACACAATAAGTATTTGGGAATCAGAGAGAGAGTCTGTCATCTGATATGTCAGATATCATTTCTAAGAAAACATTTTTGATGCTTAACTTGCTAATCATCTTAACGTTTTGACTCAAGAGGTAAAGATTACACAGATTTCTGTACAGGTGGGCATAATACTGCTGTAAATATATTTTAGAGATGTCTAAAACTCAGTTGTGGGTATTCATGCTTTAGTTTAGCAGGTTATGGACACTGCTCATCTCCAGCCTGTTCTCAAGGTACCAGGGTAGGTGATGCTTTCTGTCTTTCAAAGAAGAGAAAAGCTACAAAGTTTATTTTCACTATAACATATGAAATTAGCAAACAGAATGACAAGGAAATATTGCATCAATATGCAACATCTATTTTGATTCTTGGCAATTTGTCAATGTTTAAAAGCAGTAGGAAAGAAGCATTAGGTGTCACATGGGAATGTTTGAAAATCACTACAGTCTTTGTGAGAGTGAAGTGTTATTGCTCTTTTAATGCAAAAAAAGCAGGGTTCAATGGTGAGGTCTAAGAGCCTACCAAGGGCAGATGTTTAACAAGAGAGATATTCTACCTGTATGTCCGAGCCTAAAAATGTAGCTAGTTTGATTACCATTCATAGAGCTTTCCTGGAGGCATGTAGATATTTTCATGTTTTCACATAAGCTTCTGATCATGTAAAATTATGTTGATTAGTAGGATATGCTAACTGTTCACCAAAACATTATTAAAACTAAAGAGTCCAAGTAAGTTAGCCCTGGAATGTTGTAGGTGTTCAGATACTTTCTGCTTGGCTTTTAAATCTCATCTCTTTTCACTTTTTAATTTAATAGGAAGGAGGAAACTGGAAGTTGTCATTAACGGGAAGATGCTTAGTGTGAGGACATAATTTTTGTATATCTGCACAGATGAGGTATGGTTGCAGTTGGACATATAATGAGTCACCTCTGGGTGCAGATTCCCTTATCCTCAGATTGCTTGACCTCATAAGCAGCCTGGATTGTATATTATCATCCTTTACACTGTGTGAGGTTTGAAAATTTATTTCCCAATGCTGCTGATACTTTATGTCACAATTTTATAGACTTCTGCCAGGGAAAATTCAACAGATAAAGTCATTGTAAGTCTTTAGGCACTATTTTCTGGTTTTGCATCCTTGAAATAGAAAAAAAAAAATAAAAAAGTTGATTGGTTCATCTAGACTGAAAAAAGGAGAGAGGAAGAGGTCTACTTGATCTAGAAGGTAAGACTGGCAAACAGGTTTTCTTCCCTCCAAGACTGTTTTTGAGAAGCCAGGGAGAAGATCAGAAATCATTACCTTACCTACAGTTTCACTACAGAGAGGCACAGCTTTTGAAATGCCTGGAAAATTAGCTCTTTCCCTGAGCCGAAGCACAATCTGTTCCCCTCTTTAAGCACCGCAGTGATTTCACAATAACAGTTTCCTACCGTGGTAGTATTTTAGAATTACAATTAGCATTTTGTTATACAAAGAGCCAGTATAAAAATGGATGACTATTATAACTTTAAAATTTCCACAGCTATCTAAAACTTTGTCTTTCTGAGGCTTCTAATGTAAATTTTAAAAGCTACTACAGCCAAGGTGCAATGATCATTTACATTAGCCAAGGGCTACTGCTTGGATAAAACTTTAAAAGGGGGGAAAAAACACCCACTTTAGTAAATTGCTTTAATATTCCTGTCACAGATGGCAAACCATTTATTAAGGGATGAAATAACTATGTAACAGAGTGCTGAATTCTAAAGAGGTTCACGTTTCCTCTTTTTTCTACATTTGATTAATTTCTTACAATCAGGAATATATTTCATAAACAACATGAATTGTGTATGTGTAAGTCAGTCTAGATTTGACTGTAGTCCTACTTACAGTTATTTCAGTGTGACTTTCAACCTTTGATTCCCTCCTGACTTGACTTTTATGTTATCTGTTTGATAATGACATTGTAGACTTCAGAATGAAATTGATAAAGACATTAAAGATTTGATCTGGATTTCTTTTCAGGCTGAAATCTCCAATATTAAGGAAACTAATCTCAGCCCTCAGGAGCTGGGCTGCAAAAGTAAAATTTCTAATAGAAACCTTAATTTCTTTGTGTTGAGTAGCATTCCTCACCGGGCAATTTAAGGACTAACGCTGTTTAACATCTTCATCAGATCGATGGCCCATGGGATAGCACCGTTGTCAAGTTCACACATGACACAAAATCAGTGCAAGTAGTTAGTACACTGCAAGGCAGGACTGTCATTCTGAGGGACTCTGAGAAACTGGAGTAATGGGCTGATATAACCCTCATGAAGGTCAACGATGACGTGTATTAATTATGATTTGACACATGACTTGGGTCTAATTCTAGTGTGAGTTGCATTTCTCCATCTCATTTCTTTGGAAATTCAATAGATATGTGTACAAATCCCATCTGTCTCAGACATTTATAAGGACAAACTTAAAGCTATGTAAGAGTTTGACCTTTTTATTTATTAAATATTAATTTTTTTAAGAACTGTAAATGTGAACTTCTTCCTTTTTCCTTTTCTATTTTTTTTTCCAGTTATCTACTGCACAGACTTTTCAGCAAACACAGTGACTCCTGTGCCTAAAATGATAACTCAAAATATTTCTTTGCAATTAGAAACAGGCAAACCAGCTTTCAGCTAGGGTAAATCACTTCTGTATTCATGTGAACTGAGTTACAGTGAATTTTACCCTGTACATATTTCACAGTCAGGATTTTTTTAAGTTCAGAAACTTTAAGGTCACACACCACTATGTCTATAGTAATCCTATTATTTGAACCTGCTTCAAACCTTTCGCTGGCATTTCCCTCCAGTTCTTTAAATCTGAGAGTGTCTACTTTCTTAATTTGGGATGCAATTCACAGTAACAGCTATCCTCGGGAGATTTATACCATTTTGACTCTTGGCAATAACTGCCTTGTTAGTCTAATTAATTTTTCTAAAAGATAACCATGAGCAATAAGCAGCTTGATTTGTAAAGAATAGATCTTACCAGCCTCACTTTATTTGCTTTGTATTGCAAGCACAGAGTTTTTAACTTTGTGGGTGAAGTGAAATGCTAGGTGCACTGCAGTTTGATTTTAGTAAAGCTTTCAAATCTCTTGCAAAATCTCACCCTCAGATTAATTTGTAGAAGCTTGGGTATGAATACTGATATGTGGATTGAAAAGGAGCATGAACATTAGGTGAGATTTTTGATAAGCAGCAAATAATAGGGCACCAAGGTGGATTCTAGGAGGCTACCCAGAAGACCTCCTGGGTCAGCACATCGTCAGCAGTTCAGAGGTGGAAATCAGCTGCAGACAGTGCAATGCCCAGATGACATTTAACCAAGACAGTCTGTGAAAGGTAAGGAGTTACGTCAATTTGGCAGTCATTTTTGGACAGAAAAATGTAAATTGATAGCACAATTAAGCAGCAAATAAACAAATTGGCTAAATTAGATCTGAGATGTATGTTATTTTAGAGCTCAGGAAGGTAAGAAGAGTCTGTGTACAGATAGTTTAATGCTATTCATGTGGAATATTGGCTAGAGGTCTGGACACTGTGTTAACACATTCATGAATTGAAGGACATTCAAAGAGACAGCAACAATTAGGAAAAAGTAACAGGTACTGGTTTATAATGACACATTAACTGAGTTAAATATTTCAGTTTTCATCAGGATCTGCCATAGAAGAAGATTAATAGACTATACATATCTGAACTGGAACCATAATCTTGTAATAAGAACTTTTTTAAAAATATAGATCTTTATAGCTAATTTATTGTCTGAAATTTGTGACTTATTCTCTCTCTAGTCCAGAGGAACAACACAGGATTGAGAATTACTATTTATGGGATATTTCTATTTCTTTTCTTTTTTTGCAAACAAACTCTTTTAAATTTATATTTATGAACATGACTATGTGGAACGAAACAAAAAAAATTCTAATATGAGGTGAATTAGAGGGAAGTACAAATTGAATTATATGGATTAAAAAATGTAATCTTTGCTAGTTACAGTTGTGAGCACAAACAAATTGCTTAGGACTGTAGCAGGTGAAATCTTATTTTTAATTTACATAAGCAAACACTTTAGAAGATTGCCTCTACCAGATGTGTGAAGTTTAGTCTTCCCTAAGATTAAATAAAATGCAAATATAGCCAGCTTTCATCACATTCTGTAAACATTAAAATTAAGATAGCAGGAGCAGAAAAAATAGAATATTTATATTTTTGAGAACCTTCATTTTCAACGTGAGCGTAGGATGAGTGGTATCACACCGTCTTGTGTCCTGCTTAAAAGGCTTTTAATATAAAGAAGTATGGTAACTCTCAACTTTAACTGAAATAGAGTCTCTCTTGAGGATTCAATCACAAGTTGATTTAATGTTGTCTATTTAATCATATTATAGACTACTTCAACAAGATGCTTGTGTAATTGCCTTCTTAGCAGAAAAGGACAAAAAGCATACCTTGCAATTTTGGTTGCATTAAGCAGAATACTACAGTCCTATGAACACCAAAAGGTTTGTCAGCACTTCCATTATCAATCCCTTTTTCAAGATTTAAATACATGTCAATAAAATTTTTCTATTAGCTGAAAATTCCCATATAAGGTCTCACCCTGGGAATAAGCTGCTTCTCCTCCTCCTCTACCTTCACAGCTATTTTGTTTAATTTATAATGCAATACTATTTTTGTGGGCAAAATCCAGATTTTCCTGTTTATCCTTACCTACTATTTATTGGACTGCAGCTCAAAGACAAAATTTTGTCTTTACAGATATGGCTAAGCATATGTGTGTAGCCTGAACTATTCATTTTTCTTAAAAGAAGGTGAAAAACTCAAGGCTGTTTAGAAAAAGGTAAAATAATTATGACAGGAGTTAAATTGATTTAGAGTGTTTTTCAATAATTTTATCTTTTTTAACCAGTAAATACAAAACAAGTTATTCCTATCTGAAAAAGGAAAATTAAAAGATGCCAAAATCTCACAAAACTCCTTCATTATTGGTTTATTGGTCTCAAATTCTCTTTTGCCTGGTAGCACAGTATAATGAATGGCTGCTCTTGCTTGCTTCAGATATTTTAAGTAGTTAAGATGATGATTACTGAAAAATTTTTTATTATAGCATAATGTTTTGTGTTGCTGTGTTTATTTATTGAATTTCATTTGTTGTTTATTTCAATTATCTTCTTTTGGGGAAGTAGGAGGGGAAGTGAAGTTGCAGTGAAGTGAGGAGAGAAAGACAGAGAAGGCGGCAATGATTTCAGAGACCCCAGAGTGAGCGGTTCTTGAAGAAGGCACCTTATGTGCTTTGACACTTTTCCAGGTTTAGAAGGAAAGAATCCATGAATCTTTGAAAACATTTTGTTCTGGTCTTGAAATTGTTAAAGACCATTGACTGTTTTTAGTTCTCCATTCAGAAAATAAAATTGTTTTTAATTTAAGTGGAGGCATCTACCTTTTCTCCCTCCAATAAAACAAGGCCTAACAGATGAAAACTGTTATCCATTCTTCTGTGTGGTAGCTATAATCTTACTTGTGATAGCTTCTGCATTCCTCTTTCTGGTAACAAGAAACCCCGTGGCTCATGAAACAAGCAAACATTGAATGTAATCCTCACTCTGCTCATCCATTCATACCGAATGTAGGTAAGTGGTCTGCTTTTGTTTGATTCAGGTATTTGTTTGTTTTAAATTCAGCTTGATTTTCCTGAATTTCCTGCTCTGTAATGTACAGGGACTTCATGTTCTGGATAATCTTACCACCACTGCTCAAGACTGTGCTATTTTCTTTCCCTGAGTTTCATGAAGATGCAGGTGGGAGCAAAGTCATTCTTCAGTTTGCTGAAGATCTTTTTCTCTGTTTCATGCAGGTTCCTTCTCACCTTTCTGTGGCAGCCTATGTAATGAGTGAGAAGATTCCTTCATCAAAAAGGGGACAACCATCCACTGATTATCCATTTAAAGGTGCACCATAGCTCTCTACTATATCCGTGTCCTCACGAAAAAAAAGGCTGAAATAAGCCAATGGAAGAAGCTGGTATTTTGCTTGGAAGTTTCCAGACTTGAGGTTCTGAGGGGCATGGTTTAGGGAGTGTTAGGAATGGTTGGACTCGATGACCCAGTGGGTCCCTTCCAACCTAATCATTCTACGTTTCTAAACTGTGCCTAGTCAAAATATTGGTGCAAATCCCTGCAGCCCCATATACTCAACAGCAATTTTAAAAAAGAAAAAAAAAACCACAAAAATCCCAAAAATAAAACAGTAGAACACACACAGTCCTGAGAGGGAAAAAAAAATAAAAATGGAAAGTCCAATATCTTCTGTTCTTCAGTGATATGAGGCCATGGTAGCATTTTTTTGTTGCACCGTCTTTCATTTCCATAACAGAGACAGGCTAAGGTAGTTTGGACATTTTTCAACATTCACTTCTAGATGGCAATCATAAATATGAAGACATCTTTGTGAGCAAGAATTTTTCTCCACAAATAAATCTGATTAAATACATTTTTTCATGTGTTTTAGTACTCTATAGTACTCCATGGCCCACCAGACAGAAGGAACAACAATGCCTTTCTTAACATTATTGTCATATTTAATGAGAAAAAGTTGCATAGTACATGATTAAAAAAGTAGAAAAAAATAGAAAATGCCCAAATCCTCTCCCCAGTTTCTACCTGCAGATCTGAAAGTGCTCAAAGCTGTATGAAGCAATGCCCATGACATGACTACTTTAATGAGTGAATGCTAAAGTCATTATGCATCCTTACATAAGATTTCACATTTTAGACACAATATCTCTGACGTATGGTATCTACTTGGACACTACCACGTTCTTAGAGCTATGGCTAATATTGTAGCTGTGTTGCTTCATCTACATGTGCTGCTATAATGACAAAACTATGAGGTAATGGGATGAAAAATATTGTGTTCATTGAAGATACAAGATGAGACAAGAATGTGGATTAGGTGGGGATTTTGCTCAGATTTCTTTAATCCCAAATCAGTGCCTTTCCTCGAAAGATGGAGCTGTTGAAACAGTTTTTGCAAAAAGTTACATCATGAAACTAACCTCTGCAGCCTGCAAGCCAATAGAACATATGGCCTATTGGATTTAATGTGAGTCTTGCAGCTGAAAAACCTACACAGAGCTTTGAAAATTTATTGCTACATGTCTGACTTCTATTCAAAAAAGAAAAGGTTAGAATTAAAGTTAATTCTCCAGTATATATATGTCCATAAGAATCCTCATTGATGTGTGGTTTACAAGTTAAAGACTTGTAAGTATGAAGTCTGCAAGTCAGCAGAGAATAATTGCTTACAAAAATCATGTCAGAAATCTGCACAGTAGCCAAAACCACCTGCTTGTCATGCTGTGTCCTCTCCTTTCTTGAGACATAAAACCAGTCCTACACTGAAGAACTGTAAACTCCTAAAATAAAACAAAATGGTTGTAGTCTGAGGAAGTACAGTCATAGTGCTCTGGAAAAGCCACATCTGGCAATGGAGAAAATAATTGAGGAAGGTTAGATCGTCTGTTGGCAGCTCTAAGTAATTGTTACATGGAATCCATAGTTCAGAATGACAAAATGTAAATTCTGCAATGGGTGATTAAGCAGGCAGAGGCCACCTACCAGCACCATCAGGACTGTGACCTTCCGCTCAGGCTATGAAGTGTTCAGAAAAACTGTTTCTTCACACCAAGCCCTTTCTCCCTTACCTTTCCCAACGCAAAGGACATCCTGCATTTAACCCTATGGGTTTCAAATGCCTTACGACAGGCATTACAGCTGTCAGGTAGTGCATTAATAAAGACCGATTTTAAATATCCATGTCTTGGGGCATGTGGGCCATGGGTGAAATACTTGTTTTATGAGAGAATTACATAGAACTGTCCGTGGCAGTAATAATTTCTCTTTTTTTTTAATTTTTTTTCATTTTCTCCTGGAAGAAGTGCCTTTCAGTCCTCAACTGGAACTAAGCAGCAAACAAAATAATTGGCCTAATGAAATCTATTAATTCCTTCTTGAGAAGTCAGCATATTTAAACTTGTGGAAAAACTGTGTCAGTAACTGCATTTAAGTGTGAGCAGAATACGGCTCAGTTCATTAGCTAGGGCAAGCCCTTTTGTTTTCTGTCCATTTTTTAAGTTTTCATGTGTTTCATTTTTAAAATTACAAAACGCCAAGGTTTATTCATCTATCTCTGCTGGGTAACATGGTGTGCAGAGACAGTGGGAAGAATGAGTGTGTTCTGGAGTCTGTGGGAGGTTTTAGTCAAAGTAGCTGTTTTTATTAGCATTAGTGGGGATCACAGATCCAAATTTCTGTATGTTGAGATAGTATAAACTTAATGAAAGTGAAAATAGTACATTCCAAGAGCTCGCTCTCCAAATATTCTTCCACAATGGATTCACACTATTCTTCTTCCATTTTGCAGGGTTTTGTTTTGAAATCAAAGTAAAAATTTTAAAATATTTCAAATTTGAAAAGCTATCTAGATTTGTTCTTGTTTGATTGATACTTAGGCACTTGGGATTTAATTTCCCAATACTGAATTTTCTCTCTAGGTGCCAAATCTTTCCTATCCTCCCCATTCTACACTTTCTGTAAAAGATTATTAGGCTTACAAAACTTTCTTCCTCCATGAAACAAACAAACAAAGAAATCACACATTTTTTGAACAACATATGTGACAAACTAATTCTCATTCTTTTGAATGCTGTGAAAGGTATTTAAATTGTGGATACTTTAATGTCTACTTATAGAATCAGAGAATGGTTCGGGTTGTAAGTGATCTTAAAGATCATCTAGTTCCAATCCCTCTGCCAAGGGCAGGCACATCTTTCACTCCATCAGGTTGTCAAAGCCTCATCCAACCTGACCTTGAACAATTACAGAGAGGGGGCACCCACATCTTCTCTGGGCAATATGTTCCAGTGCCTCACCACCCCCACAGTGTAGAATTTCTTCTTTATATCTAATCTGTGTCTATACTGCTTGACTATAAAAATACTTCAGAATTTACATAAATGTGTATTTTCCCTCCACCATAAAACAGATAATTTCTCCAGATAAGTAAAAATTGAGCATACAATCAATACAGTTTGTTGTTTCTCAGAGTTCTTCCTAAACTTAATTGGAAAAGGAAAGAAATAGTCCAATAATTTATTTTTAAGGTGGAAAATTAAAATTTGTTAGCTCTTTAGAGCAGGAAGCAAATCTTTGCAACTGGAACACCTTCCTTATTCGGGCCTTTGGGTATTACAGCAAGATAAATATAAAAAGATAATCCAAGCGATGACAGCATTTTGCTGGAGGCAACCACATGTTGTTGCTGTGGAAGGAGGGCTTATCAGAAACGTGAATGCACGTATGCATTCTCTATTTTAAAATAAAGTTTTCATAGGTAGTTTTGAAGTACATATTCATTAAAACTTAGCAAGTGCTAGAGATAAGTGTATAGATTTTGTAAAGAGAAAATAAATTAATTAATTTCTTCTTTTTTTTATGTTCCCTCTTTCTCTTTTCTTGTTGTCTGCTTGAAAAAAATTGTCACAAGTTTGTAAATACAAAGCAAAAAATAAAATGTTGCCTCCAGAGTTCCCGTCAAAGACTAGATCACACCAAATATTCTAATGAGAGTTAAATGAACAATGAATTAAAACATGATAACAAATACACAATGAACTAAGGACAGCATAAATCAGTAATTGCACTCAAACTCTGTGGAAATTACACTGTCCTAGATTCTAGCAGGAGAAAATTTGCTGCAGTATTTTGTGAACAGAGCTATCCTGTGGGATCAAGCTGCAGAGGACATTTCAGTGGGAGGAAGAGAGCAGTAGGAAGAGCAGTATGATTCATGTTCAGCATCTCAAGTGGAGGATAGAGCACAAGGATTGAATAATGAAACAAAGCAGATATTCAGCATGCCAGGAAGGTTTCTGTTAGAGAGCTGTTAGTATTATTTAAAAAGGTTAGTCTATGAATAAACATGCTTCATCAAGGTCTCTTATACATGCAAAGGGAGATGCTAATGAATAATAAAAGAGTAATGGGGACTGGTGAAGAAATTAATGTTAATCTTATCCAAAGCAGATACAAATTAATATCGCAGAAACATTTTTGTAATCACTTCTCAAGGTAAAAATTCAATTAATGTGACTGAATCAATATTTCAAATCTCAGTCCCTTGAAAGTATACTTGTCCCTCTTCATATCAGCATGCTCTCCAGCGTGATCGGCTTGTGCTATTCAAGTCAATACTTGGGGAGACTTCTTAATGGTCTATTTGTGAGAAATTTCATCCAGTTTATAAACTACAATGTTGTATTTCAAACTTGCTTTAGGGTATCTTTCTGTTAGGAGAGTTCAGTTTACGTAGGCTAATTACTGTATAGAAAACAGATATTTGAGTTTAGGATAGTTTTGCCTTGACCTTCAGGCTTTTCTATTGTTATTTTTCTTCTCACAAATATTAGCTAGCACCCTCTCTTCACACAAGATGATATGTCAGTATACACGACATTACATTTCAGTCTATGTACTGAAAACAATATGTTTTATAAAAGTGTGCTAGTGTGGGCTAAAGCAGAACATTTTCTCTTTGACTTTTCAACCAGATAGTTATCACCAAGGCAATGGACCACTGGCATTGACAGAGGACTGCTCACAACTATTCCTATGTAAATCAATGCCATCCCAGAGCTGCTGGAGAAGGGGGCTGGCATTTTTGAAAGTAGCAGATGGGACAGGTGACCCACCCTGAACAACGAAGTATTGCATGCCATTCACGTCAAACTCCCTATAAAACCTTAGAGATCAAGAGTGTCACACATTATTATTATTATTATTATTATTATTATTATTATTATTATTATTACTATTACTATTATTACTATTACTATTACTACTACTATTATATCTTCCTTTTACTATTATTGTTCTATTAATGCCATTTAGTGTTAGTTTCCAGCCTGCAAGTCTTTATTTCCCTGTTCCTCTTCCTGGAGGAGCTGATTGGGACTTAAAGCTGCCCAGTTTTAGCTACTGACCTGGGTGAGGGTTTGGTAAACTGGGACAAACAGCTGAAAAAAACCAGGATACAAAAGAGAAAAACAAAATCCAGGATAAAAGAAAACAAAACTCTTCACTTTACCAGAAATAAAAGTTGGCTGTTCAGAAGAAGCAATTGTATTTGCCTCAGTTTCATTGCAGCATGGATCACTTTATACATCTTTGATAGGTAGCCTTGCTCCTTGTGTATAACTGGACTTGGACTGCAAAGATATCGTCAGAAAGATCACAGGAATTATGACCTTACTGGTGCACTTCAAAAATAATACAAAGTTTCACAAAGTGGTTCATGGTTTCCATTACTTTGTCTTTTCTCTCCTCATTGGTAAAGTCACCAGATAAGTTTGGGGTTTTTTTTCACAGAGTAAGTGATCTTTCTTGTGTACTGTACAATATAAATGCCTGTCATATTTTGTTTAAGGTGTCAGGGAATTGGGAAGAGTTTATGAAACTAAATGGACTCCTAGAATAATAGTTTTGCAGCTCTGGTAGATTGTACTCTTTATGTTGTAGTGCCTTGACAGGTTTACACAATCAGAGGTTCCAAAGTCACCATCCCGTGATAGATTGGAATTGTTTGAAGCATAGTGCGCTTGAAAAATAGACTTGTGTGCTTTTATTTTCAAAACCAAATGGCAACCCACTCAGAACCACCCTGTTAAAATAACAGCATGGACAATCTCAGTTCTGTACTTTTAATAGCTAGAATATCATTCCCATAATGAAAGAAACATGAAATGGTTTCCATGCTGAATGAGCTCCCTCGAGATTCTGGGATTTGTCTCATTACATATAAAGCTTTTCCATCACCATTGCAATGCCTCTTCTCATCTTTGCTTCTCATCTAAGTGGAGAAATTTCTGTCAACAGCTTTAGTCTGAGCAAACCAGCATAACACTGAAGGGAGCATATGCAGTAGATAAGATTACTTTTTTTTTCCATTTATGTAGAAAATTATACACAGTGTCCCTGCTTTAAAAAGGATTACTATATGATGTGGACAGCATTCTGCATTCTCATTAGAAGAGACAGACTACAATTTTATTTCTCTAAATAAGTCTGGGTTAGGCAAGGAGATCAGTAATTTCAATGCTGCTGCATTCACAATGGAAAAGAAATCATCACTTGTGTATTCTTATCAGAAGCCTTGGCTAACTTCAGCATTCAGTACTGATCAGAATAACTCCTTGCAATCTGCAGCCTACCACATATCTCAATAATTGTACATGCAGGAAGGAATAGTAAAATAATAAAGTAAAATGTTATTAAAATAATACTACTGAGGGGACAACTTACAAAAAGAAAAAAAAACCAAAAATGCTAGGGAATTTGGGGACAAAGCTTCCTCAAATATGATCTGATTTTTTCTCTTTCTTACTCCCTTTCTTCCACAGTTTCTAAACTGCTTACAGGCCAGATATGATGAAGATTTTACTCCAGCATGTTCCAGAGACTAGGTCTTGATGTAGCAAACAGCTCCTGGAAATATGTAGCCAATTGTAGATAAGTCTTGGGGGATTCTCAGGTTCAGAAATAAGCAGTGGATGGTGAACTTCCTTGGCAAAAGGCCAAAAGGACAACTGTCACATACATCTCCTGCTCTTTCTGAATTTCTCTATTTCTGTGACACTGAATTAAAACAAGTATGAGATTGTGGGTTTGTGTCTATGAGTCTATTAGCAGTAGGGTCGTGTAGTTTTCACTGCGTAGAATCCAAAAGATGTGTTGGTAGACTCACTTTCTGCAGACCATAGTGTAAGTTGGGTGACTAAAATCAGGTGCTAAATCACATAACTCAGAAAAATGTTAGTTTTCTCTTGGATCCAGCCCTTAAATCTCTGGTTTATGGATTCAAGCTTACATCCTGGGTCATTTTCTTTGCCCTGTTGTGAATGGAATGGAATTGATTTAAGTTCCTTCCCATCTTTTAGACCAGTGCTTGTGGGTCAGAGTTTCCTGACATCAAAGACCCTCTAAAGCAATGTAACAGTATTTCTGATGATACTTTCTGCTCAGGGAGGATGTCATCCTGTGTCAGTGCATAGCAATAACAAAGGAATTATACAGGTGAAAATGGATTGGGAAGAGGAAAAAAAAATTCAAATATTTTTTCATCTAAAAGAGATTCAACCATTGGCCTTTAACAATTGCTCTTAAATTAAAGGCAGTTCAGACTCCAACACATCAGAATCCAATACAGCCAAAATTTAGTGCGATATTAAGGTATGCTACTCAGAAACCCATTCTGAATTTTAATATGGCTTCTTTTTCTTTGCTGAAAATACTGCTGTGTCTTTCACACCACAGCACTATTCTTCAGCCATTGTTATATATTATGCCATTTCATACTAAACTCCCATTTGTCGACTCAGGACAGTTTGCCCTAAGATATTTCCACAGCAATTATAATCAAATCACAGGAACTATGAGAACTAGCAGAGTTTGCATAGAAACATAGCAATTAATTCTATTTGGAACAATGACAAAATCATTTGGAAATGTCTGAAAGAGAATTAAGTAGAAATAGCTTATTTGCAATAGTACCACAATTTAGAGACCTCTGCGTTACTGCGTAACGACTTTGCTCTGATAATATCACAGAAACAGGAGTATTGAATATTGCTCAGTGAGTCTAGGCCCTGGCTTCTGTTAACCAGCTTAAGCAATACGATGCCCAGGAGATGTAAACCTTTCCCTAGTACTATTTTACTTGTGGAGGATGAGGGGAGGTGATGGTGAGGGAAGGCAGTGGGGGAACCCACAAAAAAACCAAAGCAACAAACCAACAGAAACCTGAAAACAAAACGCCAAATAAAGATATTTCTATCACCAAAAAGGGTAATCTGACCATTTTACTTATCTACATCAACATAACCAGCCAGAAGGGGGAAATAAGGACCAATGTAAAGCAGTGTTTTTCCAGTTCTTTGAGAATTTGTCTCAATTTGCCTGTGTCTGTCTGACCCTCTGAACTGACTGTACAATGTTGATAATCCCGAGGAAGAGAGTGAGAGATTACTAGCTTTGCATGTTTTCAGAAATGAAAACCAACTTTCATCCTGCTATCCTGGATGAACTGGGTTATGGCAAGCTATTTATAATACTTGTCAGGTCCTTTTGACCCTTTTGCAATGCCCAAGAGATTGCAATTCATAGACTGAAAAACAATAGCTGAGGGTACCCTCTTACCTTAAATAGTCTATGGAAATGTCTTCAATTGCTTGCAAAGGGTGATGTAGTTCACTGGGAAGGATACTGGGGACTCATTTCACGTCTTTTTTGAGTCAACAGCGCAAAATGTCTTTTATTATTTGTAGACAGAAACAGAAATTTCTACCATATTATTGTGCACAATCTATGTGTCTGAAGTAGAAGAACTTAATTACACTTGCAAGAATATAATTTTCCTAATAACTGTAGAGGGAATCTAGATAGCTAACCCGGTAGATATCTTTCTGTAAACATTTGAACTTAGTTTAGAGACAATAAACATGTGATAGGTTTTCCTGCAAATTAGGAGCAATATGGCTTCCTCCTTAAGTACAGTGATCACTAAATGCAGGTCACTAGAAACAACTTTTTATTTTTATTAACTATTTACCTAACTTAACCATCTTTGTGAGACTGCCCTAACCTTTCACAACCGTATGAAACCTTTCACAGCTGTATGCTTAAACTGTTAATATGTTTACACCCTGAATTAGATGTGTAATTGCAATGTTAGAAAAAACACTAATAGAAATATAAACAAAAAAAAAAAAGAGAATGCTAAAATAAGGAAAAGAAATGGTTAAAACCAAAATGGACGTGTTTTGATTCAGACCAATGGTCTTGCTTAGTCTTGTCTCCTACAATAGTAACAGCAGGGGGATGGGGCAGCCACAACTTCCCTTGGCAACCTGTTCCAGTGTCTCACTACTCGCATAGTGAAGAAATTCTTCCTAATGTTTAGTCCAAATCTGCCCCTCTGCAGTTTATACCCATTCCCCCTCGTCCTATCACCACAAGCCTTTGTGAACAGTCTCTCCACAGCTTTCCTGTAGGCCCCCCTCAGGTACTGGAAGGTCACTATAAGATCTCCTCTGAGCCTTCTCTTCTCCAGGCTGAACAAGCCCAACTCTCTCAGCCTGTCCTTGTAGGGAAGTTGCTCCAGCCCTCCGATCATCTTTGTAGCCCTCTTCTGGACCCATTCCAACAGCTCCATATCCTTCTTACATTAAGGATTTCAGAACTGGACACAGTATTCCAGATGAGGTCTCACAAGAGAGGACTAGAGGGGCAGAATCACTTCCCTCGACCTGCTGGCCATGCAGCAGGATACGGGGCTGCATCAAAGACCACATACATCAAATATATTCCTCCAGCTCCCATTAATTACTACTGAGTGATTTTTTAGCCAGGGAAGTTATCTTAGCATTTAATACCTCTTGTTGTTAGGTTTTCTTCTCTCCCTGCCCACTATGATGGACTTGTCTGCTTTTTTATTGAACTTTTGTGAATATTTAGCATACATAATGTCAGATGGAACACAGTTCCAAAGCTTAATCAGCCATACTGTGAAAAAGTGAAAAAAGTCCTTTACTCTGGCCTCCTGTGCTGGTTTTATTCAGATCTTATATTGGAAGAGGCAATGAAAAATAATTCAAGTTGTGAATGATTTTGCAGGCCTTTGTTTCTTTTCTTCAGTCACTTATTTTCCAGGATAAAGATACCCACATTTTGATCATCCTTGTTCCTTTTCTCCTTTTAATATTACTGTTATGTTACTTCTTAAGATTGGATACTCACAGCACACAGCATTCAATATAAAAGCGCACAATGGATTTATACAGTGGCATAACAATGCTCTCTGTTTTGTTCTGTGTTCCTTGTTTTGACTGGGATAGAGTTAATTTTCTTCAGCTTCTCATACTGGCTTGCCAATGAGAGTGTGGGTAGTACAATGGGAAACTGGGAGAGGACATCGCCAGGACAGCTCACCCAAGCCTGGCCAAGGGGGTATTTGATTGTATGACATCATGCTCAGTATGCAACTAGGGAGTTGGCCGGAGTGAGGAAGATCACTGTTCAGGAACAGACTGGACAGAAGTTTCTGGGTGGTGAAAAATTGCACATGCATTACTCACTTTTTAAGTTCTGTTTATTATTATTGTTATTGTTTTTCTCTACATTTGCTGTTCTAGTAAACAGTTTATCTTAGCCTAAGAGTTTTTACCTGTTTTTCTCTCTAATTCTTCTCCCCATCTCACCAGGACTGAACAAGTGACTATGTTGTACTAAGTCATTGACTGAACTTAAACCACATTTCCCAATAATTCCTACTATTTGATTTCCTTTGTTTTTGACTGCTACTGGGCATTAAGTTCATATTTTCATAGAACCACCTATAATAACTCAAGATGTATTTCCTGAGAATAATAGCAACCTCAGCATCCATCATTCAGTATGCAAGATTAGAATTGCTTTCTCTCATGTGTATCAGTTTACATTTACCTACATGGAATTTATTAGATTAAATTACACTGATTAGAAACATGAAGCAAATGTTCAATGACAGATGAAAAACGGTGAAAATATAGCTTAGATGAATGATAGTGACTTGTTTGGATATTGGAAACTATGAGACCCAGATGAGGACCTGGACAGACTTACTTAGTTTACATGAGACTCTTCCTTCACTTATAAATACATTCTTGAAAGTATCTACAAGAATAGATTGTAATTAGGAGCAATTGCAACTTAAGACTGAGTAATACCCTATGTATTTGCACAGGGTTGTGTGTCTTTACAGATGTTTATGTCTGTTAAAGTCTTATAAATTTTAGATCATTAGGCTGTTGATTGACTTCTGATTTTGATGAATCTACCTTATGTGAAAAGTGCAAGCCAATATAAGTCAAGAAAGAACAACTGAACCAAAAAGAATTTCCATGTCCACCACTACCGGGGCCATTTCAAACCAGACTGGAAATGAGAAGGCAATAAAAATGGATTATAGTAAATAATTTTGACTTGCTCTTGGGCAAACTGTGTGACCTAACTGACAGTTTCGTGTGTAATTTATGCCTTTATCTGAATCATCAGACAAGTATGTCCAAGACAGCAGATCCTTCCTGTATCTCTGAGACAAGAAGTATTTATTAAGATTCACTGCAAAAACTTGCAGAAGATCTGTCTTTAAAGCAACAAATCAAGCAAAATCTGCAATTTTTTCTTTAAAAGCAATGAAGTTCACCTTACAATATAGCTATAAATTGAATGCATATGATGCAGTCCATACAAAGTATCTCAAAGTACTTCATATTAAAAAAACCTCAAATGAAAACTTAGAATGGTTCTGAACTTGAAACTGAGAAGCAAGTCTTAAAATTACATTGAAAAGTTCTTTTTTTTCCCCCAAAGGTTGATGCAGACTTTACAGTTATGATGTCTGATAGAAGTGAATCTTACAATCAAGGAGTGTAAAAAGCAGAAGCCAAAACCAGCATTGAGAGGATTTAGGTTAAACTAAGGGTCAGTTGGCAACCCCTGAGCAGAAAATTTCAGTACAGTGTTGAGGAGAATACAGATTCCTATAATTGAAAATAGATGAAAAACTAAGGCCGTGAAGTGCTTTAAAAAGTAAAAGGGTAGTTTGATGAAGCAGAGAGGGCAAAAAGTGGACAGGAAGGGATCAACAAAAAGGTTATCTAGAATGAAGACAAATCAGGAGAAATCAACAGTACCATTAAAAAATTTTAGATTGAATGGAACAGAAGAGGAAAACATTATCTATTGTCTCCTCCCTTTCCCCCTCATCTTCAGGATGGAATTGTTGAGAGTAAGGGAGTTTACTCATTTCTTCTTAAAACAGTCTCCCAGCTGGAATCATGAATAGGCAAAAGTTTCCTTGTTAGAGGAGTGATATCAAAGTACAAACACTAGCTAATAAAACAGCTGGAAGGGAAGAGGGGCTCAAGAAAGCTAGTTAATATTCAAGAATCACCTCCTTCAAACTCAGGAGCAGTGCATCCCAGCAAAGAAGAAGTCAGACCAAAACACCAGGAGGCCTGCATGAATGAACAAGGAACTCCTCAACCAACTCAAAATAAAAAAGGAAGCCTACAGAGAGTGGAAGAAAGGACAGACAGCCTGGAAGGAATACAGAGAAATTGTGTGAGTAGGCAGGGATCAGGATAGGAAAGTTAAAGCCTTGATAAAATTAAAGCTGGCCAAAGACATCAAAGGCAACAAGAAAATACTTCTGTAAGTACATTGATGATAAAAGGAAGACTTGGGAAAATGTGAGCTCCCTTCGAAAGGAAACAGGAGGCCTGATTATCTGGGATATAGAGAAGGCTGAGATATCCAATGCCTTTTGTGCCTTAGTCTTCACCGGCAAGTGCTCAAGCCGCACCACCCAAGTGCTAGAAGGCAAAGGCAAGGACCGGGAGAATGAAGAGCCACTCACTGAAGGAGAGGACTATTTGAGGAACCTGAAGTTGTGCAAGTCCATAGAACCTGATGAGATGTATCCACAGGTCCTGGCGGAACTGGTAGATGAAGTTGATAAGCCACTGTTATATATGCAAAGTCATGGCAGTCTGATGAAGTTCCCAGTGACTGGAAAAGGGGAAACATAATCCCTATTTTTAAAAAGGGAAAAAAGGACGACCCAGGGAACAACAAGCCAATCAATCTCAGCTGTGTGCCCTGCAAGACTGTGGAGAAGATTCTCCTGGAAACAAAACTAAGGCATATGGAAATAAGGAGGTGACTGGTGACAGCCAGTGTTGCTTCACTAAGGGCAAATATTGCCTGATAAATTTTGTGGGCTTTTACATAGGATTACAGTGTTGGTGTTTAAAGTAAGAGTAACTGGTGTCATCTGCCTCAATTTGTGCAAAGCATTTGACACTATTCTGGATTACATTCTTGTCTGTAAATAGGAGAGACGTAGATTTGACAAATGGAACACTCAGTAGACAGTTACACTCAGACTTGCAGTAAACAGCTTGATGTCCACATGGAGACAAGTGACAAGTGGTGTTTCTCTGGGGTCAACATTGGAACTGGTACTGCTTAATATCTTTGTTGGTTACGTGGACAGTGGGATTCATAGCAACCCCAGAAAATTTGACAATGACACCAAACTCTGTGATGTTGCTGACACAGTAGAGGGAAGGGATGCCATCCAGAGGGACCTTGACAGGCTTGAGAGGTGAGCTCATATGAATCTCCTGATGTTCAACAAGACCAAGTGAAAAGTACTCCAACTGTATCGGGTCAATTTCAAGTACAAATACAGGCTGGATTGAGAGTAGCCCTGAAGAGAAAAATTTGGGTGTGTTGGTGGATGAGAAGCATAACATCAGCTGGCAATGTGTGCTTGCAGCCAAGAAAGCCAACCATATCCTGGGCTGCATCAAAAGAAGTGTGACCAGCAGGCCAATGGAGGTGATTTTGCCCAGCTACTCTGGTCTTGTGAGACCGCATCTGGAGTGCTGCATTCAGTTCTGGAGTCCTCAGCACAAGAGGTGCTGTGAATGCCTCATCCCTGGAAGTGTTCAAGGCCAGGTTGGATGGGGCTTTGAGAAACCTGGTCTAGTGGAATGTGTTCCTGCCCATGGCAGGGAGATTGGAACTAGATGATCTTTAAGGCCCCTTGAAACCATTCTGTTCTGTCGTTCTATAAAAAATGGGGACTAAAAGGGAAAATAGATATAGGCATGGATGAAACGGATACAGAGAAAGCATAACTGTCTGATGAATTATGGAAAGCTTTTATTTGGACCAGTAAAATAATTCAAATTCTACACCTTTAACTCTGAAAATTACTGCAGTATTTCTCTCCAATGGTTGATTCTGGCAAGGCAGCAGCACCCATGAAAACTGACATATTTTGACTATGTAGATTACTGCAATGATCTTTTAAGAAAGTAGTGTAGAGAAGAGCACATGTGCATTCATCATGTATATTGTGTTTTCATGTCCTGTCTACAGCTTGTAAGCAAACTGATGCGATAGTGAGTTTAGAAAAACTTCTGCTATTTTTCATAACTTAGCTTGAGCCAGGCAGTTTATTTTTAAGGCAAGAATTGAGTTTGTGTCAACAGACATCTAGATTTATGTTCTGAACCTGACTTTTTCAGGATGTGGCTTTGCATCACACTCTGTGTGCGTACTTTGCTTTGGATCTGAAATAAACATGCCAATTCATTTCTGAATGAAACATGAGGATCATATGTGAGGGGGAATAATATGAGCTCTCCTGCTGGTCAACAGGGTCTGAAGTTAAGGGAATCAGGGAGAAAGAGACATACTTTTTAAGGTAGATTATTCAAGAGTTAGAAAGGTAAATGAAAAATCCTTTCAAGCTGCTGCTGCTTAGCATCTCTGAAAATCATATTAGTTTTTATGTAATTATCTAAATATGGATTTAGTTAATGAGTTTGGATTCTTTACACACTACAGGTACACACTATGATTAAACAGCTAAAGGCTTAGATATAATGTATACATGCATAAATAGTTTTCTGTGAGAAATCCATCCAGAGAACAGTATAAGGCACATAGAATGAACAGGATGGGTACGACGTGTTCAGTTAAGCCTATAACTACAAACTGTAGTGGACTGAGCATGTTACTTATCAGTCTGCTTTCCCACAATATCATGAAAGCATCGTTAAGGCAAATGTACTTTAGAAACAGCTCATTCTTTACTTTGATTTTTTACATATGACCTTGTCTCTAACTTACTTGACTTTTACATTTGCCCCTCTGAAAATGGTAATGTAGATTTCTGTTTCTTTTAAAATTTTCCTCTGTAGAGAAGATAAGAAACAGTAGTTTGCCAGGTAAAATGTAAAAGAAATAGTAATCTTATTAAAAAAGAGGAAATTAGGAATTGAGCCTTTCCAGAATGGGACAAAATACACAACTGGTTAATCAATGAGAATGTAAAGCTAGATGCTTGCCTCACTTCTAGACATGTATGATAGGAAAATTATAGGCTTTTTTTTTTGCAGGAGAGGGAACTAAACAAAAAAAAACAACAAAATTTCCTTTCATATTCATGAGCTTTCTAACCAACAGTGTAGATATCACTGACAACTTTCTGGGTGTGGAATAAATTAGCTTCACCAGCACAGTAGCTCTGTGTTGTGCACTCACTCTCACTTCTGTACTGTGTTGTGTACTCATCCTCATTCTTGTGAAATCAGCTTGGGTATCTAACAGCTCTGAGAGTAAATCATATGTACAAAGTTTGTCCGTTCAACTAAAATATTTTTTTCCTCTGAACTGGATGGACTCATCTGCTCTACAAATTTGGAACATTTCCTGTATTGTGCTAAAACTTAAAATGTGCCCAGATGTTTTCTGGAAGACTGTTTGCTGGTATATGCAAGCAGTTGGATTGCAATTAAGCAGTATGGAGAATTATGCCTCATGTTCAGCTTGCAATTCAGGAACTGTCCAAGTTGGATGCACCATAACGATGTGCAATGTCTGTAGGGCACAGAAGCAGTTTTAATGTTCTCTCTGACTTAGCCATATACGTGCCATATGTATAAGGCTGCAAGTGGCCACAAGAGTCTTCTAATTAACAATCTAAATATCTCCACCTTAAGCTAAATGCTGTCTGGAGAAATTAATATTGTAATGATGGGGTCTGGCTCTCTACTATAACAAACACTAAGCAATTTTTAAGGGATTTGAGAAAAATAGGAAGAAAATTAGGGATGAGCTGAGTATCATCTGAGGTGAAGAATGGCATAAAGATGCACAACAAGCTGAGATCTATAGTCAACTGTAATAACACGTGGAAGAACATGTATGTTCATGCACCGTCAATAAACAGTTTGAAAGAGCAAATTAAATAAATTCATAGCCAGCTGTGAAATATGAAGTGAGAGGTGGTTGTCCAGCATTTGTCTGTTTAGATAAGGTACACTGTACTGAAACCCTGCAGAATCAGGAGATATTGATGGAGTATTCATTCCTCCACACAATATGTAGTCTCAATACATACATCTACTATAGGTTGCAGTTATACGATCAGTTCATCACTCAAAATCTATGCAACCCTTTTTATCGTAGTTTTCTGGATAATGTAGACATATCCTCCATTTTTTTTTTTTTAAATGGGGTATTGCTTCATAATATCTTGCAGTGTTGTTCAGGAAAAAAATGCATTAAACATTTAAACCAACTAAATAGATTTCCTTAATTAGTTCAGATATATTGAGCATATCAAGTATGGCGTAAGGTACAGATCAGAGAATCTAAAAATATTTTGAAGTCACATTTAGTGACTCTTCCATAATTAAAAGAAGACCAATTGAAATTTTGGCATAAGTAACATAAGCCACTTTAAAACACCACAAACCAGTTATTTTCATCCAGCCAAAGAAGGAAAAAAGTGTTTTGTATTAAAGAAAAGAATGCAAGCTAGCAGCTTTCATTGACATCGTACCCTGCTATGTAAATAAAGTATATGTTACTGATAACGGCCACAACCTATTACAGTATACTCTGAAACTGGCAAAGTGTTCAATCGTAAGGTCAGTGTAAGGAAAAAGAAGGCTGGAAAGATAAGTTTCTGCTGAGACTGACCAGACTCTAGGGTTTGGGGAAGATACTTTGCTTTCTGTAAATGGGTAAAGTAAGTTCAGGTTCCATGATTTACAGCCTTAGATGTAAGTCAGCTGTGTTAATGTTCTGTTAAGTCTTGAGGCACAACAGCCACTCGGGTCCCAGTTCGACTATTGCCTGGCGTACCTCAGGTGCATTTTGACTGCGCTCCTTTATTTCCATTGCCGAAAGATGCAGCTGGCATTATAAATGAAGAACACTCCCACATCTCTACTACAGATTACCTCCAGACAACTTGTGCTGAAGCACAAGATGTCTGGGTTATTTCCTGATCATGACAGGAACCTAGCTCAAAGGGACTGTGTATTTTTAGGAGGTGAATATAGGAGGAGATGAAACCTTCTTGAGAAGAGGTTAGTAAATCTCCAGCTGGAGAACTAATGTTTCTTTTACTGTAAACAAATGTTTCACAGAGTTCTTCAAGAAACACCATGCCAGAACAACAAATCAACTGTGGAAAGATATTGCCAGGCCAGTATGTTGTACGTGATCTACCCCCAGAGCGACAGGGTGCATGAATGATTAGCTGAATGTCTTGGGCAGTGAGTAATGGAAATTTATATAAGAGCTTGACAAATATGCATTTGGGGGAAAATGATGCATGCTTGAAAGAACATCTGTTAGCTTTTTAATATTAAAAAAAAACTTAGGACTGGGACTTAGGACTCAGAAAGACTGCTCAATAAAATAGTAGGTGCAGAGAAGGACAACAAGGAATGGAATAACATCTGCAAGAGGGAGGCATAAGTAGGCAGGAACTTTTCAACATGAAAAGTAGATGAGTTAGAGGCATAGGAGGCATTAAGGGGACTGGTAGACCTTAACTACTCCTTATCCCTTCCAGAACTAAAGGAAGAATTCATTTAATGCAGTTAGACAGACTAAGTTTCAAACAAACAAACCAAAAAAAAAGAAAAAAGAAAAGAAAAGAAAAAAGAAAAAAAAAAGAAATTATTCTCTGGTTATTGAGAATATAATGATATTGTGGATGCAAGGAATTTACTCTGGTTTATGGGGAAACTAAGCAAATACTTAGAAAAGAGATCTATTGGAGGTTACTAAAAAGACAAATACCAACAGTCTAGTGTAGAAGAACATTGTAAGGAGACACACACATATACTCAGTCTTACCTAGGCATGTATCTGTGATTTGCAGGTGCAAATAAGCCTGTGATAAACCCTTGGGCTAAGATAGTGCAACCATTCTTCTGAATATCATTCAGCCTGTTAACCTCAGAAAAACACTATGAAAATATACCTATTGAATTACATTCACCACAAATTATTTGCATGCCTTTAGTCTCCCAGCTTCCTCAGATTCAGAGTGGCAGAACATAACTACAGCAAAGCAGGATGGGAAACTGAAGCCATTCATCCGTCATATGCATCTTTGGGCTCTTTTCTTACCTTTTCTATTTAATTACTTGTTTATGTTCCTCTGGTTTCACAGTAGGGATCTTTCTGTTTGGTTTTTTTTGTTTTGTTTTGCTTTTGGGGTTTTTTTATGAGGGGCAGGGTAATAATCTGTCTTTTTCTCTGGAGATTTAATTTTTGCAAGGAAAATCTCAAAGAACTCTCATCTGCATTCATTAGTATGTTCATTATCGTTATCAAATTCCTTTTGCTTAAGTTTTAGTAATTCTTCTTATAACCAGTATCCCGTTCCATTTATTCCACATCATCCCAGGGAAATTTCTTTGAGAATAAGTGGAAAGACTCCACAAAACATCATTGGAGCTATTTGGTGAAGAATACTGTTCTGTCAGCTACAGATCTCAATTCAGCAATATCACCCCTTATCTCAGAACTTCTTCTCCACTCAAATTTTTATTCACTTAGTTTCCCTGCTTTCTGGTGACTCAACTCCGATTGAATAATTCTATAGAGAAAGCAAATTTGAACTTGATTGTTTATCAGAGAGTCATGAGATCATTCTGCTCCGATAGCCACATAGAAGTTCTATAGACGCAGTAATTCTTTGTTCAGCCTGATTTAATACCTTGTAACAAGGCTTATTATAAGAAAATCTCATTTCATCTTGGACTTCAGTGTTTCAGGTTGGCTTGGACTTGTTCAGAGTTTGCTATATCTGACTATAAAACGCTATAGACAGACAATTCCATCTGGAATAGTGATCTACAAGAATTTTGTATGGCTCCACGTAAACATACTGTCCTTACTTTACACAGCCTACTCCTTTACACGGAAGGATTTTTCCAGCTTCAGACTCTGAGAAGGGATTAGGTCTCAGTGGAAGAATATTTCCCACAAATAAATGCATCTATTTTTGGAAAAAAATTTAGAGACATTTTCTTCTAAATATCTTTTAAAATATTGATGCAAATGTCCAGGCTTATATTTTGAGAAGAAAAGGAGCTTAGATCTAAAAGCATATCATCTCATAGTCAGGCCAGTTAAGAATACTGGTAATTATTTTTATGCATATTCTAATTAAATATGCATGTATCACTTTAAATTCAAATAGCACTTCACAGAGATTTCAAAAAACAGACCTTTCCACCCCAGAGTTTACATCAGACAATATACAAGGAGCAGAGATAAAAGAATGTGAGATGGGGTGAGTGCTACTATGAAGATAACAAGAGTCTCATTCTATTGTAAATGAAACATGGCAATGCTGATGGTTTAATTTAAGAACATGTAGGGCACGAGGGAGAAAGCAAATAATGGCAGAAAGCTTAAGAGGAGGAATTTGAAAGAAAAAGAGAGCATGCAACCTTCTGTAAAGTATATCTCGTATCAAGGCAGCTCCTTTGAAGTTGCTCAAGTCATTAAACCAAGGCTAAGCTTGGCCTACAAGGCCTAAAATATAGCTGCGACACAAAACCATGGCCCAAGGCAAGGTTCTGTAAGTAGGTACAGCCAACAGGAAATTCCAGGATGCATTGGATATGCCCATATTGTCTTCTGAGAACTTGAAAGTACAGGCTAAGTTACGGCCAGAGGGTGTAGAACGCTGAGTTTCTAGACAGACGGATCAACGGTAGGCTCATTCTTTCTGAGTCTTATAGACATCTCTTAATGACAATGATGGTTGCGTGAGTGAAAAGGGAGGATTGTTTTTGAATGTCGCTTATACAAAAGGCTGTTTGCTTTTTAGTATGCGCACAGTCTTGCTGTCCATGGCCGTGGGGCTGGGTTCCCGGTGCCTTTCCTATATTTTTGTTTTCTCTTGGGAGCTTCGTACTTTCTGATTACAAAAGATCATTTTGAGGAGATCAAGATTCTCTTTATGTAAATACCTCATAAAAGCACTCAGTAAGATTCTCTGTGGTTTCTAATTTTCCCCTTGCTCACATAATTGACCCTAAAATAGAGAAAACTGAAACTCAGAGACTGTTGAACCACACTGCCTTTACAGAGGATTTTAGGAAGCGTTTTGTTTCTCATCTTTATTTTAGCAGAGAAATAGAGACAAAAACATCTAGTCAATTATTTCGAAGAATATATTTTTCTTTGAGAAAAGCAAAACTTTTTGTTTCTGTTAGCTATAGAGTATGCTGATACATATTTCTGTATCTTTGAAGTGTGCAACGAGTTTCATAATTCTAATAAAATATGTTTTCTTTAATATTCCATTGCTTTTCATTTATTGCGTTCATATATTGTAACACAGTATTTATTGTGCCGCATTTTGTTTTCACACACTGCATCAGCAGCTTCACAGTGCAGTTATGCGAGTGGATGATTTCCTACGAATGGTAGATATATTTGACAGGTTTTTATGACTGGCTTTCTTTATTTATAACAGACCTATAATGGTACTTGGAGACTGTGCACATACATGAGCATGCACACAAACAGAAAATGTTTCAAATATGCATTTCCCTCCCTCTCTCTTTCTACATTCTCCTCTACCCTGGAGGCACTTGGAAGGATCTCACTGGTGCTAACAGAAAGTGTTTAATTCTGCTGAAAGTACTTGAATTCTTACTCAGCTGAATTTGAGCTCAATTTCATGAACTATTAGTCAGGCATGAACCAGCTCTACATAAGTATTTAGGCTCCTAAAACTGCTTAAATACCTGTTTTCCCCCTGATTCATGTAAAAGCTGAGTACTTAAAGCATGACTTAGATGAATTATAAACATCTATGTCCATGAAAATCTGTCAAAACTCTACAAGTCCCTGAAAAGACAAACCAACCATGGTTTCTGGCAAAATTTTCCATATTATTGATTATGTTGCACATGGTCAGTGATGACAATACCTTTAGTAACCTGACAGTCTGATGTTCTAGGTCCCCGTTTAAGTGCTCTAAGACTCAGTGTTGCAACACCTAAAAAAGAGTTTCCAGTGACTGCTAGCTTGAGATGGTAAATTTAAGGATCTTAACAGCTGACATACATGAGTGCTAAGATGTCAGTAAGGCACATCAAATATCAGGAAAATGCTACACCTTGGCTGCCTTTAAAATCTCTCTTAAAATAGTATGTAGAAATCTCAGTGGAACTGTGATTTTAAAATTTCATTCTGTTAGTAGGGGCTGACATCAATATTTTTATTTACAATTATGGCAAGAGTACCTGACTCATATAGTAGGTTAAGGCACTCAGTGAAGAAAAGGGAGTCCTAACAGTTAGCCAAAATTCTTGGCTTAAGGAGATCTGTGCACCTAGATCTCACGTTTTTATACATCATAAAGCTGTGGAGCACTGAAGATGAATGGATATCCTACCAGTTGAAGACCAGTCCTTGAGAATGTAGAATTTCTGACTCAAAAGAGAATAAATAAGTCAGATCTTTTCTCTGTTCTTATTGTCCAGCTACCTGCATAGAAGGTGCTAAGCAAAAGAAAAACAGCTTGAGTTTTACTCCTGTAACTGTTTATGTATTTTACAGAAGACAAATACTGAATTTTAATTCTTCAATTAAAAGTTGTTTGGTTTTTTTTGCTGTTTTAGAGAATAACTCAGGTTTTAGATTACATCTTTAATAGGCTTACAGAGGCAGCACCTTAAAGATAATGCTGAAGAAGACAGACAAGAAAGGTAGCTACTCCTTTATGCTTGTTAGTGTCTGGGAGTATTACAGAACATGTCCTGAATCTTGGCGTCACCATCTTCTGCATCACTGGGGAACCCTGGTGGCATATGGAAAGCATAACCAAGTTATTTGATTTTGAGTTGAAGGTACAGGAGTCTATCCTTCATATCCAAGGTACATATCCAAGTCTCTCCCCAGTATGAAGTTAGACTGAAGAAAATACACTTGGATGAAGTATGCCTGGCTACTTTACTAGGAATGTAAGATATATTTGTATGTTGTTCATCAGTTATGGACTGTCTAGCCAACATTTAGGGCCAAGGCCAGAAAAGATGAGTAATAGAAATCTCTTGGACTCCATTTACCATTCAGAAGAGTCAATTGACTGTGAGTTTTGGGTTATTCTGGCCATTTTGGTCTTTCTCATCCCCTATTGTTCCTGTTAAACTACTGTGTTTCAGAACTCAGCATGTTCCACCCTGTAACACAGAGAAGGTGCTCTGGATCCATGTCTAAAACCAGAAAGAGATTAGAGAATAAAACGTGTTCTATGTCACAATATATTGTGACACAATATATGTCGCAATACATCTATGTCACAACATATTCTGACTCAACTTTAACAAAAATGAAAGTACACAGGATGCTTCCTTAACCTTAAGTTTATACGTTTCAACAACGATGCACCACAGGACTAAGAAAAAGAAAAAAAGAAAAAACACCTCACAAAAAGAGAATTGTATCTCTGGATTAGGGACTAAACTAAGATAGATTTTAAGATTGAAAATGCATATGCAGGTCTTCAGAATTCCACTCACCCACAGAAGAAAATACTATGTCTCTGCATCTTTAAGACACTACTAAGATTGTAAGTCTTTAATACAGAAAAATTCAGACACTGAAATATTTTCATCAAGTGATTATATTTATAAAATCCATATGAAAAATGCAAACAGTCAAGGGAAATCATTTGGGATGCCTGGGGGTGTGGGGAAAATTAATTAAGAACTTCAGCTTAACTGTTGATTTAAGATTTGAGAGAATTTTATCTTCTGATTTATATTTTTTGCTCCTGGGACCAACTTGTCAACTTTATGTCAGCTTCTAAATGTATTAAATACAAATACTAATGTGCCTCAGAGTTTTAATTGAGTAATGATGGAAAGTACTAAAAAAGTTAAGAATTGGCATGTACTGGCAGGCAAGACCTGCAATAAGAGCTCAGGAAAACATAGTGCTCTGTGGGGAAACTGAGCCAGAGAACCACTCCTCATTCCAATCTTGTCCCTTACTATGTGAACATTAGATGCTCTCCTTAGATGTTCTAATACACTTAATTAATAACATAGTACTGCTAAGCAGTAAGCTTGACCCATTCATACCTGTCTACATAAAGCAAACATGGAAATACCAGGTCCTTAGTAAATGCTCACAGAGTTTTCAAGCAGTACTTTTAAGAAATTGTGTTACACTTAATATTATAAACAGTTTATTTATAGGTAAACTCTGAAAGTACATAAGAAGACAAGACAATTAGAAAACTTAATGGCTCAAGAAGATTATCATAAATAAGCAGAAGCATGAGAGTGATGGTACATGAGAATGAATAGTGTAAGCTGACCCTACACATTGGTGGATTTATAATTAGCTGCAGCCATTTAGAGAACAGACCTGGGTATCACTGGAGTAGTTAAATGTAAACCTACACTCAGTGCTCTATAACCACAAGAGATACCTGAAACACATACAATTGTGTGGAGAGTAAGATATAGAATAGAATAGAACAATACTGTTGATACGTATTTCAAAAATTCAGTATTCAGTGCTGCAGTGTTCATTTTGATGTGAAAAGATACAGCAGAGAAAAAACAGCTCGAAGAATGGAAATAAGAATTCTTATAGGTTTAGAAAGCTTCTATTGAAGAGAGATCAAAAAGATTAAATCGATTTAGTTTATAGAAGAGATGAATAAAATGTGGCAGAATGTAGTTATATATATAATAATAATAGTATAGTGAATGGCATTCTATTTGGTCATATGCTTGTCTCTCTTTCATATAACTTAAGAACAAAAAAATGCCTAATAAGATTAACACCACTGGAGTAATTTGGCTGCTGCTTTTAAATCATTTGTAGTGCATGCTAGGTTATTAATTTCATATGTTTTTCTTGCAGGTTTCGACATTTCTCCTGACAGAGTCTTTTTGATTAATTTATCTTAATACCAATTAACTTTTTTTGTGACCAGTCAGCATCAGCAATGAAATTTTAAGCTTCACATTTTGCAAATAACAAATATTCAAAGCTGTTATTTGTGAAGGAAAACAAAAGTTAATGTCATCATAATCCTAAATAGATGAAGCAGTGGCAAAGAAAACTGCAAAGCAAATACAAAATTTAATAATGGCCCTCGGACAGCTTGCTCTCAGATTGTTAAGAATTCATTAAACAGTGGTTGAGCAGAACAGACAATTAAATTATCTCATATGAAGTATCTATCCTTATTATGAATATTGCATACGACACTACACATTTCTGAAGGGAAGTAGTCGACAAATTTCATTTCAGAGAATCAGCAAGAGGTTTGATTTCAGCCTCCAGATATACCCTTCTTTGTTTCTTAGACAAAATAGTAATAATAATAATAGCAACAATAATTGGGATACTGATGTATAAACAGAGTTAATACACAGAATCTTAAGAATATAATGAAACCTTTCAATAACTGTAGACAGAAGCTTATGCCACTTAATTGACAGATATTTCAGATACACATTTTCTGTACACTGATAAAAAAGTACAAGAGAGTCTGTAAAGTGTTCAAAGAAGCATTAAAAACAGTCAAAGAGATTAAAAGCCAAAACAAAGACAAACATAAGTAGAATTTACACTGCTGATTATCGTGATATGGAATGAACACCAGATAGTGTGAAAAATTTATCTCATATTAGCTTTCAATCTTATTGTCAAGCTTTGCTAATTTTAAACTTACCTTTTGACTGATGAAAGCTAATGGAAAATGAATAAAATAAAATAAAATTTCTACTTTACTGAGCATCTGATTATGTTAGATTTATTAAGAATCAACTGGGTCAGTGAAAACCACTGGTGAATATTAGGTAACTTATCTCAAATAGGTTTTAAGAGAATTTTTGAGTCCTTTAAGATGAGAAACTAGAATGCAAAAGACATTTAATGTAGTGTTTAAAGCTAAAAATAAAACTTCTTACTGGTGACGATAATTTTGTAATTGTTAGATTAATGGTCTACAGTTAAGATCAAGATGACCAAAAGTAATATAAGTAACGTAAGTAATGTAATACAGTAATACATTTAAAACACCTTTGAGATAATATGTTCCTAAATCAATATTTTCAGAGGGAAAGCTATATTCAAAATACAAATATGTCTAATGTGCTGATTTGTTCCTCTTGTGCCCAGACACAGAGTGTTAATGAACACAGGGACCAGACTGTTACCCAAACTCAAAACTTTAGCTTTTTATGTTATAATTCAAGACATAAATGGTGTGACCATCTGATAACTTGATGGCATAGTATTCATAAAAATGTATTGATCTCTTAAAAGGCCAGAGACTGGACTTAGCCTATGGACTGTACCAGTATATGCCATCAGCTTTATTTCAGATGTAGCAAGAGAAATGATCAAGTCTTTGACTGAAGACAAATGGTGAAATGTTTCCTACTCTGGTGCACACTCCAAGAACTGCCTCAACAGCTTTATTTGATGCCTCCTTCTGCTTCTTCACCACTCTTTTATGCTTAATCACTGTCAGCTCTCTGGATATTCAGCTGTGTGTAGCCACAGTAAGTCTTAGTATGTTCTCCCAGCAGACCCTAAGGCATGAGAGTCTCACTGAAATGCTAAGGAGTCACAGATTGGCCATTTCTGATTTAGATGCTCAGTTTCTGACTATGTTCAAAATTTGCAAGGCTTTCCCATTTCTTTAATAAATCTAAAACTCATTAGAGTGTTTCTTTTTTCAATATGAATAACATAATTTTTCCTAGCCTTAACAAACTCAATATTGCCCCAGTTATTTCCATTTGTAATGGTTATTTTCCTGGCTTGTCACTTGATGATGCCACAACTCTTATCTTTGCTGGTGCTTCCCTGCTCTACTGAGTTAAGCTACTTCCCCCACCCCGCCTTTATTTCATGATTATTTTTTGCATTTCACTACTTTTTATATTGCCTTTTATTCAATATCATGCATTAAGGCTTAGCCTGTGTATTTGCTTATACTGTCTGTTTCCATTATGTGCTTATTATATTTTCAGAAAAGCACTTTGGTATGTGCTTTTGCCTTCAGAATGCAAGGGCGTGCCTGTGTAAGACTAAAAGTGTACAAGTAGCACCAGAGAGCTTTTCGGCTTTTCTAGATCGTGTGTTTCAAAAAGTTTAAGTGTTTTAAAAAAGTTCTACTGTTCTAAAAAGTTTTTATATGGATTGACTTTGTTTTATGTAGGATGATTATGTGCTGATTCTACTGAGGTAAGTTGACATCAGGCACAGAAATATGCATGCAGCTATGCAAATGTTGTCTGTACTGGTGATACATTCTTGTTAAAGAAAAGAAAAAGCATCTGTGCTCATCAGAGCTAGAATGCACTGAGCAGGCAAGGCAGGTTGATGTTTTTAACCTGGCTCAAGCAACCAAGAAATTCTTTCATCACAGTGGCTGGGTGCATGCCAAATGTTGGAAATAAAGTGTGGCTTGTGCTCTTGTGTCCTCGCTTTGCAGAGTGACGGAGAGGAAGAAATGTGATTCTATATTCTCTGTATGGATTTGCTGTGGGGTGAGGGGCAGGTAGGAAACCATTGTTAGCCTATGGATTGATACTGCTTGGTGTGAAGCACATGTTCACCCACTGTGTAAGACAATTATCAGTGTGTAGCCTATCCCTCTGGTCGAAGGAAACTTTCCTTCTTTTCAATTAAGAGCATCTGATCTTAAATCTTGGGTTATAGATTCTGTGTTTATCTATGAGGGAAGGAATTAAAACATGAGTTAAACCCCTTCTTCAGGACAATGAACAAGGAGGCAAGGTACACAATTTATTCTTAACAGAAATCAGAGAAGCAAACATGTTAAATCTTACAACTCTTGGACAAAGAACAGGCCTCCACAACCAACCCATGTACTCAATTTGGACTCCTGTCATGGACTTCCACAACAGGCCAAGGGAGTCTGGATAGTTAAGGAAACTGATCTTGCCAGCATAAGAACATCTGAAAGTAGTCATTAGATGTGCACATTCTTCTGAAAGTTCTGGGGCAGGTCTTTAGAAAGTGTTACAGGGCCAAACATCTCAAGACTTTTGAGACGAAGAATTTTCTCAAAAACAATATGAAGAGACAGGTCGTTAGTCAAAAACCAGAGATATCAAACAGTGAAGGTAGTTCCCATAACCAAATCTTGAACAAAGTCATTAACGTTTTGTCATCAAAACAGAAGGAAAGAGTGATGTTCTCATTTGCATAATGAAGTTATAAAAAAATAGTATTTATCATATTGTAATGTGTGAATAAAAGTATAGCCTGCAAAATGTGTGAGGTAATCCTTCTGCCTTAGTCAGAAAAGTCTCTGCTGGAGTACTATACCCGGTTTTGGACTACACTCTTCAAAAAGGGAATTTTTTCCCCTAGAATCTTTCCATATGAATATTCAAAGCTTTAGAAATAAGGTCCTGTGCAAAAGACTGTGGTATTTTACCTTAAAGACAGAGAAGCATAAAGCTGACAGCGGTAGGACACGATAGAAATATTATTTTCTGTCCAGTTAGAAGAGGGGAAGGTGGTATGAAGGAAATGATTAGGTAAATGCAGGGCAGTTACCCTCCAAATCCTGCATTACGGGAACTAAGATGCTCAGTGGAAGTAATAGGAGACCAGCTAAAATCATAAATGAAAGAAAAGTTTTCCATGAAGGGCAGTGAATCCCTGGAATTTTCTCCCAGGATATTTTGGTGGCAGGCAGGATCAGCAAGTTAACAAAGGGTTTGAACAAATTCCTGCATAGCAGATCCTTAAAGAGATGTGAAAAGGACTAATATACAATATTTGTAAAAATAGGAGAAATACAACAGGAATGGACTGGAGAAAATGAGCAGGCTTACAAACCCTCTTTAAATAACCTTTCTCATTGCAGTTGTCTGAGACAGATTACAGGACTAGATGTACTATTAGTCTGATCCTAAAGAATATTTCTTGCATTTTTACGGTAGGTCTATATTTTATCCTAGGAGGACAAAAAAGAAAGTTAAACCTTCCTCTCTTACCCCTGAGAACATAATGATTTTCGTGATGACAAGATAGTTTCAAAAAATTTGCACTAGAGAATGTTCAGACATTCCTTCTGGATATATACACAAAGACAATGAGATTAATATTTCAGATTTAATTTGTTTAGACAGTTATTTTTTGAGGGGGTTTAGTTTTGCAGGTTAAGGCAAATCAGACCAGGGAACCTGCTGTTCTTTTTCTTTCAATTTTATTTAAGGCTAGGCAAGCCTTGGAGGCCATTAATCTTCTGTGAGTCCCGGAGGGAAGAGAACACGTTTTCCAGGCTACTGGTGGGATCCATCTATCTCTGCAGAGGAGATTTTTCATTGCCTAGTCACTGAACAGTCTAACAAGGAATTGAGTGGGCTGCAAAGCTATCAATGATTCTGGAACTGTGCCTTGCCCAGAAATCACATTTGAGCATCTTATGATCCTCCTGCACAAAAAGTAGAAATTCCTACAGTAGAAATTTTGAACAAAAGCAAAGTGGTTTTAGACAAAGACATATAGATCTGCAACCCTATCCCTTTCCCCTTTTTGGTATCCACACTGGACTACCTGCCATAGCTGATGTACGTAAGGAACTTTTCCAGCTACTGCAGCCATTGGAACAGAGTCTGTAGTGATTCGTCCAACATTTGAATGTTAATAAAAATGCAGTGCAATCAACTAATGTACCAGAACTGTGAAAGAAAAAGCATGTGCTGTCATTGCTTACGAAAAAAAAACCCTATTGACTTGCTACTTGAATGGAGAGAGAACATTTATTTCATCTGTTTCTGACTGCAGTATCTGGAATTTCCCTTGCCACTATTAATTTTACAGTATGTTGTCTTCTGCTATGCCTGTACTCGGATTCAGGCTAGAACTACTAATGCAAAGAGAATTTTACTACTGCACATACTCCTTGAAATGAAAACTGAACAAATGCCTAACCTATGCATAGATTTTTTCTTCTTATAAAGTAATTTGACTTATTCCAGACTAGAATTGGGATGTAAGCACAGGCATGTAGCATGTATGCTCAAGGAGTTTGCCTCAATGGCAAGTCAAAGCTTGAACCTAATTTCAGAATAGCATTGTCCATTGTTCCAGTAAGTGTCCTTTCTACTTGTTCTTTCCACAGCATGCAGTCCTTTGGGAAAATACTGCTTCAGTGTGTGTCCCTCATGGGGTCAGAAATCCTGCAAACAAACCTACTCCAGACTGGCCTCACCTTTCTGAGGGGTAAAAGTCTCCTCTGGGTGCATCTACCTGTTCCACCATGAGGTATTCTGTGGGCTCTTCCACCACCAACCTCTATGGGCTGCAGGGGGACAGCCTGCCTCACCATGGCCTTCACCATTGACTGCAGGGATATCTCTGCTCTGTTACTTAAAGCACCTCCTCCCTCTCCTTCTTTATGGACCTTGATGTCTGCAGTGTTGTTTCTCTCACACGCTCTCAATTCTCTCTTCCAGTTGCCACTGCACAGCAGTTTACCCCCCATCCCTCCCCTCCCCCACTTCATAAATATGGTCTACCATTGCTGATTGACTCAGCCTCACCCAGCAGCGGGTCCACCTTGGAGCTGGCTGTCATCACATTCAGCTCTGCAGATGGGAATGGTGCTTTGCCCCAAAGACTTTTGCTTTGGTAATATGAGCCTCAGAGTGGTCAAGGGCCTCATTAAAGTGGGAGCAGCAGTGGCAGCTAGGGAAGCACTCTGCCCTGATGACTGGTGGGATGGTGCCCTGAACTGTCTTTTATTGCTCTGTCTTAGTGTGATGGGAATGTTATTTACTGGCCTGAGCAGCATGGTGCATGCGCTTCTCCTCTCCTTGCCTTGCTGTGAATCTGGGGCTGCATCATGTGCCTGATAGCCCAGGAGTCAGAGCTCATCCAGGAAATCCAAGTGCAAAAATTAGTTGTCTCTCCATAAGTCTCTAAATGGGAGATACATTTCTAAAATTTAATTAGCACTAATGGGATGGGACACAGTGGTATTGTGGTGTATCCAAGTTAGTCTCTAGATGCCACTCTAGAGAAATATGGAGAAATATGGAGAGCTTCAGTAGGTCCTATATCATATCCGTCAACTCTCTGCAGATGTTTTGAAAATCCTAAGACATTTCATATGGCACTGGGAGACTTTGTTTAGGTAACTCAGAGCTGCTAAAAATATTCTAAGTCTAGTGTTCTGCCACAAGGTTCATTTTAGTGACCTAAACTTAGGTTTCCACTGCAATTTCAAAAGCTGTTGAATATTCAAGACTTCTGCACAGGAGTGACAGATATGAAACACAGGACCTATGGGAGATTCATGCCTATCTGAAGTACTCATTAGAGGCTAGACAAGATACACCTGCTGTTTGAAATGGCATAGTCCTGTGTTTAGGCAATAGAATCAACCTCCTAAATGTGTCTGTATTAATCTCAGATTGACTCCACCCAAATAGCCTATGTTTAGAAATTTAAGTAAGTGAACTGATTTGCAGAAGTTACTGAGATACCAGCATCTCCTACTGAAGTCAGAGTAGTATTTGGAGGTAGGAAGAGGAGAGGATCTGATTAGTAAATACATGGAAGAAAAAAAAAAAAAAAAAAAGAGGGTGCCTATCCAGATTTATTTCCCTCTCTCTCTAAAAATAAATAAGAATTAAAAATATATTGAAATGCAAGAAACATTTTTGGGGAAATTGTAATTACAGGGGGAGAATACTCAGATTGCATGAATATTCACATTTGTAGGTTATTCTGCTTTACTGATGTTTGTGTCTCTTAACTAACCTGAATATCTTCAAGCAATCAAATTTAGCAGGCAAGATCATACACACAAGTAAATTTCAAAGTCACAAGTATTTTCACAAACTGATTGGCACACAGAGGGATTTCTTACAGAATTGGTTCCATGCTCATTCAAACACTAAAAATGATGTGCAATTTTGTCTGACCTATGCTGAGGAATGAATTTTAAACATGAATTCCGATACATGCTGTGAAAGAATCTGCCTAAAAATAATAATCATGACAAGAGAGATCAAATTTCATTTGAATGTTTCCACTTTGCTTACAGATATTACATGTGGAAAACAGGCTAAACTGATTTTATGGATTTGGTTCCGAAAAGATGCTATTCTGTGTTTGCAATACACAGAGCTAATGACTACTATGCATTGAATGCAGTTCAAAACAGTTTTGGTGTGCATGAAGACTTAGCCGTCAGTGTGGGGGTTTAAGGAGTTTGTGCTTCCAACAGATACATCAGTTAGTGCAGATTACACTATATACTGCATGTTGCATGGCAACAGGATGCCCCTTGCACTGTAAAGACACTCCTGCCATCCTTGTGAGATTTGTATGGCTTCATTTTGCTTTGGGTGGTGAGGCCACTTGGTGTATTACACTGCTCTGCTTCTCTTACCAATGCTGTGTCATAGCTCAATGGCTGAAGCATCTCCCATACAAGGAGAGGCTGAGAGAGTTGGAGTTGTTCAGCCTGGAGAAGAGAAGGCTCAGAGGAGATCTTATAGCGACCTTCCGGTACCTGAAGGGGGCTACAACAAAGCTGAGAGGAACTGTTCACAAAGGCTTGTAGTGATAGAATGAGGGGAAATGGGTATGAACTGGAGAGGGGCAGCCTTAGACTAAACATAAGGAAGTATTTCTTCATCATGAGAGTGGTGAGGCACTGGCTCAGGTTGCCCAGGGAAGCTGTGGATGCCCCGTCCCTGGAGGTGTTCAAGGTGAGGTTGGATGGGGCCTTGGGCAGCCTGATTTAGTGGGATATCCCTGCCGATGGCAGAGGGGTTGGAACTAGATGATCTTTAAGGTCCCTTCCAACCCAAACTATTCTATGATTCTATGATATAGTCAGCCACTCTGCACCATTTTACTCTTTTGTGCTAAAAGTCTCTGTTTGGTGTTTATCTAAGTATGCATTGGGAATAGCTAGCAGGGTTGAGGGTTGGAAGTGGCATGTGTGGAAAAGGTTGATTCTGCAGCTGGGAGCTCCAGCTCACACACATTTACACAAGAGCAGCACCTACTAGGGGCATGAGATATGGGCGAGATACTCTTGCAGGAGGCAAGGGGGGAAAGCTGCTCAGAAAGACACTCTTGGAGATGTATAGGTGGCAGGACTTCAGGGGCAGATGCAAGAGGCTGTGTGCACATGTGAGACACTCCAGAAGTACCTGAGGGAGAGCCTTAAAGGAGTTCCAAAAAGATGGGAAGAGAGAGCACCAAAATGACTTCCAGGGCACCTCACAGACTAAGCCCAGGACTGTGCTGCACAGCTGGCACTGCTGAGCCAACCCAACCCAACCTTCCTCCATCACTTTGCCATCTCCCCTGCTACAAGACAGAAAAGAGGATGCATGTCCATGATTAAACTGTTTTGATATCCAAGTCATTTTAATATCCATGTTAGCAAATTTGGTCTTAAATCATGACAGTGGATTCTGCAATCTCTTTGTGCTACTTTAGAACCAAAATGCCCTTCTCTTTTTTTTTCCCCATATTTCAATAACTTACTTTTTTTCCAAAGAGAGGATAGCAGAATAACTCAAACCTCTTTACAAACTTTAATTCCTGTTGCTTTGAAAAGTTTAGCTCAGTGTACTCTTAGTCTTCTGTACACAATTTATAGATTTTTTTTCTCGATAGCCATCATTGTTTTTTCTGCCATCGTCTGCATAGGATGTCTTCAACAGAAATCCTCACCAAGTCCTCTGGCTGATCACATGATTCACAGTGAAAGCAATCAGGTGTTGGTCTTTCTTACATTTTCCCATCATCCCAAAACTGCGTGAGTGTTGAAAATGTTTCCCTTGCAAACAGAAACTGCTTATGATTCCTTTGCCAGTTCACTCTTCATATGCACCAAAACTGGTTTGAACTGCATTTGCTGAACAATAGCCTTCAGTACAAATCTATTTCTTTATAGCCTATCAGTAGGTGGAAGACAGCTGAACAAATTCACAGTACAAACATTCAGTAAATTGCAATTAATTTACTCTGGAGTGAAATGGTCAGTGATACATGACTATAAACTATGATAAGACAGCAGAGATAAAAGGTGCAACCAACATTGTGAATACTGAACTCTCTAACATATACTAAAGCAATATGAAGGAAGGAACTATTATAAGAATATATTACATTGCATATGAGTGTATTTGGTTTCCATATCACAGAAAAATGTGATCATTCAATGCTTTTTCGCTATTGTATTCTAATTCACATACTACAAATGGGCACATCATTTTTTTTTATTATTTTACTACTAAGCTCAACTTATTATCTCTGCTGAACAGTCCAGTAATAGCACAAGAAGACTTTAAACTTACATAAGCAGGATTGGCTCATCAATAACTATGGAACCAGCACAATTATTTATTTTGTTTATTTAGAAAACATGGCCTAGTAGTTATTATTAGATGTCTACTTTCCCAAACAAGCTATTTAGACGCCATTAAACTATATTTTTCATTTTATCAGTAAGATTTAATTTTTACATAGTACATATTCCAGGAACTGTCACTCTTAACCTTGTTCAATTACACCTCATATATACACTGTTAAAAAGGTAGATCAAAGGATGATTTTGATTGTATGTGATCCATTAAGTAAAAAGCCATCAGAGATGGTCTCAGGTTTTCAGATGGCCTTCATTATGTTGTTGTACCCCTTCACATCTCATCAGTAGTGCTTCTTGTCTTTAACCTTCGGATGGTAATTGACTTTGACTCCATCATCATAAATCTACTTTCCCTTCCCTCTGAAGCACGATACTTCTGCCACTGACCTCCTCATCCTTCTTTTAACTAATTGTTATTCTTTTTCAGCATCTCAAACAAATAAGAAAAGCTTTTCTCTCTTTATATCTATATACTTTTTTTCTAGAGTTAATTTGGAACGTGATTTCTTCACCATGGAAGAACTAGCTTACTCTCACATTTTCAACATCATTTATAAACTTGTTTCAAACATAGCAAATGAGTTCTTTACCTTCTCATAGAGTTATATTAATGTCACTTCCATCTGTTTTTTTCCTACTATTGATTTATTAAATGTAAGCTGACTAATTTATATAGTAGCATTTGATTTTCTCTATTTGTTAAGTGCATTGGCAAGAATAAGAATAGTAGAAATACATGAATTTTAGCCGGGTTGGTTTTCAGCTCTGTGTATGCAGAAAGCTTTGCAAAATATCCAGCTAGTAAGTTCATTAAAAAATGTGTGCCATTTGTGTAACTATATTGGGATATTTCATCTAAAGGATGCTGTTTGAGATATAGTGCCTGGGACACTAATCTAATGCTATATGTTTATTAGCCATCTCGTTCTGTAGGATGCACCTAGGAAAAAAATATAAGTATTTGCTTATATATATTTCTGAAGACCTCCAGATGGCTATAAGGTCCAGAAAACCTAGGTGATATAAGGAACAAAGAGCAATGATTGGAGTAGATGTTTACTTGGGTTTCAATCTGTCACGGTGTCAAACGGAGCAGTGTCAACTCATAAAAAAGAAAGAAGGTGACATTTCAAGTCCTATATTTTGCAGAATGACTCCAGTGGTATAAGCTTTTTCCCCATAAACAGGAGGTCATGGTCCTAGATTTGATTCAGACAGTTTCCTGGAGTTCACATCTCCTGAATGGGAAGTTTTGAGAGTGAGTATTTTTGTCTTTTTCTGTTGAAATATTGTGCAGCCAGGAGGACAGCAATGTTATGGTGCCATCGGTAGTGTGCAGGCCATGGAGAAACGGGAAGAAGGAGACTTCTCTCTCTTCAGATGATCAGGATTTCAAATAGCTGATTTTTCCTAGGGTAGACTTTTAAGTCTGTATGCTTATAAGCTACACTTTTGCCTTGTTGAATTTCTGTAAGCATGGAGGATCATCATGGTTGAACACTGATACTGAATGATGTGTGAAAGAAAGAAAAGACAACAGAAAACCAGGTAAGCAATACTGTCGATATAAAGCATGTTTCCTGACATAGTTAAAAAGAGAGTATTGCCACTATTATGCAGAATGCATAAGTTATGCACAGATATAGCCTCAAATCATTACAGCTTCCATTACTGGGTTAATTAAGAGCTTAGAGATATGTCTTAATTCTCAGTTTGGAGCTTTAATTATAATACAGCAATGACATTAAAATCAGTCATTGACCACTGTGGTAATTTCATGTCCATTAGGACATGTCTTGGCTCTTGATGAAACAATGATCACTCAATGTATTTCCATCCATCATTATTTGATTAATGAAGAAATGCCAGAGTTTTTTAACTAGTAATATCAGTCTGTCTTAGAGTGGCTTAAATTATGAAAAGCAAAGTCAGTCCTTATTGAACACCAGAACACATTAAAATCATACCGTACTACTGAAAAAAAATAAATCCTGACAAGGAAAGGTGCTGAACACAATTAGCCTAAGCATACTAATCAAGAACATCATATATTTCTAATTAGAATGTCATATATTTTAATTTAAGAAGGGTTTATATGTATAGTTAAGTATGGGTTCTGACAAAACTGTAATTACTATTACAAATTTACTATCTAATAGCTTCAGGATGAAGTCATTGCTAGGTAGTGATATCTTTGATATATTTTCATAACTTCAGTAACTGGCACTCTGGAGGAGCTTGTTACTGTTATAAATCTTAAATGCAAGGCTCACTTTTCAACTCTGTTTCTCCTTTACTGCTAAATGTTATGCAAAGGAGTGGACACAGCTCAGCGGGGTCATTTAATTTTATGGAGCTGCTTGGAGAGAAGGAGTACTTTTGCCTGTTGAGGTATGATATATTGTTATGCTGTTCCAGATACTAAAGTAAAAGTAACATAAGAATGGACTGAAGCAGCGATAGGATGGGCAATAGAACTGGGGAGTCCAGATCCACCCAAAAGATTGTGTCTGAGTATCTGGAAGTTGAACCCTCTATCTATGCCTGTGAACCCTTTGCTTCATGAAGTCTTCAGGTGACTCTGAAGACCTTTGTAAAAGACTATAAACATCACCATTCGTATTTCCCATTTCTCATTAATTGCATAGAAACAGTTGTATAAGTTATATAACTTGAGTAATTTATGTATTCTTCATGATTTTTTTTTTATAGACATTTACATGCAGACAAAAGAAGTAAACATAGAAGAAGTAAACATTGGAGACACTGTCTAGTCAGTGAAAGACAGATGACATCTAATCAGTTATTTACCTGGAAAATGGCCGTGTGTTTCTTTGGCAATCTTGAAGAAAGGCCACTGTCTTCTGGTAAAACAGCTGGTAACAGCAAGCTGTTACAGAATACTTCTAAAGGTAATACTCTAATCAGCGGTATAAGTAATGAACTATAAAAAGTAATTAAGTTACTTTTTTGCTTCAGGTATAAAATAATGTTTTAATATTTTGTCATCTATTATTCTCCTCTGGGTGTTGAGCAATCATGATTTAGTAACACCCAGTTTAGTCACTCTCACTCCATAAATCACATGAACAATAGGAAAGTAATTCGCTATTGAGTACAATACCTTAACAAAATAATCTGAAAAGCCATAGGACCATGAATTGTCTAATGACCGTCAAATCATCTTTACAGAATCATAAAGTCACACAATGGTTGAAGCTGGAAAAACCTCTGGACACTGTCTAGTCTCCCCCCCCCATTTCAATAAAATATGCAACAGGTTTCAGTAAGTATATAGCAGACTACATCTGCAAAGTGAAATTAAACCAGGTAGGTCACTTTTCTTTTTTTTTTTATTTCACCTTCTCCTTGGTAATTATGCCATTCATTTTCATTGAAATATATCTATTCACCTCCTAATTTTGTCTGGGACCGAGAGCTGTTTCATTGAAGTGCAACGGAAAACCCCAGAAATAATGCAGAACCATTTCAGAAATACTTTCAGAACCTTTCCAACTGCAAGGCTGAATCTGAGCAGATGCAATGGAAATTAAATGTAATACATACAATGGAACTATTTAAAGTCCCTTGACTGTTGCTTTCTGATTTTCATTAATACACAGTTTGGTTTTGACCTGGTACACCAAGTGATCCAGTGGGAAGACCTCATTTTTTAAACTTTCCTATCAGATTTTTATTACTATGAGTTTTGAACTGGTCTGGGGTTTCCAGGGGGAGTTGTACTTTTTTATTGTGGACTTTTCAAAAGACAATTATGCTACCACTGACTACACATGTGTGTCTCATTCACACAGCTTGCTAACCCAGTAGAACAACTACTACTGATTTCAGCAACACAGACTCAGAACTATAGAGCCAAATTTCATTCCATCTAAATTTAGTAGTTGCAATGTATATACATTAGGTATACCAATCCAGGTGTTTAAAAGGTCAAAACTAAAGCCCAAACTAGGCTAAACCCACTCCCTTTCTACTTAATGGAGGGAGAAAAAAAACATTCCCAGAGGGTGATTCACTGTATCCCAGGACACTTGTCTGACACTGATGAGGAAAAATTCACTCTCATGCTTGATCTGATGTTTGGTAGAGTGGGGTGATTGTCAGTGTGTGAAGACTCTCCAGAGGACAGGTTGGATCTGCGATTAGCTGCATCATGCTCTAGGCATTTTTTTCCTCTTTCTGCCCTTATTGGCTAAAGAGGGAGCCCCAAATATTTATACTCCTACAATTAATCCCTCAGCTAGAAGTCTGCTGTGAAGAAGGATTAATTTGGACTAGGCAGCTTTCCACACAGATGTTCTGTGGATTTCCATTTTACACCTTCTTTCAAGCTGTTGTTTACATATAATTACCTCTTTTTTTTTCTTTTTTTTTCTTTTTTTTTTCTTTTTTTTCTTTTTTTTTTTTTTTTTCAACTTCCTGATTTGTCTTCTACCATTTCTGGTGTGTGGGTAGAATCAACACCTTTTTTTCTCACAGTGAGCTCAGCATAGACTGTGCTTGCCTCAGCTGATTTTCTGAAAATACTTATTTGCTAATTAAACAAACAAACAAACAAATAAACAAACCCAAATGATAAGACAACGAAAGCAAAATTTTTACGACTGTCTAATGATGTGGGTCTAACTATAGACATTAGAAACTTGATCTACTGTTTCTTAAAGGATTCTAATTTTCAATCTGGCTCACTGAAATGATGCTCTTTTTCCATAGTTCCCTACACAAATACTTCGGGATTGTCCTACTTCTGTAACTGCCTGTCAGCAGTGTTACACTGACTCTCCCACTTTCATTCCTTCTTCAGGACTCATTCCCAACCTTGAGTACCTCGTGTGTCCAGTTATGGGCAGATACTCAACAGTCTGGAAAACTCTAACTTAGTTGACTTAAAGCTGTCTTGCACATTGATTGTGGATGTGTTATCAAGCTAAGATCATTACAGTCTCTGCACTTATCTTCAGAGATGTCTCATTTCACCCCTCTTTTAAGTATTACTGCAGAGAGGGATATATTCATTGTCTGAGAAGGAATGAAAACTATTTGTTGGTTGGTATATTTTTGTTACTGATTGAAGTACAGCTTCTCCCAAAAAGCTTAGTGCATTTGTAATAATCTTTCTGTCTTTTGTCTTGCTTCTCCTTTCATCATTTGTTTCTTCTTGTCTATTTTTTTTGTTTGTTTGTTTCGTATCTCCATGCGTTTTTACACATAAAGTATTCTCCATTTTCTTGTTAGGGTATGGCTGTATCCTAAGGTATCTTAAGATGTCAACTAAATGTGCTAATATTTTCTGACACTTCATGACCCCTGAGGAAAAATGTGGAAATACATTCTGATTTTACACTAACTAAGACTTCAGTTTATGCAAAACTGACAGACAAATGGAGTGGAAGTGATACGTAAAACAAATATAACTCGACACTCTAATGAACTGACTTTTCATTTGCTATCTCTGTGGAAGAAGGTTGTTTCAACAGGAGGAACCTTGAAGTATTAAATTTTGCCTTTTTCTACACAAAAGGCAGTGTTATAGTTCAAGAGAATGCTGTGCAAACAAGGGCATAAATGTATATAATAAAAATATCTAGTCTTTTTCTCTTGATGACAGGACTTACAAGGGGATTTATTGAGTTGGATATGGACTTACAGATCTTTGGATTTCTTTTCTTCTGCACTGTACCTTATGTAAATATTTGTACTTTTGAAGAAAGGACATAAAATATTCTGTTGAGAAAGGCACAGATGATTCACAGAGGAAGGCTGTGACTCATATTATCATAAAAAAGCATGCAGTGTAACACTTCTGCAGGAACGTGTCTGCCTGCATTGACTATGGAAGGAAGTTAAATGACTCATGTAAACTAGACTGCACCTTTCAGACGGCTGACTTAGTTAAAGAAATTACCAACTCCAAAGTCTACCTAGAATGAGATTTAAGCCAAAGGTAGGTGAAGCAGATCCACCCTCAGGCCTTTAAGTCCTTTAGCTCCTTTTGAAAATCTTAGATTTAATGGGATTCTTTAAAGTTAAAAGGGATTCAACTTTTGGCAGAACTCTGCATCTTTTATCTATGACCCCAAAGTTCATAATATGCCTGTAAAGCACAAATGTGATACCATCCTAACTTTCATATCACATTCTTAATTTTCATCTCAGGTAGGTGGATGTTTAAATATCTTTTAAAATTTATTTCACTATATAAATTTTCTGGTTTGTGGCTCAACCAATGCCTTGACGATCAGTGTGTTGGCTGGCCTCTCTTCACTTGCAATTTTGTGTATGCTTGCCTCCATCATTTCTTTGTTTGTGTAAAGCTTTTTGAACTTTCAGTCACTCTTCCCATTAACAACTGTGATATGACACGTTCCCTAAAATGAAACCTCATATATAAACATTTCAAAATCTTGAAAAATGTCTCAAGGTCTGAGTAACTGAATATCGAGTATAATACTGCTAATCTATCTCTCCCGTTAATGCTAGCTGTGGATCCACAGGCCAACTTTTTCAGCCTGGAAAATTATGTTCTGAAGGCACCAGACATTTCAGTGAGTCTAAATTTAAAGTTAGAAGATTATCACTAAAACCTATCTATTGGAATTACTTATCTGAGCCAAAGTAATTCAGGTGCAGTGAAACACTTCTAATTTTAAATTTAGGAGCACTGAACAGTGAGTGGGATTCTTTGGCATACAACTTACTTGTTACAAATCTCTCCCTCTCATTCTTTCTGCTTTCCAACTTCATCCTTTTAGAGTCTGTATTTACAAAACACAAGTGCTGGTGGTGTTAAGTGAAAATGTTATCACTACATAACAATGAAAACAAATATATTTACCCTTAAAAACTGTACAGCAACTAAAAATGGATAAAGTATATATTATTTCTAAAATGTTGTAATGAGTTACACCATGGAAAGCTATGTGATGTGAAGGTTATTTTGTGGAAAACACTATAGAAGGGTGATAAATCCATCAAATGGCTGGTAAAGCGAGGTTTGTAAGGTTTTTCATTCAAGGTGAATTTGAGAAGACCGAAGTAAATAGACTCTGTTGGACTATTTGGGCACAATAAGAGCAGGATAAATGTAGGCAGATTGTTTTAATATGGACAGAATCAGAGGTCATGTATTTATTTCCTTCTCAAATACATTGGAAGAAGATGGAGCCATTAATGGCGTTTGATGATTAAACTCTTCACAAGCTCATCAAGACCAATATTCCTGGCAACATGCACATGAAAATGTTCCTTGTGAGTTCCCTTACCATCATCAGGAGGGTGCATAATACATTTATAACCATATATTTAAGAATTATTAGTAATTTTGTAGTTAAAATTATGAACATCCTTCATTAATATGTTGTTTATAATTCTAAGATTAAGGTAGGGCAAGGTATGGTATAAGGAATTTTTAAGTCACAATTCCTTATTCCCGATGAAACAGTACAGAATGCAGTTATACCGTATTTTCATTGAGCTATGTTTTCTCCGGGAATGAAGTTGAAAGATATTTTCTTTATCTTTTTTTTCTTACAAAAAAAAATTAAAAGAAAGCAGGGAAATGCAGCCTGGAAATTCTGATTTTCAGCTACTGTAATAACTAAAGTTAGCTAAACAAAGTTAAGGGCACGACGATTAACATCAGCTGGTGTATTCTTGTGACATGATATATGTTTGAATCCCATGAAACTCTGGTTCAGACTGAGACTGCATCTTCTCCTAAAGACTATTGCTTTCAGTCAAGTTGTCTCAGCAACATAAATGACAGTTTGATTAGGCAGAAAAAAAAAGAGGTTTGTTAGTATGAACAAGTTACTGAAATGTTGCAGAACCACAGTGCGCACAGATCGAACATGGTGATTCTTTAAACATTTGTATAGTTTTGTATTTCAAGAAGGCTGTCCATGGTTGTGCTAGGCAGACTCAGGAGAAGAGAATTTCAGGGTCCTTCTTACTTTTGGAAACTGAATATTGATCAACAGAAATCTTACCTCTTTGTATAGAAGTCAGTCCAAAGCTAATAAAGAAATACATGCATGTGTTAAAGAAACCCAACCCAAACCAAAAGAAAAGACCCCAAACAACACCAAAACCATGTTGAGATATCTTAAATGAATTTGCCCTATCAAGTTTTAGGTAGTTAACTGAAATGCTCGAGTATGGAGCAAATGTGTCTTAAGGACACTGCACAGTCAATAGACTGAAATAGCCATACCCAAAGAGATTTCTTCAGATGCAGATTCATTCTAGAGGTTCTCTCTGTCCTTTGAGCAATTTAGTAATCTTGAGCAACACCTCTTCCAGTGCAGAGATGACAATTCAGTTACAAAAGTAGGTAAGGTGTATTTGTGTCTTTCCATTTTTTCTGAAAATAATAACTTCATTCCAATTTCCACATAGAAATGTATGCCAGCCTTAACCTCAGTGCTGGACTTATTGGTCAACACAGTTTCAGACAGCAGGAAACTACATTTCTAAAGGTAAGTTAATAATATTGATAAATTTACTACAGCTTTACTGAAGGGACAGAATGTTATAAACGGTAATTGAAAATAACATTCTATGTACTGGCTTCTATTTTATGCTAACATTCTTGTTGTACAGGGCATGGCTAACCTCTTTCAACACCCGTTCTCTCAGACTTTGTTTCATAATTAATAAATAAAATTAGTAAGCACTTCTCAAACTGCTTTTAAAAATAAAATATGACACATCTTTTTAATGAGGGTTCACTTTCCGTGATTTATTTTAGCCCTTTCTAAAATGGACACAGGTCCACATGACATATAGGTAAAGGTCTCTGAAGATGTCTTGAATTGCGAAAATAGTCAAGATCATCAAGGTATTCAGCAATTAATGTAAAGTCTATCTATTTTTTTCATGAATAGAAAAGTGAATAACTACATTAAGTACATGTAAGCTGTCACAAAATGACATACGCCTTCCCTCTGGTAACTCCTGCTTATGTGCTCTGCTCATTCAATTTCACAATGCATTCTTAATAATAAATAACAACTTCAATAATAAATTTGGATGTCAGGTGCTGAACTTAGGAACTTGTATTTTTCATTTCTTAATGTTAATATCTTTTACATCTAGCAGGTAAAATCAGAGAGGAAACAGACATGGGATGAGAAATATAAAAGCTATAATAGATACAAAGAAATAACAAAGAATCAAATTTGCAGAAAGACTAGAGATATAATTGTTTGAATCCTGTAAATTTTCCTAGACTATTTAATGAAGGGAATAAATTAATAAAAAAACAAACCCAAAAACAAACAAAAAAAGGAAAGAAATAAATAGGATCTGTTAACCAGAATCTTCCATTTAAAAGCACTTCTGTGCCTCGAAAAAACACCTATTAGAGTAATAGGCAGACTTAGCAAAGAAATCAATGAGATTTCAAAATTAATCAAATATATTGTGATATATATTCTTCTTTAAAACACAGAAAAATGAATTGTCTGACTCTTTTGATGATTTTGAAAATATAAGCTGACAAATTTCTTAAAAATTCCTTTTGTCATACAAAGGATCAAAGAGCACAGAAATGAGTAGTGGCTACTCTGATTGTGATCAGGATTAAAGTTAATAACTCAAAACATCAACCAATGCTTCATCTTGTTTTTCAATAAAACTGAAAATGTTGAGAATGGGGCAAAGGTAGCCTATCTAATGGGTTGAAAGATACAGAAAGGAGAACTAACATCCAAGGTGGAAGTTAGACTTGAAGACTTTTGTTTTCAAACTGGAGGTCATCCCAGCACGCTAATAGATTAAATGGGATTTCAAATTTAGTAATAAATATTTTAAAATAGAACAGGGCACTGCATGGCAGGAAAATAGAAATGCCTGTTCTAAAATATAATCTGTAAAAAGTTATCTGGACAGCTAATGACTAGTAGACTGACATTGATTTGGACAGAATTTTGAGAAAAAGTATAAATAAACATCCAGAAGTAGACAGAAATTAGGAAAAAACCCCATGATATGTTTATCTATTACAGATTACATAGGATCACTGTGATTTTTTTTCTTTTTTTTTAAAGAAAAAGGTAAATTATTTCCTGGATCAGCAACTCCCTTAAATTAGTGAAGCATTTGATATAGTAATGTCATGTTTTAACCACAGCAGGCAACTGAGCACCACCCAGCCACTCGCATACTGCCTGCTAGTGGAATGGGGAAGAGAATTGGAAGAGTAAAAATGACCAAACTCATGGGTTGAGATAAAAAAAGTAAACCAAGGAATGAATTCACTGTTTCCTATCAGCAAGCAGGTGTTCAACTATCTCCAGGATAGCAGGGCTCCATAACATATAATTGTTACATGGGAAGAAAAACACCATAACTCCAAATGTCCCCCCTTCCTTCTTTCCCCGCCAGCTTTATATTGATTAAAATGATGTCATGTCTCCAGAGGCCTCAGTATAGGAAAGACGTGGACATGCTAGAGAGGATTCAGAGAAGGGACACAAAAATTGTTGGAGAAATACAGCATCTCTTCTGTGAAGAAAGGCTGAAAGAGTGGGGGTAGTTCAGCCTGGAAAAGAGTAGGCTCCAGGCACACATTATTGTGACCTTTCAGTACTTAAAGGGGGTTTATGAGAAAGATGGGGATGAACTTTTTAGGGAGACTTGTTGCAATAGGACAAGGAATAATGCTTTTACACTAAAAGAGGGTAGATTTGGACCCTCTCTTTTTTTGTTGTTTTTGTTTGGTTGGTTGGTTTTGGTCTGCAACAACAAAAGCATCCTTGTATTATCAAGATTGTTTGCAACACAAATCCAAAACATAGCCCTGTCCTAGCTACTATGAAGAAAATAAGCTGTATCCTAGTCAAAAACAGCACCGGTAACATGGGAAAAGCCTACTTAACCTGGAGTTTATAAGGCTCTGAGGAATAATTGTAAGAGGTTTTGGTAACTTTAAATGCAGATGGTAAGGACTTATGATGAAAAATGAACTAAGATGGAAGGAGTGTGTTAGTTGATTCCTTGTGATCTATCAAACCACAATAAACTGATGTTAACATTTTTTAATAACCTTGACTAACTAAAGAATACCATTCATATGAGTTAAAAACACACGGCTGGAAGGTAGTGTCAATGCAGATACTTTACAGAGAGAATTATGCAACTCTGAGGCCTCAACAGCAATAATATGATGACTTGCAACAGTACAAAGTTTAAAGTCATGAGCTTAGAAAAAGACTACCATAATAATTCTGGAAAAGAAAAGATTCTCATTTTGTTAGAAATGATCTTGAAAAGCCAGCTAGCAAAACAAAAATGTTCTCAAATACATTTAAGAGAAGGGTACACGTAAAGAAGGAAGAAAAACTATTGAAGATCAGGTACTACACTGGCAAAGGGGCCAACAGATATATGTGGATCTTAATTGCATTTAACCTGGAAATTATTATTCCTGTATTTCAACAGATATTGCACAGAAAGAAATTATGTCTAGTTTAAGATAGACCTTGGTACACTAATGCATTTAATGATTTGATTTGGTGGTTTACAGTGTCAGAAATCTTCAGTCAGTGACTTGAATAGCCCATTCTAGTCTTTTTCTGACAGAATCACACTTAAAGTTTGTCCTTGGGTCTTCTTTTGCAAAACAAATTTCCTCTCACTTTCTAGCTTTGACAGAATTGCCCAGGGCTAGTGTACTGAAACACTTAGAATTTTAAAGAAAGTGAATTCCTCTCATCTTTTCTTGTTTCACCATATTATTGAATAATTTACATCTGTGAGTCTTGAGACTCTCTTACATCTCACTTCTTTTTTCAAGCAGTGTCAATACAATATTGTCATCTATCCATGCATTGAGCACTCTATGGTTGTCTACAAAAGGAATATGAGAACTGAAAGATAATGAGTCAAAAGGTGGAAGGTGGAGGCTTGGTCTGAGGTTTAGTTTTCAAAGTATGTTCTATGTACTTCCTTCTTTGTGAATGGTCCAAAAATTGAGGGACTTTAAGAGCTAAAAATGAAAACAGGACAGCCTATTGTCTTCCTTTGGATAAAAGGGTATTCACCTTTCTTGAGGCAATCAGGTCATAAGGTGAATTGTTGGCTGACATCCACTGGCCTAAGTAGGCATACAGTCAACCTCAATAATCCTAATGACCTCTTGTGGCAAAAAATCCATCTAAATGGGATTTTTAGGTGATTTCCCTTCCTGTAATTCCAGGGCTTCTGTTGAATGATTTATTAACACTTCCATTTTCATGTCAAAATAGAATGCCAAGGGTGAAAATGGGCATAATACAGGAAAAAAAAAAAGAGAAAACTTTCTTTATTAAAATGGAAACCCAGACAATTATAAAATGAAAAAAAGAAAAACGCTTGCAGCAAATATCTGTTCCTCAGCTGATCAGCAACTGCAATAATCTTTATGGTGCCACGTACTTCTGTTTATGAAGAAAGAAATAACAAATCTTCAGCTAAGCAACATATGACTGACTGGAAGGGTAAGGATTTCAGTTTCAGGCTTCTTTGAAGAAAATGATTTAACATTAAATTCAGACTACTGCACTTAATTTCAACAGACATTTGGTCAGGCATCAAGAAGGTTCTCTTTCAAAATATAACTGGTACTTAATACCAAAAAAGTTTGCTGTCACTGTCTAAGGTCTCAGAGTCATATTCATCAGTTCATCTTTTTTTCTGCATCAAAGAATATTTATTGATATATCTCTTAGATAGAACTATCTAAAAATGAGATAAATATATAACTTACCTCCTCTCATCCCTGAATACTTCAGTGTGGGGGGATTGCTAGAGTCTTCTGGAACATGAAAGCTGTGTGGTCAAATCCTTTAGGACAGACATGGGACAGGCAGCTGTTGTTTCAATACCCAGGATGTGCTTTAGTTTCTGAGATGTTGCACAGGAGAATGGAGGCAGCTGGTGTTGATCTCTTCTCTCAAGTAACAGGCAATAGGACAAGAGGAAATGTCCTCAGGCTGTGCCAAGGGAGGTTTAGACTACATATTAGCAAAGAATTCTTCTCTGAAAGGGTTATCAAGCATTGGAAAAGGCTGCTCAGGGGAGCAATTGAGTGTCCATCCATGGAGGTATTTAAAAGATGTGTAGGTATTTTACTAAGGGATGTGGTTTAGCGGTGGATTTGGCAATGTTAGGTTTACAATTGAGCTTGATGATCTCAAAGTTCTTTTCCAACTCGAATGATTCTATGATTCATTCTACTGCAGTTTTGAAGGAAAATTTTGCCTATCAATTTTCTTTCTGAGAGAACAACTAAGGAGCCAAACCTCAGAGGAAAAAAGTTCTTGGCAATGTAAATCTCACAAGGAAAGAGGCATTTTTCTATAGTCTTACTTATCTTTGTCCACCGCACTTAGTGGCATCCTACCAGGCTGTTATGCATCCCATTGAGTAAGTGCTTTTCTAAAACACACAAATATTTCAACAGTTAATGCTACCAGGCCCAAGTCTCTTTAGTACCTTCATTCTTACACATCTTTGTCCAATTCTTCCAGCCAAGTGCTCATGTCAGTAGATCAATCTTGCACACATTTGTGTTATCTTATTAGTTGATTAGTCACCAACATTGCTTAGTCCTCTCCATTTTGTGATGGACTCGGACTGTGATTTATATTAAGAAAATTGTTATAAAAATCTTCCTTCTGTTATTGGAAGACCTACATCAGAAATTATAAGAGTAAAGTCATTACAGAATTCTAAATGGATTTGAGAGGTCTTAGTAGAAATGACTTATAAAGAACTATCAAATTGAATTGATAATGACGTATTTTCTTAGGTTATTAGAGTCTTCCTGTAGCATTCTACAGAGAAAATACTCTGTGCTGAATCCTGTAAAGCTCTACACAGATTTCATTTGATGTGGTCTTGAAGTGACCTCTAGTCCACAGATTTCAACATTTTCACTGTAGTCATGGTATTATTATATGAATAATAGATCACAACTAATGATATTTGTTCCAAAAATTATCTCCTAACTTTCTGAAATAAATTTGTGCACCTATCAAGCGTGCTTCTATGCTTGCATGATGTCCACTATCCTGTCCTCAGTAATTTTTTGTTGAGATTTAGTGAGCTTCATATGCTTGTGAAGATGCCAAATTTGAAGAGTTATGGAAAGCTTTAGACAGCATGTAAAGTTTGTCAGATCATCGTGATAGGAAAGTATCAACATATAGTTACATTGGTTCAGACTCTCTGTAATAAAAAAATCTTGTTATGCTTATGATCACTGTACAGTGGGAAGAAAATATATACAAGTATTTTAAAAATTAGAAATGTTTTTATCACAGCTGCTAGGCTATTAGGAGCATACAAAAGAATTATCCAAGGCACTTTGCATTTGAAATTCGCATTTAACTTATTCAACCATTAGATTGCTGAGATAAATGACTAAGAAATAACAAGAAAAGATGCAGAAACAATTTCATTTTTAATTGAGAGAAAATCAGAGCTCAAAACTAATTGAAACTAACCGTATGAGCAATTTCCATTTAGCAAATGGAAATAAACAAACAAACAAACAAACAAAAACGTAAATCATATTCTAGCTTCTTTAGAAAATTTACCTGTATCTGTCTTGAGTTTGAAATTGGTAACTATCAAAATGCGTTGTCCTTACTGAGCTTGATGATCTGCTATGGACAAAAAGTAAGGCAAATGAAAAATGATCCTTAACTTTTGCAAATATAGATAGCACTGTGAAATATAAACATTTCATAATGACTTAGAATGAGGTAATTTATGTGCAAGGAATTACACTTCTCAAACTCTGATTAATAAAACAGACATCTCGTTGATTCTCCCAGCAACCTTATGCATTGATCCTCTGAAGTGAGAATATAGCTAGCCTCATGCTGAGGGACTCTGGTTTAAAATTCTGATGAAAGATGTTTGAGTGGTGAAGAACAGTTAATCTCTTGTGCTATGATTGCCACATGCTGTTTTTCTATACATAAAGATGATGGTATGTATTAGAAGATTTTTCTCCTTTTCTCTTCTTTGAGGAGCAAATAGTGTGCATGTACCTGGAATAATTTGTGTCCTATTTATGGCAATGATGAAGTTTTGAGACCAAGATTTATTCTGTGATTTGTTAAATTGGGAACATCAGTTTAGAATACATCTTTTAGAAACTGGGCAAAAGCACTCTTATTAAGCAAAGGGTATGATAAGTATTTAAATGTATGATTTATTACATTATCAAAAAACATTTGAAATAATAACTTGTTTAAATGAAGATATTGAAAGGCAAGCATTGTAATACTGTTTCAAATTCTTAAATCTATTGGATGACAGCAGAAGAAAATAACCTACCAAAAGAGAGAAATTTTAAAACATGGAATACAGTAACTCCAGGCCTATATCTAAACAATCGTATTCCGACAAAATCTTAGCAAACTACTGCAATCTCAAATTAAGCTTACTGCTAACTATAAAGCTGTGCAGTGAAGATGGTAATGGGGCATGACATAATGGCCAAAAGCATGGAGAATGATGCCTTTGCCAATGAAGCTTTTGCATTCACAGAAACTTGATCTTGTTCGAATTTACTGCCCATAAAGAGAGATTTATTAGGATAGCTCATTCTTTCCATAGCAACCCAAACATGTAGAATCATAAAGTGATATACAAGGTAATGCTGCTTGAAGACTGATGTCAAAACAATTCAAATGTTTCAGTGTGACAGGGCAGCCTTTCATATCTGCTAAATAAGTGTGTAGCAGAAGCAATGCATGTTGGCTATTTAGAAGGCAGCTGGGGACTACAGGAAAATCTTTCACCACAGGCAAACTGTTAGTGGCAAAGCAAGGAAGACACTGTGTTATTCTGATTTCATTTTCTATCTGACAATAATGCCTTCATATTTAAATCCTATAAAAATGACTTTTATAATTTTATAGTTACTGCCATTTCATCAGCAGTATGAAGCTTTTCTTGGAAAAAAACCCAAAAAACTACAAAATAAGTCCTGAAAACAAGGGGAAAGAAAGGAAAAGAGAAATAAAATTTCCAGATGTCTTGAAAAATCCCTGTGTAATTCAGTTAATGGAATAATTTTGATCTTTTCTTTGGACTCGGAGAATAGACTTCACCAATCATGCTTAGAAAATAACTACTAGAAACACAATTATGCTTCTCTATTGGGACTTGCCTGAAGACATGAATAGTTGGAAGGGCTCCTTCTAGGAGACTTAAACAGTTGGTGCGTGTTTTGTTTAAAATCATCTACATAAAGGTGATATCATGAAAGAGATGGAATTCTTGCTCATAAGAGGAAAAATTAAGATAACAATGATAAAATCTCCTATCTCTCTTAGAAGTCAGTAACAGTATCTTAATGAAGCAAGTAAGTTATCCAAACAGACAATGTTTTTCTTTTTGTTAAACATGCTTTATGACAGATTTAGATACTGATGAGATCTCAGAGGCACAACATAGCCTAAAGACAATCAGACTTGCTATCAGTCTTCATCTAATAAAGGCTTATAGCCTTTTAATACCTGTATAAAAGTAAGTGATTCTTTACATCTCCTCTTGTATCCAGTCTGCCTCAATGAATAAAGTTGTGACAAGGATTGCTGAAAGCATAAATGTCTGATATTTTATATGACTGTCGTTATCAAAGTAGATGAACCTTCAACTTTTCTTTAGGGCAGCAGCTGGCTTTCTGCTTTCCTTGACTTTCTCTCATGTGAGCAGGATTTATTCACATCTGTGGAAATCCAGCATATGAATGAGATATTTCTTGCTGATGGTTAAATCTGCTGAGGAAAACAGAAAAATCAATGGGAAATGCACATCAGGTTTGCTTAGGGAAGGCTGCTGTGTTGCACCCATGGAATAGAAAATAAATAGCTCTTTAACCTGGAGATGGTGATCTTGAAATTTTTGAGCAATTTCTCTCTCAGCATGCATTCATGCCAAATCCCACTCAAGGACCTGGAGTTGTTGCTAAGTGGTGTATCTGCCACATGGTGGAAACATAATATTGATTTTCAGGAAAATCAATTCCCAGTTTTACAAGATCAAAACCAGAAGATGGCAAAAGACTAGACTTTATTTTATGATGATAATCATTATACTATACAAATTCTTGAAAAAGATGCATGGCTAAGAGACATTATATTGATTTACTAGTAATAAACTCTGCCTACTATGGTTCTAACTGAGCTGCTTGAATCTCTAGATATAGCACTATTGATCACAAGCACTGAGTATCTTCTTATCTGTAAATAAAAAAAATTCCATTCTATTTTTCAGGCCTTCAAAGTGGTGAAAATGTGGAAAAGCACAGAAGGATCACAGTTGTCACTGCAACAGTTTATTTCTTGAGAAAAAAAAAAAAAGACATTGAGTTTTCTTAAAATTAAGAATGTCAAACCTCAAAATGGATCGTTTGGTGAATATTATTAAAAAAAAAGTAGCCTGAATATTTCTGGTTAATCCAAATCTTTAATCAGAAAATATATTATTAATTTATTATCTTTCTCTAGCTGATGAATGCAGCTCATCTCACTTGTTTAATAATGACTTAATGAGCAAAGTAAGAAAGGCCCTTACTTTGAAAAGAACATACAGTCTGTAAAACCAACTTAAATAGTAAATAATGCATGTCAGTCCAACATTTTTATATATCCTGAAATACACTTATAAAATTAATTTTAGCAAATTATTTTTTATACCATTGAAACTACTATTTGTTATGTGATTAGCACATACAAGAAAAAGTTTCACTCACAGTAGTGATGCAGTCTTAAAAACAATTAAATCAGGCAGGCCTTCCTCTGCAAGTACACTTGTACAAGTTTATGCAGTAATCTGACATTTTATTACCATAGTTTAGCATAATTTTGTCACAGAAACAATCCAAACTATTTAGGCAAGGAATAGACATGCTTATATACACCTATCTAAATGCATTAACTCCAAATAATTTGTTTTAAAATTGTTTTGACTCTGAAAGAAACTATCTGAATTCAGGTTTGTCTGTTAAGATCCTTATTCAAAGCTCACTGAATTATTCGAACTATTCATATAGACTTCAATTGATTATGCATCTGTTCCAGATCAGTGATTGTTTGTAGTGATAGAGATCATGAAATATAACTAAAAGGGAAAAGGAAGTATACAAAGTAACTCACCTTGTCAACGTTTACACCTTTGGTAAAATATGGAGATTGACAGCAGCAATATTTTAAAAATACTGTTCTTTTATTCTTGAATCCCAGTATTATGGCACCTGACACCAGTTTAGAGGCAAAGAATTCTAAATAGCATTTTCTGACATATTGAGACTGAGTAAAAGTTCCACTCAAATACTGGACAGTAAATAATGCCAAGATTACCAGTATATTTGACTTTTGCTACTCAATTCCAATATGTCTATCCCCAAGCTGATTTCCTTTTCCCTTTGAGGAACTTGTAGCTAACCCTGGGAGAATCATGATATGGGTCAAAGGATTTTGTATGTTCTGTGAAAAATTTCCCTGGTCTTGTGTCAGATCCATCATGTATTGCTAAAATATTTTAGCAACATCCAGCCTTACATGCTATTACTTACAAATTTGACAACTGTTTGTGAAGATACAGATAAAATTCACAAAGGCAGATCAGCCAACACACTTCAAATTGGTTTACTAGTTTAGCTTATGGTATATAAGTACCACTTCAAGGCATAGTAGAACTGTTTTCACCTAGACTGAATAATCCTGTCATGGCTAGCCTTGAAGTGTTCAAAAATTTAGGATGCTTTTTCCCCTGTTGTTGATATTTAGGGAATGAAGAGTCATGTGCCATCCTGGGTCAGAAACTCCACTGTCCAAATAATATACAGACTTCTTATTTTACAAATGATCAGAACAGGCTGGTTATATCTATTTTAAATTTTTGTTTTGTTTCTGCAAGGAAGAAATGAAAATGAAGTACCCAAATGTATTTCAGTCCCATTGATACCAATCAGCTCTATAGTATAAATAAATTAATGAGACGGTAGGACCTCATTTTCTCCCAATTTCTGCTTGATAACTTTTAAAATAATAATAATAATGTATCACACAAAGATATGGAAGACATTTGACTGATATTAGCAGCTTCCATCTTTACTAATATCTTTTATCTTGAACAACTTCAGAAACATTATTTTTCTACTGTATATTTGCTGACAGTTGCAGAGGGTTTGTGTTTTCCATCATCAGTGTTTGGAATACATTAACTAGCTTATCTGACAGAGATTCTTTAATATAGGGCATTCCATAACTTTTTTTTGTTTGGTTTTTTTTTGGTTTTTTGTTTTTTAAACAGGGAAAAGCAGTCTTGATTTTGTAGGTTTACAAAGAATGATATGGGAGGTATGTAACAAACATAGTAACAGATATTTTCAGGCCCTTGTCCCAAAGGTTATTTCAATCAGCTGCATGGCAAAGAAGAAAAAATTGGGCATGTTCTCATTTACGTTGGGGTGAGAATGACAAAGATCTGATAGAACAGAAAATCAGTTTTATGTCAGGTAGTGTAAATCACATTGAGTTATATGTTGGCCCTAGAACCAACAAGGCATATTATTTTTCCACCAAGCCCTTTCTGCCTAATGCAGTGCTGTTAAAGAGAAGCTATATGGCCAAGTGTCTATGACTTCCTAGTGACTGCATTTAAGTGTCTTGAAGTGCACCCACAGGTCATCTACATCAGTGTGTGTTGAAAGCAAAACTGTGAACTAAGATCACTTTATTAAAAACATCATGGAGTGGGGAGAGAATTTTTAGATCTTATTTCCCATGTATGATTTTAGGAAATGACTACAGATAATGTCTAGACTCAAAAACCACAAAGCATTTTCAAATTTCACAGGATAGAGATTGTTTCTACGAGAATATCCTTAAAAAGGCAAGAAACACATGGAAGGAAGCAGCTTGATACTGAAGGTGAATTGACAGTTGGTGCTCCATGCAGAGATACAGGAGTTCACTATGTAGCTGTCAGTGGGAAACTGCATAGATCTTACTGCAGTGTTTTATACCTGAAGCAGAGAAAAGAAAGTAGACTGCAAAAATCTTTAGTGCCGATTCATTTTCCATAGTTTTACGTTGCCCGGGGCAGCTGGGAGTATGACATCTGCCTGTGCCATTAGGATACAAAACACATATTATTGTTGTGTGTACGTGTCTTTGAAACAGTCCATGACAAACTATTGAGCAACTGAGCAAACATGTAAATGCTGCAGAAAGCTTTCAATATCTTTGAGAATCCATGAGGCAGATCTTCAGACAAATCATCATTGTCCTATGACATCAACAGAAATAAGACCATTCATTTCATTTCCATTCATCTCTTGCAGAGCGCTTTATGACAAATTCCTGCCCTAAGTCTTGTGGAAATTGTTCCTGTACTCAAATTTCCATGTCACAAATTTAATCAGCTTTCAGTTTCAAACAGAACTTAGCTGCTTAGCTTTACCTGTACTTGAAGAAAAACAAAGCAATGATGCAGATTTCCCATTTTGGAGTCTCTCTGTAAGAAATTTTCCTATAGGTCTACAAGTGTCTCTCTAGAGCATTGTTCCTGAAGGTTAGAAATTAATGCTTTCCAGGCAAGAAGGGCTTTGTTTAGTTTCTGGTGCACCTGAGAGATGCTTTCCTTTGACTCAGAGGACAGGATTTTTGTCACAGACTACTAACTAAATTCATCCCTGGCATAAGAAGATGCAATTCCATTAAGTGGCACTCAGTTTAGCTGGCAGCAAAGGTACTTTTCTATAAGGTACTCTATTACAATTGTATCTGCAGGATCACGTTCTTCCTTGATAAAACATATACAAAACTTATGTGTTAGGTTATTATTTAAAATGATCTAATGACCTGATTTACATACAGCAGGAGAATATAGGATGTTTAGTGATTGCAGCAACCTGAGAGCTTTATTCAACTGTAAATGTAAGGAGTTAAAGGTAAGGGACTTGAAAGCTGTGCTTTCAGTGTCTGAAGCTTACAGAGTGCATACGCAGTGGTGAAGTAAACACTACCTGGGAACTTTCCTGAGTGTTGAACACTCAGAATCTGTATTGCTAAATCATTACAGCTGTCCCTAACACAATAACTCTCTGTGCTAAACATGACCTTGCAAACCATTTCTAGGAATAGTTGATGACTTAATGTGGAGGTAGGACTGCTTCCTACTTGAGGCACAGTCACCAGGATCTGGAAAAAATAGCATGGTTGCAGACTGTCCCTTGGCCAATAGTACGGCCTCGGGGTCAGAGATGGTCTCCCAGGCATGTTTAATGCTGGAGTGTAAAGTTAGGCGCAGAAATCAGGTTCCAGAAACCTGGATGAGGTGCCCAAGTACTGGGAGAGAACAGGACCCAAGGCATCCACGCATAGGTGATTGAGGTAGAAAACTGAGAGGGTGGAGGTCCAAAATCTCTGCCTTCTATAGTTTTGATAGAGAATGACTCCTAAGTGTCAGTATGTGTTTTGATGCCAGAGACCAAAACACTGATGGAATATTTGAACATACGGAATCAAAATTTCTACTTGAATATTTCCATATTTTCTTTCCCGGAACTGAGAAAGGTACACTCTTTTCTTTTAAAACATTCATTATAGGAAAAATAAAAAAAATATTCTGAAAGGGAATTTATCATCCACCTACTCAACAAACCCTCCCCTTTCCTCTGTCTTTCAGCACAAGATCTACACTGTGTTATGCTAGAAGGAGGGACAGTTGCACAAAGCTATTGGAGAGCTGAGCATTTAGGACTAAAATAAAAGGTTACAAAAGGGTGTGTGGGAATGTAGAACAATGCTTCAGCTACCCTTCCCCCCCCCCATAATTACTGGGCAATAAGTTTAAAGTTAGAAGCCTTATAAGGAAAGGATAAAATAAAAGTAAATACATTCATTAGATTTTGTTGTCTGACACGAATGTTTTCCTCACTAATCTGTAACATCTCAGTTTATTCTTAAATTCTGATTAACTTATGTCCTGATTGCTTGCTTATACCTTGCTTATACACTCTGTGGATTAGTACAGTGCCTAGCACAGGGTTATCCTGAAACATAAACTATGGCTATTAAGTGCTGGATGATGATGATAATGCTAAGAATAAAAGTATCATTTGATTAATTATATCATTATTTATTTGCATGAAATAGGCTTACATTTCCTTCTGCATTTTAATAATACAATAACGGTTATTGTAATGAACTCATTAAATCTGAGAGTCAATATTAATGGACTATGAGAAGGATCTTTATGAACTTCATTGGCAGACTACAAATAGTGGATTAATGTAAACTACAGAATGAGTCAATTGGTTGTATAGTTATAAGTAATCAATTTATATTACTAAAAGTGCCTTAAGTCAGAAACAAGCATTTTAAAATACTGGGCTGGATCCTTGTTAGATGTAAATCAATAAAGGGAGGTCAACCTAAACCAGCTTCAGTTTTGGAACAGGATTTTAGCAAAGGAAATGTTGTTCATATTGATAAAAATATTGTCAATACTAAATCATCAGGCAGCTCTCAGAATATAATAATACTAAGTTGAGATAATGTGATTTTAATGGATACCTTTATATTTTAATTGGTTTAACTGTCTACCTATATAATAATCTCATGCAATTTCATTTTTTCTAGTTTCTGTTTGTGTATCTGCATACACTTTACAATTTTTTTTCAGTTCAGGTACCAGCTTCAAGCTTCTCTCCAAGCTGCGAGAGTTAAACACTAAAATGATTTTAAATTACAACTGACTTAATTTTATTATGCAATTGCTTGTGTTTAATAGCTGTTGCCACAAAAGTGTAAAAACTGTATTAAAAATGGGAAAGCTGACAATGTGGCATTGATTCAGTTATGAAAATCTAAACAAAAAAGAACAGCTAACGCCCATGGAAATGTTATTCTTCAAAATGAAGGTTTCATTAAAAGGAGGAGTGTCGTAAGTTACCATAACGTGTTTTTAACTTCTTGTTGTTATGCCTTTAGCTGGGATGTTCAGATATTTTATGGCGAGGGTCACTCTGTAGCAGAGATGGACAACGGGACATTAAATTTGAACTTTCTTAGTGCTGCCAAAGGTTTCTATTTCCTAGTTTATGCCTTCACTAATGCCGAGACTTTTGTAATATTGCTGTGCCCAGAGATGTGGCAAGGCACACAGGAGGCTGGCACAGTGATTAGATGCACATGAGGAAGTGAGACATATATTTTGGGGATCAGTTTCTCTGTTTCTCCTCGGTTTGCTGGCACCTACTAACTTACTGTCTCCACCTGAAGCTTTACCATCAACTGCGGCCTTGTCAATGACTTTCTCCTACCTGAAGTCTTCCACACCTGAGAAGGACTGCACTGATCCCAGGATCTTTGCCTTAGAATCCTCTTTCTGGCTCCCTTCCTTTGTATAAACTGTAGGAATTCAACGGCCACCTCTGAGACTTAAATCTCTCTGTTGAATCCGGCTGAATGTTAGCTAGTGACTTAAAAGGTGGCGACACAGACACAAACCCCCATGTAGAAATAAGAGAAAACAATTTTTGTTTATTAAATGAGGAAACAGAAAGACAAAAGAGAAAAAGTAAGTTTAGCCAGCTAATCTTTCCTTCACCTTGTTGAATGTATTTTTTAGTGGCAAGTACTGGTTCAAAATACACACACAATCATAGCAGACATAGAAAGGCCCTACTTGGAGGTGAGGAACAAGAAAACAAACAAAAAGAATTAATATCTCAACCCACTCACACAGACCTGTCTCTGGAGTATTGCATGTTTTTATAATGCAGCTCAAAGAGAAAGAGAGAGGAAAAGAGAGTAGAAAAGAAAAAAAAAAAAAAAGCAACCCAAAGCCACAGTAGTTTTTGACCTCAAGTATAGTCTTTTATCGTGGCAGTTTTCTGCCCTTTCACTTTTCTCCTGGACATTTGACCAAATGATCAAGCCTATGAGTCTTATTATTAAGACCCGTGCTCGTCTCATGGGCAGAAGAAACTTTCTTAGCTGCTTTTTCATTGTTTTTTTTCACGGTTATACAAACATCTATAAAAATGTATAAAACACCTATAAAAGTAATAATGTATTTCCTTTTCCAAAGATTTTTTTTTGTTTGATTTTGATATTTGTTTTTTTGTTGTTGGTTTTTTCTTACTTGTTAATGTTTGACAAGGAATAGAATTTATACTTCGGAAAGATTTTAAAGTATATGAACTTTTGCTGTCTACCAGCCACTAAGTGGATGCCAACTACTAAGGTTATTCCTATATAGTGGGAATAAAGAATTTTATTCTTCATATATTAGAGTAGAAGGGGACCAGTAAGTTGATAAATTCTCCAAAGATGCACTTGCACCAGGCAAAAGTGGAAGATTCAAGTTGAAGGAACCACAGCATCTCATGCCAGTATTGGTCATGACCAAGAATAACTATTGTGAATCCTAAGATCATCTCTAGTTTCTAATTCAACACAAGCTGAGTTAAGCTTATGAAATTAATTTTTTTATTAATTATAATATTAATACTGTAAGTGAAATCTTGCAGAGCTGGGCTCTGTAGGACAAACAGTGACAGCATGATATGCCTTTGAAATTTTGCTGAAGTGTACACCCAGGTGAGATGACAATGCGCGATGGACCTATCCTCTACAGCTGTAATATTTAACATATAGAACTGCTGATTTCTTCTTGCAAACAAAATTTTATCTAGCACAGATTTATGTGGTGCTGCCATGCCCTGTGGCCATGTTGTACCTCTGTTCCATTGTGACATCATCCTTGCCGTTGTGCCTTCCCTCAGAGTAGGTTTGTGAACTGGTGTGGACAGGGTAGGATTCACAAACTTCATGGCACTGACAACTGTGATTCAGAACCTCTGTGAAAGTTTAAATAAATTTCCCAAAGGACTGCATGGCTTAGTTGTGGATGCTTATAAACACTGTCCTGTGGGCATTGTCAGGGCCTGGAGCTCATCTCACATCTAGGTTAGCTGGCTGAGCCAAGGATTTTGACAGGTTGAGTCCAAGGTCAGCTTCATTGCTGGTAAGAACTGTTGTGAAGAAGCTCAGTGAGGTCCCACGCCATGTTTCCTATGGAAGCTATTCTAAGTTGTGATCTTACTGCCAGTCCCTACCTGGGCTATATCTCAGCTGTGTTGAAGCTGCAACTGCACTCAGACTTGTGTCTCCTCAATGTCAACCTGGGGCTGGGCAATCATCGGGCTGTTTCTGACCCTGGCCATAGTCTGTAGCCCTCACCCTGAGCTGAACTTGCTGCTTTTTGTGGTCAGGCCACTTTCATCCGTGCCTTGTTATCTGAGCTGATCCCAGCTCCCTTTCCTGGAGGATCAGAAGGCTGTTGCACTCCCTGAAAAATAAGGTCTGAAGCAGATTGGAGAGTAAGAAGCCTAAGCATTTTTTATTAACTGTACAAAAGCTTTACATTCAGCGTGGTTTGTGAAGGTCTGCAAAAACCTTTGGCTTCAATAAATCATGTTTAAGCCCAAGTTGGGTGTTCAGTTCTCAACAGCCAACGTCACAGCTCTGTATAAGACATTACTATGAATTAAATATGTAACGGATATTTTTAACCTGGCTAATCATGTTGGATGCTTCAACACAGGATATGTTTTCATTTAATGCATATAAAGTGCAAACTATTTTAATGTTATATTCTGCCATTATTCTCTAACAGTGTGAGGCTACACTATTCCCTGCTGTAGAAAAAGCTATTAAAAATCAAGAACAACATGAGTTTGTCTTACCCTAGATTTCTGGCCTTTTCCCCAAATGAATCTTCCTTTTCTGAATTGGTTTTTCTTTTTATCTTGTCTTTTGAGCTGTCTTGGTACTACAGCTAATCCCTCATCTATATGTATAATTCTTCCTCTCAATGGTCATGGGGCAGCAGACAATGGAGTTTTGCTATCATAAATGAGCTGAAGAGCTAGTTTCAGTTGCTGGTATAGTGGTTTGTCTTTAGAATTTTTTTCTTTTCTTATCAAAGTTCTTGGAACATGGGTACATATATATGAAAAATCATTGCGGTATTTTGCTGAAAAATGACCAAACTTTTTGAAACATAATTAGAGATGGTTACATGACATAGCCTTCTCTAGTCTAAACTAAGGCTGCTTGCTTTACTTAGGATACACTGAAAAAATAATCTGATATATGTTCACCAAACAAATTAAGCAATCTTTCCTCCCTTTCACAACTCTCTGTCTGCTGTCTTCATCTTTCTGTTTTCTTTGCTGTGTATCTTCCCAGAGCTCTGGTGGTGAATGTTAATGATTAAATGTTTGGTTCTACTCTATCCAATCGTTCTTAGAAAATTAAGGCCCACACAGTGTATACTTTAACCGTAATGATATATTCCCACAAATGAATAATGATGATATACAAAGGAGCTCAAATTCTGATCAGAGAACATTTCACCACCTGTTTAGGAAAGAATACCAATTAATAGCAAAAGGGTTGTGGAAGAGACAATGTTTCCTTTTTTTAAAGGTCATTTATTATTGCTAAGATAAGCAGGTTAGAAAAATCCAAGTAGAGAACATGCTAGAAAAAATAAATTAAGACCTGCACGACTCTACCATTTTAAAATATTTTCCTAAGCAGTTCAGCATGAAGAAATGATAGTAGGTGATATTCCTGTTTAGTCAGAAGTGACAGAGCCATTTGATTTCATGAGCAGTAAACAGGACATATGACCTCAGTAAAAATAGCAGCAACCAACTAGCAGATTCAGCAATAAAACTGGATTAACATAATGGGAAAGAACATTGGAACACTATGTGGAGATTTTAACTTCAGTTACTACAGTGTGTATCAGACAGTCAGCTGATGTAAGTAAAAATATGCACTTTCAGTGATACTTGTGAGATGAGAATTTTAGGTCGAAGTTTTAATTACTATGATCAAAAGAGCAGAGATGATTTAGAGAGTATGTCTCAATTTATAATTATAAAAAAAAAAGATATTTTTCTGCTCAGAATTTTACACGTCTGTTCTCTGGTAGAGATTCTATGTTTTCCATGCTAGTAAATCATTCATGTCAAGATCTTTTGTCTTACAGAGAGTTTCTTTTTAAGAACATTTTTTACACTGCCTGTTAATTGCACTCAGATAGGTGGGACACATCATCAGCTTTTATATTGTTGCTACTAGCAGACTGTAAGTTTTGTAAGCTTTATCACGTAGTCCCTTGAGGACTACAGACACTGCTCTTGTTCACTGTTGACACAACCAGCAAGGGCATAAATATATTAAGCATATGCCATAACCTAGAAATGAAAACAATGAGGAAAAAAAATATTTCTGATCTTCTTCTTCTTCCTGTCATCTCAGTAAAAAGGCAGTACCATTGAGGCCTACGTTTTAGTCAACCTAAAATTCAGGTCACAAATAATAATGGGAGCTCTGCCCAGCTTCCATAGCTCTGCTCTGAGTCAGGTACATTGACACCAAAGCACAAAAGAACCGTAGCAAACTGAAGAAGGAATGCAGGAAAAGATGAAACCGATGAAACAAGGTGACTTTAGTGGTGCATATTAGGGTTGGCACAGATATTTAGAGAAATTAGAATCTAATTCTGATTTTACCTGATTTTTTTTCCATAGGTAATGTAGCGGCTGGGACAGTAACAGAAGGCTTATTCTTAAACTCATCTTTTCTACCCCACATTAAGGCAATAAGAGAATTTCATTCATTATTCTTGAAAATTTTTTGTCTTTAACAGGAAAATATTATTAGCAATTGTGAATTTTTCTGGCTACATAAGATCTCAATAGATGATATTAGTATACAATGGAAATTTTAAAATATAAACAAATCAGGATCTTGTAATTTGAAGTCCCAGTTTTGCTGTTTATTGTAGATATCGCAATCCAAAATTAAATTCAAATTTTGGAGTCTGGGACTGATGCAGAGGGACAACATTCTGGTTCACTATATGAAAAACAGAAAATGATAGTGTCTCCCATTAAACATGAAGAGCAAGAGAAAAATTCTAAGTTCTTCTCCCCATGTTCTTTCAATTCAAACCTTAAACAAAAAGAAGTAAGTTTGAATCACTTTAGACAAGATTACATGGAACTCTCCTGCACACTGGTGAAATGAGGGATTATTCCCCTGTGTGGAGAGAGAACAATCCTTCATTGCATGAGATGAACTGCCTTTTCATCCTGGAGGTTTATGATTCTATCATATGAATTTCTAAGCACACACTGTATTCTTGTGAACAAAAATAAGACAGCTGACTGACAGAAAATGATGAACGGAAAGCTCTGTTGGTGATTAAAGAGTTCAGTACTGAGAGCTGGCCAGAAATTAGTTTCCTCCAGTCATCTGTATACAAGTGAGTGAATGTCTTGACAAGGTCTAATGAAAACATAAACAGTTTAGAAGGAAGGTTAAGATTTTGAATTCCTTTATGGTTTCTTTTGCAACTAAATTTTCACAAGGTTTTGGCTATACTTTCACAGTGCAGGATCTTTGATATTCTATTGCACTATCCATTAAGAGATTAACCTTCATATTCCTGAGAATCTGTATGTTGCATGATGCAGAGTGACTTCTTTGGCTTCAATATTTACTTAAGATACCTGGACAGAAAGGCAACCACAGAATATTTTATTGTTGTTAGTGAAGCATGCAAAACGAAAACTATGTTGAGGAAATAGTAATGAGTAAAAAGTAGATTATACTGGGCAAGGAGAAGACAGGAAGGGTAGAGGTGTTATTGTAGTTGAAATTTAAGTCTCAGCAATTTTCAAAAAGCTTTTTCTCTGAGGAATGAGCAATGTTAACAACTGCCATGGGAGACCTGCAACTCATAAAATGTTCTGGAATCTCTTATCGTGAACTTTCAGATTTAAAAATAAATAATGATTTTGCTAATGTGCTCTGAGATTATGATAGCACTTCACTAAGCAGTCAAAACACCAGCTGGTCACTCATAGACTGAAATGAATTTGAAACAGAGAATTAACATTTTCAAAAACATATAAATGACATGGTTTCTTAGCAAAGTTTTCATTTGTGTCTAAGAAAGGTGAGGTGCTTAAACATGCGGATATTGGTTATTTCCATGCCCCTAGAAATGTCAGTGAACTTAACTTTTATTGACTTCAATGACAATAATCTCAATGAGAGTGGACTAGCAAGAAACTTTCAGAAAATTCTACCAAGCATCTACATGAAACTTAAAGTCACTAAATACTTTTGTCAATCTAACCCTTTTGAACACTGTAGTACTCAGAATCACAGTGAAGGACAGTGGGATTTGGGCTCTGAATTACCTGCGAGTTAGACAACTAGGTGCTTTTGGAAATCCTCAAACATGGGAATGAATTGATTACTTTATTCTCTCCTGTGATGTTTTCTTCTTTCAGTCCATTGACATGAGAAATAAAACATGCATGTGTGTGGTTTACAGTAGGACAGCAGCGAAGGAGGCGTACACACTGCAGTAAGTAAGCAAGAAAGAAACAAATGAAGATTGTGACTCATATTCATCCTGGCTAAATAGGAATAGAAAACAAGACAACAGAGGTGAATGTACTTGAGAAGAGATATAAAAAATGAAATAGGAACAAAGACTAAACTTTTTTCTTTTTTTAAAATGAATAAATTTTTCTGAATGCCTTATACAGTACAAAATCCTCAGTAGTGCTGAGAGATGCCTGGCTGTTATTCCTGTTATGTACTAAAGAACTAGCACCACGAGATCCTTAGAAGAAACAGGGGCGGGGGAGGAATATGTGGTTCCAATAGCTGGAATTCATTGAAGTTTCTAACAACTGATTTAATGAGATTCAAATAGAAACACAGAAGGGACTCAGGAGTAGCAGAAAATCCACCAACTCAATAAAGCAACAAGGGATCACATTTTTCAAGGTACATAGGGGTCCAAGAAAACAAACCCCTCTGCCTCCATTAATCTATTTACATATGAGCTTATTTTCATATTTTCCAGGGAGCAGGCAAAATAATTTTGTTCCTTGTCATTACTATTTCTGATTCATATCTATATAGATTGAGATTATACTGCCATGAAGTCCAATACAAAGAAACATTTGTTTATGCAGAAAATAGTATTGTTTTGGAATGGCAAATTAATTCTGTTGCCAACATAAGACTGAAATGGAGATGACATGCAGAAAATTCTTATTGTTAATTTAACTGGGATTGCTAGTTAAATTGGGATAAGAACATTTTCTCTTAACCATTTTGAGAATAACTTTCACATTCAAATGAAATTTTCTGCAGAAGTTGAATATATATATTTAATTATATCTACCCCCAAATATATTTTGACAGTTCCAAACTGTTCTTGCAAATATATAATTATTATTTTTATTTGTCTCTGAACAATCGATCCTTTTCCCATAAAATCAAAGAAAATTGCAATAAACATGTAAACATTTCATGTTAATTTTAAAATATTTCCTGTAAGTAAACCTAGGTTTACTGTGGAGTGATCACAAGTTATGTGCATCTTTGGGTTAGTATGACTTCTGTGCAGCTACTTTGGCATCCATGCAGACAGCTGTAGACCATACTGCCTTCTTCTGCCACTTTCAGAATATTATAAATGTCTATAAATCCAACATTCTTTGTTTGCATCAATGGCTTTTCAAGAAAGACATCATGGATATGCAACAAAATTTCCAGGGTGGATAGGACAGATTGTACTCTCCATGCATATGTAATCTCACTAAAACTTTCCTTAAATTAGAACTTCACCATGAGTTGGTCTTCACATAGTGTAGATAGACAGCAAATTTGGATATCATCCGAACTGGATCCAATCTAATTGACCTGAATTTATTCTTGATAAAGAGGACAAATACAAGACCTGAATTTTGTAGTTTGCTTTAGATTGCAGATTATTCAACAAGCTCTCTAGCTACAGGACTTAACAGGGCAACTCTTATGGCATGGATGCTAAACTTGTTGTCTTTTCTGTTATAGGTAGACTGCGTGGTATTTCTGATGAGCAGGACATCCTAGGTAATTCCTAGGAATTACCAGCAGAGACAGTCATGAAACAAAATGTTCTCATGGCTGACAACTGCACAAATCTGACTCTGAACCAGCAGTGAACTCCAGATCCAGTTCTCTAATATCTTCTCTTTCCAGAGTCTTAGGGGAGATGATTTTCTCCACAGCAAAACTCCATGAGGTAGATTTGACACATATGAGTTTAAATTAAATCTAAGTTTGGAACAATGTACAGGGAGTATGGAACAAAAGGTCAATGACATGATGATAAGATCAAGAGGTTTTTTCAGTTTAGAACAGCAGCCTGACAACTTAAACTTTAGCATTTATCAAAATAAGGTACAAGCTGGTTGTGAATCACAATGTATGGAAACTTTTGTTAAAGCTATATATATTTAGCTTCAGAGTTTTAGTAACTCTGTTTCTGGGAAGAATGTAGCTTTACTTTAGTTTTGTTGTTTACTGTTTACTCTAGCTAAGACCTTGCTTCAGATTTGATTTCCAGTTCTCTACTCTTTCCTTAGGTTTTGTTTGAATAAATATGATTGATAATATTTTCAAATGGATGTGAAAATAATTTAGAAATTTAAGGAGGAAATCAGCTTACTTGATTCACATGCACATCCCTGGTTTGTGTGCATGTGTGAATATAAAAAGGTATTTCCTTTAGGAAACCTCATAGGTAATTTAGAGAATGATCACATCTGTTTCCTGTTGTGTTGCACATCTCTTTATATTTCTGTAACGATACAACTCTCTACAGAACCAGTATCTCCTTTTGTGCTTAACTGTAGCAGTCAATACAACTTGAGAATCACCTGTCTCCTATCCACAGTCCTTTGACATTCACATTTGGATTGAGAAGCATTTACAATTTCCCAAAGTCCAACACAGAATCTAGAAAAAATCACACTTGATTAGGACTTCAGATCCTTTCAGCTACAGTGGTGCATTACAGGCAGTGTGTGTTTCTTGCCTAATGGTGTGGTGGCTATGGCACAGCATCCTGGTCACACAATATTCATATACTTTTTTTTAGAGAAAATGTAAAACATTCCTTAAAGAGAGGGACTTGAATCAGTTAAGTCTGTTTTCCACAGATCCTCTGCTATCATTGAACTATGAAGGTGAATGCAAAGCACTAGATGGGGCGAGTCCTAAGTGGACTTACACTAATTACACCACACCAGTTCCCTGTGTTTCAGTGGAGATGTAAGCAGAATTTTCCATATTCAGGCCCTTATAAGCACTTACAACTCTCCACAGCCTGTACACTCTAAATTACTCTACTTAAAAAGATACTAGTCAAAACAAGTCCATTATTTTTTCTTTCTACAGTTAAACATCCATGATACTTATTTTGGTCATCTAGTGGGATCTATGAGATCCTTTGAAAAGGCAAAATTCTTCCATATGATTTTGTTATTTGATTATTTGATTTCTCATTTGAAGATACAGCAGTAATTGGTTTTAGAACTAAATAAAAATAAAATCAGGGTGAGTAATTCAAGGGTTTCACTTTATAATGTCAGAGCGCCTTACTCCAGACAGCAAGAAACTTCCCAAATATAAATTGCTACATTTCCCACTCTAGTAAATTGCTTGCTGCAATAATGGTGCAAATAATGACACATTCAATCTCCTGGATGGCTTTGAGCAAGTACCACTATGACATTTATGCTAAACCTCATCCAACTTTCCCAGCCATCTTAGTCTCAAATATCTTTGATGATATGTGGAACCACTGGACTCTGTTGTGGTGCATGTTGTGCCTTTACCATGGCCTGCCTCTGCCTAAAACTTCTCCTGGCAATGTGAGCTGGAGTTTTTCTTGTACAGACAACCCATAGTGAAGTTACACCACAGCTGTGCAGCTTCACATGTAGCTGAAAGAAAAAAAACGATGGCTCATTTTTTTTTCTTTCACCCGATTACTGTAGTGACTGAGTAGCAAGGGGATAATAATTTACTGCTGGCACAGAAGCAGCAGCTTTCTGCCACTTAGATCCCTGCCACCGGAGAGCTGGAGCTACACCCACTAGCCAGCACAAGTAAGCAAAGAAACAGGTATGTAGTATTTTTTTTCTTGTTTACTTGCAGGATAGAGAGAAAAATACAGGATGTATTTAATCCCAGAAGTCCAAGAGATGCCTTAGAGAAATGCCTTAGAAAAAGCCATGGCATCTAACAAAATAAGAAACAGAAGATATGAATTTTTATTCTTGCTTACAACAGTGCTGCTTCATTGGAGGTCTTCTTCCTTATTTTGTAAGATTCTTCAGCAGAACCAATAATTGTGATATGTAAAATGGTAAAAGTTTAGGATGAAAAAAGCAGAGGACAGCAAACCAATATATGGAACAAAATGTAAAAGTATATTCTATTGACCACAAATTTTTTCTTCATTTTCTTCATATTTATTGAAGTGTTCCCCTTATTTTCACAGAAATAGTAAAGGGAGAGTCATTAACAGATATCTCTATGCAGTCATAAGGAGTTATAAGAGATCTTATATTGTTATATAGATGGCCCTTGGTCTAGAAGGCTTGAATAAAACACCATTGTTCTTCTAATTAATTCTAAAATGACTATGCCAATCACTTTGTTATGTTTAAACCCTCTGTTCTCATATGTTTTGATGAGCTGTTTATTCACAGAGCAGAATGCATTAAGAAACTTCAGGAAGTGTTGCCTTAGACCATCATTGATTGAAAGGTAAAGTCTATGACTGTAGCCTGTAAATATTTCCTGGCAGTAATTCAATATAACTGGAGATCCTTGTTCTGTAATGAACTGCAACTCTAACTTCCTGTTAAACTAAGCTAACACATAAGTTCGTTACAGAAGTCTTTAAGAAATGAGGTTACCATGATCTTGCTTAACTCCTTAAAAGATTAGCAAGAAATTAAATGCTGGCACACCAAGTAAATTAAAACATCAAACGATACTGGAACAATACACTTTAAACAGTGTACCAAATTATGTTCAGCTTGCAAAAGGCAAGATATGTAAATTAAGCCCAATGCACCAGGCAACTACTGTGCATGTAACTGTGTGAAATGCAATGGGAGGTGCATGTATTTGTAGCTGTTTTGAAGTTACTTGATTGATTCCCGCGTAGGTAGCCTCCAAGACTACATTAAGGCAAATGCTGACATATGGTTTAGTTTGCAAACATGTGCTGCACAACCACATTAAAACAACAAAAACAGCTCACATATGTTTATTTACTGATCAGGTGCTTGGGAGAAAACAGTTTCTTGGATGTTACTTCATCTAGTTTAAAGGATGCTCAGATGTATGCATGGATAGAATCATAGAATCATAAAATCATAGAATCATAGAATAGTTTGGGTTGAAAGGAACCTTAAACCTTAAAGATCATCTAGTCCCAACCCCCTGCCACGGGCAGGGATATCCCACTAAATCAGGCTGCCCAAGGCCCCATCCAACCTGGCCTTGAACACCTCCAGGGATGGGGTAGCCACAACTTCTCTGGGCAACCTGTGCCGGTGCCTCACCACTCTCATAGTGAAGAAATTCTTCCTAACGTCTAGTCCAAATCTGCCCCTCTCCAGTTTATACCCGTTACCCCCTGATCCTATCCCCACAAGCCTTTACAAATAGCCCCTCTCCAGCTTTCCTGTAGGGCCCCTTCAGGTACCCGAAGGTCACTATAAGATCTCCTCTGAGCCTTCTCTTCTCCAGGCTGAACAACCCCAACTCTCTCAGCCTGTCCTTGTAGGGGAGGTGCTCCAGCCCTCTGATCATCTTTGTAGCCCTCCTCTGGACCTGTTCCAACAGCTCCACATCCTTATTACATTTAGGATTCCAGAACTGGACACAGTATTCCAGATGAGGTCTCACAAGAGAAGGATAGAGAGGCAGAATCCCTTCCCTCAACCTGCTGGCCATGCTTCTTTTGATGCAGCCCAGGATACGGTTGGCCTTCTGGGTTGTAAGTGCACATCACCAGCTCATGTCAAGTTTCTCATCGATCAACACCCCCAAGTCCTTCTCTGCAGGGCTGCTCGCAAGCACGTCATCCCTCATCGTGTACTGAAAATGCGGATTGCCCCTATCCAGGTGCAGGACCTTACACTTGGCCTTGTTGAACCTCATGAGGTTCTCAGAGGCCCACTTCTCCAGCCTGTCCGGGTCTCTTTGGATGACATCCTGTCCTTCCGGTGTGATGCCTTTTCTTTAAGCAGGGTTTCACACAGCTTCTGGTGCACATGGGAAAAGTGATGTTTTGGAAAGGAAGAGATCTTTTGTATAAATTATATGCAAGAAAAGAAAGGGGGAAGAGAAGAGAATCTTCACTTATTTGTGTGATAGAAGTATTGAACCCCATTCACTCCCCAGGTAATTGTGCACTTCAGTGCTAGGAGGTGTATATGGAATATGCAGTTGAGATCTAATCTAAACAGACTGCATAAATGTAGTGGGGATTGAGAGAAGGGTTATATTTTACAGAAAGAGAGCAAAGAGTTATATATATATTAAAATATTTTTAAAGCAATATCCAGAACTGTATATTTTGACAGTGATGCCTAAGGACAGTCATTGGATTGTCAGCAGAACAGTCCAAGCTATTGGAGGGCATGTCTGCAAATGAGGTTATACTTGAGGTCCTCTGTCCAGTTGAATTAGTGAGTGCTATGTATGAATGTATTTGCATTGCTCCTTATATGCCTGAATGTCCCACACTCTTTGTATATCCAAAACAGGATTTACATTCTTTATAAAGTGGGAATATTAAAAGGAGCAGAAGAGTACACACAATTCTTTTCTACTCCATTCTAAGTGAACACTTTCACCTTTGAAGAGTAGTTCTACTTTTGCATACCTTTCCCTCTGGCTTCATGATCTGCATTCCTGCCAAAACAATATCCTATTTTCAAAAGGAAAAGCTGGCAGCTCAGTGATCTTGATGAGATGTGGTTCAAACTCTTGGAGGTTAAGGATATTTTAAACTCCACAATTCTTGGCTGAATTCTTTTGCCACTAAGCTAACACAAGCAGCACTATTTTTTTCTCTGCAGATATTTTTGAATAGATTCCTAGGTATTGATATATGTTAGACAATGCTTGGAGGATGCCTGTATGATTGTCTAATCACAATTAGGCAGCATGATCCTAAACCCATTCAAAATTGAAGTTCTGCTGGACTTGTTAAAGAGTATTCTTAAGCTTCTTAAGCTTTTAAAGAATATTAATTTGAAAATTTAGATGTCCATAAAGGTCTTACATACAGAGGCTTAGGATCCCTAAAGACCACCTTATGCACCTACATCCTTATTCATATCTGATCATACATCTTCCATTCATGTTTTAGTTCTGAACACTATGTGGAACATAGCATAGAATTATCAGGAGAGTGACTCACCAGCAAGTTGTTGCTTTGGTTGTTTTTTCTTTTAAAAAAAGAAATTGGAAAATGCATGCCATTTAATAACAAAAATATATTTCCTGTAAAACACCAGAAGGCCGTTATCGGCTTAGAAATGTTCAAGAACAAATACACATTATGAAAACAAATAAAACATGAAGTATGAAACAATACTGCTTGAAAAAGTCTAGCTGCCTCAGATTTTATATTCAAGTTTTTGATTATGAGCACTATCATTAGATTCTTTTTTACTCAAATTGCCTGCAAAGAGTAAGGTAGACATTGCTATTAAAAAAAAAAAAAAGGAGAGAAGCATCTTAAATCACTACTTATTAGTAATGCTTTGTTACGTTGCATATATTATTTATAAAAAGGATTAAAATACCTATTAAAGCAGAGATGTCTTCTTAATAGCTATTGCATTGCGAGCGCTGCCCTGCATTAGTACAATCGATTTCCACATCATTTTCATGCTCCTGCAGTATGTCTACCTTATTTTAAATGCACAGTTTTTCTGTGAGGATGGGATATTGTCACTGTCCATAAGACAGCAGCTAGATTTATGGGAGCTCTGAAATCACTTTAAAAACTCCTCAAGTCTCTTGTTGGTGTGATCACTTTCTTTCTGGGTCCAAGATCTCTTAACTGTTCTAGGGCTCTGTCTTAAGTCTGGAAGAGAAGTTCACCATGATATTGCCAAACAGTAACTCATCCATCACTTATGGTATGTTCCATGAGTACTGACTGCACAATATCATTTTCTCCATGTATTGAGGGTGCTTCACTTGTCAGAGGCCTTTGAATGTAGTCAGCTTTCATCAATGGATCTTGACAGCACGGAAAGAATGAGTCACCTGAAGGAAGCGTAGAGTATAGCATTTCAAAAGTTGTACCTGAAGACTGATTATTCTCTGTCCTTGACACCCTGCCAAGGGCTACACACTCTGAACATTTTTGAAGTAATGGAGCCTACAAATCACTGGTTTCCTACGATCCCATTCAGGCCACAAGAGAATAGCAAGTATGACTTTAGTTCAGTTTTTATTACATCTTGTAAACTTTTGACTGTTCTGATATGTGTTGTCATTCAAGTGTCAAGATTGGACTCTGGCAGGATGTCTGAACTGATTGAGATCAACAATGGTCTGTTAAAGCTAGAAAAACAGATAAAACAACAACAAGTTGTGAGACTTCCTTTAATCAGACACAGACAACAGTTGCATCTTATGGAAACCAAAGATTGGTGTAATGTTAGTGTGTGGCAAAACTCCTAGGCTAGATGAGAAAGTATAAGAACTTACTGCCAAAGTGTCCTTGTGATGTTTCCTCCTAGACAAGCCTTTGTCTTGATGTCCTTCCTGCTACTCATTGCTTCAGTAGTGTTGTGGATTTGTTTAGATCCAAAAGGCTTGACTGAGTATTGAGGATGTTCTCTTGGTACTCTTTAAAAACCTGTTATAGGAAGATCACTATGCTACAGTTTAGGATTAACTTCTAATATTATCAACACTAACAGCTGGCTTGCTCTGATAAATGAGAACCTGATATCAAGAGTTTCTTTACCTTTTCCAAAAAAACCCACCTATTTTGTCCTGTAAAAGCTAGAGGAGGTAACAATAACAGTGTTTCCATGGCCATTTATAAATCTGAAAAAAAAGAGTGGTGTCATATTGCCCCACAGCACACTTCAGATTTTAATTACAGATCTTTAGGTACAGGATGCTTACTCATAAATGGAAAGATAAGACTGGTCAGAAAATGACACCATACCCCTTGAACAGAATTTGCAAACAATACTGTTCTCTAGCTGTGGGTCAAAGTTCTGCCAATGCAGCTAACATCTGAACCAAATGAGAACATCTAGAGGATGTTTGTGCATGGAGAGCCACAGAACCATTTTAATGGAGGAAGCTGAATCTGCAGTATGCAAACCAGCATGAATTTAAGAACTCATTATCCTCTGAGTATTTAAAGTCAAAGTATACATTTTCTGGAACCACCAAAGTATTACAAATGTTATATTTTTTTTTTCATAAGATAGCACTGATATAAAATACTTTTAAAAGTTTCTGTACTCTCAGCACTACCACTACCAGTACTACCATTTAGAAGGAAATTTTCAGATATTATTTATCTTACTGGGATCTATAAATCTTTTCAACTACTTAACAACCGAACCAGTATTTGTGGCTGTCTTGTTGAATACAGACTAATGGCTCATTCTAATATGCAGGAAGAAAAGCAATGTCACAGATTAAATAAAACCCTTTAGATTTGCAAATGTTTTTGATCCTGACATAACATAATGCCCTTTGAAACAACAGAAGTGTCACGTGAACCAGTTATTTTTCTTTGTATAGACTGCAGAAGTTATAAAGTGTTGAGATGGAAATTATTTCCTGACACTGGTTCTATCTTTTATATATAGTTTTTCAGCAAAGAGAATGTCTAGTAGTGGCCATTTTACAGATTGACGAAAATTACCTAATCTAGTGTATTCATCTTCCAAAACTTTATTTTTTATACCTTAAACCTTATGCATCTTTTAAACCTTACTTTCAGCACAGTCTAAAACCACATACGTGAGTGACTTTCTACTTAATTATTTGGGTCCCTATAACCTGAAAAAATCAAATATTTGACAACTTTTCTCTGATACTTAGCCTGCATTTTCTAAGGTTTAATGTGCCTAGTTCTGCATTTTTGTTCTTCACAGTAACTTAACTCCATCCACTTTAGTAATTACACCCCTTCAGTGCACATACACAGCAAATGTACTATATCTCTTACAGATAATTAGGGACAATATATCAAATTAAAATAAAAAATTGTGAAGCAAGAAAAAAATTACATTGATAAGAAAGGACCATATTATAGTTTTGCATTTGCTTTGCCATGGCCCTCTGATTTCTTCAACCAATTAGGAAGTAAAAATGCAAAAGCATTCCAGGACTAGAGCTAGAGGAACAGAATAAATCAGGATGTAATGGTTCCTCAAATTAGCTACCAACAATAAAATCAAGAAGCTATCTAAATGACATAAGTATTCATAAACAAAAATCTGAAATGTCTGTGAAAAGATGTTAAATGTTTTACTTCAGAGGAAGTAGAACAGTGCATAATGTTAGGTGAAATGTAACATAAGCCACACAATTTGTACTGAATATGTTCACCATTGCAGATTTACAGGATGGTAGAGACTGGCAGGGTGACCTAAGGGCATGTCTGGTCAGGTTTTGAATATATTTATGTAGACTCTACAATCTCTATGGGCGACATGCAATCACAGAATCACAGAATGGTAGGGGTTGGAAGCATCCTTTGGAGTTCATCCAATCCGACCCTCCTGCTAAGGCAGGGTCACCTGCAGCAGGTTGTACAGTAGTGCATCCAGGCAGGTTTTGATCATCTCCAGAGAAGGAGACTCTACAAACTCCCTGAGCAGCCTGTTCCATTGATCTGTCCTCCCCACAGTAAAGTTCTTCCTCATGTTGAAGTGGAACTTCCTGTGTTCCAGTTTGTCCCCATTGCCCTGTCACTGGGCACCACTGAGAAGAGTCTGGCCTCAACCTTTTCTAGTGCTCGACCATCCACACAGTAAAAAATATTTTCTTAAATCTAAGTTGAATATCCCATACGTTAGTGTTCCTTCTTTTCTCGTCAGAGAGCACCACTAAGAATAGTCTGGTTGTGACTTCTGAGCCTTCTTTTCCACAGGCTGAACTCTGCAGACCCTCTTCATATGCCAAGTGCGGCAGTCCTCTAATCATCTGTGCCACTGTTTGCTATTCTTGTTACGATACATCTATGTCTCTTTTTTACTAGTGAGCTCAGAACTGAACCCATCACTCCAGATGTGTCTCACAAGGGGTTATAAGAGGGGAGGGAGGACCTCCCTTTACCTATTAGCAATGCATAATGTTAAACTTAGTGAGATTCCTTTCCGTACATTTATCCAGATCATCAAGATTCTTTGAACGGTGTCACAACTACCTCATGTATCAACCAATACTCCCAGCTTTGAATCTCATGAAAATTTGCTGGGAGTGCACTTTGTCCCATCATCCATTTCATTGATGAGGAGATGTAGACCAGTATTGGCCACTGGGTATTAAAAGTATTGACTGAGTTGGGTTTTGTTCTACTGATCAAGCCTGGAATTTCAGCCTGTTTTCAATCCACCTCACTGTCCAGTTATCTAGTCCATTCTTCATTTTGACAGTAAGAGTTACAGGGAACATAATGTCAAACACTGTACTAAATTCAAGGTAAACAGTATCAGCTGTTCTCATGTTATCCATTGAGCTAGTTATTTCTTTGTTGAAGGCTGTCGGGTTGACCAGGCATGATTTCACCTTCATAAATCCATGTTGATTACACTTGAGTACCTTCTTGTCCTACATATGCTTTGAAATGATTTTCAGGAGGATTTATTTCATCATTTTTCCAGGCATTAAGGTGAGGCTGACAAGCTGTTAGTTTCCCAGGTCCTCCTTCTTGTCCATGTTGAAGATTGGAATAATACTTTTTTTCCTCTAGCCCTAAAGGAACTTTCCTCAGTCACCGTGGCCTTACAAATATTATTGAGAATTGTCCTGGCAATGATAACCGCCAGCTCCCCCAGCACTTGTGGGTACATCCCTTTGGGACCTAATGAATTGCATATGTCCGGTTTGCTTAAAACTTCCCTAATAGAATCCTCCTTCAGCCCAAGGTAAGTTTTAGTCACTCCAGGCTTTCCCACTGGTAAGAGATCTGGAATTACTGAGGGTAAAACTTTCTAGTAAAGACCAGAGTGAAGAAGGCATTGAGTACTTGCTGGTTTCCCACATTGTTTGACTCCAGGTCCTCTGTCCACTTCAGCAGCAGGCCCACATATTCCCCAGTCTTTCTTGTGTTGTGACTATGCCTGTAGAAGGCTTTGATGTAGCCATTAACAGTACTCATCAGGTTCAGCACCAGGTAGGCTTTGACATTCTTAACGACATTCCTGCAGCCTCAGGGAGAGTATCTAAGTTCCTTCTTGGTCACATCTTCCTGCTTCCTTTCCTAGTACACTTAACATTGACTTTTATCTGGAGCTTCTTGTTCATCTGTGGGGTTCTTCTACTACTTTTACTTTGCAGAAATGTCTCCCAGCTCCCTACCTGTTATCAGGGCACTAACCTCATTCTGCCTTCAGCTTGTGATTAAATGCAATTCTCCAATCCTTTTTTTTCCCGGAAAAAATTGTACGTGGTTCATCCTGCATTAGCCTTGACTTTGTATTTGCCCCTATTCAGTTTTCTCCCACCCCTCCTCCCATTTGTCAAGATAATTCTGAATCCTTGAATCATGCCCTTCATCATCATTCTAGATCCTCTCACCTTTGGGCTGTCATCCATCAACTAAGTCATTGATTAAATATTTGAGTAGAACTGGGCACAAGATGAAATATCAGCCTCCTTCCATTTTGACAGGGAATCACTGATAACTAAAAGAGGACTGTGTTTTTCAATAGTTTTGCATATCTTAAGGGTATTTGCAAAAATGCATTAATATAGAACAGTGTCAAACTAAGCCAAAGCCTCCCACTTGAATGTAAATATCTAGCATCAACAAAGCGAGGAATTTCTGTGACAACAATATATTTATTGAGTCGGGGCTTTTTATTTAATAGTAGTATTCCAATTATAATTTTAAATGCTTTATACTATTTACCACCTTGTGGGTGTATTTGATATATTATAATTAAATTAAATAATAGAACTAGGTTTTATTAACACATTGTAATCTTCTGGTAAAAGTAAACAGTATTTGTTGCTGTCTAAAGTTTAAATCTGTGCAATGTTTTTTGTAAAAGTCTAGAAAAGAGAATTCGATTTTTTTTTTATTATTTGTTCGTTTTTTTTGTAATGATCTGAAGGTGAAATTCTGCTGTAAGGGAAAGTAGTCAGGTCAGGTTGCCTCTATGTCCTTCTCGTCCTATAACAAAGATAATGACAGCACAGAATTTAATAGAAAACAGAGTTTTCCTGCGAGACAAAATGGCTGAAAAGTCAACTTGTACTATGTGATGTAATGGTACCTTTTTATTCTTAAAGAGTATTCTAATCTAGTTTACCCCTTAGCTTGTAACTCGACAAGAGATTTAGTGGAAACAACAGATGCAGGACATTTAAAGTTAGGATTAATCTCATCTAAGTTTAGCCATCTAGAAGTCAGTTGTCTAATCAGAGTGAATTATTTAGGTGCTCTCTGTTGTTAATTGAAAGAGAGAGGCATCTTACCCCTTCCTAAAATAAGTAGGATTAATCTAAATTTATTAGAGTTGCTTATCTCTCTCAATTGGCTAGTGAGAGAATATCTATACTCTATTTGAGACAATAAAGTGGACTAAATCTTAGCTTATGCAAAAGGAAGGGTATATTTCCAGAATTAGAATGAGCCAGTCTCACTCTTCAAAAACAAGAAACCACCATGAGTAATACAGGAAAAGTACAAGTTTGAGTATGAATTTCTAGTAAAGCCTATGATTTTGATGCACTTACCAACAAGAATTGAATAGGCTTTTCTTTTAACAGTTTCTGTGGGTTTTTTTCCCCCTCTTTATTAATGAAATAAAACTTTGAGATCTGTAGTTATCGCTTTACCTTTCACTGAGATACCACAAAGGCCATATGTATCCATAAAAATGTTACCATCTCACCTACAAGGAAGTGATAAAATATTCCTGCCTGCACGCCTAAATCAGAAGCATAGGACTAGATGAAGAGAAGTAGAATCCTAGAGAAGTAGAAAGCTATGTTACTTCCATGCATGCAAATCCTGTTAGAGCTGTGTTGGCTCCTAAGAGCTTTTCTTTCAGCTTCAATTATGCTTTTAAAAATACCAACAGCCATGCCACCTATAAGTTTTTATGCAGACCAGGCTTAAGTTAGCAGGAAAGAAAAAAAATGTGAGAGGAAAATGCACCTGAATTATGATACCTTAATTCATACCTCCTTCTTGATATACCAAATACTTGCAGAATTCAGCCATTACGTAGCACAGCATATGAAACATAATGAAGTAATAGTCCTTGTAATGTCCTTAAAATCTTCCCTGGTCCTTTCTTTAAAGTTGGAAGGCAGCTTGACATTTACTTCAAGTATTTACCTGTGGCACTTTGGAAAGTCTTGAGGAAAAACTATACTTAATAGGTAGCTCATGGTAAAACTGACTAAATTGCAGAGCATTGCTGCTGATAACATGGATCTATTTACCCAGTACTTGGTTAGAAGGAGAAAGGAGGATCGTGGGGGGTGGTGGTGTCTGGGAGGATTGTCTTTCTGAAATGAAGCTGCTAGAGGGAGAGATTTTAAAGGTCAGCGAGGCATCAAGGGAAGTATTTGTAAGAGAGAAAAATAAAACAAACAAAAAATAGCGATTGCAAGTGAGCCCAGAACTGTCAGACATTTACTTAAAAACAAGCAAAAAGAAAACATGTCCAAGAGGACTATTTCTAGCTAGGGAAAAGAGAGAAAAATTCTTGGCTGGTTAATGCTAGGAATGCAACTCATACTGCACACATCTACTATCATTAACTGCAGGACTCCTAGCATATTTATTTTATTAAACTGGAAGTTTATTAACAAAGTTTTACATATGGCAAGCAGTGACCAGTAACTGTGCAAGGTTGTTACATCACATGTGGATCAACTATAAGAATAGAATGCGATATGGGTTTTATCAAATAATTGAATTTTACAGCAGTTTCCCAGATAGTACTGTTGAGACCAAAAAATAAGGGATATAATCCCAGATTGAAGTGAGGAATTCATTGTGTTGATTTTATACTCTCCAGACTTTATTCCCTTAGTGTCCTTTCTAGTCCCTCTCTGCTCAAATTCCTAATTTACACCACTACAAAATGAAATCTTTCTCTCTTCCTCAGATTTTAATCCAGCTTCAGCCTTTCCTCTTGCCCTTGGCCCTTGTTTCTGTCAAAAAATTAGCCCCTCAGACAAATTGTTTTTCTCTCCATTACCAGTCCTTACAAGCCCTAGTTTGTTCTATCTCTGTATCCTACTCTCTCCTTTCAGTGTGCTCTGTTCCTGGATCCTGCTTTAGCCACCTATGCTTGCTCTGCTCTGCTCTTCTCCCCTTCTGCCTCCGCCCGATTTCTTCTCTCCTGGTACAATATTTTCTCCTTGCTAGATACCCAAAGAGGGAGCAATCAGACCACAGAAACAGTTTCCCTGCTCACAGCGGTGAGATTGCAAGAGGATACAAATCCCATTATCACAGGGCTCATGCTTTGGTGCTGCGGCAATGCAATATCTGCAGCTCAGTCAGGTGCAGTATCTGAAGGAGAGCACAGTCCTTGTGGAGCAGGCAGAAAGATGCCAGTCCGACCTCTGTTGTGCCAAATCATGTAAGCATCCAAAGCTTACAGCTTGGTGGCATTAAGGATGAAATTCTGTGCCCAAGTTTAATAGCATGTTCCTCAAATCAACATCATCGTCTTGCCCATGCCGCGTGGCCAACGCTTCCTCTAAAACATAGAAGTAAGTAAAGCTGTAAAAGTATGTGGAGTGAAAGAGCCTCTTGTTCATTTAATTACTTATTTAAAGACTTCAATATAAAATAAATAGCATATATCTAGGAAAGTGACAATTAAGACATCAAAGACCAGAAAACTTCAGCCTCTGGTTCCTTAAAGGCATGACTCAGAGATAGCTTTGAAGATGATCAACTTGGGCTTGTAGCTGATAATACATGAGAAACAAGACTAACATACTAACAGTATTACCAAATACAAAAATAGGCATAAGGTATTTACTAGAACTTCTTATAGGGTGCTCAGAGGAAAGACCAATTATGGTGAAAAGAAAGGGTCAGGGTGGACTGGGAAGAAACAAGCAAACTTTAGGCTGGACTAACTGGCGAGTAGGAGACCTGCATCAGGGAAGAGTCAGAATCTGGACTAGTGACTGGGAAAGTGTCTCAGAGTCCAGGCATGCCTATGAAGAAGAGTTAGAGGTCATCCTGATACTCGAGAAGTCTGTAGTTGTGGGTGTACATATGAAAATATGGATGCAGCAGCTGTGCAGCAGTCTCTTATCCTGCTTTGGGAGGTTCTGGGAACAAGCTTCAAGAACACAGAGAAATGTCTGGAAACTCTCTGAGAAGCTTGAGAGTGTCTTCTACTCTCAGGCAAAGATGAGGTAATGGGAGCTACAAGGGCATAGGCTCCAGGAAGCTTTAATAATGTCTATGAGACATAATCAACTGCCTTTGACTCAGTGTATGGAGCCTTTGTTGCGGTTGCCCCCTGATTAGGGAAGATCAAGCACCTTTTAGCCAGTGCTCAGGAGAAGTCTATAATAAGAGCTGGGCCCTGAGCATATCTGTTAGAGGCAGCAATTTGTGCCAAAGGGTGTGAAGAAGGGGGCCTTGTTTGAAATTGTGCCACTCTAACAGTCTCAGATATAGAAGCGACAAGCCACGGAACAGATTCTCCAGCAAATGTAGGAGCAGCTGTTCTGGTAGGGCAGATGTTTCAGTGCAAACTAAGCTTCAAGTGGCGGATGTAGCTCTCCAAGTCCCAGACTGGAGAGGACCTCTTTCTCTTTCTTTTTCTTTCTCTCTCTCAGGAGAGAAACTCTTCTGTCCTGCAGGGGGTGACTTGTCTTGGGGGAGTTATGGGAAGTGAGCAGGCTGTGGAGCAATGGAGAAGATGAAAGAGGGATAGGCAGGATCTTCTCTGAGATTCAACAGTCTGAAGGGCCTAAGCACTCATCTGCAACAGAGATGCAGGCAGTACCCGCTATCAAGATAAGCAAAACCTCAGGAGAATGGGAAGGATGTGTGCAGGTGACTTGTGGTGCCAACAGGTAGGCCCCTGCCCCATGTGAGGGTCAACAGCTGTAAAATAGTTTTACCACTCTTGAAGCTGAGCGGGAATCAGATGTACCTACAGTAAAAGAATCTGGTTCACTTAACCCTACAGAGTACAAGACTAGCAGGAGGAAATGATGAGTCATCATAATATGTGACTCCCTGCTGCAGTGGACAGAAGCACATATCTGTCAACCTGACCAGTCATCTAGAGTAGTTATTTTCCCAGGAAACATCCGACAAAGTTAGAGGCTGTTACCAAAAAGGCATCCCTCCTTGGAGAGGAAGAGAGGTCCAGGCCTGTCAGCTCATTCTTCAGGTAAAGTAGTTGTTTGACCCTTCCCCCAAAGAAAGAGTTTTTAGGTGCCAGTTTTATCCTTTTGAAAACTCCTTGGCACCTCTTGGTGAGGTGGGACTAAGTCAATTATTATGTGTTGATTGGCTCTTGGCAAGGCCTCTTGTGTTGTTAGGAATGGGATGGGGGAAGGGATGGGGGTCAGGAGAGGGGATGGGGGACGAGGTTGTCAAGTCCTCAGGATGGGGAGATCAGTACGTGTTTCTGCTCTTAACTGAATGAACACCAGGCTGTGAGACCTCTGCCTCACCCCAGGTGTCACTCAGCTGATTTGAGAAACCACCACCCAACACATCTGTCTTATAAGATGAAGTTGTTCAAGTCAAACAGCTCGCTTTTGCAAACTCACAGTGACTTCAGCATTTGACACTCATGAGTTCAAACAGGTCCCCCTCTTGCAAGATCAGCCTTGACAAGTCTGGGCAAGTCAGTTGTCCCACAGGTACAACCTCAGCTTTGGTGCTGTCTGAACCTGCAAACAGGAACAGCAGCAGCCACTTGTGTGAGAGTGAGATAGAGAGACCTCCAGGGTCCCAGAGTTCACCCAGATGAGCCTCAGCACCTAGGAAGGAGAAATCCAGAAGTCTATTACATCTGATTGGTCCAGTAATGTCCTTAACAAAAGATTTAAAGAAGAAAAACAACAACAAACAAACCCACCCTATTTGTGTCATATTTTTATTTCTTCATAGTAGGAAAAGAAAATCTCTAATAATATTCAGTCTTTGGCAAAACCCGAGAGTGATGTAATTCAGGTTACACAGTTAAAATTAAACAGAATTGTTGTAAGGAGTGAAAAGGAAATAGCCATACTTTTCCTGCTTATAACGTCATTCATTTTCTCAGAATGCAAAATGTATTACTTGTCCTTCTGATTCAACACAGACAATGTAAATTTTTCCTATGTGTTGCAGTAACACAGTATTTAGGCACGAATGACAATCTGAAGATTTCAGACTCTCATGCGTGGTCACCGTAGAAACAGATCTCAGATAACTTTGTCTTCAATAAGCAATTCCCAGTACTTGAGAAACAGCTGAACCATCTCATGAAGGTTTTTTATGAAGCCAGTAACTGTAGATTTCCAGAATACGAAATTAATGCTCCTGCTAAAGTTTAGGGAGCTATAATTACTGTTTTTAAGAAGACTAATTATTATTAAGAGAAAAAAAAGCCTATACTATTTCTAGAGGTGATAATGAATTGATATGTGGTGACTTCTGTTTGGTGTTCATTGTCTTTTTTAATTGAGTGTGTGGCAGGAAAATGAATAATTTGGGTGCAGCAAGAAGTAAAAAACAAGCAACGTCACCCCATCTGGTGAATGAAACAGGCAGACAGGGAGAAGAGGCAGGTAATAGAGGAAGCAAGAGCAGGCTTTACAGGATTATGGTTGTAAGAATTTGAAAAGAAAAAATGTACAAAAAGACTTTCAGTTTGTGGAGCACCATTGTTTGTACTGTGATATGAAGCACATCACTTCCACACAGATTTTATTAGTGGCACTAGTTTTGTGTTGAGCGCATACCTCCCTCTCACCATAAACTTTTGAGGATGCATTGCACTTATCAGATTTAATTCATTTCTTCCAAATGAGAGGCGTTTTCTTCTAATCTCTCTGCTAGCAAAGAAATACCAGGAAATCTGACCCTCTTTTGGATTCCCTGCTTTGCCTGCCTGCTGGGCCCTGCTGTTGACAACCTTGCTTAAATTATATTTTCTTTGGTTGGGGAAGTAACGTGTTGCTTATATGAGGGCTGTGACTGAAGCGCAGCACATCAGAGCAGCCCTGTGAAGCAATCATAGATAAAACCAGGACATATTTGTAAACAGGTTGTGTGATACTCTCGGTTTTCATTCGCCTGCGGAGAGAGAATGAATGCCTTATAAATAAAGCCAAAGGGGAAGATGCCAAACATCCTGTACTTGCTTTGTAAATATATATAAATCCAAAAATGAATTTACTTGCATTTTTTGTTTTTAGGTCTTTATTATTACATCAACAGCACTTTCTACTGTAGCCTGCAAGGCAAGGAAAAGGATATCACTCAAAATGAGGGCACCCTTTAGAGCAAAATACTTTTTTTCAGCACTAAGTTCCATAGTGAAATTTAGCATATGTATATCTGTACCAGAGAAATACTGTCAGTCTATTTCAAGCCAAATGGAAAGGTATTATATCCCCCTACGTACATTTCCCATTCTCAGTTTGCATATCTTAGACTCAGGAAAACAAAACTGTCTCATCAAAGAGAGATCGTCCTGAACTACTTTCTGCCTCTTAATGCATAGTGTATAAGGATCCTGTTCCAAAATCCCCAGTACAAAATCTGAAACTCAGTCCTGAGTATGTTCCTTGCATTGTTTGTGAACTGGTGTATATGGTAAATACAAACCAGATCATTCTGTCCCATAATGCAGCTCTCAACAAAAGGATATAGGCGAAATATCACTAAAGTTCCTTCATTTGCCTAGGATTTATCACATTCAGCTTGAACATACATTGGTCTGAGATTGTAGAGATTTCCAGAGTCATTTGTGCCTTTCTCTCTACTGCTGCAACACCAATATCCTCCTTGGCAGTATGGGTGGGATCATTCTCCTCTGCCATTTCCGTCTTACAGCCAGATGTCCTGTCAGTTAGGTTCCCACTAACAGGCACCAATAGAGAGTAATTAATTTGAGTTATTTTAGCCAGTTATCTTAGAAGGTATGTATCAAGGAAGTATAAGTGACTAACTGAAATTAAATACTGAGCTTTCAGGTGGTTGCAGTCAGGGGAGATGAGTCCCACCACAGTTGAGGTGATTTTGCAGAGTCCTGACATGCCTCAGGAGCCATCTGAGAAAAGGAAGCTTCTGGAGAAGAGGAATAACAAATAAACAAACAAAAGCATTTTTCAGTAGGCTGTTGAAAGCTAAAACTGTAACAAGATGAACACTTTTGTCATTACTCTGCTATTGCTACTCTTCTATGGTTTTCCTCTGTCCTGTTCCTCCCTCTTCCCATACACCTCCCACATCTTTACTGGGATGCGGAGGGGAATTCACTCCTACATAACCCTTCTTGCAGGGCTTTTAGTCCTTCTGGTGAAGAGAGAAAAAGGAGATAATCTCACCTTAGTGTTCATTTGCACTGAATTTTGTACTGGTTTTCTTACAGGTTAATGACTTGGCTGCAGCAGCCCTATTTTCCCGTGTCTTCCTCTTGATCAATTTTGGGAGGGTTTCTATTTGGTCAAATCAAAAAGACTCGGTCTTCCTTTACTCACATGTTCCTCACAATGTTTTGTGATATGTGAAGTTCTTGCTGCTGTCATCCAGTGATAAGAAAGGAACACAAAGGTTGCCCTAAAATAATTTTAAAAGCATCTCTTTAATAAACTTCACATAATCATTTTGAGTCCTAAAGGAAGATTGTTTTTGGCTATTCCTTTTAGTGATGTATAAAAAATGTGATTATAGCAGAGTGTTCATCATCTCTTCACAAAATAAATTATCATAATGCCCTCTTGGTAAATGCATTGTATTACAGCAGAATTTTTTCTGAGGTAACATGTTATGTGGATATAAAAAAGCTATTGTGATTTTACTTTTAGAGATTTAAATGTCAGCCTTTAAGATAAACTTTTTTTAAAAGATGAAAAAGACAATAGACCCTTAAATGAAGTGACCTCAAATGAAGTTCTTTTTAGAAAGGGAAAAAATATGTTTTAATGTTTAAATAAAAGAAAAGGAATTTATTATACATTAAAAGTTTTTTGTTTTGGTTTGGTTTTTTAATTTAAATTCTCAGATAAAATTATGTATCATTTTTTAGTGTACAGGCTTATAGATTTTTGGTAATTTTCAGTTATATCTACATACTGATACAACGGAAAGCAAATATTTCTCTCCTAAAGTTATCAGTTTGGTACAAGTAGATATCCAGTAAAATTAAAAAGGTTAGTGAGGTTTATGAGACATTGGTTGTACACAGATTCCACATTAGATCAAACCTAAATGTTTACAGGATCGCCTATTTCTAAGCTAAAAAGTAATGGTATTAAAAATACTGCCTCCTGGGTTAATGCTTATTTTAATGTCCTTGGAGGGTAGTAAATGGGCCTATTTTCAAGCTTAAAAATTCAGCTGGAATTGAGATTTGGTTTACATCTCAGGAGACATGCTTTCTTTCAGTGTTGAACAGATAAGCAACAGCCACCTGGTCACTGGTTATTTAAATCTGTAAGGACAGCTTTGCCAGGCTTGTTTCTCCCTATTTTTGAGTGGTGTAGGAGGAAAGATATAGTAAATAAATAGGGAAGTCCACCTGCATGCAACAGCACACTCCACAGGGCTTGCCAGAGTTAAATCTCTCTCAGAATGACATGTTTGAAAATGAGCAGCCAGACTTTTACAGCGTATGAGCCAGTGAAAGTAGAAAGCTGAGGGGATGCTTTGTACGTTCCCTGCCACCAGAAATCAATTAGGAGCTTCTGGGTAAACTCGTAAAATAATAGCAAAAGATATTAGGGTGGTTAAGGCACTAGTTCTCCACAAGGAAAACAAGTGTTCAAGATTGCTGTTTAGAACAACTGTTCTGCAGTAGTTGTTGCAATTTGTGGGTTTGCCGTTCGATTTCACAGAATAGCCTGTCTCTCACTCTCCTTCAAAATCATGCAGAAAGTTTTGAAATCCGTGTAATTTTCAAAGCAGAACAGTCCTAGTCTACTTCTGTGTAGGATGTTGTGTTGTAAATTACAACATGCACATTTATTTGTATGTTTTGGAGTTGTTGCTTCTTCATCACAGTCTTAAGACAGGCTGTTGGTTCCAATGTATATCTGTATACAACACAAAGCATAACTATTGTCTCTATTTCTTACAGTCACTGGGAATGCTCCTTCCTATAGATGCACTTACAAGCATCTCCTCCCACTCGGACAGCTAGAGAAAGACTTGATTTTGTAACTCTGTTCTATTCCATTGGTTAGTTTCATTGATGTAATGACTGAAGATGTGAAATTTGCAATATCAACGATGATATTAGTAGGTGTCAAAAGGGACTGTACATGGTACATCTTCTCTCTTTTGGGAGTTCCAGGATAAATTGCAAAGATATTTCAATCCCCCTCATAATCCTAGTATTCAGTATCAGAATATTGTATACAAATGTTTCAGGGTGTGATGAATCCCTATATATCTGTGCTAAACTTTTCACTGCTCTTTCATGGGACCTCAGATAACTTACTTAGACTAGAACTTAAACTTTTCAATGGCTGAATTTAAGTAACTTGGATCCTATCCAAAGCAAATACTGTAGTCCTGTTGAAATCAAGGACAATGCTCACATCAGCATTTTCCTGCTGATTTTTCTACCAGATGCAGAATCAGACATTGTTTTATGATACAGCGTGCTGTAGTAGTTTAAGAGTGCTTACAATTAGATGTCCCGTATGAAGTCAACAAAACCTTTGCTTTAACAGTATGTTTATATCTGCATTTTATGGCAATATGTCAAAATTTTGCCTGCCTATAAGAGTTTATGGTCATAAGAAGACATTTAACAGCAGCTGTATAAAATTTCATAAATATCATAAATGCCAACCGTTGCATTAAGACAGAAACAGAACCAAAGGGGATAAAAACTTCTGGAGAGGCAGATTCCTAATATTTTTAAAAAGTAATAAGAGTGTTTTAACAGTGTTTTTATTGTGGCTGGCAAGGCCAGTAGCATATTGCCATAGCAATATACTGCAACTATAATAGCTAAATAAGTAAAATTCCATGTAGGAAAAGAATTCCAACTTAAATAAAATACTTCCATAAACTTTAAAATAACTAAAAAATTATGAGAAGTCCTAAGATAAAAGTTTTTCATGAGTAAAAAGTATTTTTCCTGTAGAAGATTTGAGTCCCATTCAGTAATTCAGTAAAGAAAAAAATTCTAGATTTGTTGAAATATTTTTGAATAATAAAGCATATGACCAACATATCCCAATTCTGTACAATGACTGCTGTTTAGTAAGACTAATGTAGAATCTTATGATTATGTACAGAAATATCTTGTTAAGATCACCTCTGCATGTACATAATCAGAGCTATTAAAGCAGTGGATTACAAAATTAGGGAGAGGTTCAGGTTTTTATCCCCCTCCTTAAAAATCTAGATGGATGATGGCTTCCTCCTGAAATAATTTTATCCTGCATTGCAGGATAAGTTCTGTCTTTCTTTACCACATAACCTAGAAGATGAAGTGATCTGCAACAGAATTTGTAACTGTACTATTGATATATCCATTCAGAGACCGATCTTAATGACAGCAGGGTTCTGTCAAGAACACATATGGATCATTTACTTTTACAGTTCTTTCACTTATTAGAAGTTTAGAGTCATCATTACAGATGTGCTTGTGAGCAGATGCTTACCCAGTTAACACATTAGCTCCCATGGAAGTACTGATTTTACAGTGAAAATGCATTTGTGTTGTCACCCAAACCCAGAGACGAGACTACAGATTTAAATAGGATCAAATACCTGCTAGATTCTTAATCTGTTTTTATAGAAAAATGATCTCTAAGAAGTTTGGTTACAGAAACAATTAATTACTTTGTTTAGAAGCCTATTTTAATTGGAATCCTATCTTAACTATTTGGAAGGGTTTTGGTTTTTTTTTAATATATAAAGAAGATCATTACTGATCTTCTGACAGACAAAATTAGGCAATACATTGTCACACTTTTTGTCTTTCTTGCAGTAACTCCTATGTGGAGTTCTGTAGGTATTTATTGAGGAAATCTTTTCAATCCACTTAGCCACAGTAGACTGAAGCCCTCTACACCCACTGTCCAAGTAAAGATCTCAAAAATGAGGCTATTGGCTTTGCCAACAGTGTTGCCCTATCTACCTGTTTCTATGTCACTGTGCTCATGGGGACACAGGTTTGGGACCAGGAGGGGAGAGAGAAAAGTCACAGCTTATTCATTTGGAAATACATTTGGAAGTATGACTTTTTAAAGAACTTCAGGCATGGAATTCTAACTTCGCAGTTCCTCCTGAGTAGCAAAAACATTCACTGTAGACATGTAAAATTATATATTGGATGTAGTCTTGGGGTGTCAAGCACCAAGTTACAGAGCCAGGGGCAATAAATTGCAATAGGAAATTCTCAATGTTCCAATCTGCAAACAAAATTAACTTATCAAAATAAAGAAATAAATTAAATGGAGGCTTCAACTATTTTAATTCTTTAATCAAAGGCTTAGTGGCAGAATGTTATAATGAAGACCCCACATTATAAAGTCTTCATTACTTGAATGCTAAATTCATTACTGTTACTATGAAGTTTCATAAATTATTTAAACAACCCTTGTCAAAATAAATTAACAAAGTACATTCTGTGATACTCTAGCACTCCTTTTTTTTTGTTCCTTCTTCACATTGTGCTTGCGTGTGTGCTTGGTAGTTCCCAGAATTGATTGATTCACAGTGGAGACTAAATTCAATGCTTATTAATTTTAGTGGGAGTCTTACAGCTAAGCTTGGTGGGAGTCTGAGTGGGCCCTGAGTGTCCCAGTATCAATGAAAATAAGTCGTGTTCTATTGTTATTGCTAATTAGCCTGCACGCATTACAGAGCAGAGCCTTTCTTTGACTCTGTGATTGTATAGCACTTAACATAATGGGGGGTCTCCATTCTGATCGGAATATTTCCATTAAGATAATTGTTCTCCTGTGAATGTTACAATTTTAAATCTTTGCCATGTGCTCAGGTTACTTTTTTATTAATTACTTGCTCTTCAAATGTAATGGTATGTGCAAGACAGTGGAAAAATAAAATGTGTGCTATAAAATCTGTCAAGTAGCTGCTATCAACAATTATGGCAATATTAAACAAATATTTTTGATAAAAGTCAAATTATGAGAGCTGGAGAAATATCATGTTTGAGAGGGAATTTAATGTATTTGTCTAATGTATACACACATACATAAATAATTATATATATGTGTGTATTTCTGTTTATGCATACTTATGTAAAAACTTTGGGCCGGATATTGTAATCTGCTGCTTCTACAGATGGTCACCTGTCTGTGAGCTCTATCAATCAGAAGTGTTATTTTGTATGAAACTGACATGGCAGACACCCTAAAAGGAGCAAGAAGGAGATGGGAAAATATTTCATAGCTACCTGGGTGTAACAACGAATATCTGATACTAATTAAAAAAGGAGAATTCTTATAATAGCTTTTTTTTTAAGGTAGTGTAGTTCTAATCTCCTCAACATGTGGTTCTTCCCAATAATTATAACAGGTGGCAACAGTATTAGAATTTTATTACACGAAGCCTAAATGGAAAAGCTCAACTGATTGTTCCTGATGAACACCTGGTACTGCAGACCCTTCAATTTTTATGACGTTCTCATATAAGGTAAAGAGAAAACTTAGCATTTGAACTTGATCTGCATGAAGGCAAAATCAGACTTTATTCATAAATACTAAAAAAAAAACATTAAAAAAGAGAGAGAAAAAAGAAAGGCAATGTATTTTTTTCAAATAAAAATATCGTCGGAAAATATTTTAAATATTTTACTAGAGAAAATAAAGTATTTAAGGCCTATATGCATCATCTGCATTTCAGTGATGTACAATACTCTTTTGCTGCATTTATTCATCTTTGGAATTCCACTGGATAATCATGCACTGAGTGCAAGTACTGGGGAAAGAGCGTTATACTTAAATTATAACGGCTCTGCTTTGTTTGGTTGGATAAATTCCTATTAGTGTGTGCGTGCGTGCATGCCTATGTAGGAGAGAAGCTGCTGATACTTTTCTCAATTCTTCAGTAATCCCAGTTTCAAAGCCTTAGAAAACCTGGGTGATTTTTTTTTTTGGTTGGTTGTTTTTAGATTTGTTTTAGGTTTTTTTTGTCATTGGTGGTACAGCAAATACCGCTGGCCAGGAATATCACTGTTCACTGAAGGGGAGATGTTCCCCCTTCTTTAGAGTTAAATGCTGAACCACCTCACTGATGCTCTGACACCTTCATAGTGCATATGCATAACCTCTAACTTGGGTATGCACTTTAGCAGCAGATTAAATCACTCAAAGTCCTGTTTCATGGGAACAATAAGTCTCTGAAATCACAGAGCGGTAGATCCAAAAGCAATTTTCTCTGTACCACAAAATGAATTTGTGGGGAGTCCCTTCATGTGTCCAAGCCCTTGGAAAATAGAATTGCAGCAATAGATTTTGTGCTTTGTATTTGTGTGGCACAGCGAAAGGGCAGTTGCTTCCTGAAAGCACTGTTTCTATGTGTTTATGTGGGGACTCAGCCCTGCATTGCTTCCTCCCTGGAACACTCACCCCAAAGCATAGGAACACAAGATTTCTTTCTTGTGGAAGTTTGTATTTTGCAAAAATTGGTAAGTATACCAGAGAAAATTGGCATGTTGTAATGTCACAGTCTGGCTCAGTCTGAAGCCTTATAGCAGATAGATATGAAATGTCATACCAGATGTCTGCTTAAAACGCAAGGGCTCTGCTTATGAATCCTATGTAAGGTTCAGCATCGCTTGTTCTCACAGTTGACTGTGAAGTGGGTCTGGCTCCCAGCCCAGGTCTCTCACACAATGATTAACCTGAGACTACATGGCACCATCTGGTACTGTCTCAGGTAGGAAACATATAAAAATGACTGAACAGTTACTTTTTTCCATCTGTAAGCAGAGTAATATTTGAGGAATAACACCTTTTTCTTTTCTCCAGTGGAACTGCCTTGAAATATTTCTTGTACAGATAAAACTTACATTCAGTACTAAACCTCCTCCCCAAAACCTGTCTGGAAGTCTTTGCTATCTGCCTTCATTTTTATATTCTTTCTTTTGGTCTCTGGCTGTCCCTTTTCTTCCTTCTTATCCTTCCCCTCTCTTACTCTTCTTTCTTTCTTTCCTTCCTTTTTTCCTTCTTTCTTTTGCTCTCTCTTGCACTTTTGCTCAGTCTTTCCTGAACATTGATCTTGAGCCTGGGGTCTTAATTCAACTGGAGGTCTAGATATGCCACGTTTTCTGTTCTTGGCTGGAGGAGTACTTCTGTAGGAAATTTTGGTAAGTCAGCAGATGAAGTAAATAACCAACTCAGAAAGTGTGATGAGTCTCAGGGATGACATGATGGCACCACTCCCATTTCTGTCACCTAAGCAAAAAATCCCAGATGTGGTTCTTTGGAAATGCCTCATGGACAATTTAAATGAAAGTTCACTTAAGGAAGCAATGTTAAAGGAGGAAAAATGCAAACAAAAAAGATCACAGCCTTCCATCTTTTCTTTATCTCTTTCTCCCTTGGATGTTCATGTGTTTCAGTGCAATAAGAATAGTAGATGATCTTTTGGTGACTTCCTGTGTTTTAAAACATAGACGCTGACCCTTTCACCCTCCTCTGTGTTTCTAATGACGTCACTTCAAAATCATGAAGTATAAAATATGAAGGTCAGAGAATCATAGAATCATTAAGATTAGAAAAGACCTCTGAGACCATGAAGTCCAACTGTCAGCCCAACACTGCCATGCCTACTAAACCATGTCCCGAATTGCCACATCTATACACATCTATACATCTCCAGGGATTGTCACTCCATTGCTTCCTTGGACAGTCTGTTCCATGCTTGATCACTCTTTTAGTAAAGAATTTTTTTCTCATATCCAACATAAACCTTCCCTGGCACAACCTGAAGCCATTTCCTCTCATCCAATTGATAGTCACTTGGGAGAAGAGACCAACTTCCACCTCACTATAGCCTCGATTCAGGAGGTCATAAAATGTGAATCAGCTGAGGTTTTGAGATTTCGTGGATTTGGGATTTTGCAGGCCCATTTTTATGTCTGCTCTGGGGGCCATTAACATCAAAGTTGTTAGAGCAGGGGGCTGAAGTGATTGTGTGGCAGTCACTTCTCCAACCAGCAGAAGTTAGGAGGGTTTTCCTAGGAGGTGGAGATAAATCAGCTGCAAAAATGTCTGTCATAAGTTTTTTACCCCTAGACCTATATATTTCATAAGTAGGAAATCTGAAATAAGAGCAAATTTATAGGGTTCATAGACTCTTCATGAGAACAAAAACCCATGGAAATGAAAATAAAATAGTGGACTATAACTTATAACTGTAATGGAGAAGTTGTGGCAGAAAGTAATATCCCCAGATTGTGTTAAAGACCACAAAACTGGATCAGATATAGACTGGGCACCTCCTAAATTCTTAACAAAAAATATGTGTCTCTTCATATTTAGGAAATTTTTATTTTTTTTTTAGATTATTTTATTAGAAGTTAAAATTCCTCAGGAAGAGATGGCATTGTATTGTACCTGACCTGAGATGTTCACATCAAGAAAAAAAGGAAACATTTACAGAGGTCTAAGGGTTTATGACTAGATTTGATGGGGTGGAATTAAGAACAGAGAGATGTAGCCTGAAAGCATCAAAAAACTTCCTTACGCTGATATGCCTGATGATATAAAAGACACTCCGAAGGGAAGTTGTAAAAGAAAGATCAATGCTAAAAGATAGACTGTAATGATCAGTTCTCCATTGGTAGTGGCAGCCAAACGGGGCTTTTCTGTCCTTGGTTTTTATTATTCTACGGTAAAATTAGAAGGTAAATAAGCAGAACTGTTCATGACAGGCTTCTATTTTATTGCCAATAGGAGAATGCTCACTGTCACCCAGGCTAATCAGTGCTGCAATACAGTTTCAACATTTTATATTGGATATTATTATAGGTACATATCACTATAACATAGTGCTTTCATTTTGAGCCCATCATGGTGCTGTAACAGTTCTCTAGCAAAACATGTTAAATTTAAAGGGAAAAAATAAGTTAGAAATACAGTACTCAATTATACTGTGCCTTCTGTTTCAGGGGTTTTATCATTAGACTTGGTTTTCATTACTAGTTCACAATAGCCGCCGAGATTTACTTTGTGTGTGCACCATTTTAGTTTGAGTGTCTTCAAAGCTTTTAAATACACTCAGCCTTTCCTATATTGTGATATTTATTTTACTTGCCTGCTTTTCTGTAGTTTTTAAATTCATTTAAATTAATGGTTGTTTAGATCAATGATTTGCAAATGTCAGTATACCAATGGGATTCTGGAGAAGAAAAAAGTTTTCACAGATTTTTCATGAGTTGTGGGAATGCTTACTACCTACAAAATATGTCATTACTACAACTCAAGCAAGTCCTTAATTTCAAGTGTTGAAAGAAACTTTTTGACTTTTGTGTGCAATACTATAAACTAGATCCAGATTATAAAGAAAGAATAATGCTTCTTAAATTGTTTATCATTTTCCTGGGTGCAAATGGATGCCTTATGGAAAAAAAAATAAAACCCCAAATAAATATTAATGCATATATAAAGTAGGCCAAAATCCAAAGCTGACAGACTGAGGAGTAGAGCACTGAGGTGCTCAGAAATATGACCTCAGAACTGGAGTTGTAACTTATCTTCCAGGTGTACACACATATATGTCCACTTCAGTTTTGTCAAGAAGGAGGGACTTGGCAAGAGAAAAGCCTGTGAATTTCTTTAGATCTCAGAGAATAAGATTTCCATATGAGAAGAGTTGGTTTAGTCTTTTAGTGCTTCATTAAGAAGGTTTATCACAAAAAAACAGTAGATTCACTTTTCCTGTCCCAAAGAATGCAGTAGTTATGTATAGATAAAATTACTTAAGATTTGATTTTGAAATTTTTCTTCTGGTAAATTTCTATCTTCTACAAAATTTCAAAATGAGTGTGTTGAGTGTCCTTGCCAGTCATTATAGAGGTGTAATGGAGCTGACTACTAGTGGTGGGCAGAAATTTAGTCCAGGAAGAACTGCAGTCCATAGCAAACTTAATAATGCTAGAATTATTTAGCTCTGAATACAGTTAGAAGTGTAATACTACCAAATGTAAAAGTGAATATGTATATGCACATATATTTGTGATTATAGTTGAATATGTGTAGACATATTCATCTTACAAATACACATTCAAAACCGTATTCCTTTAAGTGAAGAAAATAGGCCTGACATCCACATTAAGCAGGAGGATTTCTCAATATGCATAACCTTAGCTAGCACTTTTGATCAGATGTTAGGTCCAACGGGATGGGAACAGAAGAGAAGGGCTATATAGCTGTGATCCATTGTCCTGTACTGTCTCTGTAGTGACAGAATAGCAGCATATCACAGCTTGTAACAATACTTGAACTATGCAGAGAGTATTTGAAGAAAACATCAGCTAAGGCTTTCTTTTCAAACATTACTACTTACAGAAAATCACTAGTATGATAAGAATTTAAAATCCTATTAGGCAATTGAGATTTTTTTTTTCTGTAATTTGACACGAAAATCATTTTGTTAGTGACTTACATATTGTATTAACTTTAAAGAGGGAATGAAGAAGCAGGCTCTGGCTGCCAGCCAAGTCTACAATGCAATCCTACCACAATAAATTCCAGGGTGAATGGCAGAAGCATGCAAATGAGCTGAGAATTCTGATGATGAGTTGTGGCACAGACAGTCTGATAGTGAACTGCAACATTAACCTCCCATTTCCTCTATGAAAATTGCTTGAAATTTTGGGGGCAGAACACTGACTCAGAGACGGATTTTATCCTTTAGCCTTATATGCTGACACAAATACTTCCTTAGTAGGTTGGACAAAGTGTGTTCCACCTTATTAGGGATCATTCTTACATAAATCCTCTTCTTTTCCCAATTCATGAGTAAATTTTATCTTTCTATTGTAATTTGCTTCAGGCAGCTTACTGTCTAGTTTTTCTGTTTTCTTAGAAACCTCAAATATTAGGCAGAATAGCATATCTCAACACCTTACAATCCCTTTTCATGTGTGCAGAAAGAGAATAAAACTTGTGCTTTGTCTAAATTAGGGTTTGAAATGAGGCAACTTCTTTTTAAAGAGTAAATGGAAGGGAAGAATCAAAAATTATGTTCCTAGTTAGTACACCTATCTAAAGATCTAACTAGAAAAGAAAATCCATACCTAATTAAATCGAAATTTCAAGGCACATGGAGGAAAAAAGAAATGTTGAATGTTTATATTTACACATCCAATGCTTAATGAAAACATCTAGTCTTGGGGGTGTCTCTGTGTGTGTGTCTGTTGTCCTGGGGTATTTTTTGATGTGTGGATTGCAGCGTTTATAAAGGCTCTTCTTCCTACAGCCTACAACAGAAATTCAGAGTTGGCATAATGAACAGATTTATGCAACTCAGTTGTGGTGTCACTAAACCTTAACATAAAATTATACTGCTGAAAGTGAAAAGAGCTGAGAGGAAACAACAGAAAACATTTATCCAGTAATCAAGGTACTGTACTGATAGTGCTATGAATGTATGATACAGGCCAAGTATTGCAAAATCATTTCCTCTTCTTTGTCTGGTTTCAGAAAAAAACAGTTTTAAAATAGCACTGTATAAGACAAAATCAAAGAAGTATGCACAGATAATAACATTTTCTAAATACTGGTTTTTAATGGTTTTGAAGTTATTTTCTTGTTGATTATAAATTGGACTTGAAATATAAAGTCAGCATCCTACCTAAATAAAATTTTAGCACTGTATTTGAGTATTTATTGTCAATGACTAAAAGCAGGTATCTGAGAGAATTTGACCTCCATCCCAGTCATGCTTTACCATAAATTAACCTGGTGAACTGAAAATTGTTTTCAAGTGCCTCGGTGTCCCTATTTCTAAAATAAGGATAATAGCTCTCATGAAGATATATTAATGAAAACCCAACTTGAAAACTTAGATTTAGTAATATACAACTAGAGACTTCTGGAACTGAGAAAGAAGAAAAAAAAATATTTGTAATTATATTACCAAGAAATTCTCTGCTAGGTTTGGTTTTAATTCTGGTTAGTTACTGGGCTTTCTTATTTTTTGTCTGCAAGATCAAAACATTTATCTTAAATAAAGTTAACTGACAGCTACCTTATCTAAACTACTGACTATGATATTTATCATAGAAATACATAAGTATTTATAAATATGTATATACTAGGTGGTAGAAAAGTTAGCTATGAAACATGACAGTAAATAGTAACGTGGGGAAGGAGGGAAAATACATGCAAGAGAAAGTTCATGCCTCAAAGTAAAACTGAACTTTTTTCAAAGAGCTCTAATATATATATTATTTTCCAAGATACAGAACTTCAAAGCCTTTGGTAAAAATGTAGATAAATAGATTATTTTTATGCTGCTGAAGTGACTAAACAACACTTGCAGTGTTTTTATGGATTTCCACCTCAAATTACTTGAGTTCTGTCTTATAAAAGATATGCTCCTTTTATCTATATTATTTTCATCTTCTCACTGAACAGAAAAAAAACCCCATACTTTATAATCACCTACAGTACATTGTTTGATGTCATCACTAGACCACTCAACAAATGTGGAAAGGTATGATTACTACAGAATATGAAAGACTGATGATAGTCACTACAATGATTTTTACTTATCTGACAGAAGCTAAAACATAAAAAGCAGGGGTTTTTTTTTTATATTAGTTTATTACAATCTTGGAACAAAATCCGAGTCTACAGATTTTGTTAACTGGTTTGTTATTGCTAGATGGCAACTATACCAATTGATTTTACAATCTTTTCTATTTGGAAGCAACCTGGCAACTGTTCCTTTTTTCTCTGTCCTAGAATTCACTATTTGGTGCTGTGAGTAACACATAACACTTACTACATCTTGAGAGGCACTTTGCATTAGCTAAGAAAGTTAACTGGCATTTAATGTAGAAGATAATACAGATCTGGGCCTTGAACCTGACAGGCCCACAGATTTAAGTACAAAAAAAGCACTTGGCTCCTCTTGACATCGGTGATATAGGTAGCAAAATATCTGGATGGATCTGGATTTGGAATTTTAGGGGACTTCTTTCTTGTTTAGAATGTGGTATCACATGCCATTGGAATTTATGAAGTATTAAATTGGGAGAACAGTCATAGCTTTAGTTCTCCTTATTGCTTTTGATATTTTTTTATGTCTATTTAGATGATGTTGCCATTTATTGCATGGTATAATTTCCTTTATAAAGACTATTTTAATAACACAGACAGCTTTTGATAAACGTATTTAAAATCTATCTCCAGATAGATGGTATATTCCTGATACTTTATAATCCTTCCAGGAGACAGCAAGCATGACTGTTAGCGGAACCTTTCAAAGACACTATAAAAGATCCAAGTAATGGCAGTTCTTTCAAAACATATTTTTTCATTAAAATCCTCTGTATAGTTTGTGGAGAATATATTACATTCAAAACCACACTCCCCATCTCAAAAAACAGACATCATCGTGCCACAGGAGAGTACGACAAAAAGAATATTTCCATAATAATCAAAACAAACAAATAATTCCCCCCAACACACTGATAAAATAGAAATCCTCTTTTACTTCCCAAACCTTTATCAAGGGAAGATATTCACATGGTTATTATCATTTCCTTCTAGAAAAATGGATAAAATCTTTCTCTCAGAAATTTTATTCACATTGCTATTCTTCCAAGCACAATAGGGGAAAAAAACCCTTCAATTACTTACTACTCACAACATTAGCAAAATTGATATTTATAGCAAATGCATGGGCACAATCTAGATCTGAATATGACATCCTGTTGCAGTATACCACTTGCATCAAGAGCGTTTTTATTGACGGTTTCACTTGCTTTCTGAATTAATCTTTTTTTTTCTTTACAGTCTCAGAAAAATCCCCACTGAAAAAAAAGAACAGTATAAAACCTTCTGAAAAATTAGTAAAATGCTCCATGATGATCCACTGGCTTTAAAGCTGAAGATATACCAACGTTTATTTAATCAGCTTTCAGAGGGAAAACTTCAAAGCTTCTGAGCTACCTGCAAAACAGCACTGCCTGTAGCAGTAGGTGAGGAGAAGGGGAGAGGACTGACAGGAAGAAGGACAGATAGTAGGTGGAAAAAGGAATTACAGACTTTATCTGTCTCATGGTTAAACTTGGCAGTATTTACTATTAAAAAGAAAAAAAAGAGATGGATGCTGCTCTTGTTTTCATTGCTGAAGGTAACTATTTAATAAGGGCAACTCGCTCTGAGCAATTTGTGGATCTTGGTGAAAAGGGTGCAAGAGAAAGAGAATGTCTCCCGCTACCCGCTCAAATTGCAGTCTCCATTTCAGCACAGCTGCAGTTCCCCTGCTCTACAGCGAGAAAAAGCTTTATCACAGAGAGCAGTCTCTCTTATCCCCTCAGAGGAAAGTCACAATTTCTCTCCATTCTGTATAGCACCTACTGCATCTTGGTGTAATGATTATATTGTTTTGGTGGGCGGAGAAGTGAAAAAAGCATTGCCCTAAAGGGAGGAGAGACACCAAACTCTCAGAGGAAGAGTGCTTTGGTGCTTCCTGGAAGGAAAGATGCTCAGCTTTATATCTGGCTGGGACCTCTGCCTTAGGGATGTGTTTTCCCTCTGTGAGTAACCTGAGTTGGTGGCAAGGCAGACTTTTTTTCAGAGATTTACCACTGAAATCACAATCATCAAATAAGAGCACAGCTTTGAAAAACATGTGCTTAAACACATCTCTTTATGTTGTATGGTTTTTGCAGCTGGTGCTTGCCCAAAGAAACACACAGAGAATAAAAGGAATACCTTTTGGTGACTTGTGTATTCGTATGTATTCCTATCGAAGGCTTCATAGAGCACCGCCCAAGTATTTAAAAAAAATGGCACTATAGCCACGTTTTAATTTATGCTTACTTTTAACCTAGATGACTTTTTCTTCCTCTCCTAGTGAAGCAAAGCATATGTTTTGGGTGGGCTGAAGATTCCTGAGCCTGTTCCTCATCTGGCCAAGTCAAAGTCCATTTACATGAAGTCAGTGGTGCTAAGCCACTTTGCACTAGCTGTGAAGCCAGGCCTCCACGTAGTTGTATTCATGGCAAGGAATGCCTGATGCAGTCTTGATAGTGATTGAATACTGCTAAGTTCTAAACCACTGGGTTCTAACTAATCACAACAGAGATAATTATTACTCTAGGCTTGATTTGGGCTCTCAAATAATTTCTAAATTGTAATTTGATTGGACAAGGCACTTAAAGGTGTATCTGTATAGAGAAGTGCAGTCAAATACACTTATTTTGTTCAGCACGCTGAACTTGCAGGAAATGTCCAGCAGTGGTAATACGCACTGTGAACAACAGCTGTTTTGTGCAGGTCAAGCATACAGTGAAGACAGAATCAAGGAATATCTATTTGTGTGTGTCTCCAAATATTTCAGAGAAGGTTTCATTTACATACAATTCCTAGTCCATGTATGGACCTAAAACTCTTCACACTGTTGGCAATGGATGTCAAGTACCTATCTTATCCTTCAGATCTCTTCTGATTTAGGGCGTGCAACCTTTCTCTATAGGACTCCATCAATAGGATGCTGCCAAACAATGCTTAGGTCCCTCAGGAGATACCAAGGTCCCTGAAAATCTCCCCTAAGTCATGTACCTCAGAAGATGCAAAGCATGCTCTGAAGTTTGCTGGTTTGGACATTCCAGTAGTACATTGACTGCTCTTGACTTTCAGTGTCCCTTGTCTGTCTTTTGAGCTTGCAGCTGCTCTGCTAACAAGGTTTCAAATAGGACTGGTATGAGCTTGTGCTCAGCCCGTCCTATTTAAACTGCGGTCATAGAAAACCAGGAGTGCAAGGAATGAAGCGGTAGGCAGAGATTAGGTCATACACAGGCTGTGTGATTTTGTTTTCTTTTGTGGTTGTTAATGCAGATATTATTAGAATCAAGAGATCAGCCTTGAAGAACTGATTGAATGTGCAACAAGGCATTCAACAGAATTTAACAAAACATGCTTCGGTCCAAGAGAAGACTGCTCCTTGCTTCAGCAGTGGCCTTCTTTATCTTTCGTAATGGCACTGAGAACTTTTAGAGTATTTTATTTATAAGACTCTTCAGTCTGGAACGAAGCAGAACATGCTATTTTCATGCTCCATAGGCTAGCCGGTGTTGGTGGTGCTGTGTTCATTCTATGAATTTGACAAAATTATTGTAGCACTGGATGTTAGAAACTTTGTGCTGATCTGCATAATGTTCAATAATCCTCAAGATTTTTCACTACCAAGCTGTGGTGATATTGTCCAGTAGTTGCACGTTGAACTGGAGCAGGGTTATGATGTGTAAGCGCTGGATAAAGGGCTCTGAAGTTGTACTTAATGCTTCCCAGAAAGGAGATACGTATTTCTCTGTTTGTGAGAGTATATGTTTCATTCATTCCTTTTAAAAGACAAGGTTGGAGAAAGATGGATGCAGGCTTTAAAAATTCAGCAGAGTTTTGTTTAACTTCTAAGAAGAATACAGGAAAGAAATATAAGGATTAAGGGAAAAATATAAATGAGAATGAATATATAAAGCCAGCTTTGAGGCTGTGAGGCTCTACCAGAATTATCAGGTATGCTTGCAAGGGAAGTATTAACATATACATTGCAAAGCAGTGGAAATGTAATTGTGATGACAGTTCTGAGCTCATAAGAAATATGCAGAGAAAGACAGGACTTCGGGGGGAAATTCAATTTTAGCACAGAACAGCCTAGTTCCGTCTCTAATACCGGGTATTTTTTTAGCTAGTGCATTTGGATTATGGCTTTACTGATTCTTTGGTCTGCTTCCAGCCTCTGCAAAAATTATGATAGCTGTGGGGCTGATACAGCTTGCACCAGCTGGCAATGGGCTGCTGAAGGATCTGTCAAAGTACAGCCAGGGCACATTGTGTCCTGACTGCTCCCTTCCTGTCTCTGATGTGCCTCTGAGATGCCTTCAAGGCAGGCAGGCAGGGAAAAGGGTTACTGTGCAGAGGGAGATCACCTAAGCAGTAATCTCTGCATTCTTGCTTACACCTGTTAAAGACAGTAGAACTCCAGTGCTGAAAGGATTTGGTCATTGGCATTGCAAAACCTGAAGGCAAACATGCATACATTCCATGCAGAAAGGCAGGTACTTGTGTGCAAACATACAAAAAGCTCAACCCAAGACATACCGATAAAGAATGAATGCAAGGACACAGCAAAAAAGGGCTACTATTCACTGTAATCTCCTCCAATACCTATGTTTTGCCCCAAGAGGCTCAAGAAAGTGTTTTATTTCCCTACCAAAGACATTTTAGTGCTAAGCTCCTGTGTAAAATGTACCTACAACACAAGCCTTGTCCTGCTTGAACATCATTTCAGGCATACTTCAGGAGTGAAGCACCGGGCAAAAACGCAACATAGTGCCAGCTAACAGCTCTGGAAAGCAGGTAGGTAGTTAAACGTTCATCTCTTCCATAGTGGAAAATAGAAGAGCAAAACTTGAGGTGCTTCTTGCAGCTAAACCACCCAAACCTCTTTGTTGATAATTTGGTCAACTAGGTACTAACAGTCAGTGGAAAGTTTCAAACTTAATTCTCTTTTTTGCATTTTTACCCAGTGGTTGCTCTTGTTCCCTTTTGGTCCTCCCCCTCCCCCTAGCTCCACTATTCCTTACCCCAGCTGCTCTGCTCCGTATGCACAACTTGGCTGGAAGCAAAACTAATAAGATTTTCAATCTATAAAGCACAGATGGCACTTTCCGTGCTTCAGAGACTGTCAATCTTCTTCGTCTCACTTCCTGGTCATTAGCAGACGGAAGGGAGGAATGGGAGATGCAGCAGGTCTCCTGTTAGGCTAGGAGAGAAAAATGCCCCCTATCAGAATTGGCAGGGAATGAAGGTAGGTGAGGAGTAGGGAAAGAATGGAGAAGTAAAACTCAGTGCACAGTGCAGAGTCTGGTCCACTGATGATATAGAAAATAAAATATGAAACAGTATAACAAAGGAAATATGCTGAAGAGAAAACAAAATAATTTTAAGGAAAGAAATAAAAGCACGAAGAATGTTTGGAGAAATAAGAGCCATGTGTTGAGAGATGGAAGAGATGTAGAGCCTTATGACAAGAACAAGCACTGTACGGTAATGTCAGCTAGTTGAGTGGGTGGGTGTAACATTTGTGTGGTTGGAGCTGTGAATGGGAAGGCGTAAAGCTGGGGTTAGAGGAAAGAAGGCATGACCAAAAAGAACTAATACTATGTTGAATATGGCCCATGATTTTGGTCAGGAGGGAAACATGTTGTGTCTTTTCCTCTAGCTTTTTTTTTTTTTTTTTGATGAGAGGCTTTGGGTTTTTTTAAAGAAAATATTGTTCTTTGCCTCTGTAAAACACCCACAGGCTTTTCCTAATGCCTTTGGGTCTCTTAATCAACTGCAAACAACTTGAAAATATGGGTAAAGGCATTGCATAATATTTTTCTAGAGATTTGAAGAAAAATACAGAGAAATAGGCAGAAATAGGAGTAGTGTGCTAAGCTAAAGTGAACTTCAGCACTGGGTTATAATGTAGATAACTGAGACATTTCCCTAATCCTTCTTCTAGTCATCTAAGGGAACCCGTTGAGAAGGTACTTAGGGCCAACACTGGGGAAAGAAATGCCTACTGTCCCATTGGCACTACTAGGAAACATTGTTGAACTAGGCATTGAACTCTCCTCTGACTCTTCTATGCAACTCATCTCTTCTTCATGCCAGAAAGACCAAAAGTCATCCTAAAGACACAGCCAAAGTATATATTTTATTTTTGTACCTCATTATTTCTCTTTGGTTGCTTGTACTGAGAATGACACTTGTGAAACAGAAGAAGATATGTATTTACGTGATATCACTTTTAAGAGATATATATAAGAAATTTTGATTAAGCCACACTATCACCCCCCTCCGTAAGAGGATGGAGGGGGGAAATAAGATGAAAAACTTGTGGTTTGAGATAAAGGCAGTTTAAGGAAATGAAAAAAGGGCCATATGCATAAAAAAAAAAAAAAAAATGGAATTATTCTCTGCATCTCATCAGTAGGCAACATCCAGCCACTTCCTGGGAAGCAGGGCCTCAATACGTGTAGGGGTTGCTTTGGAAGACAAATTCCTTAATAACAAATGCCCCATCCTTATCCTTTTCAGTAACTTTTTTGCAAAGTGCAACATCATACATTACGGAATATCTGTTTGGTCAGACTGAACAAATTGTCCCAGCTATGACCCCTCCCAACCTCTTGCCCACTGTCATCCTGCTGTCCTTTGATGAGGCAATTGGAGAGAGCTTTGCTGCTGCACAGGCACTGCTCAGCGATAGCCAACACATTTATGTATTATCAACACCTTTTCATCTACAAACACAAAGATAGTACTCTATGTTTTTATGAGGAAAGTCTGGTCCAACCAGACCCTATACATAGGCAAAACTCAATAATGATCATAAATCCCTAGGTGTTACTTGTAAAGGACCTCTAGACCTTCTCTTCTAGTCTTCCACAGAAAGTGAAACCAAATGAAGTGAGCTGTGGCTTTATCTAACCAAACCTTGAAACCTCCTGAGGTGGGAGGTTCCACAACTCCTCTGGACAGCCCAGTCCAGTGTGGTGCTATTTTCCTAGTGAATTTTTTTTTCCTACTGTCTGATCTGAACCTTCTAAGCCACTGCTTGTGGTCATTGCTCTTTGTTATACTACATGTCATCACTAAGAAATGTTCGGCATGTGCCCTCATTTCAAAATATCAATTGCCTTCATAATCGTATACACTGATCCTGAGTCCATGGTGCTCCACTCCCACTATATTAGTGCTCTGTTGCTACCGATAGAGGGTGGCTTCATGATGAGTTGGAGATGGAACCCTATGTATTTTTATCTCCTCATTTAGTATGAGAGTCCTCTTAACCTTCTACAAGCTACCTGTCAGACCTAAGATCTATTGTTCCTTTATAATTACTGAAGAGAAAAGCACTCCCACAATGTGCTTAACTACACCTATCTTACTTCAAACCTAAAATTAGGTAGCACATCACTTACTGTTAGGGTTAGCTTGCATACGCAGAATGTACTGCTTCAACTGAATAAAAACAGCTCTTTGTTGCTAAAGGTGAAATTGGTAAATTTTTTCAAACTTAATTAGTAATTAATTGGCAGACAGAAAGACAGAAACATAAAATGACTATCTTATTTCTTTAGAAAATCAAACTAAAAGAAAATCCACCATAGCTGTTCTTTCTGCTGAGTAATACACGCCACTTAACTTATTGAGGGTTAAAATGTGAAGACATCTGGGATACAATGTCTTTCTTTAAAATGAATACATAAAATGTGACTGTGATGCTTTCGTGCTCTGTAGCTTCCACTGACGCTGGTATCCTTTATATAGATACGAAACTTGCTACAGTTTGTGAGTGTATCTGTTTTATCTATTCAGATCTATTCTCTAACATTAAAAAAGCATTCTATTCCTCCCCTTCTGTGGGTAATTGATACTAAATCTGTATATTTGGAAGTTTTCAAAGAAATATAAGAGATGAGTTAATTCAGCATGCTTTTAAAGAGCACACCTTATCCTTCACTCGTTTCTTTCTGTATTAAATCAGACTGTCATAATTTCTAACTCCTCATTGTAATTCAAGATGTGAACACTGAGAAGTATCTTCATCTTTTCCTGGAAAAAAAAAAGTCTACTTGAAATAGACAACATGCTTTAGTTTGCAGATTTTGTCATTATTATTTTGCTCCTTTTTAGCGTTACACATAAATATTGATTTCTGTTTTGCTAAAATCTTCAAAGGAACGTATTCACAGAATACAAAAGAAATTTCAGAATTGAGATTTGAAAAGAAATGTCTGTAAAATGAGGTGAATCTTTATGCAACATTATTTGTGTAAGATGAAATAGATTAAAGAAATCTAAGAACTTTATTGTAACCAGTAGATTGCAAAACATATTCAAGGATAACAAAAAAGAAGACATTTATATGCTTCAGCAAAGTATTCTTGTGTCCATGTTAGAATATCTCAGATGTGAGAAGTTCCTCCTTTTAGAACAGTTAATAACTCATGTTAACACTGGATATCGGATATAATTCAGAGCAGCAATATGAACATGAATTATTCTGTCCTGACTTTCTCAGCTACCTATGAGTATTTTCTAGTTTAATCATTATTTAATTACAAAAAGTTTATTAGCCTCCAAATGGAAGACAAGAATTGTCAAATTAATTGCATCTAATGTTAGGGGACTATAATGTAGAGTACTATATTAGAGCTGTTGCAGTCCCCAATCAGTGAACAAAACCAGATACTAAAAGGCCAGGGCCTTTTACATTTGATCTACCAAGGATAAGGAGGCAGATTTTGGTTTAATTCTAATACAGAATGACAGCAAATACTGAACACTCAAAAAAGTTTTGTGAAATAGATGGTCTTTGTTTTGGCAAGTGAATCCAAACCTTCGATCAACTATATCGGCCAAATAAATAAAGTAAAACATGTTGAATGGATATCCAGAATCAAACACATTTAAGAAGATAAAGGTGTTTGGTTTGAACAGAATTTGTCCATTTAACAATTTTCCATCACATATTCAGCAGATCCTTTCAGTGGTGTAGTCTTTTGGTTACATGACATCTCACTTGATGCTTGGAGGTTTTGGCACTTAGTGATTGAGTGGCCCAATGATCTTCAATATTCTATCCACGTAACATTCGTATGGATATGTTGGGCTTTTGTCTGTTTTCACTATATGTTTCATGTTGTGACATGTTCCTGTTGGCCTAGGCAAGTGACCCAGGAGCTGCCTTAGAAGTTATCATCCTCAGTAGGGACAGTATTGGCATGCAGATAGATACAGCAGATGGAAATACTTTGCGTCGTGGCCTGGCATATTTATCCATTCCCTCCCAACATGTCGTCATTCACTGCATCTCTGGAAGTCTCTTCCTTTTATTTTTCCTGCTGCCAACCAAGATCACCAGGAGTCTGAAAAGTATCTTTAGGCAAAAGAGGGAGCCTCTCTCTTTCTCCTGCTTAAATATGACATTTTCCTTTTCAAAACAGATAGTAGTGCCAAGTATATTCTGGGCAGAAGAGGACAACCTAATTAATAAAACTGGCAAGGAATTATTCAGTTAACTGTTCCTATTTGAAAAATGCTGAAGTGAAACAGACTGCTTGGTTCACAAATCTTTCAAATTAATTTTGGAAAAAATAATTTAGAAATGGTGAAACTATTCCAACCCCACAGATTTTAAAGTGAGAAAAACTGTATTTATTTCAGATTTTTTTATTTAAAGTAAAATAGAATAAAATGTTGATAAAAGTGAAACTAAAAGTGAAATATTTAGAAATAAAGAAGGAAAAATATCCTCATATACTTAGAATGTATATGTGTATATATTACTATACATTTCCAAATATAAGTAGAAATAAAATTTTACCTTTAGACTAAAGGTTTATTATCTCAGATACTTTTATAAACCAGGAAAAAAAGAATTACTGCAAACAATGAAGACTTATATCTACTTATTTCTTTTATTTAGCTCATATTTTATTTAGCTCATATATATTTACATTAGACATTAGAAGAAATTCTTCATAATGGTAGGTAGTGAAGCACTGGCACAGGCTGCCCAGGGAAGCTGTGAATGCCCCCTCCATGGAGGTGTTCAAGGCCAGGTTGGATGGGGACTTGAGCAGCCTGGTCTAGTGGGAGGTGTCCCTGCCCATGGCAGGGGGGTTGGAATTAAATGATCTTTAATGTCCTTTCCAACCCAGACTAGCCTATGATTCTGTATTAAACACAGAATTAAAGAAAGTTAACCGTCTGTTAATATCAATGTTTAGTTTAAAACAGTGGAATCTTCAGATCACCTGCTTTGAGGAAGAGAAAAACATTATCTTAAAATTGTTATGTATTATTGAACAGACTTGCTCTGCAGTGCAGCTATTTTCTTCAAGTACAGATTGCATTTTAAGCCTCTATGATTATTTATAGAGCTAGATTTTCTGCTGTTTTTTGCCTTGATTGTCATTTACATTGATGCAGAGTCGTTGCTACATGGATGTAAAATACTCTCATTCCAAGATGGTTAATATTTATCCTACTTTGCACATATATGCATTACTAGACATAGAGCAAAACATTGCAGAATTAGGCCACCAGTTTTCAGATACTGTTGGAGGAACAGAAGTTATTTTTCACTTTGTTTTCATACTGCTAAAGTGCATTACCTTTTCTAGAAGAGGTAATGTGTTTTTTCACTGTATTAAAAAAAAACACAAAATTCAAGCCCCTAAGCCCCCAGTGACAGAAATCCAAAGAGCATATATTGCTGTCTTAAATTCTTGCAGACATAGTTTGCATGCATCACACTAGATATCTTTTCGTATACCTTGTTAGCATCTCCATTCTGGAGATGTTATGCATTCCCTCACTTCATCAGTGCATCAGAATAAACCATTAAATTTGATCATAGCTTTTTTCAAATTTTTCCTAGTTTCCGCCTTTAAAAGCTCAACTCAGTTATCTAATGACAGGAATCTATTACTGTTTGAAATGCATAGACCACATTTGATACCCACACAAGGCTGTAAGATAAAATAGAAAAATATACCTTACTGGGAGGGTAGAGGAAGAACAGATGTGACAGCTTAGGTCATCTCAGAAGCACCTACGTATCGATGTTTATGCAGCTCAAATCACCCTAACAGACACACAAAATGTAGTGCTATACATTGTCATTTAAAGAGAAATGATGCCATAGAATAATCCCATCTCTCTGAAGCCAGATCAAAGACTTCCTTAGCTAGAGATCTGATCTCAGTCTGTCAGCAGCGGTATAAACATTAACTTAAAGCACCTTTCTGTGTTATATTTCATAACTGGAGCAGACTTCAAGGACGCACACAGTCATTTAATACAACTTGGCTGACAACCAGTCTCGATAACTCCATAAAGTGACCAAATCCTTCTGGTAAAACTCTAATGTCCCATTTTGAAGCTTGCAGAACATGAAGCACATGGGGATTTCGGTAGCTGTGCTGAATTACAGTTCGTATAAAGTTGCCACAGATCAGTTCTAAATATTTTTTTGTTTTTCTTTCTTTTGGTCCTGCAGCTAATGCTGTAGCTTGCAGTCAAGAGAGATCTTTCTCCCTAATGTACCCAATGTTTTTCTCTATATTACCAGTCTTTTCCAAATAAAGCTGAGGCTGGCCTTGAATCCAGAATGTAGACGCAGCTGCAGCTCTTATCCCTCCATCTTAAGACTGTTCTGTTTGGGAGAGGACTGGCTGGAAGTAGCCTTGGGCCCCACCATATGAGAAAGTTGTGAAGGTATTTGAATGAATCCAGAGTAGGTAACAAAGCTGGTGGAAGGGCTGGGAGGATTATCCTATAAGAAGTGGCTAAAGACCTTGGACATGACCAGTTTTGAGAAAACAAGGCTGAGGGTACAATTTCATTGCTCTCTACAGCTTCCTGAGGGGGAAAGTGGAGAGGGAGGTGCTGGTCTCTTCTTCCAGGTATCCAGTGACAGGACACATGGTGATGATTCAAAGTTGTGCTGTGGGAAGTTTAGACTGAGAGTTAAGAAACATTTATTTACTGAGAGGGTGGTCAGGCACTGGAATAGGCTTCCAAGAGAGGTGCTTGATGCCCCAAGCCTGTCAATGTTTAAGAAGCATTTGCACAATGCCCTTAATAAAATGATTTAATTTTTGGTCATTCCTGCATTGGTCAGGAAGTTTGATTAGGTGATTATTGGACTAGGTGATTATTGTAGGTCCCTTCCAGCAGAAATTATTCTATTCTATTCTATTCTATTCTATTCTATTCTATTCTATTCTATTCTATTCTATTCTATTCTATTCTATTCCATTCCATTCCATTCCATTCCATTCCATTCCTACCTGACCCTACCCTATCCCATCCCACCCACCCCACCCCACCCCATACCATCCCACCCCATGCCATCCCATCCTATCCCGTCCCATCCCATTTCCTGTATACTTATTCTTAAAGTCTGCAGTCGGCTAGTATCCTTTTTTTTTTATCCTTTTTTTTGGCCCTATGAAAAATTTGCAGTCCACGGAGTAGTTCTAGTATCGAAGGCAAATGCAATTAATGTTATAAATTCTTGTAAGATTTGAAGTGTTATAGTATTTTGCAGCCCAGAGAAAGTTTGTCCAAGCATCTATATCTCTCAAGTTTCTTTACCTACTAATTAACATTAATATTTACCTTGAAAGGACAGAGCTCTGTTTTAGAGACAGATCTGTTTTCAAACAAAATTAGACTACTTTCTCAAGGCTTTGAGTACTTCTCTGTTCAAGAAATCGTCAAAGCAGCAAAATACCTTTGCTGATGGTTTCACTCCAAATCATACTGACAACAATTTCAGTCATCTTATCTATTTCTTATCTAATGCTATTATATTTCTATCATTGTTAATGAGCCCTTCTCTCCTCTTCTTTTCTCTCCCCTCTTTTCCTCTTCCTCTTCCTCTTCCCTCCCTCAGCTTCCCTCACTCTTTACCATGTTCAGATGAGACCTTATTTCTTTCTACAGCTACCTGAAAGGAGGTGGTAGCAAAGTGGGTTCTGTTCTCTTTTCCCAAGCAATAAGTGATAGGACAAGAGGAAAAGGCCTCAAGTTGCACCAAGGGAGGTTTGGACTTGATGTTACTCAAAAAAACCTTTACTGAAAAGATTGCCAAACCTTGGGAGAGATTGCCCAGAGAAGTGCTTCTGTCACCATAGAGTCACAGAATCGTAGAATGGTTTGAGTTGGAAGGGACCTCAAAGATCATCTAATTCCAATCCCTCTGTCATGGACAGAGGCACCTCCCACCAGATCAGGCTGCTCAAGGCAGTCCTGAGTATACTCCTCACCTGTCCCATATCCCTCAGGACCTTGAACCTGTGCATGGTCACTGCAGCCCAGGCTGCCTCTGAGCTTGATGTCACTGATGAACTCCTTGCATTAGAGATCATCCGGTCCAGTATTATATCCCCTTGGGTAGGGATGTCTATTACCTGGGTTAAGAAATTATCTTCAATGCACTTTAGGAGTCCCTTGGATTGCCTACATCTTGCCATGCTACTTTTCCATCATATATCAAGGTGGTTGAATTCCCCCAGTAAGATGAGACTTTGTGAGTGTGAAACCTCCCATAGGAAAAGCAGCAGGGCCAACCTGGTCTAAGTCTAGGGGCAAATCTAATCTATCACCTCTGGGAGATGTCCAAGCAACATTGCATCTTTTCTACTGCTTCCAAGATCTTTAAATAAATCAGAAAAATAACACACCTGCCAGGGTAAATAAAAAAAGTCCAGAGAAGAATATAACCCTTTCCCACTCTTCTTCTTTGCTCTACTCCAATTTTTCACCTGAAAATATTGATTTGCTAAAATTACTTGTTTTTTTTTTTCAACTGTGAAAATAGAAATTAAATATTTTATGCAAGCTAGACATTCACTTGTGCTGGCTGAATCCCTCGGAATCTCGTGGGAGATGTAGCTTCTGCACTTAATCTCTCCTTCCTCCCTGTGGTCTGAGCTTCCCACTTGAACTACATCTTCAGCAAGGAGAAACCCAACACCATTCCCTGTAATCAATGTGAGCGTCCACATCTTCCTGTCTTGCTTTGTTTCTGTGTAGAGAGATCCTGTTTCTCCTTCCCCTGGCATTTATTCTTCATGGGTGTCAGGGCCCACTCCCAACACCGGTAGTGTTCAGGCTCCCCCTGACCTGCAGAGTCAAAGAGGAAGGGTCTTTTTTTATCTGTGTGGTAAATTGGAGACTGACAAACCACCCAGGTGAATTCAAATGCAGTGTTTATTTTGGACACGGCCAAAATAACAAGCCATGTACTCTGAGTTGCAACTACTCAAAGTTGCAAGATCTGATCCCAATATGGTCAGACCACAATCTGATACCTTGCACACAGCCAGGGTAGCTAAAAAAACTACAACAAAACTCGAATTCGATCCAATGCAACATAGTGCCAAGAAAAAGAGGAGGTACAGCAATATAAGAAAGTGAGAGAGAAAATATGTAGCAGGGCAAAAAGAAAAAAGCAGTCGCCACTCCTGTGGTGCACAGCAGTTCCTCTGGAAAATGTGGTCCATCCAGAAGCAATTCTTCAAGAACATGCAGTCTGGTAGTTCCTCAGCAGCATTTCTTCAGGGTGGTTCCATGGGGTAGTGAGCGTTTGGGTGCCGTGCCTTCTTGGCAGGCTTGCTGTGAATCACAGAATCACAGAATCACAGAATCACAGAATCACAAGATTGGAAAAGACCCATTGGATCATCGAGTCCAACCATTCCTAACACTCCCTAAACCATGCCCCTCAGCACTTCATCCACCCGTTCCTTAAACACCTCCAGGGAAGGCGACTCGACCACCTCCCTGGGCAGCCTGTTCCAGTACCCAATGACTCTTACTGTGAAGAATTTTTTTCTGATATCCAACCTGAACCTCCCCTGACGGAGCTTCAGGCCATTCCCTCTTGTCCTGTCCCCTGTCACTTGGGAGAAGAGGCCAGCTCCCTCCTCTACACAACCTCCTTTCAGGTAGTTGTAGAGAGTAATAAGGTCTCCCCTCAGCCTCCTCTTCTCCAGGCTAAACAACTCCAGCTCTCTCAGCCGCTCCTCGTAAGACTTGTTTTCCAGCCCCTTCACCAGCTTTGTTGCTCTTCTCTGGACACGCTCCAGAGCCTCAACATCCTTCTTGTGGTGAGGGGCCCAGAACTGAACACAGTATTCGAGGTGCGGTCTCACCAGTGCCGAGTACAGAGGGAGAATAACCTCCCTGGACCTGCTGGTGACCCCATTTCTGATACAAGCCAAGATGCCGTTGGCCTTCTTGGCCACCTGGGCACACTGCTGGCTCATGTTCAGTCGGCTGTCAACCAGCACCCCCAGGTCCTTCTCTTCCATGCAGCTCTCCAGCCATTCTTCCCCCAGTCTGTAGCGCTGCATAGGGTTGTTGTGCCCCAAGTGCAGGACCCGGCATTTGGCCTTGTTACACCTCATCCCATTGGTCACGGCCCAGTGGTCCAGCCTGTTCTCAAAGTTCTCAAAAAGTTCTCAAAGCAGGGCATGTGCAGAAGTCCCTTCAGGAAGGTTCTCAAATTGAGGCGGGGGCTTTAGGGTAACTGACAGTTCAACAGATCCTTGCCAGAAAAAACCTCTGCCTGAACCCTTTGGGTTCATAGGGACGGTCAGGTTGCCGGGGGAAGGGAGGCAGTGCCTGTTGCTGCACCTCCTTCCCCAGCTCTGCGCATCCATCCCACTGGCAGGTGAGTTGAGGCAGTGCGGCAACTCCCCCTCTCTGTGTTAACCAGGCGTCACAGAAGAGCCCCGCAGGTGCAGGCAACTCTGCGATGAGAAAATGTGTAAGATATAAACAATACCAGTAAAGGACTTGGTCTTTAAAATTGGGAAAATGGATTTTTTCTTCTTCTGCCTAATGCCTTTCAGCTTTGCTGCTGTCAAATCCCAAGAACTGTACCTTCCACCACATACATTCTTCTGAAGGATATTTCGCTCTGGGCTGATAATGAGGACAGGCTTTGCTCAATGGAACTCTCTATATGTCAAATAAGGCAGTACTTCTGTATGCACACACGCATGCATATTCAGTTGCCAGATATGGCGTCAAGAGGATACTTTGACCAGCTTAGATTCCAAAGGGTTGCTTTTTCCTTCCTTCTCCCACTCATGGCACAGTTTGCTTTCTAGCCTCATCTGTGAACTTTCCTTATTGATAAATGTGTATTCATATTCTCCTACTAAATCCCCCAAACTGGAAATGTTCTTGTCCTTCTCAGATTTCTTTTTTTTCTTTTTTAATTGACCCTTCCTTGCTCCCCCAGTACCTCCTTTAGTACTTCTCATTGCATTAAGTCTTTCCTTTACCATCTTCTGAAATTCCATTTGTGTATCCAGAAACGCCCTCTCATTTTTTAGTAGGGCAAATACCTATACTGAGACTAGTGAAAGTTTCATTGTTTTCCAAAGAATGCCATCAAGTTCTGGACGTATTGGATTAGGATGCACTTAAGGTTATTTGGTTTAGTGGTATTTAAGTTCTGGGTTTTTGTTATGCAATCTTTATTATTTTTGTCAGGTGAACTTAGCTTTAGACATTTGGAGTTTTTTTTGTTTGATCTGGGTTTTTTAGGTGTGGGGGGAGTTGTTTGATTTGGTTTGATTTTTGGTATTTTTTCTTTCTTTTTCTTAAATCAAACTGAACTGACTCTGGTGCCCACAGTAAATGTCAATCATTGCTTGGGAAATTTTTATAGAAGGAAGGCTATTCTCTGATGTCAATGGCACAGAGATAGCAGTGAAGTGGTTCTCTGAGCCTTGTTTCAAAGTTAACAGTAATGAAGTCTATCTGTTGTAGATGAGCACTATTTGCTTGAGTACGTCTTCAGTAACGACACGAGGATTTGGCCCTTAATAACAGCATGATTGTAGATAAAGAAGATGTTGCACTAAAAAAAGCAATTTGATTGCAGTAAAGCTACAAATCTAAAGTTTGTGAAACAATTTTGTGGCAGTTAGAATAATAATTGTAAGCATCGGGATAGGTTCTTTTGTTCTCTGGTACCTTGGTAAATATTTCTTTTTAACCTCTGGCTCATAATATTAACAACCCAAAGCAAAGCATCTCATATCACATGATTAACTACGGTACATTCCTTAACATGGGCCTTTTCTTATTCAGCTGAACGAGTTGATTTGAATAACTTTACAGCATACACCAAAAGTTCAAAAATTTATTATAAAATGTTGATTTTTTTTTAAAAAAAAAGTAAATATTACGTTGTTTCTTTAGTGAGGGAAGAAAATTGCTTTTCTGAAACAAGTATGTTTCTGTACTGATTTATACTCAGCCTCTAAGTATGTGTCATTTGAACCTGAATATTTGTGGAGCTGGAGAGAATTAAACTACAGTGAGTGCTTATCTGGACATCCGCTCTGAATGTTAAAGAGATCAAATTTGATCTGGCAAATCACAGATTCGAGATGAGGTCTTCAGCTTTAACCTAAAGACATTTAAGAATAAATAAATAAATGTGCAGGAGTTGTGTGTGTGTCCAGTGAAGGCAGTACAGATTTTAATTTTGTGTATTTTTTCTCTTCTGTGCAGGGGTGGGGGGAGAAAGATTTCTCTGTAACCACATGGTTTTCAGCCCTTTAATAATGGCAAAAACATGAGAACGTGATAATAAAAAAGGCATGTTTTTTTTTTCAGTGCTATCTTTTATCCTGCAACAGTGGAGTATGATTACACAGAGCATTGTGTGACACTTAAAAGCTGTGATTGTCAGAGAAATTTCATCCTGTAAATCAACAGCATTTTTAAAGAAACCTCTCAGAAAAATATTCAGGTAGAATTTCAGTATTTTATATACTATTTCAAACTTAGAAAGTACACAAACAAAGTGTCCTTCAGGTATTAACTCCAATCCAAGAAGAGAAAAAGAGGTAGTGACCCAGAAGAGAGATAAATACAGAAACTTTGTAATTCCACACATACTCTTGCTGATAAAAAAGCCTCTTTTTGTTTTTCTATTGTCCACACACTTAAGTACATGTGAATGACACAACTATGTTGTAAATTAAAATTTTACCCAAGTTCTTAGGCATAATCATACAAGCAGGTTGCCTCTATCAGTGAAAGAGTTTATGTGAAAAAAGCAGACTATGTAGAGCTATTGTTTTCTTCTCTGCACAAGGGGACATTGAAAGAGCAGGAAAAAAGAGTGAAACAATATAGCTCAGAGGATGTCAGCATACAGGAAGAATTAATATACACCAGAGGATACTGAGAATAGTTGATTGAAAAGCTATTTTAATCAGCAACAGGCAAAGAAAATCAATCCTTTACTACCATTCAAGGCTGAATGTATGGACAAAAAAGTAGCAGTTCAGGACAGATAAATCAGTACATGCTAGTGATTAACACACCAATAAAATTTCACTTATTCATTCAGACGAAATAATAAAGGAAATAATAATAGTAAAGATTGTGACATCATGGAAAAGAAAGATGTCTGAAAAAGTAAATAAAAAGTGTTGTCATGCTCTGAAAGCGTGAAGGCAAAGCACAATATTTAAGCAAAGCCAGAAAATATGCATGTCATCTGACTGAAGCTTATGAAGTAGTCTCAGCTGATTTTACCAAAGAAAAATTGCAGATGTAGTTTGGAAAGGCATGCTGGGTAAATCCAAGTTCAAAGTCACTATTTGGATGTTATTCATTTCAGCAAATACATTTTAGTGTAAATTCTACTCCCACGATACTTCTGAGATTAATTGGGTAGATTTAGAGAGCTAGAAAGTTTTCAGAGTATATAATGGATGATGTTTTAATTTGGCTTAGAGAGTTTAAATTATACAATGGGAGATTTTGGCAAGGTTTTCAAGAAGTAAGAAGAAAGAAGTTCACCGAAGACTTAGATTAATCTAACAAATGTTCTATGCACCAGACAGAGAAGGACTAATTCTTCACTGTTTTGTGCCCTCTGTGCAACTTTGTGTAGCTGCAAAGAGAACTCTGCTTTAATAGCATCCATATTCCACAGTTCCAAATAACTATATTAAATATGAGACAACAGAAAACTATGCTGTGTGTGAATCACTACCCACAGATTCAGGTGGAATTGAACTCTGAACTTCCCTTTCGCTATAATATCTTTTCAATGCCTTGTTAGTACTAAGGCCATTGCAGCCATTTTAAGTATATTGTAGGTCTTATAGAAATAAAGACCTTTAAATTTCACCTTTTGGGGTGAAGAAATCTATCCTTTTTGTGTTTGAAATAATACTTTTAATATGTATGGTAAAATGGAATAGAGAATTCTGGAATCCATCTTTAAAATACACTTAGAACAGCACGAATTCTAGGCAGAAAACTAAAAAAATGGTCTTTCCACAATGGGTTACAGAGAAATAATTTAAATAACTACACGAGATGAGGAAGCTTTATCTGTAAAAAACAGTTTCTTTTAAGTAAAGCATCAGAACAAATCTGATATTGCCATTTCAGCACCGAACTGCCTTTCTCTAACTATTTACAGTGTATTTGCCATTCCGATTTCAGTGCAGTTCAGAAATATTTTTCTTTCATGCTGTTCTAAAGAGATGTGAGTTTTTTTATGAAACTTCAAACACAGCTGCATTTGGGTCTACAGGGGGTAGGAGAAAGCAACCAGCACCATTGCCCAAGGCCATAGGCTGTGGGAGTGTATTGGGTATAAGTACAACCACTCCATCCTTGGATGGAAGTAGAAAGAGAACCTTCCAATAATTTCTTCCCATGTCTCAATGAGATATCTCTACCTATAAACCTCCCTTGGTTCTGAAAAGCTAATGATATGTATAATAAAGGTCTTAGCACCTCAAAAGTATTTCAAAACACAGTCTCCCTGTTTTCTTTCATTAGAAAATATAATTTAAATAAGAAATAAATCATATAATTCGTATGTATGGACAAAAAAGGGTTATCCACAATTCCATACTATAAATATTTCCAATTAACATTTTAGCATGAAGCATGTGGTTAAGAGCTTAGGTTCAATTCAAGCAGAACACCATTTGGGATTTAACAGATAGGTATTCAGTAAAACTCTACTATGTGTTTAGGAAACAGAAGCAAAAAATGTGTAGAGCAATTTAATCAGCGTGTGCACTGGAAGTTGCTATAAGTATGTTTCTAATGAATACCCAGCTACCCTTGTGAGATCAACATTTATGTGCTGCTCTTCTCTGCCTGGGCTTTTTCTTCCCCCACCTGCCCTCCTCCTGCCTTCTGAACCTTGCAGTCTGTAGGTATTCACTGTCAAAAACAAACCCACAGAAACAAAAAAAAACCCTACATGCACCGTCAAGAGAGGATCTCTTGCAATTGAACGGTCTGATAGAAAGAAAGGCAGGTTACTTCCTCGCTACCTTCAGCTGGATTGCATACACCACACATGGATGCAAACATTTACGTTTGTAAATAGATGTGTGCGGAGTAGCACTAAAGCTTCTCTTGCCTCTGGAGTTTTGCAAAGCTTTGTTCTAACCTGTGGATTAGACTCATGATAGGACAGGCTTTGGGGAAGGGGCTCATGGGCTCTGCTCCCCTGAAACAAACCGGGTCAGAATATAGCTGAGATCCTACTCAGAGTGCAGAGGGGATTCATAGAATCGTAGTCATTTAGTCGGAAAAGACCTTTGAGATCATTGAGTCCAACCATACCTGTTCACTACTAAACCATATCCCTGAGCATGTTCTCTACCCATCTTTTAAATATCTCCAGGGACAGTGACTGAAGCATATATCTAGGCAGCCCATTCCAGTGCCCAGTCACCCTTTCAGTGAAGAATTTTTTCCTGATATCTAATCTGAACCTTCCCTGTCACAATTTGAGGCCATTTCCTCTCATCCTATTGCCTACCACAGCCACCTCTCTATAACCTCCTTTCAGGTAGTTGTAGGCAGTGATAAGGTCTCCCCTCAGCATTCTTTTCTCTAGGTTAAACAACCCCTGTTCCCTCAGCCACTCCTTATATGACTTGTTCTCCGCCCATTCACCAGCTTCATTGCCCTTCTCTGGACATGTTCCAGGGCAAAAATGTCTTTTTTTATAATGAGGGACACAAAACTGCAATCTCATCAATGCCAAGCACGGGGGAAGGATGATTTCTACGGTTTGCTGGCCGCACTATTTCTTTGCTAGATCTTTTCAGAAGAAGACGACTGTCCATAGACTGATTTCTTTTGCTAACTATTATGAAATATTTGACCTGGATCTACTGGCAAAATGCCAACAGCCTTTTCAAAGACTGTGTTGTATTTCTACAATCTTGTTGATAGACCAGTAATTAATTTACTTTGAATAGCAGAGTACTGTTTTGGAGGTCTTTCGTCTTGGCGATGCCACAGAAAAAGCTGGTGGTGCTGGAGTGGTTTCTGGTACTTGGAAAACACAGCATATCAGTCTCTGTGTAGCTTTGTGCTGGAGAAGAGGAGAGGACTAAGTAGCTGCTCGGGAGTGAGACATCATTTTTCATATTCACTGACATTAAGGGAAATGTTCTTGCTCGGGAGAAGAACTTAATCAATCAAGAAATGATTTTAAGTACTTTTAAAATTGCTTGTTGTCTCAATTCTATATGCTAATGCAATGATTCATGGGGCTTCAGTACTGCAGGTTGCAATCAGTCTTTCCAGTAACTAAACAAAATCCTTTTAACTAGCATCCGGTAAAATTCACATTAAGAGGCTGCAAGCTTACTTCATTAATCTTTTCATTAATCTACTATTTACTCATCAGACAAGATGGGGTATTAGGCATCTCTGGGCCATTTTATGAAGATTTTGCCTCTTAAATTTGTAGAACACATCATAGAAATAGCTTGGTGTGCATTACTGCAAACATTGGACAACATTTCTAGCAAAATAAGCCAGCAAAAAGTTATATTCTGGGGACTGGTTCACATCTAAAAAAATTCTGAAGTATTTAAACCATTTCATTTCAGGAAAAAAATATGATATATGGGTTGACAGCTTGTATGACAAGTTTTAACCCAATGGGATTTTAAAAAGCTGATAAATTAATCCTGAAAATCCAGGTTTATAACAGAAAGCCTTATAGGCTCTTCTTTATATTGTTAGTGAAAGCTGTTAGAATACTAACACTTCTTTAAAAAAAAAAAAAAAAAAAACCTTTCAGAATGTTTTCTATTTAAAATTAAAACTTTAAAATAGTTTAGTTTTTAGCAAATGTTAGAACTATAGGATTGGGAAGGAGAAAAAATCCTTTTATTAGACTTTTTTTTTTGTAAAACTAATTTTATTAACCAGAAACATTTTCAAACTATTTTAAAAATACAATTCTGCATTTCAAAATAGTGCTTTTGCTTCTGTGTGGAAGAAAAGAACTAAAGATCTGATCTTTCCAACTGAAAATCCTGGGAGTCTTTGCAAGCATTCATGAACTTCGAGTCTCAATGATTATGTGGAATATACAATTGTTCTCACTTCATAAATGGATAAACTGAGTAAAATAGTGAAGGTCGCTTAGGTATGCCACTTCTTCCCCACTGACCTTCCACTGTACATGTCAGTAGTTATATATTAATTGCCCCAGAATTCATATGAAATTTATTTATATGTATTCCCATTTATCTAGTTGACTAATTAATCTACTACATTTGCCTGGAAGATTTTGTCTCTATTCCGTGTTTCAGGAGAGATGCAGGAATGTGCCATCCATAATTGACACTAGGGAGCATTAAGTGTCCTGACTAAACAGACAATTCAACCAAAACCTGTTCAAAGACCGAGGTTCCTTCCATTTTGCTGGAGAGCTGTCCAAACGAGAAACTTAACTGTTTTGCACTTCTATAGGTAACAAAAGGTGATGATGATGATTCAAGTTACAAGTGAAGAAATTTCTCAGCTACAAATGAATGTTTAAAAGGAAAACAGTTCTGTCCCCTTCCCCTCCTCCCTCCTCTATAGCATAGCTTAGGTAGCACCTCTATCTGTCAAAGTGCAGTGGATTTCAGTTTAAGACATTATTTTGGTGGATGCAACATTATGATGCTTTTTCTCCCTAAAAAATTATACAAATAAGCTCAAGCATCTATCTGCAGTCTCTAGGGTCTTTTCATAACCCGGCTATTTCTTAGTGGTGTAACACCTTTTTTCAGAGCACAAGCTGAAATCATACACAGAGAAGTGTCAACATGAAGGATAGGATAGGATAGGATAGGATAGGATAGGATAGGATAGGATAGGATAGGATAGGATAGGGTAGATAACTTATTTATTCATATTTTTGTCTTAATTCTAAAAGACATGAAATGGCTTTGACTGTGATAGATGTCATTTTGAATGCCATGTTTACTTCCTAATCTTACTAGTGATAGAGTGTAAGAGTCTACTGTCTGCTCTCCATTTCTGCCCTTTCTGTCCATTACCTCATTTTCAAAAAGACTCTGTCTTTAGTACTATGTGAAAATGATGTACTCAAGATTTGTTCCTTGACTCAAAAGACTTGAACCTTAAGTAGCTGCAAAGACTTAAACTTTGTTAAGTAAATGGAATCAAGCAGAAAAAAAAAATCTTATCTCTCTACACACCTCAGTGGGTACACATATAGTTAACAGCATGAACCTGGTGCATTTTCACTGCCCAGAAAGGCAGCACTGCTAGTTTAAATCCATATATATAGTGCAGAACTGTGTCCATGTTAAGTCGGTATTTGATTGTATGCAGCAATTTCTGCCTGATCATTAATGTCTGTGAATCCATTTGTGCAACCACATAAAATTCTCCCTCACTACCAGCATTTCCAGCTGTTGGAATTTCCCCAAAAAGGTAGGAGGTTTATTTCAGCCAGTTGTACTACTTGAGAGGTTTCTCATTGCTGGACTTTGCACAACTGCTCAATGACTCTCCTGGCATATATGACAAACAAAATTTTCCCTTCCCTTCCCTTCCCTTCCCTTCCCTTCCCTTCCCTTCCCTTCCCTTCCCTTCCCTTCCCTTCCCTTCCCTTCCCTTCCCTTCCCTTCCCTTCCCTTCCCTTCCCTTCCCTTCCCTTCCCTTCCCTTCCCTTCCCTTCCCTTCCCTTCCCTTCCCTTCCCTTCCCTTCCCTTCCCTTCCCTTCCCTTCCCTTCCCTTCCCTTCCCTTCCCTTCCCTTCCCTTCCCTTCCCTTCCCTTCCCTTCCCTTCCCTTCCCTTCCCTTCCCTTCCCTTCCCTTCCCTTCCCTTCCCTTCCCTTCCCTTCCCTTCCCTTCCCTTCCCTCTCTTTCTGTTTTCATTTATTCCTTTCTGGTTGAGAATAACTTTAAAAAAATGAAAATGTATGAGAGTCCAAATAAATGTTCAAAGCATCGCACTCAGCCATTATGTTCCTTCAGTGCTGCATTGTGTTGACATTTAGGTGAATATTGTCATTTACAATGCACTCAGGCATTCAGTGGATCATATGATGATCTGAATCTCATGACTTACAGTCCATGTGTCAGTTGCTCCAGCTGACAGGGATTTTTTTTTTTTTTTAAGCAGAATGTCAGCCAGTGAGGGATGTCAAAGTGTTAGAAAGACTATGTCATTGTTCCAGCCACATTAAACAAAAATGTTTTCAGAGTTACTGTAGCTCCCCTGTTGTCACCAGTCAGCATTTAGTGGCTGAGAACTTGACGAAAGGTAAGATGAGAGCATAAAAAAGGCATTTCTAAAGATTTTAAGACTAAAGTAATTGAACATGGCTGCTTAAAGATGAGAATTTTAAACTTTCAAGTCATATTTTACTATTGTATGAGGGTTTCTCCTATTCTAAAACTAAAGAAGGAAAAAAACAATGTTCAGAAAACTAAATACATGCATCAAGTATCCATTTCTAAAAAAACACTTGAAAGAAGGGCTTATATCAGCAATTTCCGACTAATGCATCTCTTAATACTGAGAAACATATATTTGTGAGTTTTTCACAAGAAATATCATTATTTTGCTCAACACCCCTTCTGCAGATGTAAAATGCCACTCTTCCATCCACTATTTCTTTCCGATGCTGTCCAGAAAGTCTTCAAGCTGGTTTAAATTTATTTGCAAATACAATTTATTGCTCACAAGTAGCTCTTTCTACTATATGTTATGCGCAGATGTTTATGGACAAAGATGAATCATGCTATATAAGTAGACATATTAAATCAAGAATTTACTGTTAGTATAACCGATATTTTAAGTCTAATGCAAGAACCATTTTTATTCTTCATCTAATTTTACAGAAAAAAAGAAGGAAGGAATAGTAGCAGACCCAGAATATTTTCATGGAGAAAGAAAGTCTCAATAATATTAATAATACAACCAAAACTGTAAAACATACTTCTTAATTTCTATCCATTTTTCTGGGGTAATGTCTACCATTCCACTGCTTTTATGAATCTTAAGCTACTGACTTGTTAGAGAAAACCCTTAAAATACATCTGTATGCTAGAGAGGGCATCAACACAAGTAACCAGCTTGTCCTGCTTGTTACAGAAGAAAAAAGTTGTTGGTGATGGTGGCATCTTCCTCATTTTAGGATCCAATTGGGTTCATTTTCATATGTTTACTACCATGTTTAAACACCTTTACATTGTCTTCATTTGTCAGCAGCTCCATTTTATATTCAAATATCCTGTATATTGTGGCTTTTATGTATTAGATACTATCTTGTAGTCTCTTTGTTACCCCTCAACCAGTTTTGTCCAGATCTGGGTTTGTGCTGCTGCAACTGACCGTGAGTTAGTTGTTAATATCCATGAGATGTTTATAGCTGTGAGGTTGTCAGTGCCAGCCTTTGTCTCCTTCCTTATCCACAACACTATGCCTCTGCAATTGGTCTCTGAAGCCTTTTCTATTATATGTATTTCTCTATTTCATTATGTTAGAGTAAAAATATCTCCTCCTGCACAGAGTAACTGCTTATTGCTGCTATCTATACACACTTAAAAATGTACCACACAAAGATAAAGAAAAATACGGATTAGCCATAGAAACCATACAGTTGAGTTGGAAGGGACCTTAAAGACCTTCCAGTTCCAACACTGCTGCCAAAGGCTGAGACACCTTCCACTGGATCAGGTTGTTCAAAGCTTCATCCAGTCTGATCTTAATCATCTCCAGGGATGGAGTGTAGCAGTAATGTCAAGTACGTGGGAGTTTAATTGGGACTAAGATAAAGCATGAAGCTGGTACCAAACATATTACAATAAACATTATTAAAAACAATAGGTGTTCTGAGCTCCATACACACAGGGTGGCACATCTTGAATGTGTGATAAAGTCAGGGTGGGAAAAAACGCCTGGAAAAAAGTGAATTGGAGATATGGCTGAAAACAGTCAAGAGAGTGTGAAATAGACAAAACCAAAACCATCCTGATTGTCTGAGGGTTGGAAAACCGAAGAACTGTGTAAAGGTCTGTCTGGATAGGAGAAGACATTACTAAGTACTAAGAGAAACAGTAGTAGTACTTTCTCAATTTGACTCCTGTATGCTGTGTTGATTAAAAAGAATATGCTTAAAGAAGTTTGTGAGGTCTGCGTCTCCTTCATCTCCTCAATGGGGCACCCACGACTTCTTTGTACAATCTGTTCCAGTGCCTCATAGGAAAAAATATCTTCCTAATATCTAATTTAAATCTACCTCCTCTTAACTTAAAACCATTGCCCCTTTTCATGTCACTGAACTCCCTGATAGAGAGTCCTTCCCTAGCTTTCCTGTAGCTCCTCATTAAGTACTGGAAGGCTGCTACAAGGTCTCTTTGGAGCCTTCTAGTGCTAGCCTCTAGGCTAAACAAGCCAAACTGTCTCAACCTGTCCCCGTACGGGAGGTGCTCCAGCTCTCTGATCATCTTCATGCAACTCCTCTGAATTCATTATAACAGATCCATGTCCTTTCTGTGCAGAGGACTCCAGAACTGAATGCAGTACTACAGAAGTCTCACAGAATCACAGTAGAGTGGGAAAATCACCTTCCTTGACCTGCTTGTACCACTTCTTCTGACGCAACCCTGGATATGCTTGTCTTTCTCAGCTGCAAGTGCTCTTTGCTACCTCATGTTGAGCTCCTCATCCACCAAGTCCTCTTCTCAGAGCTACTCTCAATCCATTCTCCATTGAACCTTTATCTGTGGTTGGGATTGCCCTGACCCAGGTGCAGGACCTTTCACTTGGCCTTGTTGAACTTCATGAGATTTGCACAGTCCCACCTCTCAAGTTCGTTATTGTTCCTCTGGATGGCATCCTTTCCCTTCAGCATGTCAACCACACCATACAGCTTAGTTTCATTGGCAAACATGCTGAGAGCGCCCTCAATCCCACTGTCTGTGTCTGCAACAAAGACATTAAATAACATCAATCCCAATATTGCCCCCCGAGGAACATCACCTATCACTGGACTCTACTTGGACATTGAACCATTGACAACAACTCTTTGAGTAAGACCTTCCAGCCAATTCCTTATCCACCAAGTAGTCCATCCATCATATCCATGTCTCTCCAGTTTAGAAACAAGAATGTTGTGCAGGACAGTGTTGAATGATTTGCACAAATCCATGTACTCTTTTCTCATCCACCAGTGCTGTAGCCCAATCCTAAAAGGCCACCAAGCTTGTCAAGCACAATCTGCCCTTAGTGAAGCCATGTCAGCTGTCACCAGCCATGTCCTTATTTTCTATATGCCTTAGTAGAGTTTCTGGAAGGATCTGTTCCATGATCTTGCTAGGCACAGAGGTGAGACTGACTGTCCTGGTCATGTAGAGAAATTGAGGTCACAGTTAACCAAGAGAAATAATGCTTCAGGCAGTTCAAGAAAAGCAGGTCCAGCAAGCCTCAATCCTAAGGCCATGCAAAATCAGTGCAAAACATACAGTTTATTACTAGCAATGACAATACCATATTACAGGGTGACATGTGATGCACACCACAGGGCAGCAAGAGGAAGCCAGACATCGTTTCAGCCAGATGAACTTGAGCGTACAACTACACGAAACCAGGTTAATTTTCACATTTCAGTCTCCCCTGTGTGAGGTTGCTGAGGAAACTGATGGGGAAGCTGCAGCTGATTCAGGTTAGTGTAAGGATCAAAATTACAAGTACAAACTCTTTACAATTTTGCATGTGCTCAAAATCTTACTAGACTATGTAATGAAATCTTTTGTGAAAAAAACCCACAGAGACATTAATATATATAGTTCTAAAATATTTTTATTTCTCTTCTGAATGAAAAGCACTGCTTCAAAATGTGGTTCAGTGTACAGGGCTGTGATTTGTTTGAAGAAGCCTCAGATCTGTTCATTTTATATAACATAATGATACCATTATTTCAGAGCGACATGGACCATCTGGTGGCATTTCAACTATGGTGGACCTATCTTTTCTAAAACAAACTAAAAAGAGTCTTTTTTCCCCATTAATTATGAGAATGATGTGGGCTTTATGTCTTTTTTCTTTCTTTGTCTTTCTTTCTGTCTTTCTATCATTCTCTTTTTCTTTGCTGAGTGCACCAACAGATGTAATAAATAATAAAATAACCTGTGCATCTGTGGTTCTTTTTGAAACATTTGGGGCATCTCTTATTTCTGCTTAACATACATACTCATCCTGATCCCTGATGAGATTCTACTTAGCATAAAAACATCCGTCTTAAATAAGGTTTTTATGGAAATACCTCGTATGTTCTACCTAGCTGTTAGGTTTATCAGTTATGAACAAGCTCCCAGAGGATGTAAACATGTGATTTTAACTGATTTAATGCACTAAAAATGAATATTCCTTACTTATACATCCTCTCCATCTCTGGATAAACCTGCTGTTACTGTGATATGCATTGAGATTACCTCTTTCTCAACAGCAATCACAACCTGCAATGAAACATTTAAGTGCTTTTGTCACAGCCTCATTATGTGGGTTGGTTTTATTCTTTTTTTTTTTCACTTTTATGCTAGTTAAAGTTGCAAAATAATAGGAAGCTGCTTATTCTTAAGCCTGATAGGTGAATCAGCCAAATCTGAGGCTGAAACGACAGTCACATCAGTCACTGACACAAAGCAGATGCCAGGCCTCTTTATATGCAAGTCATTCAGTAAGATATCAAAACGTGGAAAATATAATACTCCTACCAACATTTCTTGTTGAATTAATGCCCAGATGAGTTCTTCTGAAATGCTGTAGTTGTATCTTAGCAAAAACAAGAAGCAGTAAAGCATCATACTTATTAGGACCCAATTTGCCACAGCAGCAGTCAAGTGTTTCAGCCTCTCCCAGTGGCAATAGGGAGGGAGGACTGGGGATAGGGAAACTTAGATTAAATTCATAGTGCAATGCACATTTAGAATTCAATATTGACAGCTCTAATTATACACACCTTTCCATCACAAGTTCATTAACTAAGAGGAAAATGCTAGAAACAGCAGTGTGAACTTCTTGGGGAAATAAATAAATAAGTGAAGAGCCAAGCACTCCAGAGTTTCTGACATTTCTCCTTTCTTTCTGGCAAAACCCCACATGCTATTCCCGCACTTTTTCTTCTTTTTCAGATTGGAAGAAAATAAAAAACTGACTAGATACTAATAGTTTGTTCAAAATATGACCTTAAACACAGTCAGAGTGTAGTGTATAATATACTCTTAGAGTGTTTAACTTCTTGCAAATTTTTAAAAACAAGAAATCTGAACTACTTTTCAGTCTTCCTCTAAAAGAGATGAAGAGAAACATGCACCCTGAGAAGGCTAATATTTTAAAATAGGCTGAACAATTGCATGATAACAATTAATTCTCTTCATCAGCAAAAGAGTGAACTCGGACGACTAAATGCTGGTTGAGGTGAATCCTGCACCTTCAGAAGATACCACTAAGAGCAATAGTTCATTAGTTAGCACAAGATCAAAGGAAGACCTGTCTATAGGACATTAGACACTCTGATGTCCTCTGTGCAATTACATGGATAAACTGTGTTCCAAATGCACCATTTTGCAGCATTGGAACAGGATGCTACAGTCAGTTAATTTCCACTAGCATAGAAGCTGATAGAAGCAATTCATAAACATATCCCATGTCAAGTAAGTGAGACAACTCACTCAGTCTATTAAAAATTCACAAGCTGGAGATGATGAGGGGTGGGGTTTTCTTTTATAAGATACTGTACTATCATATTTGCCTTAAATTCTTGGTAAGAGTATCTTGCGCGTTCTACCAAACCCGACAGTTTTTATAAGTGATTACACATAGATAATTCTAAACCTCATCAGTGTATGCACAGCTGCCCGCTTTTCCTCTCTGAGTCTAGATCTGTGTATATAGTTTGGTAAAATTTGTTGGATTTTGAGCCCCCACAAATTATGGATATCTCTTTTCTCTGAGCATCATGTCTACAGACAGATTAAAGCTGTATGTTGAGTTAAGCTATGACTTAACTTCTGCAAAATCCAATTTGGTTCTGGCATTGATTACAGGGTGACTCACATGAGATATAAGATGATAATAAATTACTTGTGATGAGGAAGTGTGCCAGGAAAATGGAGGAAAAGGTCACTGGTGCATTCTTCTCATGATCATGTGATACCATTGGTGGGGAACCCAAATGGGACTGATGCAGGCCTAGCCTAGGGAAAGTTAGGGAAAGATGACAGAAGTAAATAAAGAATTCCTTGTTTGATTCACCATTAAATAACCATTTATTCAAAATATCGTTAACCACAGAGATATTTTAAAACTGGTATGGGTCAACTCTCAATCATTCTAATTTTAAATAATTTGACCACATGAATAGTAGTGGGACATGAGCTTCTTTTATGCATTCATGGAAACCATGAAACATTTTCCTTGTTCTTTTTATAATATTACTTCTTTAGCGCATGAGTCAGTTTGGAAGATTTGTTTAGTAACACTAGTAACATGAATAATGTCTTAAAAGGAGAAATATTAATCAATCCTTATTCAGATGCAAATCAGTATTTTATCTACTGGTATGGCATCAAATGTGTATGACATTTTTCTTTACATACAAGCAGGAGACTGCAGAACTTTGCAAGCTAGCAGATATTTCTACCTTCAAAAATGTCCAAGACTGCTATATCTTAAGAAAAAAAATAAACAGGCATTATGAATATTTTAATATTCACATGATTCACCTTCTCATAGCTACTTGTAGGATTCAGCTACTACCATGCAGACTGCTGTAAATATTACTACTATCTTTGCTGTATCTCATAGTGAAAGATTCTTTTTGTCTTCATTCCAGACATTATTCATTGCAAAGCACATTTTCTCAATAGGTGCAATACGGTCTGATATACCAAAACATGTTCTTTGAAGATAGTCTGATATTTGGAGAAAGGATTTTTTTTTTAATTAAAAAGATTGAGCACCTGTCTAGCAGGGTTCCATATTTTGTTTATCGTCCGGTCTGTTACCTAACAGGCACAAAGTACTTGAGAAGGAGAATTCAAAGAATTTTCATCAAAAAAATTCATTAAAAAAAAATTTCATTAATTAATTTTGAAGTTGTCTTTTTTTTTTAGGATAATGGTGTTCATGAAGGAATGTCTTGCAGATAAGAAACTCCCACATGCTCTGGCCATTTGAAAATGCTGGGAACATGCTTCAGTCTTTCTAGGAACAAATAGCTGGCAGAATTTTGTTCACAGTCTTCTATATAAGTGCATGTACGGCTACTCTACAGCATGGCTTGTTTCCATAGAAAAAAAACCAACAGAACATTTAATCAGTAAATTTCCATAGCACTTAGGGACCAGTTAGTACTTTTTAGATGAAAGCACTAGACATAATTTTTTTCTTTGAAGCAAGTAAGTACAGAAGGTCTAAAAAGCCATCTGATTTCTTTAACTCATATGTAATAATAGAAGTCCCTAAATGTTATACAGACAGTCTAATTGCCTTCCTCATCCCTTGTCCATCTGGGGCTATGAGATATATGAGTACCTGCAAGTTCTGGTTTAAGTGACCGTGTTGGCTGCATGGTATGGAGCTGTCCTCTGACAGGATATGTCTGTCTCCAAAGTAAAGCTTATGATCATAGGTGATCCTAGTTCAGAATTTCATTTAAGGAAATATTTTAAATGTCTACTCTTGAGTGATTAAAAAAAAAAATACTATGTTTCTGTTTACTAGAACAGAAAATGCAAAACAGAACAAGTTTGTGCAACACATTCAAGTAAAATTTTTTCTAATATTTATAGTTTTGGAGGGGGTTATATGTCATTTGACTTTTAAAGAAGTTAGCTGAGCGTGGGCAAGTTCCAGATTCAAAGCTTTAACAGCTTTATATTTATTCCCAGGTCAGATTTTGTTTCAGCAAATCTTCATATGGTTTGTATGTGCTCTTATAATTACATCAGTAGTGCCTCTAAAAGGCATTTCCTCTTTTAAATATGCAAAATTTATCAGTGATTAGTAAACATCTGTTACCAGGTCTGTTGTAGAATATTGTCTCCTCATCAAGCTAGAAGGATTCTATTTAATCTGTTCCAATACCTTAAAAAATTGAAGGTGTAAGAACTTTAAAAAACTTTTAGTTTTCTTGTTTACAAGTCCTTTCATCATATCAAATAGTTCCTCAGTAGATCTAATCCTGAAATATTTAAACTGATGTATTATTATGTCTCAGTAACAGTGGAGTGGTGCTCTACACAAGAAGTAAGTTGAGGTGTGAGAGTGCTATTGATCCTGTATTAGCAATACCTAATGGAGTATGTTTTCCATGTCACAAGACACCCTTACCACCACGAAAGCACAACCCAGATTATCAGTGTTTTATGAAGGAGTAGAAGACCTCAAGAAGAATGTAAGATTGGACAGATCAATTTACACTGGTTGCTCTAGTGATACAGCCCAGCAGTAAATGCTGTTTAAATATGCCTGAAATAGGTTTATAGTTGTTTAACTGTGAACTTGTTCCCCACAATCACAGCATATGAAATTTTGAAGTGAACCATATGTTAATAAATGCTCACATACTTAGACTCTTAGCAGCATAACAGACATACCAGCTGTATCTGGTTTCATTTTGCTCCAGTGAGGAACATTCATGTCCCAATTTAGCTAAGTATTTAAGCTCAGTTTTATATCTTCTTTAAGTATTTTGTTGAATTTAGGTAATGAATTCCAGGCTGAAATTCCCATCTCCCATATGCACTCCCCCTGGAGGCCCTAATGAAGTTAGGAGATTATTGTTGGGCTGCAGATTTCACAGAAGGAGAGGACTCTAACACCCCCGCCTTGATCTTTCTGAAGGACCTGTTGTCGCAGACCATTAGAGCATGGGGATATCCCATTGCTGGATGCCAGATTCATCATGCTTGTCACATGTTTGATCCCTGAATATTAATCTGTTTGGATGAAGGTGATTGCTCCTGAAAATTCCTGTAAAATATGAATGTTTTGAATTCAATTTCTATGATCTACTAAACGTGTGAGAATTTATTTTCGTTCTTTCAAATACTGTAAGTTTAATTCTTTCAAGTCCATATGTAGTTGTCTTACACTTTAAGAGCATGGGTACATTAGTAAACAAATATAACCCTGTTACCTCTGCTTACCTTATCTTTCATTTTAAAGTCAAATTTCTTTCAGTCACTGCAACAGTACTTCTCATTTTCTTTGAGGTGAAATACATATAATCATTGTATTTCCATGGAATATATGTATCCTCACTAATATTTTTAATGCAATATGAGGTAGAAATAATTTCGCTCTTCCCCCTGCAGGTGTGGCAATGATGAACAAAGGTTGATTCACTTTGACTCCATCCATAATGATTTTCTAATTCATGCCAGACAGATAACTTGATCTCTGTACTGAGATGTATTGATTGAATTATGTCTTAACATTTTGCTGGCTAGAGGCCTTTAGAGATCTTCCAATTTTACTTTTCAAGGGAACTAGCTGACTCACTTGTAGCTGAAAATCCAGAAAATAATATCTAATGAGGAAAAATGGACTAGGACTCTGAATGAAAAAAGAGGACTATATACATCAGTGAAGTTGTAGCCCTGAGCACTTCAGAAGCCTGATTCCAACATTTGTGTTATTTGTTATCTAAGTAGCTTAAGATCTAAGCTGAGTGTGTTTATATTGCACGTTCCTCTATCTACACTCTTTGGGGTGTTGAAACCACCTATGTATTCCCAGAGAATATCTGCTAGTAAAGGCTTTACATTAAAGACAGCTGGAGTACAACAAAGTACGTGTATTAACTTCCTAGCTAACTAATGGACATGGAAATCATACGGCATTAGGAGAACCCAAATAAAGCATCAGTTCCAGCTGACAGATAACTATTTAAGCAGAACAGAGTGAGTTTAACATAAAACAAACTAAGAGATACTTATCTCAGACTATGTAATAAACTGGGATCTGACAAGACTGAAATTGTAGTCTTTGGTCCACATAAGGATATTTTACAGGTAAGGTTTTTTAAGTCTTCTAGAATTAAATTTTCAGATCATTTGTCTAATCAGTAAGGTGTTGTGTACTAGAGGAGAAAAGGGTATCAATATCTGTCTTGTCTTTCAGAAGAAAGTGGTTTTCTGCCTTAGCTACCTAATTTTAGGGTTTACATCTGAGAAGGTTGAGCAGAAATTAACAGTTGTCTTCAGCTTTAGGTTAAGAGACCACGTATCTTCAAAGAGCAGAACTTAAGACCTGGACCCAGAGCATTCCTGAGTGTGTAACTTATTGCCTATCTGTTTATCATTAAAACTTTCGCATGCTCCATACTCAGACTCCAAATATAGTACTTGAAATTTGAACATTAAAATATCTGTTTCTTTTGGCATAAATCTGAGGAAGCATGTTCACAAAAATTGTTATTAATAGCAATTACTACATTCAAATCTTCTGATTGAGGCCACTGTCTTAACCATTTCATAGATTTTTTTTCCTACTCCGTATGCTTCTGTATCAGAAATAGTGGTAGTAAATGAATCTAAGATAGCTACAATTTCAAAAGTATATTCTGTTCTGATATCTTTGCTGTAAGTGTTCTTCAAGCAAAATAATAGCTTGTTTACCTTCTTATGCTTGTGAAAGCACAAAGCACAAGAACAGTAACAAGAGCTCTGTGGTCTGCTTGGATTATAGAAGTGAAGATTATTTCTCTGGTTTGTAAAAAAGCAGTCTCGTGCACATTTTTCACTGAGGTCTTATGCCTGCTGCTTAAATTTCATTTTGAAAATGCCGACTTAAAGCAACAGTTACAACCAAGAATTACATCCTTATTCAATGTTAATAATTTGAAGTTTAGCAGTTTCATTCACCTCTACTGAAATTCCAACTACGTAGATCTATGCAGCTGAAAGAAATAAAGAGTATTTCCTTTGTGTTCAGGTGTAAAGATAACAACTTATAACACATACACCTATGCTCATGAAAACACAGGGTTATCTGACTTAGTTTCAGCCTGATTTAGTTTCACCTTAATTCCTAAAATGTCATATTCTTCTCTTATTAGCACGTCATGAGCCCTTTCCCTCTAGTATGTGTATGACCTATCTTGAGGTCATGACAGGTCATACATTTCCCTTGTAAGATATGGCTATCAAAACTCTAGTTATCCAACAAAGGTATGGTATAATCATGGAGAAATTTAAGTGTATCTCTGTCATAATCCATTGATGAAGGTCACCAGTACCATGATTTGCCTTGTATCAAGATCAGAGTCTCCGAGTGCTCCATCAGCAGCTGTGTAGTTTGGCTTGGCAGTGCATCTAATAGGAATAATTAACTATGCTGTGAGAAATTTCCTTTGCATGCTTTTACTTTGGATGTTCAGTTTGAGCAGTATCAATATTTTTTCTCTTGATATTTAACAAAAAGCATACTTTGTCTGAAATAAGCAATATAAAATTCTTCAGCTTCTCACTAAAGGTCATTTTGACCAATTACATTACAAGAAAGTGGAAAAAAGAATGAAATAACACCTATTCTAAATCCTAATTGTGGTTCATCGTAAAATAGGTTGCATATCTGAATGTCACTTTGCTTACTATCTTTAATTATGAGAATGCTGTTATATGTTGAATTGGGCTGTTTCTCTATAACATATCCAGGTGCAAATGGAGATAAAGGTAGCTAATTAGGTGTAAGTGTATTTTCATGGAGGCAATTAAACATCAGTAAGGAGATTTTTTTTTTCTTCTTTCCTTCTTTTAATAATCACAGATTTTGTGTCGCATTCTTCCTGAGCTTTATCCTACTAAAATGCAGTTCAGGTTGAATTCCTGCAAAAAAATGAAAAATTAGCAGAAAACAGCCCTCCAACAAATTTTGCCATTTGTTGACAATAAGTTCTTTACAAAGTTCATGCAATCTTTCTATATTGGTTAGAATTCGGATGAGAAGGCTAGAAGAAATAAAGCAGATTGAATAATAAATTTTATACACAGTTAGTTGGGTGTTTTAAAGTAGGAAATACCTTTCAATTGAATAGGTTATACTGAATCGGATCTAAAAATAATGTCTTGTAAACTCTTTATACTCTTAAGAATTGATGACAGTTTTCCAAAGGGTTTAAAATCTATTATTGTGGAATTTAAATATGTCAATGAAAGTGCATGCTGCCTTCTAAATCCTGTCTACTTTATTCTTTGGAAGTTTTCTTATTCTCTGTTTGGTCATTATATTTCTCTAAGTATATAAGATATGAAGCTAAGTAACAGGAATAACACTTCTGTTGGTGCATTGGTGTTGAACAGTTGTCATAGTCCGTACCAGAGATGTTTGCATTTCAAAGCTGAGTGGAATGTACAAGATAACAAATACAGTCACTTTAATTTATGCACTTGCGAATATGTGTGTAGAAAGAGAAAACTGGTGAGGAGTTGTTGTAGTTCCTAGAGTTTGCTTGTTCATTTGGTTTTTTTAAGAAGAGTACATGTTTGAAAACTGAGGAAAGTCAGAAGTGCAGAATGGTATGAAAAGTGGGGGTGGGAAGGGAGTCGAGATCTTTAGGTAGAACACTGATGGGTAGCACACTGATTGTAAAGATAAAAAATCTAACCAGCCCAGGCACTTATTTGAAAATTAAAACTGTTTCAGGGCTTTTTAGTTATACAGAAGCTTGTGCTTCTTATAGATATGTTCATAGCTTAAAAAAGGGAAAAGTGTATCTTCAGCATGCCTTAGGAGAACAACTTTCAGAGGTAAAGCGTTCTAGGTAATAAATGTCAGTCATTTTTAGACTGCAAATAGGCTTGCTCATATTTTACTGTTCTTCCCTTCTGCTTACTGAGTTCTGAGTTCTAAATCACTGGGAACAGTATGTTGTGTTTGAGTTGGGAATATGTGCATATGCTCCATGGTGAGCATAGCCCCTTTATCTGATTATTCTATACCATACAGGATCTGGGGTTCAATCTGTAGTCTTTTACAGTATAGTGCAGTCATATGGCAATGTGGCTAAATTAGTGTAATTTTATTGTACTGGATTCCAACAGAAACATTCAGAAATTGTGACTCCAACTTGAGGATATCACAACTTTTGGGATGGCTTTTTGGCTGATTGGAATTGGTAATTCATCTCCTTAAGCTCTCCCTCAGCAGTGAAGGCTGCAAATGTGCTTAATGAGAAATTAAAATTTAGCATCTGCTATAATCACTTGATTCCAGGAGGTGAAGTTATAAGAAAAAAAAAATCCTCAAATATACACCTATGCACTTCCCCCCGCCCCCAGATCCCTAAACAATCTGTGAAAAAAACAAAGTTGCATCACAGGATATTCTTATTGCTGTGAATGCCAGTTATGGAACTTCATGTTTTAATCTGTTCTTCTCTACAGCACTCCTCAAAGTATTACGCTATAAAAGCATCTTTACAGACACATGGGAACTTAAGGATTGCATGTTTCTTATATCTCTATACGTAAAATGAAGAACGGAAAATAAAACTTGTTTTCGACAAAAACTGGTCTTGATGATTTCTATAATTGTTAGGTCTTTTCAACTAATAGTAATACATTGTTGAAACATAAAAGACTATTGTAAAATGAATAACTTTCCTGTACATGAAAAGAAGAAACTTTTTTGCCTCAGCCCATCAATCCAGCCTATTCAGATCCCTTTGTAGAGGCTCCCTGCCCTCAAGCAGATCAACACTGTCTCCCAGATTAGTCCTCTGCAAACTTACTAAGGGTACATTTAATCTTTTCATCCAGATCGTTGATAAAGTTATTGAACAAGACTGGACCCTACACTGACCCCAGGATAACACCACTTGTGACTGGCCTCCAGCTGGATTTAACTCCATTTACCACCACTCTTTGGGCCCAAAGTTCTAGCCATTTTTTTACCCAGCAGAGGTTATGCATGTTCTGGCCAATGGTAGGTGGGTTCTCGAGAAGAATACTGAGAAAATGGTGTCAAAAGCTTTACTAAGTCCAAGTACGCTACACCCACAGTGTTTCCCTCATCTATTAAGTGGGTCACCTTGTCACAGAAGGAGATCTTGTTAATTTGGCAGGACCTGCCTTTCGTAAACCCACGCTGACTGGGCCTGATCACCTGTGATTTTTTGTGTGTGCTGTGTGATAGCAGTCAAGATGACCTGTCTCATGACCTTCCCCAGCACCGAGGTCAGACTGACAGGCCTATAGTTTCCTGGATCTTCCCTCTGACCCTTCTTCTAAATGGTGGTAACATTTGCCAGCCTCCAGTCAAGTGGAACTTCCCCAGGCAGCCAGGAATGCTTGTAGATGATGGGAAGGGCTTTGGTGACCACCTTCGCTAGCTCCCTTAATACACTTGTGTAGATCCCATCCAGCCCCATAGACTTATGAATGTCTAATTGTTTGAGCAGCTCTCTAACCATTTCCTCTTGTATCGTGGGAGCTTTGTTCTGTGCTCCCTCCTTGTCTTCTGGCTCAGGAAGCCGAGTAGACAGAGAACACCTTGCCTTAATAAAGTCTGAGGCAAAGAAGTCATTAAGTACCTCAGCCTTATCCTTTGTCATTGTTGTTCCCCCTGCATCCAGTAAAGGATGGAGATTTTCCATGGCCTTCCTTTTGTTGTTGACCTATTTGTAGAAACATGTTTTATTATCTACCACAGAACTGGCCAATTCAAATTTTAGTTGGACTTTAGACCTTCTGATTTTCTCTCTGCATGATCACTTCATACTTGTAATCTTCCTGAGATGCCTGTCCCTTCTTCCAAATCTCACATACTTTTCTCTTTTTTTCCAAGATCCACCCAAACCTCTCTGCTCAGCCAGAAATATAATTGATTTGGACTTCAGCATATGCAGAGATAATGCACAGTTTCTGCATTTTGTGTTGTTTTTACATCTGAAAGTCCTGGCTTACAGGTGACCTGAGCCACCAGCCTGTACCCCTGAGTGCTGTAGGTGGGGGCAGCTTGACAAACATGCAGGGAGAAAAGTATATGTGAGGTGGGAGCTTGGACTCTAAAGTATTCTTATTCTCACTTGTCTTTAAATATGCTTGGGACCTGAGATATCAAGAAACTGAAATAATTATCTCTGAAGAAATCAGACGAATGTTGAACTACCTCTGCATCTGCTTAAAATACACTAAAGTTTCAATAGCTTCAGAAAATTCAACTGCAATGTTCTCCTCCTGTGGGTAACTACGTCTATTGTTGAATACATTTGTTGAATAGTTTCAATGAGCCTGAATATCAGGTTTGTAAGCCTGATCTATCAAATCTGTCTGTCTGACCTGGTTCTATGTAATTGGGGGTGTGATAGGTGGATGTTTTGGGAAATTAAATCTTTCCTGCTTGCAGGCAGATCCCTGTCAGAACTTTTCCAACATGCTTCAGAGCTTTGCTTAGCTCTTGTTCCTCTTGCATCTGTGCCTCTTAGACTGCTTAGGAAATAAAAATGGTAAGGAAGGCTCTTTGGAAGAGGAAGCTAAAGCATCCATCCCTGGGCAAGTAATGATATACGATGTAAAGATTGCAGCAGTGTACTCTCTGCCATTGCTCCTTTGCCCTAAGCAAAATGAGACCATGTTGTGAATGTAGGAAAAAGCTGCTTCAAATTATGTGCTAAATTATGCTCTAAATTACACACATTTATTAGATGTTGCTGGAGGCCTGTTTTTCTTCTTATTCCAAGATATGGTCTGAACACAGGTCAGTCAGACCTAAAGTCTGTTCCTATAAACTGAGCTCATCTCAGTAAAATTCCCTGAGTATCAAGTCAGCTAAATAGTTGGAGTTTGTTTGTTTTTTTTTTTATAATGCCAATACACTTCTGTTTGTTTTGTTGCGTTGTTTGGGTTTTTTTTTTTTTTGCGTGTGGTTTTGTTTTTAATGAAGATGGCTAGTAACATTTACTTCTTTTGTTACTGGAGATCATGGGTGTTTTCCTTCCTTGATCCATTCAATTTTATTTTGAGCAACAGAGAAGCACTATGAAGTCTGAACTCAGTATAAATCAACATGATTAATTTTCTGATACAGTTAACAGAAGTAGTTACATTGCATGTAATCTCTATGTGTATGTGTCAGCTGTGATATTCAGTGTGGTTGTGTAAAACATTTCTGGGCTTAAATTTCATCATTACTTCCTGTAATAAAATATTTTGAAATTACAGATAGGATCAAGTCTCAATGTTTAGAATACACGTTGTGCAATTATAATAACTTACTTAAGAGTCTTTTCCTTAGCAACCAGTGGGATTTCTCCAGGCTAGGCTGTCCGTTATCAACTTGAATCATCACTGCAGTGGGTTGTTGCAGCCATTCAGTAAGTAGCTCTGGAGTCTTTAATGAAGCTGACGTTATCTTCTTGCTTGTTACCTGCAAAAAAGGATTATTTGTTGGTAGACAGAACATTAAAAGGCACAGAAATATCTTACATGTCAATATCATAATGGAAAAAGAGTTTCTTCTTACACTACAGTTCTGAAAGCCAAGGTACTATTCTTAACTATCTACAAAGATCACTAAGTATGATTTGAACAATTTCTTTTTTTCTGAGCTTTCAAATTAATATGTTTTCTCTGAAAGGCAAATATAATCTCCTTTGAAATTTAAAGTCCTGGATGATATCATTAGGCCAAATAACAGTAATGATTTCTTCAGGGAGAGTTTAATCAGTTTGTTGTGACATGGTACCAGGAACTCAATTGTGATTGATCACTACTGCTCAAGAACTGGCCAGAAGGGAGTCTGAGCAAATCATTTCAACAGTGCTTCAGAGTTGCTGAACCTCAGACAATGAGGCCTCTTGAAGCTGACAGAAATATTAGCAAGCTGCAGGAATGGAAGGTTTTCCAGTGACTCTCTAAATACTGCCTTTGGCATTGCCAGGGGAACTTGTGTTATCCCATTACTCAGTGCATTGGTTCTCAAGATTGGATGAAAGGTGAAACAGATCACTCTCCATGACTTATCGCTAGTAGCAAAGTGTCAGTGAATTTTCGGGATTTTTTTTAAAAAAATCTTTGCATGAAAACTAAATTTTCTGTTGTTCTGCTGATTGATACTGAGTTTTCTTTTTCCTTTTCAGAGACTCAGATAATCAGAGTCCCTTATGCTCTTTGATGTGTGACTAACAGGTGTCCTGGCCATAAAATTTCATTGATGATGATTATAGATCAATAGATCATGGTTGATCTACAGAGCACTCTTTAAAACAACATTGAATCCAAGTCATCAAGAAAATCCATATTCCACCAAATCCTGATGTATATTATTTTCGTGGATATTTGGCTTGTTAGTACATACTAGTATCTGTGCTATCATGCCTTAACCAGTATTACTAAAATTGTTTGTTGCAGGCCTCTTCTTTTGAGATTACCTAAAATTATTATACGATAAAACATTCTAATATGGAGAGAACAGTAACATCAACATTTGCCCCTCGCATCTCAGAATGTCTTTGTGTCCCAATGGGTCATCAACACATACTACAGTCATGTCATCTTTTTTCTGGCAGTGACCTCATCTACCTTTGTCAGGTAATTTAATTGAATAGTACTCCTTTAACAACTGATTGAAAACTTGTTTTCATGATCTCAAATATTTATTCTAAGCCTTAATTTTCATTTTCTGCTTATTTTTTTTTATTTTTTTATTTTTAAATGTGGACACTAGAGTCACATATAATAATCTAGTAATAACTTTTGTAGTGCTGTAGTAGTTTTCTATATCTGTTCAGTATTCCTTTTGCTTCTGCATCAAAGAATCACAACTGCTTATCCAGGTGTCGTATTAGAGACCATCACCATGAGCTGTCTAGGTATCCTGATTACCCATTTCCAAAGAAATTTATTTCCAAAATATCCTGTTTTAGGCTCTGCATTCTTGGTCTTCAAATGGTAACATGGAAAGACAGGAATATATGAAGGGTGAGAAAAAAATCACTGGAAAGAATAAATATTGAAAAGCCTTAAGGGCCAGTTGAAGAAAAAAAATACAAAAATGGAGAGAAGTGCTTTCGTAAGTAAGAGAGAGAAAATTACTTAGGTGGTCACCTTTCCAAATGAAGGAGTTGAGAAGCTATATGCTTGCATTTCTTCCCAAAATAATTTAGTACAAGTGTTTGGAAGGCTAAAAAAACTTTAAGAGCAGGATGCCTATAATCTTCTATTCCCTTTTCTGTGGAAATCTCTACCGAGATTTCGTCTTCTCTGTTAATTTTATGTAATATAATTTTAAGTTTATATATTTATGTATGTAATTTGTAAGTAGAATACAAGCTTGCACATCTTGACAAGCGTTGCGACTAGTCTCAAATGAAATGCTCCCAATATATTCCAGTCAAGCCTAGCTAGAAAAAAAGCAACTTTCTAGCTCACCACTGGAAGCATTTATACAAGAAAACAACAGAGGACAAGAGGAAACTATAAGCAGGGAGAACTACTGGCAGCAGATGTAGAACTGAAAACATATTCTGGCAACCAATCAGCACTTTTGTTGATGTAAATTTAACTTTGAGATGACCATTCATAATCATCTAAAGGAAAACAATGGTCACGAGTGAGAGCATGCCAGGGACATACTCAAAAAGTTATTACTAGAGTAACAATATGGCACACTGCTTTGTGAAGCTATGGTAACAAATGCCTCAGACAGTCCTACAGAGATACAGAGAAAAAGAGGGTGAAACAAGAAACAAAAAGATATTAGACAAGCTTTTCAGAGTAGTTAAATTGAGATGAGGGAAAAATATAGGAAAATTTGATTGAACTAGAAGGACTGAAAAATATCAATATCACAGACATCTACTTTTCATTAGATGAGTCCAGTTCTTTTATTTCTCTTGTTAAAATTGTATGCCACTCTATTCACATATTGCTTTAGTAGCTTTCTAACAATTTATTTCCATGATATTCAAAATTACATTTTTGGAAGCTATTGATTGGATGACTCTTTACTCTTCCTGATTGCATAAAGTAATACTTTTTGTGGGGGTATGCTTAAAGCAGAAATGTAGCATTTACTCTTTTGTACTTTGACAGGAAAACCTCTCTTTCGAGAATATTCATTTGTAAATACCCTACTGACACTCAAAAGTAAACTTAACATTTGGCATAATCTTTTCCAGATCTTCCATGTGAAGTATTGATTGTGAAGACAGAGAAAGAGGACAGAGAAAGGAACATGGGCGAGTTTATGAGACAACATACATGTTTGGTAGCTAATTAAAATGCTGGCAACAGGAGTCTGTGTTGAAGTCTATGTCTGAATTCAAATGAGTAAATAGGAAAAAGTTTTCCATTAGGAACACTGAAGCTGATTTAATGTGACTTCACATAGCGAAGGAAGCACCTTATATGCTCAGTTTATTAAAAAAATAATCAATTTTCTGTGCCGTTAGATGTGATACAACACTGTAAAGCCCTATTTTGCTTCTTTTGTTTCAATGGAGGGGAGGTGCAGGAGTAAGAGTGGCTCCCCCTCACCTGACCGAGTTCCTGGTCCTGAGCTGGCTGCTACATTGGGAGGTGATGCAGCGGTGGACACTGCCCTCCCCACTACTCACACCCACCTGACTGCCTTGGCCAGACCCTCCTGAAGGAACTTCTGCACACACATAGAAAGACCACCTGGACACATGCTGATGGGGCATGGACTACCCTTATAAAAGAACTTGCAAAGAGCCAAGCAGCATGTGCTAACCAAGCACTTCAATGGGATCTGCTTGGACCTTGCGGACTGGAAGAAGCAGGGACCATGTGTTCCGGAAGAACTGCTGCTGTCCATCGATGTGGTGATCCTTTCTTTTTCCCTTCACTCTTCTCCTTCTCTCTCTCATTTATCTCTCTGTTTCCCTGGCATCAGTGTTTGTTGGATCAGCTCTGAGTGACGTTGGCTGTGTTCAGGGATCGGATTCTGATCTGAACAGGTTGGTATCTGTTTCTTGTAACTTTGGGAAGTTGCACCCCTATATCTCAGCTCTACACCCGAGTCTTTTGATCTGTTTATTTTGGTTGAAAGCCAGAATAAATTTTGCTTTTGATTTTCACTCTGAGAGTCACCTTGTCAGCCTCCAGATCATCACAAAATAAAACAAACCCCTGTCTTTTGACTCTGCAGGTTGAAAGAGGCCCAGGTGTGAGTGTGTGGCTCATGGATCGGGGCGTGACAGACACATGGTTTCAATACACTCTAGAACTCCTTCAGATTAAAGGGAATAAGTACCTACATTGCTGTCACCACTATTAATAGATTAACCGAGACTTAAAACTTTTCAATAATTTGATTCTTAAAATATGCATTTCCTATAGGAAACGAAATAGATGAGCCAGTGGCTGGCGTGGAAGAGACATATGATAGAATATGTCATAAACAAAGTCTTACAAGGAACCAGAGAAAATGAGTTAGAAAAAATAAGTAATTTTCTTTACTCCTGCTGGAAGTGATTTGAACCATGTTTACCAAAAGGGCAAATGGTCCCAAGGAACTGATTTTTTAAAAAGTGCTATTGCTAATGAAATAGGCAGATTAGAAAGTGATGACCTTCAGAGAGAGAGTAGGGAAAAGTTATCATGTTTCTGAGGGAATTCATATGTGTGTTTCACAGCTAACAAAAATATTGACAATAGCAAGTAGAACTCTGAAGCTGAGGCTGGCAAACAGAAATCAAAAAAGATTAGCACTTGCCAGAGAAGAGAAAAGAAAACTGAGGCCATCATCTGAAAATGGACTGGCAGAGAAAGACAAATCCATTCTGTCAATGAGCAAGTCTTTATGCCTGTAGGAACAGGTACAAGTTCGAAAAGATGAAAGGCATAGATAGATGCATCTGATTAGAAGGATATGAGGCCTACAGTAAGGTATGGAGATCAGAGCAGAATAAGAAAGTTTGTGGTTTTAAAGTAGCTAGCTAGGAAGTTGTTTGGAGTCTTGGAGCAGAATAAGACCATAACTTTTTAGAACAGAAAAGGTTAACTGAAAAGGGAAAGGAGCCCACATCTGGTGAGAAATAACCAGTGAAATCATGACGGAAGACTAAAGACTGGCAAACTGAAGACGAGAGACCTGAAAATCATATGTAAGAAAAAGAAATGAAAGGTAGGGGAAAGCCAGAAAAACAGAAAAAACCTGATTTTTTTTACCCAGTGCTAGGTCACAAAATAGTTGGAATGCTCAAAACCAAGAAGAAATCCCAGGTGAAGAAATCCCAGGTAAAGTAACTGCAAGATACAGGCTCCTAAACATTTCGGATATAAAGATGTGCCAGTCTATGGGTTGGTGATTCCTCGGGATATGGTCATTACTGAAAAAGGAGGAAAATGGGAAATAACACAGTGAAATAGTATATCTTCACCAATCTCTTTTATAATCTACTACAGAACTTGGAAAATTCCAGTCATGTGGTTTCAAGAAGACATCATGTTTCATATGCTTTTGAGCTCATCCAAATCTGTTATGCAATATCAGTTGCTGTAAGAAAGTAACTCTTTATTACCCAAGGTTAAGTTTCTGAAGTCATCTAAGTTTTATTATTAACATAAAAGCCAAAGTGTATTATTTATGTCTCACATGAGCACTGGAAAAATGGTCTTACATATGCGTATTTTGACTTGGAATACCTCAAAAATTAGGTGGACTGAGGACAAAAAAGTACCAAGATTTATCATTCTTATAGTGATACTCAGCTTTTGTGTATGTTTTTTTTGCACCAAGCATTACAGCACTTTCCCACTGCATAATGAAATATACCTTTGCAGTAGGGATGAAGTGATTTGTAAGAAGCTTAACTATTAAATTCTGCCTTTTCAGATTCGAGTAGGTACTTTGAATTTTGAAGTGACTTAAATAAATATTTCTTAAAGAAATCTGTTTAATGACATCATCTGCTGGCTGTCTCCTTCTGTGTAATCATTCAGACACTTTCATCTATGTCAGCAGAGATGCAATATATGTAACTTATGCACCTAACCAGCTATCACGATCCATTGGAGACCTCTGTCCTCCTAGAGCAGATGTCCAAGGCTATACATTCAAAATAGCACGAGAGACCTTTACCTGGAAAAAAATGAACTGAGACTTATTTCAATAGTCAATTATGTCTGGAGAGCTGAAGATCTGGCCAAATCTAAATGATGTTGTTGGGGTAGGCCAAGTAGATCAGCAATATGTTTCAGCAGTAATCACTAGATATCTGCTATCTATAATAGAATTTTAAACACTGTAGCAGACAAATAGGCATCTACATTGAGATACCTAAAGTATCTAAAATCTGCAGATGAATCTGGAGAGTGCCCAACAATGGCATCTAATGATGCTTGAGATATCTCAGGTGTCCTTCAGCTGCCATTCCAGAAAGTGAGCTATGAGTATCTCTCATAGGTCTTACTTTCCATTTAAGCTAATTTTAGGATGAATCTACACTAAAGTCTTTGTTTGGATCAGTAATGCCTTTTTGGAATGTGACTCCTGGTTGTGTCCACCTGCTTGTATGTGGATTTGTATTATGAAGCTGTCCTAGATTGAATCAACCCATTTCCTTTTGGATTAAATTTATTCAGAATATGCCTTCAGTAAGAGTATTTAATGCTTTCTAGCCACAAACATGAGTTTTGTCACCAGGACAGATAATGTGTGCTTACCACCCACTGTTTCACTCTACAAATCTGCCTCTATAAGCTGAGATTGTATCCTGGGCTACATAAAAAGAAGTGTAGCCAGCAGGTTGCAGGAGGTGATTCTCCCCATTTACTCCACCCTCATGGGGCCTAACCTGGAGTAATGTATCCGGCTCTGTGTCCTAGGCACAAGACAGATATGAATTTGTTAGAATGGATCCAGAGAAGGGCCATCAAAATGATCAGAGGGTTGTAACAGCAAGCCTTTCTTGTGAAGAAAGGACTGAAAGAGTTGGGGTTGTTTATCCAGGAGAAGAGAAGGCTCTGAGGACATCCTATTTGGCCTTACAAAATATAAAGGAAACTTATAAGAAAGACAGTGAGAGAATTTTTACCAAGTCCTTTATGGACAGTACAAAGAGCAATGTTTTTAAACTTAAAGGGAGCAGATTTAGATTGGACTAAAGTAAGACATCTTTTAATATTAGAGTGGTGAGACACTAGCACATGTTGCCTTGGGAAGCCGTTCATGTTCCATCACAAGGTCGGGTTAGATAGGATTTTGAATACCCTGGTCTAGTTGAAGATGTTCCTACACATAGCAAGAGAGTTGCACTAGATGATCTTTAAAGGTCCCTTCCACCGCAAAGCATTCTATGAATTTACGATACTTGCTAATATATCTTGGGTAGTCTAAATTTGTTCAAATACCACTAGATGTCTGTAGTTCATCAACTTACTGCCCAGATTCTGTTCTTTTTGTTCATCAGGGGTATAATTTAGTTGACTAAACGTAACTATATAGTGATGTTTGAGCTGCCTAAAACATTGGCATAGAGATGGGAGACATTACAGAAAACCATCAAACATGTCTGCTCCTTTCCGGGGGAGCAACTAGAGGCTGTATGAGTTATGGTAAGAAACCTAAAGTGACAGTAGATGCCTCTTTTTAGGTGAGAGAACTTAGGCTGCCCCTGATATCTTCATTACTTACACCACCTTTGGAGTCTATATATGTTACTCAAACAGCTATGAGTATGGTAGTACATCTGTATAGAACTTTGTGAAAATTTCCACTGAATGCAACTGATATCTGGATAACAGTTAGTGAACGGGATCAGGTGTTAATGGTTCAGGTCTCTGGTTTTTTTTTTTTCTTTCCTTTGTTTCTCTCGTAGTCATTCATCAGTGACTTAATTATTAATTTCTTCTCCTTAGTTCATTGCATTGTGTGTTAATGGAGACATCCACATAATAATATATATTTCTATATATTTGCTTCTACTGCTTCTTGTTATTCCTCATCATCTCTAACTAACTCATGCATTTCCACAGCAACAAAGATTGCAAAATAAATATATAATTTTCAGAGTAAGATGACCTTCAACAAAGACTCATGCTTATAATTGTCTTAACAAAAAATTCTTGTGTTACTATAATTAAAAATTAAAGTGCAGTTTTCCCTCACTTATCAAGCACACATTGTCTTTGCTGGAGGTAATGTCTACTGCCTTCTACTTCCTATCAATATCTTGATATACTGAGCAGTGGGAACCCACTACTACAGAAAAGCAAAAGGAGTTTTCATATTGTAGCTTTTCTTTCCTGCATGTTTCCTACTTCTGAAGAAACAATATGCTGCTATCCATGCTGAGAAATATATTAGCAATTAAAATCCAAACATATTCTAGCACCCATATAATACACAGAGTTTACCCTACCTGAGAGTTTTTGCACTTCTTATACTCACTGTATCTTCAGGCATTTAGTTTCTGATTCAGAAAAATAATTATTCAAACTTAGAGGAAAGCACTAAGGATATTGACTTTACTGAAACTAATGTATAGTAGGGGAAAGTGCATGCTGGTCAAGACTCTTCGTTAACAGATTGTTATATGTATTGTCACAGACTTATAGGATCTTATACAGTTTACTTAGATGCAAATATTTGTGTCTGTAAGTGATAAAACCACTTGAATCTAAAGCTGCTTGTGAAGCAAATATGAAGAATTTAATGTCTTAACAGCACCTTTTCAGTTTAAGAAGCAGAGTTAGGTTCACTACTGCTGAGAACAACATGGTAGTGTTCTCTTCTTTTATTACTCACACAAATCTTTTGCCCAAAAATATAGTGGTGGCAGGTGGGTGTAGAAACATTTTATATTAACGAAGGCCTTGATGCTCTTGAAGGACCATGAACGGTGTAGTAAGAGGAAACAATGGATAGCAACAGTAAGCTATGGATGTATGCCCAGAAGCTGAGAGGGAGGTGTAAGCTAGAAAAGTAGAAATCATGATAACTTAGGGGAAAAGCATGTAAAATATGCAAAGCTAATTAACCAAGTAAGCATTTGATCCAGGTGTGTGGACAGTAGCAACTAACAAATAGTAGTATAAACTTATACACGTGAACAGTTGTTTGTAACAAATCAAGTGATGCCAAGTTTTAGATGCAACATAACATTGTGTATATAAGGAGCTCGAGAAGAGCAATAAAGGTCTTCAATCCAAGATATCGGAGTCCATGTCATTAATCTCCTCAGATGGGCACCCAAATTGCAGAGTCTCTTCGACTTGAATTTTTTCTAATTCACATCTCCTGAGGCAACTTTTTCATTAAAAGGTTATGGAAAAGACTGGGATTCTTTCTTAAATCTGCCAGAAAAATGAGATTCATAGTGCCAACACCTAGATCTTTCTGAGAAATGTAGTTGAGTTATGGCTAGGCACTCACCAGATATGATGAAATTAGAAATGCAGCTGAGTCTTCTATCACGGACTCTGTGCATCTGCTAAAAAAGTGTGAGTGATTATTGTTTTCAACCCTAAAGGAGCATTGTGAGGACTGCTATGTTACAATGGGTGTTACAATTCATGGATACTAACATAGGTAAAGGGCTGTAAATGTCTAGGGAATATAAGTATTTGAATGCAAATACAAATGCAAACTTAAATGCTAATGTAAAGTTACTGTAAATGTATCAAATGAGAAGATAGTGTCTTACCTCCAGTTTATGTTTGTACTGTTTAGGACTGCAGAAGATATAAAACAATCGAAGTATGATGTTGCAGCACTTTTATGACACTGATTTACAGAAGCAGAATAACAGATTAAATGAAAATGACGTTCAGTATTTGGAGAAAAAAATGTCGGGTTGTTTGGTTGTTTTTTTTTTTTTTAATATCACTATTGCTGACTGAATATTTACTTTGGAACATAAAAGGATGACTCACCACAGAATATTTTAGGTTTTTCTGCTGTTATAGCTTATTGATACCATTAGGCAAAGGCAGAGACTTTGATCTCAAACTTTGAAAAACTATACTTAGTGTCTGTGGGAAGATAAGCGTTTCAGAAGTTAAAGTGCTGTAGGTTTGCTTTTTGGGCTGTATGTCTAAGCTGAGGGAAAAGTCACTCAAAGAAGAAATAGAATAGGTAGTTTTGCAAACTATATTGATGTATAATCAGTGGAGAAATATAGTACTGGTCACTCTGAACCTTGGTTCTGTCCTAACCAGGACTGTCCTTAGGCAGTTTTCCCTTCTGCAAAACAAAACAAATGGCTCCTACATTGTTGTTCAAAGTGCTTTTCAGTGAATTGAAAAATAAAATAATTCTGTAAAAACTAGGCATTGTGAAGTACCTACACTTGGGTCTGTTTATAGTTTACCCATTCTCCCTTATCCATATGATGGTCAAGGATTTAGAAAACTTTTCAACGAGGAGCTATGTAGTCAGAATTGCACTTTGCTTATTAACATGCATTCTTCTGCCAAGTTTCTTCTCTCATTTGCATTATATAAACTCTTTCTCACAGCTTATTTCCCCTCATTCCAACAAACAATGACCTTTGTTACAATGAAATACTTAAACAGCAGAAAAGTTATTTTATGACAGAAAGGACCAATTTTTTAACAAGTCTATGACCAGTGTTTTTTGTCCTCTAATTCCTCATAAATAAGTTATGGTGTTTTTTTGTTTTTTTTTCTCTCAGAAATATTTTCTGTTCATTCAAAATATGACCAAATTATGTCTTTGACAGTGTATTTCAGTCTTTTCAGGATTTATAGTAACACACGAAACACTGGATTTTACATAGATGGGTTTAGCAATCTTTCCTTACTAATTAGGACTTCGAGAATAAAGTGCATTTGTTTGTGTCTGTCTCAAACTATTTGTTTGGGGCATAACAGTTCATGATTAATTTACAAGAGTAATACTGCTCCTTTGGTAAGCAGATAAATAGAAGTAGAGTGTAAAAAACAATCCTTTCTCATTTGTTTTCATTGACATGGCAAGGAATCAGAAATTCTGGCCTAAGTATTTTCAAAAATATTTTGTTTTAATTTTATGATTGTTTTCTTTGCTATTTTGCATTTTTATAGAGATGGTCTGATCTAATGTTTAACTAATGAAATTGCTAATGATATTTCCTGCATTTCCATTCTACTAAAGCTTTACAGACTTGACTAGAAGAGAACCCAAGTTCTCTTTTAAAAGAAAATAAGACGTTCTGAAAAAGAAGAAAATAAGAAGTAACTGAACATTCATCCATTGATATGATAAAATGTGCAATTATTGGTACAGCTTGTCGGTACAGCTTGTGTTTTCTAGGTTCTTTCATGAGGAGAAAACCTGTTGCTGGGAAAATAAAATAGAACAAACAAACTTTCCAGGAAGATCAGAGCTAAATTAGTCCTTCTGATGTTAATATTTTGATTACAGCAACTGCATTTAAATATATACCTTAATTCAATGATGGGTTTTATGGACTCTTAGAATGCATGACTAACATTATTGATTGATGTTTGCATAATGCTGTTATGCATCATACAGATTCAGAATCACAAATTATCTGTCATTGATGACCTGAATTGTTTCTTAAAGATGCTGTAAGTAAGGTGAAACTTATTTGTCATAAGCTCTGGTTTTGCTGTCAATAAGATTGCCAGAGAGTAAATGCAGAAGTGAGCTATTATGAATAAGCCCATGGATAATTTCTTAGGCAGCAATTTTAAAGCATTCAGAGCATTAATATAAATTTAAAATGAATTTTGGTAGGCATATTGAGCTTATGTTAATGCATTTTAACAGATAATTCCACCTTACTGAACAAAGCATTACTTGTTGAAAAGTGAAGAAGTTGGATTTGTACCTTTCTCCTTGTTTTTCTTGAGAACAAATATATTGTAAAAAATGTGGTGATAATATAGTCTCAAAGAAAATGACTGAGGATGTTGTGAGTAAGCCGCTTTATACTTGTCCACCCATACGGAAAAAAATTAAAAAAGAAATTGGAGAAAATACTTCCAAGTATCTCAGCAATTCTTCTCTTGAAAGTTTGCTATTTGAAAATTTATAATTTTTCCAGAGTGAGTACTAGAGAAAATCAACATTAATGCATACTCATTAAAAGGTTACATGAAGTTTTTTTATAAAAAAAGGGAAGAGGGAAAATATCATGATATACTTTATAAATCATAAGGGACTAGAAGGGAAATGCAAAATTTCCCGGTGATTACCTCTAAGAATTTGAAATCATCAAATTATATAACAGTGTATTACCATCCAAATCTGAATTGGAGATTGTCCCCATTTTGGGCGGGGATTTCAACCATTTGACTTCCAGAATTCCATTCTTTACTTGAATTATTTTGCTGGAAATTAACTCAACCCTCAAGTACAGCACCTTCAGAAGATTTTAAACGTGTCACTGATAGTTATTTAGCTGTGGTACTTAAATGAGACTTGGAAAGAGGTAAGACAATTACTCCTTTAGTAGGCACAGGAGGCAGAATAGATTTCCTCAATACTATGTCCATTTGAGAAAATAGGTTTTCTTTAAGCTGAGTCTTGTTTTCACTAGTGACAAGCATGGGTTTTGCACAAGAGTGATTATCACGGCGTGAAATCTGATAGGAAAAATGGCAATATGCTTTCTAAGTATGATGCAGCTATTGTTCTAGTTTTTACTCTGTATCCAGGGTTATTCTACTGAGGTAAGTCATATGTGTACCACCTGGTATTTGCAGGTAGATCTCTTACACATTATGGAAGTTTAGCATATTTTGTAATTGAGATGAATTAACTGACGTGTCTGACATAAAAGTGCCCTAAAAGGGGTTACATCTATTTAACTGAATCTGTTTCTAAACCACTTCAAGCTGTGTACGCATGAAAACAACAAGATGATTTAACTGGGATGAATTTTTAAAATTAAACAAGGATATTTCCCATTATAGATATTCTCAGAGACATTTCTGAGAATATCTTAAACTGATGTAATCAGCTTAGGCTGCATTGAAATGAACTTGTTCCTGTGAAAATTGTTCACTTTCCCAGTATTGATATTTTTTTTTATAAAAAAAGGAAGAGGAAAAATATCATGATGTACTTTATAGATCATAAGGGACTATAGATCACAAGGGAAATGCAAAATTTCCTGGTGATTACTTCTAAGAGAGCAGATCTGTGCAAAGCCTATACTAAAAATATGATGTAAAGGAAGGTAATTGTATGTTTTTCAGTGTTCTGAAGCAATAATGATATTAAAGTAATGAGAGTGAATTAAGATAATGATATTAAAACATAAGATCATGTGAACTGTATGCATATGGTCTTCCCTACTTAGCTTACACAGAAATCACGGAAATCAGAATTGTTTAGGTTGGAAAAGACCTTTAAGATAATCAAGTCCATCTGTAAACCTAACAGTGCCAAGTTCACCACTAAACCAGGTCCTTAAGCACTACAAAATTAGATTCACAGAGCTCAGATTCATGGAGGACCATGTGCACCCTCAGAAAGTTTGCAGATCACACACCAAGTTGCACTGGAGTGTTGATCTGGTTGAGGGTATAAAGGCTCTATAGAGGGATCTGGTCAGGCTGGATCAAGGAATAGAGGCCAACTGTCCGAGGCTCAACAAGGCTAAGTGTCAGATCCTGCACTTTGGTCACAACAGCCCCATGCAATGCTACAGGCTTGAGAAGAGTGGCTGGAAAGCTGCCCAGCAGAAAAGGACCTGGAGGTGTTGGTCAATAGCTGACTGAATATGAGCCAGTAGTACACCCAGGTGGTCAAGAAGACCAATAGCATCCTGGCTTGTATCAGAAATGGTGTGACCAGTAGGAATAGGGATGTGATTGTCCCCTTTTAGTCAGCACTGGTGAGGCCACACCTCAAATTCTGTGTTCAGTTTTGGGCCCCTCCGTACAAGAAGGACGGGAACATAAATCCAAACCCAGATGTCCATCCTATACAAGAGCTGCAGTCATGAAGCTACTGTTTGAGGTGTATATTTTATCCTTCTTGTGTTCTTCTGATTGAAAGCTGACTGCAGTTTCCGTGTGCAGCACAGATCAAATACAGGCTCATTGGACATTTTAAATGGAAGTCTCATTATTTAATGAAGTTAGGAGAAATTTGTCAGCCAAGTGGTGCTTTGTGACAAGCGTAGTAGCAGAACTTTACTAGAAATCAGTTTGTTTCAGCAAAAATCTTCAGCATCAAAGCTACCTAATAAGATTTGGGGCAAACCAAAAAGCTACCTGACTAACTTCATAAAAAATAAACAGTTGAAAGAGCGTCCTAGAAAGACATTAACCTTCCTGGCTTAAAATCTTAGTAAATACAGCCTCAAGATTAGTTTCCTCAAAATATTACTTGCCCTCTTACCTTGCCCCTACTACTCAGCATTTCTGAGGAAGATGAAATTACGTCTCCTTCCTAACATCATCCATGGCTAACTGAAAGGCACAGTTTGTAAATGAAAGATTCCAGTTTCCTGTGCTAACTCCAAATTCACAGTAACAAGTTTTAAAAATAATTCTTACTTTTTGATTACCAGTTTCCTGTTTATCCAGTGGCTATCCGTTTCCTCAGTACCATTTACTGGATTAGCTTTTTCCTCTAATCTTTGTGAAGTTTCAAACAATTTATGAGTGCATGTGACTATTAAATTACAGGGAGGAGGTAGAGGGTTTCAGGGTTCTTCTTTTACAAAGTTGATGAAAACAGCGAAATGTTCTAGTGATTCCACCTGATTTTCATTAATATTACTGCTGCATTTTAGTATAAAGCAATCATCCCATTTCATCTGAATAATATGCATTTTGAACAAGCCTAAAGATTTTATACTTTTGATCAGAGTTTAATACACATCCTTCTTATCTGAAATGCTGTTAAAAACATTACTTGGATTATAAGCAAAGCTTTCATTTGTACAGCCCATGGCTGTCTGTGTCATAAATATGGAGTTATCACTGCTTCAGCAAGACTTCTCTAAGCACACTTAATGCTATTTTTCATATACATTGGATTTGATTTGTTTTAGGGCATAATATAAATTCTTGCTGTGATACAGCTTAAAAAACCCCAACTTTAAAAAATACCTACCTTAGTTACAAGGCTGCATTCACTCCTCCCACAGAACCCTAAGTTTTATTAACTGCCCAAATAACCCATTATTGTTGTTTATGCATGGAGCCCTGATTTGTTTCTGGGTATTTTATCTACCTTTTCTTGAACTATCTTCAAGTCTATGCCTTTGCCCTCAGTTACTGGTGTGAATTCCTTCAGCACATAATGATAGTGTTTCACATTCCAAACCATGAGCCCATGAGCTACATGTCATAGAATACAAATGTGCACAAGGTGGTAGTTTCATTATCTTAGGGTCAGTAGAATTTCAAGAGCTTCAAAATTACCTCTATCAGTGATGCAAGTGTCAACTTAGTTTTAATAAATCTTTGGAAACAGCCATGAGTTATTTCTAGGACACCTTCCCTTTTCCGGAAATACATCATTCAGCTGACAAACCCTCTATCAGTTTGTAGCAAATAGAATTTCATCCATAAAATGCAAAGTCTCACTTTAGCTTCTGCATGCCATCACTCTGTGATAGCTAGAAGTGTGATTAACCTGAAATTTAGCTGATATCAAGCCAAATGTGTGCAATTCCACTTAAAGTGGAACAAGGTCTTTTCTCCAGATTATGCAGAGTGTATGTCATATTTACCATACTTCTGATTACTCCACAGTACCAACTCTGGATGTCATTATCATTGTGCAAAGGCATTTTGACAGTTTTCATTTACCCTTTCTATTTTGTTTCTAATTGCTTTTAAAAAGCCACGCAAAACTATCAAATCAAAGGAAAAAAGAATATCCAGCCTCCTGTTAATGGGAGAATTAAAATAAAGCAGAACATCTTGTTTGATGATGGTAAACTAATATTATATTATGTATTCAGGCAAAAATTCAACTGAAGTTAATGTCATACTTTTTAGACCTGGTAACTACACTAATTAATCCTGACCACAGCTCATCGAATGAAAAAATATTACTATACTTCTTCTGTAAATGTGAAAACTGATATATATGGATATTAAGTGGTTTTCCTAAAATGGTGCAGACAACATGAGAAAGAAAAAAATAAGGATGGAGAATAATAAAATTTAAAAAGATCCTAAATTTGAGTGTAACATAACAACCACCAGGGTATTTTGCAAGCCTGATATGTCAGGTTGATGTAAAGTGGGAGATTTTTCTGTTAACTTTAATGAATACTTTTAATGTGAAATTTCTTTATTTTGAAAAACTGTGTCTTTTGGCATGTTTATAAAGTCCTGAAAAGTGGGGACAATACTTAAGTAGTACTATTTTCTAAACATATAATCTTCTTACAAATGAAAAAAGTTTCTTAATTTCCTTAAACTAAATTAAGTACTGTTTTTTTTTCTATTTTGCAAACTTTTCAGTAAATGTTGTCTTATTATATGTAGCATTTATTTTCTAACATTTTTCTTGCTTCAGAGAAATAATTATTGAGAATAAATATGTGGATGCCTGGAGGTCATGCAGCTCCACCTCTCATTAAGCTGGACTATTGCAGGCAGTAGGTCATATCAACTGTGGCTTTGTTCATTCAGATCTTAAAAGCTCCTTTGGATGGAAATTCTGCACTCTTCTCAGGTAATATCTCACAAGGCATGTGAAACCAAGACAATAGATTCCTTTGTTGAAAAAAAACCTCAAAAATTATTCACAAACTGCACTGTTTTCAACGATGTATTGCAAAGTGCTTTGCAATTAGAGAGAGATATAGAAAAAATCAAAATGTGTGAAACATTTTTTAGTGGAATGTTGTATATACTCAGTGAACAGGTTTTAACCTTGCTTCATGATATTAAATACTATTACAACTCTCAGGGATATAATTAACTTCATATTTAAATTAATAAGGACTCTTACTTTATTTACAGTGGGCTTTCTAGTTATTGTTTTAAAGTTTTTCTTTTAGTTAGCTGCACATATACATTCCATGAATATTACATGTGAGAATTTTTCAGGGAAAAATCTTGATTTTAATGGACAGAATTGCAAATATTCAAATTGTTGGACTGGTACTCCACATCACCTTGTAAAGCTCTGTATATCTTCGTCTTGCCTTCTTAATCCTTATTGTAGCCTCACTAATCATGACTTAGGCTGCCACTATTCCAGATTGTACAGAGGTATGTTTCAGGTTTTATTTTCCTTCCTCCTCTCTCTGCAGATATTGAAACGTTTTAAACAACTCTAAACAATCATTATCATCCTTTTCAAAATATCACTTAAGCCAATATTCAATTTCAGAAATTAGGATAAACTGGCTCAAATATTTCAGTGTTTTCTTACATAAAAGTGCCCCTTGCTTCATAATGAACAGCTTTAATAAACTTTTTTTACTGTATTTCTCTAGCATAATTTAATTACTTAGCAGAAATGCCACTATTTTTATTGCTACTAACTTGTTTAATGCCACAAAGGGCAGACTGCAGACCGCATGTGGTTTATGAAAAATTTTAAGTAGCTTACAAAGAGACTTCTCAGTTGTGATTCCTTCTGGCCAGAACTAGTTGATTGTTAATGTTGCAATAATTAGAGGACCCTTTTCAACTCAGCTGCAATGGGCAGCTGTTCAGGTCCAGAAGCTGCAGGAGCTGCCAGTCACTCTGACCTTGGGACTACCTCTTCTCAGAGGATTTGTCAATTTGTGAAAGACCCCACTACACACCCCACAACACACTCTTCTGCCCTTCCAGTTCAACCTACACAGTGGCCAAAAGATCCTGAAATTGCTATTTCAGCAGTGCCAAATGGCTGGAGTGATAGATGAATATATTTTGGACTTTAGGGACATCAAAGAAAACACACTCATGGTATTAAAGATATGGAGAATTGCAATTCTGAAGTATTCAAAGTGTAAAGAGCTGTGCTCTGAAAAGAAAAAGTATATAAAATCTATCAATTACTGAGACTGAAGTACACAAACCTCACAGATATTGCGAAGCTGGTTGTGTATGTATATTTTTGATGACGTTTGAAATTATTTTATGCTGATGAACTTCAAAAAGAAAAAGAATAAGTTCGATATGTATGAGGTAATTGGTTTGGGGTTATACCTTAGTGGGGGGTTAATTATTTTTAATAATATTGCCAAATTTTTAATAATATTGTAAACATATTGCCAAATTTTTGGAATTCTTTTTTCCCTATGTCTCCTAACTAAGAGAAGAATTTTACACAATATAATAAATTAGCTGTGATTTTAATTAGAACTTGAATATGTGTGAGTCCCTGACATGAACTACTATACTGTATGTAGTTTTATATTTTTGACCTTTACATTAAATTACTGACTATTAAGAATGGCAATAAAGAAATATTAGTATCTTTCTATTTCATTAACTGGAAAAATACAGAAGACCTACGCTAAGAGTAAAATAATGTACCTATAAATTTAAAAAATGGCAAGCAAAGACTGGGAGGACTTATGTATGAATGTCAGTATCATAGTTGAAAAACAGTGCATTGTTCAAATCTGGGTAAGGTTGTAGTTATTAAAATTTAAGTGTCTCTATCTAGGCAATTACAGATTAATCATTTCTGGTTTTGTAGAAAAAAGAAATATCAGGTTTGACCAGTTAATTTGGAAAGAAGCCAAGCAAGAATACAATCTCTGAGATCATTCAAAGAGATTATATATGCACTATATTCAAAAGAATGGACTAGCTGTTTAGCCAATATAGCCTTCTTGAAATTTCAGGCTGACTTCCTTTATGAACTCCCCAAGAAGCTGAAGAAACTGATTGATATGGAAACTATGTGGAACTGAAGGCAACATTACCATGTTGCATGGTCCTGATTGAGTTCATAGCCATATGGCAGATCATGCATCACAATGTGCGGAGCTATTTTAAGAGTTATATCATATAGTATGAGAATGAGTTGTAGTGGACTGCAAAGCATCTATATCTTTACCTTTGCGGTGAGTTATTCTTGGCTAGTCACCAGGTGCTAAGCCTCTCTACCACTCCTCCTCAACTGGAAAAGGGGAGAGAAAGTCTGACAATAGGCTAGTGGGTTGAGGTAAGGACAGGGAGGTCACGCAGCAGTTACACCACAGGCAAAACAGACTCAGTTTTGGGAGGTTAATTTCTTTATTGCATTCTAGATCAGAGTAGAATAATGAGAAATAAAAACAAATCTTAAACCATCTTGACCCCATCCCTCTCTTCTTCCCAGGCTCAACTTCACTCCCAGTTTCTCTACCTTTTACCTCAATGACACAGGGAGACGAGGAATGGAGGTTGTGGTTGTTTCAGCACACACTGTCTGTGCTCCTCCTTCCTTCTCACACTCTTACACTGCTCCAGTGGGGGGTCCCAGCTGCAGGACTCAATCCTTCACAAACTTCTCCAACATGGATCATTCTCACAGGTGATAGTTCTTATAACTAAGGGCTTGTGCAAAGTTCGACAAAGCTGGTGAAGGGTCTGAAGATCAAATGATAAGACAGGAGAAAATGGCCTCAAGTGAAATTATTTATTAAAGTAAATTATTTAAGTCCTATATAACATGTTTGACAAATAGATCCTAAATGAAGAACCAACAAAGAGAGCTACTGCAGCAGCAGTACAGCATTCTTTGGAGTCTGCAATATCTGCAAATTCTGGGATCTTATCTGCTAGAGAAATGTAACAAATACATTTGTCATGTCTGACAAACATAAACCTTCAAATAAAGCACACCTTTAATTTTTGTTAAGCAACAACAGAACTTTGTAATAGGAAATTTCATGACAGATAAATTTCAAATTTATATTAAAGTTAGGAAGATTTTAGGTCTCCAAGACATTACTTTAATGGTGAATTTATGTTCTGGAATGCAGACGCTTTACTGTATTAATTAACGTTAATTGTCTAACCTTGTGATGTGACTGGCAGAGCGGGACAGGAGTGCTGTAATTCTCATGCACTACAGAAGGCATGGTGTTATCCGAATCCCAATGGTACTCCACTGAATTGATGAAATGACCAGGAAGGACTAATTAAAGCTGTTCAGCTCAAATGTATTGATGTATTACATCTATTACGGTTTGGTTCAATAGGTCTACCCTATGAATGCTGCCATGCCTGTAAAGCAAACTAAACAGACTGCATAAATAAAGCTGGAAGGAAAAAAGACAACAACGGAATCAAAGCTGAATCATGCAAAATGCAACAGGCTGCCCTGTGAGCTTATTTTTATGTAATCTTATATAAATAAGAATATTGCTTATTGTCAAGGGAGAAATGAGATAAGCTCTGAGGTAGAAAACTACTGTCTTTGGAAAGCATGGTATTTTTCATGCTATTTCAAAATGTAATTCTTGAAAGAAAAAGTTTTTTAGAGATACCTCTCTTTGTATGATTAAAATATCTCTGTATAGTATATCCATGATAGTAAATAAGAATTCTAGTTGTTCAAGGTTTCATTTATGTCTAATTTCTCTGGGTAATAAGTTGTTAAAACTTTATATTGTGTTAACAAGTTCCACAGGAATACGAAACTTCATAATTATTTATAATTTGGATACAGAGTTTTAGCAAAAAAAATATGTAAAAAATAAGTTGGTATATTCTGTGGATGAGTGGAGAATTCACTGAAATATAAGAAGTGAGAGGGAACAGTGCTACTTAAAGAATCAGACTGAAGTATTTTGCTTGTATTTTTCTATAGGACTTTGGATAAGCTTCATAAAAAAAAGTAAAATATCAAACTTTGGTTTGATATTTAGACTTCTAGAAATGTTATATTATTTCTGCATACTGTTTAAAATAAGTATGAGCATTTATTTTCTTCTTCATAATTTAGCATGTGTCCATAAAAATAAAAATATTTAAAAATTACGTGAAAATCAGAAAAAAAATCCCAATATTTCATTTCAAATAGACCAGACCAACTCTGATGCTTTTGGTCTTAATTTTCCTGTTTGCTAATTTTAAAGAAACTTTTATATGAAAGTTTCACTTCGATTAAATTACAGTTTTCTTGCTTTTTGTTTTTGTCCTGTCAAACCAAACAAAGGAAGGATTTCCCTAGCTTTTCTGTACGGTGTGTTACGAATTGTAAGCATGTACATCTATATGCAACTTGGATTAATTTATAAGTCTATCTTAGCAGCAGGTTGCATAAATGTACTTGAAATAATTTATTTTTTACATAAAAAATATTATTTTAATTTTTTTCCCTTCCCTGACATATGGATTTGTTATGTAATGGAGAGGTATGTCCCAGATATCTAAGTTTTTTTGTCTTTGGGGGTTTGTGCTTGCATTAAAAGGGAAGTTATAGTAAAATCATGGCTCAACAATACACTAGGACTATTGATTTTCCATAATTCATTCTTATGTGTCATGCAGACAATTTATAGCCCCATATACTTGCATTTTAGGAATGGAATTTAGATAACAGAACATCACAAGTTAAGATCTATAAAAAAATAGAGACTTAGCAACATGGCTAAATTCCATGGCTTTTAGGAGCCCAGAGCAGTATGATATCATTTTCTTTACCTCAAATGTAAAATGTGGCCCATTGTGAACACAGTGGTTTTCTCCCTTTTGCTTCCTGAGAAGCTCACTTTTCTGATAAGTGGTGTTCCCAATGGAGTTAGCAATTATCTTTTCTGGTCTCTCCCTTGAAAATTCCCCATGACTGATGGAAGACGGATTTTCAAAGGCCAACCCACTGACTGAGTGAACCACAGGATTTCTGAAGTAGGAAAGCACATCAAGAAATCATGTAGTCTATACAGGAGGTTACTCAGGGCCCTGATCCATCCGAGCTTGAATATCTGCAAGGATGGACACTCCACAACCTCTCTGGGTAACTCAGAATTTCTCATAGAAGCCTTGAGTTACACCTCTTTCTCACGAGTTGACTTCAGTAATAAAGAAGTGCATGGAGTAGGGGTTTGCTTCTGACTGGAGTCTGCTGCTGAGATGCAAAGGGATTGGGACGAATCATCAAAGAATATTCAGATTAATTCACAGTTTGCAATATGACAAACATTATTATTGACAAAATGGTGACTTTGAGACATAACACAGCTGTTACAGAAGTTTACTGCTGATATGCTTAGGGAGTAAACAGGCTATTTTTCTTGTCTTTGTTCTATACTGTGTGCTGGTCTTGTAATCCCTCTGCCATGAGTTTTATGGTGGGGACTGGTGTTGCGATTCGTACTTAAATGAACTAGAAACAGTGGAGACATCCTCGCGACTGTATCTTTATATATTCCTGTGTAGCAACCACAGCCTGAACCTTGAGTTTCAGACCATTCTAAGCACATCATCTGACAGGCAGAACTAGATTTAGGATAGTTGTCCAATTAATGTATAAAGAAAAGCTTATGTCCTCGGTCAAATTACTGAGAAAAGAATGTCTTTTACAATCCGAGTGGACAGCAGGCTTTAAGAAAGGTACTAAGTTGATCCTATAGAGATAGATGTTAGCACAATTTCTGTGAGGAAAACTCTTGCCAAAGACAAAGCATTGCAAAAGGTACACAGCCTTAAGCACCAGGCCAGTACACCCAGAAACACCCTCCATCATCTACAACTTCCCTAAATGAAATGGAAAAGGTAATTCTGACTTAAACAGCTAAAAATTTAGTTTGAAGGACTTTGGGAAACCTATATGCTTTTAAAATCCTGTCTTTGATCCTAGCCTTTCGTATTTTTTTCTCTTTTCTATACCAATGGATTTTTGATCCATATTGGATTATTATCATAGATCTCATACGGAAATACCAATATTATTAAGAGGTCTCATATTTTGCTGGATTTTTTTAGTTTTACTTACTGAGGATATTAATTATAATCAAATTATTTTGTCTATTGTGTGCAGATTTAGAACTTGCAGCGCTTCTCTAAGATTGAAGCAAGTCACTTTAAATACAATCTAACTGTGTTTTGTTTTCTATAAATAAAATGGCTGCTTGGAAATCTATATGGAATGCCGTCGGGTTACCTGTTACCTGGAATGGACCAATTACAGTAGCTCTCACTTTGTGGAGGGGAAAGACAGGAGGTTAATTCTAAGCAAAACAATCAAATGAGAGGATATTTAAAAAGAATAAATTATCTATGATTTGAACTATATCAAACCAAACCAAAAAACTCCGCATGTGGAAAAGAAATTTCACTTTACTGAATAACTCTGAATAATTCCAGATAATCTCGATTACTTTATATTAGGAATATGAGATGAGTTTTTATTATTATGTGAATGAATACAGCTCAGTAAATCTAAAATGCATACATCTTTTGAATTTATGTCATAGTTTTATCAGAAATTATATCAGTCTGCTTTAGATAGGTGCACTTCTGTAGGTTGAGTACAGGAAATCCATAATGTAAACACAGCAGTGACAAACCTCAGTTGTGTGATATATAGTGCTGTAAGTGTTAATTTTTTAATTGTCTAGCAGAAGCAGTAAATAAGAGGTTTGAGATGTTTTCTAAGACAGGACACATCCTACAGATGTCTTCAGTCTTAAGAAAAAGACCTGATCTGAGCCTACATGTTGAAATATGCTGTCATTCAAGTAGAAGGCAATTCATTCTTTGTAGAATACGAGATCCATCTCTTTAGAAGTCAGTAAGAGCCTCAATTTTTTTAATTATTATTATTTTATTTTTCATTTGCAATGATTGACTGAAGAATAAATTTCTTGTACATAAAATGTCAATTTAATTTTTAATGGGGCTCTGGTAGTTTGCAAAAGTTTCAGTATTGTCACGCTTTTATAGTCATGAGAAAGGCTTTTAAAAGAGGCTAGCAATTTTGACTACCTCAGCACCTGAGTACATAAGCAAACATATTTAAAGGAACTAATTTTCAGGTAGAGATTGCTTGGAATCTTTTTGGATACAGGGTTCCTTAAAATCACCTCAAACTAAGACCGAGTTCATACACTACCTATCTCCTAAAAAGCTTATGTTTTCTATTGGTTCCCTCCCTCCTCCCCCTCTCTTCTCCTTCTTACTCTCCTCCCTTTACCACGACAGTGCTGATGACAAACATGATTTTGCTACTGTAGTATCCAGTGGGATTTTCCATCTTTGAGTCCTGTCTGTTACAAATTGAAATAATACCTCACATTTATTTAACTTTCTTCTAAAAAATATCCACTCTTTCACACAACTTTATGGATTTGTTCTTTATTCAGCTGTTCACGTGGAAATGTGCTTATAGCACATTTTGTTTTGAGAAGTTTCCTAAATGGCTCAGTAGGGGTCAGAACTCTTAGAATTGCACACATAATTATTAATAAAACTGATTGCTAATTTTTCAGTTCTGTTAGCTGGATGTTATAATTGTATTTGTATCAATATTCAAGCTGTGCCAGTTCTGAACAATCCTACTTCCATCTGAGATCACAGAAAATGATGCACAACGTCAAGCTAGGATATTCTTCATCTCCATATCAAGTACAATGACACTATAGCACATGTTAATAAAAGAGTACTCAAAAACATTTTGAAAGCTGCCCTCTGCCTTTTCTTTAAACCTTTCAAGATGCACTGGTACAGAAGGGTAGCAGGAAAGGAAGAGATGAGGCAGAACTAGAATTTCATTTCATTCAAGAGGGTTTTAAAAAAAAAAATAGTCAGAGGGCATTCATGCTTCTAGCCTTGTCTAAAAAGCCACTCACCACACGACCCAAATTTAATTCAAGCTATTCATTAAAGCTCTAATCAATATGTCACTTGGAGGTATTATGCAGTGGTGTTGTTTATATATTCGGTTGGTACTGTTTTTCACTTCTATGTAATAATGCTTGGAAAATAGGGATGCTTATGAACACCATAGCTGTCACCTGTCATGGACAAATAGCTTCCAAAGTGTGGCCCATTAGATTAATATATATGTTTATTCACATTTATTAGGGTCTCATAAGACTAATGAGAAAGTTCCTTCCTTGCATGTTTCTCCTTCACAAAACATGAGTCAGGAAGTCACTCTCATTGCCCAGCTGCTCAGCTCATTCCTCTAAGGATTATCTTCAAAAAGGGAAAATAAAACACCACTATCATGTGAACTAAACCACCAACGCACCATGAGAAAGTCTGATAAAGTCTTGCAAATAACCACAATTGCACAGACACCATCCATTCTGTATTGACAGTGATTTTGTAATGATCACAAAACAAGAATTAACCTTGCTTTAACATAGCTCTCTCTTATTTGTGTTACAGGTCAGCAACTGGATATCTATCAAACTGTATATATCACATCTAAGTAAATAATGATTTCTGCATGTCAGACTCTGCTCTACAGCATTTTTGTCTAAGAAATACCAGCAGCAAAATACCCATTAACTGCTTCCACCCACTGTTCCTAGATAATCATCTGTATCTTTGCTTTCTGTGGTGACGGGGAGAAGAAGGGACACAAGTCATTTGTTCTGTTTTTGTTACAGGCTTCACATTGCTGCGGGTTACAGTCTGGTTAGTTGCATCACATGGCTCAATGCAGTCTAAGACATTAGAACATGCCATGGATTCATCTGACTTAAGAAATATAAGGTGACATCATGCCAATTATTTATTCATTGAAATAGGCAGCAAGTTCTGCATGATCCAAAACTGAACTAGAAAAATAAATTGGAAAACAAAATCAACACCTTTGAGTGTCCAACAGTGGTGCTATGGATTTTTCTTATGTTGTAAAGATGCTTAGTGCTACAATAACAATGAGAAATTACTGGCTGCCTAGTCATGGTGTTTCTGTAAGTCTCACTTTCATTAACAAGCAATGTGTGCCTCTGGCTTACAGTAAATCCATGTAGGGAACAATTACATCCCTGTCACAATGGTACCCAAAAGAACTTAGTGAATACATGTGAATTGCCAACAATCTCTCAAGAGATTGAGGTAACTTACTGAAATACTTAACACTAGCTCTTACTATGCATATTTATTTCTTCCTTAAAAATCTCATTCCCCACAGCAAATATATTTAGGCGTATTAGTAAGTGGCCAAACCCAGAACTATTTATTCTACCAACTAATCCTATGGATTTTACTGCAATGAGATTCAGCCCTGTACCATTCATGATTAACATTTGGCTCTGCAAAATAAATCCCCTAGTTGCCAAAGCTAATCAAAGTATAATCTATTGGAGTTTTTTCTTCAATCCCAAGTTATCAAAAGTAAATATTAAAATAGATAAAATGATTACAGCTATCTTAGAATAAGATAGGTGAACCTGTGTTGCATTTAATTTTATTAAAAAAAAAAGTTGGGGTCCATTTAAGTCGTTTCCACAAAACTTCTCGTTACATTGAACAATGTTTGTATCCAAAGCTACTGAAACTAATGGCATAGATTGTTCTTTGGACTTTGATCTTTTTCAGATACTGACTTGTTTGACACTTGTCTGTATGCAAGGGTGGACTTTGTGAATCAGATGCTTTCTACTCACTGAAGTGTATGAGTGAGAATAGCATAATAGACTCCAGAGATTTATTTGGTTGTCCAAATATAAAGATATCTACTGCTGTTTGAAAGGTTCTTAGCTATCCCTCCTGGCCTGCAGCTGCTGCTCCAGGAATTCATGAATCTCTATGCCAGCCTCCCATAAATATATCATGCCTATATACAGGTATTCTGCACATCTTGTGTTGCAATAACCATTTCTGTGCACATCTCAGATAGCTCAGCATTACTGTGTTTTAGCAGATGACCTAAGTCATAGATCTTTATTACTTATGTTGAGCATTTATATATATGGCCCACATATCGATATATAAATTGTGCATGGATATCTGAATTTGGCACTAAACCCTCATATGCCTCTATATAGTGAAAATAATCCTCATAAAGGCTATTGTAGAGAGGTGCAAAGCTGACTGAGGAATGAATTATTGCCTTAACGCCCCAGCAGGAACTGTGGTATCAAGGCAGTGTAAAACAGTCTTACTAGAAACAAGAACAACAATTTGAGAATACTGACAATTTTTCAATCTCATTTTGCAGTAAATAGTCCAGATATAATTCTGGCTAGTGTCTGCCAGGATCAAAGCACGGGGAGGGAAAAAAAAAACAACGAATATGTTAAACTTCTGCTTTCCAGGAATAACAGAAAAAACACCAATTTGCAAATTCAGACCCAAATTCAACCAAGCTTTTGTAGTTTGATTTGAACGCATTACACAGGACTAATTCTTACTTTCTTCCAAAATAATTTGGGCCTTGATTTAGAGGAACACATGATTTCTTGCTTAATATTTTATACATGATTCAGTTCATTGCCTAATTTAGGACTTTTAGGTCAGATTAATCTCACCTAACTGGCTACAGATTCAGACATCTGAAAGTATTCATTTGTTTAGGGTTATGAAGTACACATAGTTTGGTGTCTAAACACCCTTCATAGGATCATAAAATCATCTAGGTTGGAAGAGACCTTTAAGACTATGGAGTCCAACTGTAAATCTAACACTGTCAAATATACTACTGAACCATGTCCTTAAGTGCCACATCTACACATAATTAGATGTGGCTGCTCATAGTCAAGAAGAGTCTAAAACTTGGTTTAGTTACCTAAACATTGGCCTCTAACTCCATTTATATTTTCCTAAGTTACCCTGCTGTTCTATTGACTGCTTCTTGAGAAGGTCTGGAATCTTCTGTACATTTTGTATCCCATGAACAGGTAATTTATGGATATCACCTCAGCTATACTCTGGTATTTCAAATGACACTGGCTACGTATGTAAGGGCAATAGATTAAGCAATCAGTTGAAAGAAGAGGAAATCTGCAGAGAATAAATAAGCACTCCTATTTTGCAATGGGATTAATCATCCTTTGAAATTATCTCTTTCTTACTCTGGATGTATGACGAGTATAAACAGATAACTTAGTCTTAGATAAGAAGACTTAGATGGCCTGAATCCTTTCCTTAGATAGTAAAATATAACAAATCAGTTGTTTATGAGCCAGTATTAGTTTTGTGGAAATGAGTTTTGTTTCAAGGGGCCAAAATGCTATAACAATTCATGAACAAGCATTACTGCCATCTGGCAAGTTTTCAGGATGACAAGTTTTAGTACACAATGGTTGTGCTGGTTTTCATACAGTGACTTGAATAGTGGATCATAAGTGAGCAGAAACAGCACCAAAACTTACATTGCTCATTTACCTGGGAAAGCATTTTTGTAAGGTGATACAAGGTAATAATATCATATCATGATCTGAGGTTTGGTTCATTAGAAATAACAATTAAAAAAACATTCTCTAACTCTAATTTAAACTCTTATGTGGTATAAATGTCTTAATTTCACCACAAAGGTGAATTATATAGAGAATTTTAAAACTATACTGAGCAGATAAGGGATTATCTATAAATAACTGGGCAGTTAATTTCAAATCAGCAATGTTTCTATGATAAATCATATTGTAGAAGGAAAGGACTGGACACTGATACAATGAACTTACGCAAAAAAAAAATTTTCTTTTTTTAAAAAAGAATGAAATTATTTTGGTAATATTGGATGTACTGATGAGCATGTGATCTATCAACTGTTAAACTCACAAGTACATCTCTGTGAATATGTAGGACATGATTCAGGAGTTTAAGAGAGAAATCATATTCTATCACTGCCTTAAGGAAGGTCTCATGCATGGCTGCTTTGGTTCCGCTGAACAGAAGAAAGGTCTTTAGAGTTTTTTGATCCATCTTCTAGACTCTTATAGGATGACTGACCTGTGATTCATCTTATTTACTACAATGTTAATGTGCATGTTCCACTTCAGAGATGAAATATTACAAAAGTTCCACTCCTTTTTGGCACAGCTACATGCAAATACTGCATGAGAGTAAAGCTTAATGTATACCCTTTGCAACTGTTACAACAAATCAAAGTTAATTGTCCTAATTTATTTTTAAATAAAAAGCAGGGAGCATGAATACTTCGGTCGGTGTTAGAGAAAGCCACTATGGTAAGTGTATAGATAGTTTCTGTAGAATGCATTAGTAATAAAATGACCAGTCTAGATCAAATAAAGCCGTTAATTATGCTTCATGCTTAATTATGCTCAAAGTGATTCAAAGCTATTTGCTATCTGTCTCTAATTTCTAAACTGATTTTCACAGGACTTATGGAATGCTAAAAAACAGCTCACGGCGCTGAGTGGGATGACCAGCAGCAGCACCAGAAACCAGAGGAGTGTGCTTTTTTGTATTTTGCTCTCAGTGGTGGCAGCTAGCTGATGTAAGGCTTAGCCATCAAACAGCATAAGTCCTTTTGGTGCATTTGTAACATAAGAGGCATGATGTGACTTGGAAGAAATCTGCTGACATAAGGTGGAATCATCTGTGAAAGAGAAGATGTCATTATTGGCTAGTTTTGTTAGATGTCTCAGGAAGAGAAAGAAAGGCATCAGTCTCTGCATGGATCCTTAGAGCTCTCCAGGATGTCAAGCCATTGACAATGACAAGGTGCCATCTGTTAAGAAGCTGTTTTGGACAAAAAGGGAGCTGCTGGAAGATTTCACTGCTCTGCAGTGAGCAAGTGGCATGTTTGTCATAACAGGGGCCTGTGGATATCTGCGGGTAACTGTGCCCTTATATACACCGGAGTTCTGACTCAACTAAATAATAAGAGTACTGAATCTATTATAATTATTTCAGGAATTCTGGCAGATATTCTAAATATAAATAAGTGTATTATATTAGTGATCTTCACTTCTAATATCTTCCAGGAACAACACATTATTTTCAGCTGGGAGTATTATAAAAATCATAGGCCCATTTGTTGGGAGTAGTTGATTTAATACTTATTGCATGCGAAAAAAAAAGTCACACTATCCAGGGAATCAATAACTTATATACTCCTTTTGGATGCATTTCTGTGAAATTTTCTTATAAACATGGCAAACATTCAATATTAAATCACGAACAAGTGTATTTTATGTATGTGAGATTTGAAAGATGTCAACTAAATGAAATATGCTTTCCTAAACAACTTGATGGTTTGCAGATATATCTGCATATTGCTTATTTTATCTTGCAAAACAGCCAGTTATGCTTCCTGTGTTTGATTATTTAAGTTGAAGGAAAATAAAATTCAATGAAGTTTAAATTCTGCCACTTCTTGTATTACAAAAATGAATTAAAGAAACCTGTGTCTCCTATGGAAAGAAAAAATATACACAGAGAATGCTAATGAGCTTTTTATTAGGGCAGGTTTTGCATTTAAAATATTCTTTAGACAGCAAGAATAATGATACTACTCTAATGTAGACCATGATGCAACAAATGTGACTGTGATTACATGCTCTCTGCAAGTTATGTTTTAAAGTCCTCTCAAGTCTGAATTGCACAGTACTAACACATAATAGTATCACTATTAATTTAAAATTACATGTTACTCCAGACACACTGGAATTGTTCTGAGCTGAAATTGTCTTCGCACTTACTTTAACAGATCTTTATAAACTTTCCACTGCTTCCTTCTTCAATACCCTTTCCATGTCTGAGTTTTTGTTATTTTGTTTAGAGATCACAGATTCAAGAAATCTAGGAATTATGATATTAAATCTCAGACCAGACAGCATCAACCAAGGCTGTTAATAGTGATTTTGGCAATCTGAAGTAAAAAGTGATCTACACTGTATTTTTTCTCTGTTGGGTTAAGATCCTCACTTAGGGCTCAGACTTGCTTCAAATTGAACTCAAATGAAATAATGTTCAGGGGATACAGTGGAAGCAGGCCTAGACCTTCAGGAAAAGGTTGGAGAGGAGATCCCTGCTAATGGAATGATGGGAACTCTCAGAGGTCAGATGGACTGTGTGCAAGTTATTCATTGTATACGAAGATAAACAGAATGACTACTTGACCAGATTCAGTCAGTACAGCTCCAGTCTCCCACAGAGCGTGCTGATTTTCTGAAACTGAGGCTATGGCCACAGATATCTGTACATTAAAGAACTTTTCAGTTATGCTCTACCTCTACATCACTTGATGCTTTCTTTCTTTTTATTCTTTTCATAAATCTGGAAGACTTACTTCACTGGCCAAGTTCTATTGCTTTTATATTGACTCAGTTGAATTATCTGGGCACACATTACTGGCATCCTATGCCAGGGTCTGATGAATTTTGCTTTTAAGCACAGTTTTCACCTAGCTAAGAAACGTCGCTGATGACATGACACTTGCTGTCAACGACTTAATTGTGGCAGAAAAATAAATCTTGTCAATATTTTACACATTTCTGGTCTGTGAAGATCTTGGGCAGATGTATATAAACATATACACATACACACAAAATTTTTGTATGCTTACATCCTAATTTTAAGCATTTTAATACTGGATTTATCCTTGACTAATGTTTCAGAGGACTATCTCTACTTCTTCCTACATATAGAGGAAGATTACTTAGATACTTTTTCTTTATTTCTTTTTTTTAATAATAATCATATTAATTATAACGACAACAACATAAACAGGAAGAAAAAAAAAAACTATTTATTATTATCCCTTGAGATGTATTATGGTGTCACTGGCTGTGGTGGATCCTTCTCTAGCCCTCCACAGAAACCTGCATGCACAAGTACTTCTTTGAAATGTTTGTATGCCTATGCACATAGTATAAGGAACAAACAGGAAGAACTCAGGATCTGTGTGCAGTCACAGGGCTATGACCTCATTGCGAAAACAAAGGCATGGTGGGATGCCTTGCATGACTGTCATGGATGGCTATGTGCTCTTTAGAAATCTTTGTGTTGAAGGTCAGATTCGATGAGGCTTTGACCAGACTGATCTGGGGGAAGGTGTAATTGCCCATGCAAGAGAGTTGGAACTAGGTGATCTTTGAGGTGCTTTCCAACCCAAACCATTATATGATTCTACGATTCTATGTTTCTGTGATTCTATGAATGTATCGACCTCAGCCTAGGTGTGGATGAGGAATGAGTCAAGATCTTACGGGTAAGAATAAAGCAGCAGGTTAATGTGAGGGACAATGTTGTTGGTGTCTACTACAGGCCACCTGATCAGGAAGAGGAGGTTGACAAGGCTTACTACAGACAGCTGGTAGTAGCAGTACAATTGCAGGCCCTGATTGTCATGGGAGGATTTAGCTACCTGGATATTTGTTGGAGAGATAAGACAGCTAGGCACATGTGTCCAAGAAATTCCTACCGAGCACTGATGATTACTTCTTGACACAAGTGATGGAGGAGACAATGAGAAGAGGAGTGCTGTTGGACCTTGTACTAACAAAAAAAGGGTCTGGTTGGTGATGTGTATGTTGGGGGCAGCCTTGCTTGCAGTGACGAAAAGATGGTGGAGTTTAAAATCCTACATGGAATAATCAGAGCAATAGGCAAGATCGCAGAACTGGATTTCAGGACAACTAACTTGAGTTTCTTTTAAGACTTACTTGGAGGAATCCCATGATATAGATAGGATTCTAGAAGGTAGGGAGGTCCAAGAAAACTAGGCAATCTTCAAGCAATTCTTCCTCCAGGGTCAAGATTGGCACATCCCTAGGAGTAAGAAATAGAGCAAAGGAGGCAAGAGGCCTGTATGGATGAGTAAGGAGCTTTGGAAGAAAATTAACTGCAAGAAAAACATTTATAGAGGGGAGAAAAAAAGACTGTCTACTTTAGAGAAATATAGGAACAGAGGATGCAGGTATTCAATGTGGAAGGCTAAGGCCCACTTGGAATTAAATCAGGCAAAGCACGCTAGGGACAACAAGAACAGCTTTTTAAAGTACACCAACAGGAAAAGGAAGACTAGGGAAAATGTGGGCCTGCTGCTGAGTGAGGTGGGTTACCTCATGATGGACAATGCAGAGAAGGTGGAATTGCTGAATGCCTTCTTAATTTCAGCCTTTATTGCCTAGACCGGCCCTCAGGAATCCCAGATCCAGGAGGAAAGAAAGAAATCTTGAGAGAGGAGGACTGTCCCTTAGTCAAAGAGAAAGAGGTTAGAGATCATCTAGGCAAACTGGACACCTATAAATCCATGAGCCCTTATGGGATACACCCATGAACACTAAGGGAGCTGGCATATGTTGTTGTTATACTGCTTTCCATCATCTTTGAGATAGAGAACAGGAAAGGTGCCTGAGGACTGGTGAAAAGTTAATATCACTACAATCTTCAAAAAGTCTGAGAAAGGGGACTTGGGAAGCTACAGCTAGTCATCCTCACCTCCATTCCCAGAGAGGCGATGGAACAGTTCATACTGGATATCATCTCCAAGAATCTGATAGAAAAGAAGGTATCAGGAGTCATCAACATGGGTTCACCAAGGAGAAATCACGCTTGACTAATCTGACAGCCTTCCAAGATCTCATGAAAGGCTGGGTATATGAGGGGAGAGTGACAGATGTTGTCTACCTCAACTTTAGCGAGATTTTTGACACTATCCCACAAGATTCTCGTAAGTAAACTTAGGAAGTGAAGGTTGGATGAGTGGACAGTGAGATGGATTGAGTACTGGATAGATGGAAGAACTCCGATGGTTGTCATCAGTAGTACAGTGTTTAGTACTGTTCCTCAACAGCCAGTACTCAGCCCAGTCTTGTTCAACATATTCATCAATGACCTGGATGAGAGGATAGAATGTATCCTCAGGAATTATGATGACAATGCAAACCTGGAAGGAATAACTGACACACTGGAAAGCTGTGCTGCTGTTCAGAAAGCTGGGCGGAGAGAGCCTAATGAAATTCAACAAAAGAAAGTGCAGGGTTCTGCACCTTGAAATGAATAACTCCCTGCACCACTACAGGTTAGGAGCTGATCAGCTGGAAAGCAGCTCTGCAGAGAAGGACCTGGGAGTCCTCATAGGTGACAAATTGATGATAAGCCAGCAATGTGCCTTCACGGCCAAAAATGCCAATAGTATCCTGGGGTGCACTAAGAAGAGTGTGACTAGTGGGTAGAGGGAGGGTTTTGTCCCTCCTTACTCTGCCCTAGTGAGGCCTCAGCTGGAGTATTGTGTCCAGTTCTGGGCTCCTCAGCTCAAGAAGGACAAGGAACAACTGAAGAGAGTTCAGCAGAAAGCCACAAAGATATTCAGGGGACTGGAGAGGCTGTGTGAGCTTGGTCTTTTTAGCCAGGAGAAGGGAAGACTGATAGAGGACCTTGCCAATGATTATAAATACCTTACATAAGTGTCAAGAGGATGACATCAGACTCTTCTCAGTGGTGCCCAATGACAGGACAAGGGGTACAAATTGGAACACAGGAAGTTCCATCTCAACATGAGGAAAAACTTCCCTGCTGTGAGGATGACAGAGCACTGGAACAGGCTGCCCAGGGAGGCTGTGGAATTTCCTTCTTTGGAGATATTCAAAACCCACCTGGGCACATTCCTGTGCAACCTGCTGTAGGTGACCCTGCTTTAGCAGAGGTGGACTGGATGATCTCCAGAGCTCCATTCCAACCCCTACCATTGTGATTCTGTTAGTTCTGCTGCTAGAAGTAGGCAAGTTAAGCTGTAATTCAACAAAATATATAAGGGTAATCTTCAGTTTCACTAAGACTTTTTCTGGATCTTACACAACAGCTTTAGCTAAGGAGAATCAGCTGCTGTTGACTAACTGGTAGTTTTAAATCATGTGTTGAGGTACAATAACTGGAACAAAGTTCAAACTTTTATGATAAATTTAAAAATAGAGATTCTACTTAGCAACATATGAGAGGTTTTTTGTAATTTTTTAGCACAACAGTTTTCAAGGATCTCTGGAAAAAAAAAAATATTAATTCCAAAGGGTACTTAACATGAATATTATAGCTCAGGCAACATGTTTTTCTCAATCATTCTATGTGCAACACTGAGAAGTCCAAGAGCACTAAAATCAGTAAATATTCAGCTGTAGAACTAGTTAGACTATACTGGTGATCTCTCAAGCATGGGAGTTGTCCTCCTGAACTGCTACTTAATTACTTTTACTTTATTATTCATATTTTCATTAAGTTTGTAGGCTGTCTTTTCTGCAGTGTGTTACATATCTTGTCTCTCTGGAACTGGGATTGTATTTAATTACTGTACTTTACCTCACATAGAATGTTTTACTGTTGCGCTCTAATCACTTTAAGACACTTCAATTTTGCATAACCTTTTAATGATACTGACATATTTTGTGTTATATTGCAAACATATATTAGGCATGTGCTTTTGGGATAAGCTATTTGGGGCCTGGTTCTGCTGCACGTGCTCAATCAGTGGGACTAATCTTATAACAGAATACTCTCCAGGGGAATAACATCAGATCTTTAAATTGACACCCTGAATTTCACAGAATGGGTAAAGAGTTGATCAAGTTTTGTTGAAACAAATTGAAGAATTCCAATATAGCAAGATTACAAATAAGTGTGCTTCACAACACATGGATAGGTAAATATAGCTGCATATGTATGTTTCTGATGATTCCAGAGGTTTTTAGTTTCAGGATGTGTATTTGGGTAGACCCCAATCTAGTGTTTCCAAATTATTTACAGGGGAGCACCTAATTCCAGTAATTCAGCAAAGAAATGTCATGTATAGTCCCTGCTCCACACAGGTCTAATCTTAGGAACAGATTGTTGTTGGAGATATTATTTAGCTGAATTATGCACTGAGGGTGGGACAGTTATGCTGGACGGAAGATGTTTCCAGGTTTTGAGTAATTCTTTTCAACAAGAAACACTGTTTAAGTGGGTATTATAAGCAGAACAAGGCATATATAGACTCTTACCTTTGTTACTTGTTCCAGTCACATAACGAGCATTTACTGAGCACTCACAGCACCACAGACTCACAGTATGGTTGAGGTTGGAAGGGACATCTGGAGGTCATCAGGACCAACCTCCCTCCCTGCTCAAGGAGGGCCACCTAGAGCCAGTTGCCCAGGCCTGTGTGTAGATGGCTTTTAAATACCTCCAAAGACAGAGAATCCACAACCTGCCTTGGAAGCTTGTACCAGTGCTTGGTCACTCTCAGAGTAAAAAAGTGTGTCCTGATGTTCAAAGGAACGTTCCATGTTTCAGTTTGTGCCTGTTACTTCTTGACCTGTCAATGGCTTCTTGTCCTGCCATTGGGCACCACAGAGAAGAGTCTGGTTTTGTCTTCTTTAGACACAGTCTGGTAATTTATGTAGACCACTCGAATTGCCTCGAGCCTTCTCTGGTCTAGGCTGAACAGTTCCAGTTCTCTGCATTTATCTATAAAAGAGATGCTCCAGACCCTTCATCATTTTTTATGGCCCTTCTTTTGACTGTCTCCAGTATGTCTATATCTGACCTGCAATGGTGAGCCCAGAGTTGGACACAGTATTTTAGGTGTGGCCTCACCAGTGCTGAGTAGATGGGAAAGATCACCTGCTTCCAAACGTTGACAACAGTCTTCCTAATGCAGCCCGGGATACCATTTGCCATTTTTGTGTCGAAGGAACACTTCTGGTACACGTTCAACTTGTTGTCTATCAGGACTACCAGAGCCTTTTCTGTTAATCTGTTTTCCAGCTGCCCAGCCCAACCATGCATTGGTGCACGTTCCTCCCCAAGTGCACAAGTTGTTGAAATCTATAAGGTTCCTGTCAGACCATTCCTCCACCATGTCTGGGTCGCCCTGGATGGCAACATGACTGTCTGTCATATTAAGCCACTTCTCCCTATTTTGTGTCACTGGCGAACTTGCTGAGGGTACATTCTAAGCTAACCACTAATGAAGATGTTGAACAGGACTGTATTCAGTACCCAGATCACACTCTGGTCCCAGTTTCTCCCAAAAGATATTCCTCCCTTTGTGCACTCATCTATAGAGACATGTTATGCTTTTGACTTACCTTTATAAAGATTTTGACGACAGAATTATATTCTCTGCTGTCCTTTAAAGTTCTGTTATAAACCAAAATAATGTCAATAAATATATTTCTGTCCTGACAGGTACTCAGTGTTATTTTAAAGCGTGCTCTGAAGAAGTTTGTCTATAGATACACACTTAGACATAAATGTACTTATCAATACAGAACTAGGTATGTATTTTTTCAAATAGATAGATGCTAAACTTCTATTAAAGATGGACAGAATCATGGCACTTCTACCTCCTATAAAGCTGTTTGTTTTAGATCCATGTACCCATTACTTTCAGTATGGCAAATATAGCAACAAATTTAATTAATGCAGAGACATATAAATGGAGAAAACTGGAGGGGGTGGCTGGAAATGACAGACGGGACAGTTTCAGCTTAAAAGTATAACAGACCTTATTATGTAATCTGTACTGGAACATATAAACATATACATAGCTAAAAAGTTTGAAAGAAAAACTAACAAAATAATAGTCTTTTTTTCACTAGTTTGAGTCAACAAATTAATATTCTAATGTCTCTCCCATATGTTATAAATTCAGATAAAGGTTATAGGAATTCAGTTACAGCATCTAGTTTATTTGAGAGGTTCCTGGATTAGCTTTTATCCTTTTCTCCTTGCACCAGTACTTTGTCCTAATATTCCGCCTTATTTCTGTGATTCTGGTTTACAAGATCATCTTGCTACACTTTTTTTATTTTTTCCCTGAGTGATCACAACTCTGTGAAATTTGCAGACACTGGAACCCTACACTGAAGTCTTTCACCAAGGCTATGAATAAATCTATTACGCTGACTGACTCAATATTCATCCCTGAAAATCACCACTTATTTCTTCCTCCCATCCTAACAGATATCCCTTCAGTATAAGACATTAGTTTCCTATTTACCCTTCTTCCTGACCGGCTCAAAGTCCTCATATTAATACCTATCAAATTGGAGAATAATAATTTCTTCTAGGGCATTTTTATAATATTTTTGTATACATTCAGATAATTTTACTCTATTGCTTTAAAAAATACTAGGCCTTTGTAAACTCTGCTTTGCTTCTCTCTTTGCCTTAAACATTTCTTCTAAAGGCTGATCATTTGGGGCGTTGCTTTGTGGCGCCAGCAATGGATAGCAGAGGGGGTGCAGCAGCAGGCGCTTCCCAAAGACTGATGTTAGGATATTGCCCGAGAGCCTCGTTTGTGGCACTGGTTTCAATGGAGAGGAGGTGCAGGAGCAAGCACAGCTCCCCCTCGCCTAGTTGAGCTCCCAGTCCTGAGCTGGCTGCTATGAGGAGAGGAGATGCAGTGGTGGGCAATGCTCCCTCCCACTCCTTACACCCACCTGAATGCCTTGGCTGGACCATCCTGAAGGACCTTCTGCACACAAATGGCAAGACCACCCCCACACGTGCTGATGAGGCACAGACTGTCCTTATAGAAGAACTCACCCACCACTTCAATGGGACCAGCTTGGACCACGTGTCATGGAAGAAGTTGCTGCTGCAGTGACCATGTATTCCCAAGGAACTGCTGTTGTCCGTGGAAGTGATGATACTCCCTTTTCCCTTTCCCTCTCTCTCTTTCTCTCTCTCTCTCTCTCTCATTTAACGTACTGTTCCTGATCTGGCATCAGTGTGTGTGTCGGATTGAATACGAGTGACCTTGATTGTGTTCAGGAATCGGATTGAGATCTGAACAGACTGCAATCTGTTTTCTGCAACTTTGGGAAGTTGCACCTGAGTATTGGCTGTGCATCCGAGTATTTTGGTCTGTTTATTTTGGTAAAAGCCAGAATATTTTTTTCTTTTTTCTTTTGAGTTTTGCTGTGAGAGTGACCGTGTATGCCTCTGGATTGCAGGACAGTCAAAGAACCTCAGACTTCCAACTGTATAGGCTGAAAGAGGCCCGGGTGCGAATGCGTAGCTCGTGGATCCAGGATATTTCCCACCTTTGACTGTGCAGGTCAAAAGAAGGCCAGGCACGAGTGTGTAACTGGTGGATCTGGGTCATGATAGCCTCGTAATGTAATTTCTGTTTTACAGCAGCTGGAAGCAGGGCTTTATTTGAGGTAAGTTTAATATTACCTGCTGAATATTATTGGGTTAGAAATTCTAAACTGATATAGTCCCGTGGAAAAAAATAAAACAAGCTGTAAGACATTCAAGTTTTTTCTAATGGTGTGAAGTAGCAGTAGTTTTTAATACGACATAAACGCGCTTGTAGTGTGTTTAGCTTGTGTCAATTATTTTAATCTTTCAAAAGCAAATGATATTGCTAATTGGGGTGCAGAAGATGGTATTATTGAAGGAGATATGACAAAGTATTTAATTCCATTGTAAAAAAATGGACAGGTAATCATCACATATGGATCACAGGGAAAGACCACAGAAAATTACGGGGTTGCACAGTATTAGACTCAAATTATTTCTAGTTTTCTGTATTCACATAACTTTTAGTTCTCATTCTTGTCTTATGAAGTTGTTTTCTTTGAGAATCAAAGGAGAGAAGTCAAATTGCAGAAGATGTGTTCTGAAACAAATATTTTTCCTTTAGATTTGGGGACCTAATTCAACTAACATTTTAAAATACTTATTACATAAATGGGTAGATTTAAATGGATCAGTTAAAAAAAATATTAGATCCACTAGAGAATGGTAAGCAGTACAGACTGTTTCACCTGATCTGTTTCCTGTCACCACTTTAGAATGAAATGAAATATCTGAATATGTTATGAAGAAATCTAATTCTGCATTAGCTGGGGTATAATGTATATGTCACTGACACACAAACTGAAAGAAACACATTTAGGATACATGTTCTGCTTTTTTTGTCTGCCTGTAACAGTTCATTCTGTTTTTATAAGGGTGTTCTGTTCTACCTATATTGCTTTCCTGGAGATGGTCAGTCTATTCTAGAGTATGGATGCACGAAACTAACACAGGAATAAATAGATTTTTAATGATTATATTTGAGAGGGAAAATCCTCTGTTGAAGCTGTGAAAATACGTTGGAAAATATACATTTGTATCTGGGACACAGTGGATTTCCATTCAATAACAAGAGTTGCCCAGGTGATTTTCTGATTTTTCAACTACATCAATTATTTTAGCAACAGGTGTAACTAACCTGCCTTCACCACATCTCTAGATCTATGTGATCACAGAAGCAGCTCTTCTGCTACAAGGCTAAAGGTGTATTTGTTCATCCCTTGCCTGTAAGTGTACACAGGAGAAAACATCAGCTTCTTTAAGGGTATCTGGTCAAGCACCTTTTCAATGTATAAAGGGATAACAAGAAGGAAAGAGGAAAGAGGAAGTTATAAACAAGAACATGGAATCATAGAATAGGTTGGAAGGGAATTAAAAGATAATCTCATTCATTCCAGGCTACTTAGCCTTGCTTCCACTTTCTCTAGGCTTCTGTTTTGTATTTCAGTTTGCCCAGGAGTTCCTTGTTAATCCATGCAGGCCTCTTAGTATTTTTGCTTGACTTCCTCTTTGTTGGGATGCATCACTCCTTAGGTTGAAAGAAGTGATCCTTGAATATTAACCAGCTTTCCTGGCCCCCTCTACCCTCCAGTTCTTTATCCCATGGTAAAAAAGTCTGCCAAATGTCATGGCCAAAGTCTGTTCTCCTGAAGTCCGGGGTAATGAGCTCACTGTGCACCCTCCTCGCTTCCCTAACATCTTGCTTCCCTTGCATCTTGAACTCCACCATATAGACTCATAAGCCTGACTGAGAAATCATAAGGGAGGGAGTCAAACTTGATCCATTACACTAATTGATGAGGATTTGTTGGAGCATGGGAGCCTTTCTTCCAATAAATTTTTCTTATTGGAGACCTTGAATCTAAGGAAAAAGAGGGAAAACAGTATCAAAATATACAGAGCCACAGACCTGACAGGTGAACATAATGGAGACAAAAACTAGAAACAAACTTGGTCAGTCTTGGTAACAGATGGGCTTTTGAGAAGCTGCGGGCAACCCAAGGCTGTGACTGTTAACAATGCAAACCTGATGGTCCCAGCTGTTGGAAGATGTCAGTGGGACTATACCAGTTGATGAGGAATGTGCCCACGAAGTGAGTCATGGAGGAACAAAGAAGGGGTAGATAGAAAGGGGTATAGAAGAGGCCAGTCACGTGTAAAATGGAACCAACTGGAGGTAATGGTGACACTTATCCAGGCACGGGTATCAGGTGGGAGGTGGGTCTCTGTGCTGGTATTTAGGGGACCTGTGAGTGTGGGGTGTGTGTGCAGTAAGCACCCAGATGGACCAATGGGCAAGTAGGGGACCCATGGGGTGGGTAAATGGGGGTGGGCAAGGGGTCAGGTGGGCAGAAGGGCTGTGCTGGTGCTTGAGGGTTCTGCAAATGTGTGTGTGCTTGTGAACTGTGAGAGTGTGGGGGTGTGTGCTCCACTAGTGACTTTCTGCCTCTGCCAGTCCAAGAGGAGGATGGAAGGTGTCTGTCTGTGCCTGTGTCTGGTGTTAATAACGAACGTGGGTGCTGCTAGAGGTGGCACCTTCTCTGTGGCCAGCTTAGTGTTCTCTGTGTGTATGTGACCATGTCTGCATCTCTGGGATATGTGATTCACTTCATTACAGTTTGAATCTGCAAAGGGGAAAGTGGCAGCTGTGTCCCAGAGCCTGGGCAGGCACCCCAGGTCTCTGAGGCTGGAGTAGGCAGCTGCTGCTACCAGCAGGTAACATCGCCACTCTTGAAGTATATATAATTCACATGTCTTAAAGATGTCTTAAAGGTGGGGAGATTTTAATTGTGGTAGATTTTCTCTTATTGACAAAACAGCCTTATAGAATTACATTAAGAATGACCAGTCTATAGAAAACCAATCCATAGAATTCCAACACAGGACTACAGTTCACTATCTTATGGTATAGACTAAAAGATGAATGTATTTGTAACTTTAATCAACTGATAAGCTTGAGCAATTCCTGTACAAATATCCTGGCTCCATCTATTTTATTCTATTAATTACTACAGACCACCCTTATTAAGGGTACTTTTCTGAACTCCCCCACTACACTCTTACTATAAAACAGTTGTAGAAAAGCAGAGGATAAAAGGAATTTATTTTCTGGATAAACATATGAATAAAGAAAACCCAAAGTACTCCATATATCAGAAACCAATTGACAAAAATAGCCTTATGCCTGATGCAAGTTTTCATGCATCAGAAATGGAGAAATATCTCCCTTTCATTCAAATTAGAAGGGTAAATATAATTTGTGGTAACTCCAATGAAATGAATGAAAGACAATTGAAGTTCCTTTGACACATTTTGAAAGTGAAGCTCTGGAGGGAGGGGAAACAGTATGACTGGGGCAAAGGGGATGATGAGAGTCATGGGTGAATCTGCATGGTGAATGAGAAAAAAATGTATTTTGTATATATATTTTTAATATGTATAATACTCTAACATAATAACCCCAATATGGTCACATATATATAATTTATATCCTAAAGGCAATGGGTTTATTTTCCATGATTATATAAACGTATATGGAATTGTAGGATTTATTTTAATACTGAAACTATTTTGGGGTACATCTGAGCCATTTTCACACTTGGAAAATTACGTGTAATAATTCAGGCTGCTTTAAATACCTACAGCTCCTTGAAAAAGTCTCGTGGGTCAAGAGTTGTAGGTCTGCTGTGCCCTGCATCCATGGGGGCATCTATGGGAATTTTTTTTTCAGGTGCACCTCTTCTGTAGATGGCAACAGACATCCTCTAAGACAAGTAACAAATCCTTTATTGCTAAATAGTTGCTAAAACAGACCAACATCTGCTGACACCAGTATCAAATTTATTACCTTTCAGCATATGCTGTGGAGAATGAAAAGCTGGGCTGCTTTGTGGATTTGGGCACACCCAGCATCTAGGTGTGTTTTAGCTGTTGATCCTAGGCACCCTGGTTAGCTGAGCACTTCAGTTAGCTATTGATAAGTCCTGTTATACTTACCCTATGATTAATCAGTGCTTTACCTTCCAGCATACTGCAGATGAGTACATTCATTCTTCTTGTGTCTGATCAAATGCAAACTCTGGTAGAAAGTCATATCCGACACAAAATCAAAGGCTGCTTCCCCTCAGTACTGGACTGGAAAAGAACAAAGAAAAGAATAATGTTGCACATACGGGACACAATAGGTTGGTATAAACATTGAAAACCACTGTCAGAGCAAAACTCACCACTGCGGTGACAACCAGCAACAACTTCTGTGCCAAATCTAACACAATAGTCTTAGTACAAATGAACATATGGATATTTTGTGAGCAGTGCAGAGTGAGTCAGTATGAGCCAGGCAAACTCCTGTTGCGTACTAATAGAAACAAGTTTCTAGGGTCTGAAGGTACTTTAATATGTTGTATGAGGGGAAAAATGATATGGTATGTTTTTAAAAATGTTCTTCTTCTTGACTTACCTTTCTCAGCATACAGTATTTATTCAGAAACCACCTCCTGTGCTGTGTTTTAGACCATCTATTAAACTCAAATTGTTAGGTTTAATTGTCTGCTAAAGGGTATTCACAACACCTGCCCCTATCATTCCCTTGAGTGACTTATATGAGTTGCATCTACTAGCAATATTGTGCATTTTATCTTCTATCCAAAATCTACTCAAGTCAATAGATTCTTTTGAACGTCATGGTTTCTGAACCAAGATCTGTATTCTCTGCAGATCCAAAATGCTTGTGAAGGAATAGAGGGTAATTGAAGCATCCATATCCTCACCTGTTAGTTTGTAAGTTTGCCCTTCAGATGTTTCCAGAAAGAGTTGCATCCTAGTTCTGGCTGCCAGTAAAGTAAAATTTGTTTAACTGCTTTGGGTTATTCCTAAGAGCAAAAACATCATTTAGAAAGGTGTATATGTTTGATGGGATGGGAAAAGAAGAGATTTCTTAATACAGTAGTCGCTATTTCCACAGTTGGCAACTAAGAAAAAGCACTGGATATATTTCATTTTATACAAGTTATGTTAACATCTACATCATTTAGCCATATTAGCTCTTTCTTGATGAACAGATATAAATACACAGCTCCAAAATCTATTTTAATGTGATATATGAAATTGGCAGAAATGAGATCTATTTTAAAAATTTAATCTAGGGTGAGAATAATTTTTCCCCAGTAGTGCTCTCCTCACTTTCCACGAAGGGGCCAGATGTCACCTTTTAAGTGAATCAGAGGGATAGTTTACCAATCTGCTTAACTCTTTCTCTGACAGCCTCACAAGAACAAAAATAAACAATCCAGCTTGTTGGGTTGTGGCAAACACTGGGCAATTATGGAAGGACAACTAATTTTACCCAGCTTTCTTTCTGTACCATTTTACTCCAGCTTAAACCCTTTTTTTCTCCGACAATTTTGCAAGAATGAAAATAAACTGTCCAGCTTGCCAGAGTATGGTACACTGAGCAATCACGCAAGGACAATTAGTATTGCCCGGCTTGCTCTACACTGCTTTACTGGGCTCTTATCTTGCAAAGACAATCAATCTTTTCTAGCTTGCTAAGTTTAAGTCTGAAACAACCTTTAAATCCCCCTTAACAGTTAGTAGGATTTCTAAAGCTTGTATATATACAAACCAGTTGATTTTATTAAAAGTAATTGATTATACCAATTTGTGACTATATAGAGTTCAGTGGTGACTGGGGATAAGGTACTGTTAGCAAAAATACGTTGAAAGTCAAGCACCCAAGCAAAGATAGGAAATATGTAGTTAAGGTCAAAGAATATAGAGATAGTAATAATTAGGTTGATGTTAAGATATATATTTAGTGCACACAACATGGAAGTCTTGCCCCTAATGGCATGAAGTGTGGGGAGAGCAGATGGGATCCAACCTGCCAGCTGATCCCAAAAGTTTCAATGATATCTTCCCCTTTCAACTTTCCCCTTTGTTTACATTTTTATAGTAATTTACATCTTTGGGGCAGAGTTTTAAGTGGAGCTTGAGTGATTGAAGTCATTACATCAAACCCTGCCTAATGGTGAAAAAAAGTTCTTGCTTCGCATGCCAAAGCTTAACTGCGCATGCCCAGTAGGAGTGGTTATGGGAGTGGTTTTCTTCAGAGGTGGGGAAGAGGCGGGTAGCCTTAGGTGTGGAGGTGTGTTTTGGTAGTACAATGATGTTATAATGAGTACTGGTCAGCTGGAGGGCAGGACTGTCAGAACAGCAGCTGCAATTTGTCTTCTTGGAAAATAATTGGGCAGTTATCCTCGGTGGATCATGCTCCTTGCTGACAGCAAGGTCTGGCTACATTTGTCCACAAATGTCCCATTTCCCCCCCTCACAGGGCAAGATGTCCTTGATGCATTCCTTTCTGATGAAAAGTGTGTTGCCCCTTTGCGTGTTGCATCTGCACTGACTTTGCTTTTAAAGAAAAACTGTCTTGTACTTAAAAAACTTTAGGGTTCCCATTCTTCCCCATACAGCTTTATTCCCACATTTAGGTTTATTCCCACAGGCAGGGAATACAAAGTAATTAGCTCAGATATTGATGTACTAATTTGTAGGGGCCTAAGTGTAAGTGTCCAATGTAACATAGGTCGTGTTTCTGTATTTGGTCTAGCTGAGTGGTAGTTAATCATAGCAGCCCTCATAGTTCTGTGCTTTGCATGGGTAGGTAGGAAGTGTTCTGGCTACTGCTGAGAAACGCTCATGTAGCTTCAAGGTTGTCTCTCCAACATTCCCTCTTCATCTGTAGGCTGAGGTGGGCAAGATCTTGGGAGGGAACATAGCCAGGACAACTGAGCTAAAATGACCAAAGGGATATTCCATAGCATATAACATCTGCTCAGCAGTAAATGCTAAGGGAAAGGAGGAGGAGTCAGGGCATTCATTGCTATGACATTTGTCTTCCAGAGCAACCACTACATATACTGAAGCTCTACTTCCCAGGAAGCGCCCAGACATCACCTGCTGATGAGAAGCAGAGAAAGGATCTTTAATTTTCTTTTGCTTCTGTGCGTGGCCTTTGCTTTTGCTTTGTTAAACTGCTTTTATCTTGACACGCAAGTTTTCTTCTGTATTATTTTCTCCCACCTTGCCCTGTTGAGAGGAGGAGTGGCAGAGCAGCTTGGTGGCATCTTGTATCCAGCCAAGGTCAACACACCACAAGTGGGTGGATTTAAGGGAGATGTAGTCAATAATACCATAGAGTCCTAGAATAGATTGGTCTGGAAGACCAGCCTCTGGAGGTTGTCTAATCTAAGCATCTTTCTGGCATATCATCTGCTTTCCTGGTCTGACGTTATCCATAATCTAAGGTTCTATTCTGTGCCATCATTGAGGCCCTTGATAAGACCGCGTATCAGCCACCAAGGAACATTAATTTTAGCTGAATGCCAGATTGATCCATTAATAACTTTTTTGCTGAGTTCAGCTCTCTGCACAGTTTTTCACTCACTTTTTAGTTTACCCATTTACAAGGGCCAAAACGAGGATAGAGATCTCGAGGGCCTGAGAATTTTAATGCAACTTCTCAATAAGGCAAAAAAAGACTTGCTTAAGGACTCCTCTACACCTAGGAAACAATTTCCAAGGAATCATTTAAAAACTAAGAGGAAGGAATTCTGGCATTGAAGATAGTAGGAACAAGGTAGCTCTAAATATGACTCTGACCAACAGCCAGGAATAGTAATGAAAGACTTCTTACAACCTAAGCAGTCCCAGAGGCACTTAGCAGTATGTTAAATCCAAAATGGCTTAAAGCCTAAAAGAAAACATGACTGAAATTAAACACAAACAATTGAACCTTTATTTTGAAAAGTACTAGTTTGCTGGAACAGAGTGACAAATTCTAATGAACGTCCTTAATGATTTTACAGTGGGACAAATCATCTGTGAAAGTAAGGTTCTTATAAAAGACACTCACTGTGCAGTATGAATGCTAAATGAAATCAGACATCCCTATAATCAACATCAATAAAAGTTCCATAACTAATTTTACTGCTTCAGAGAGCAGCATAATAAAATGTACCAAAAGAAAGAATCTATGGCCTAATCATACTGTTCACATATATACACAGAGATGTGCAGGTACATATACATAAATACATTTTCAATATTGAAGAAAATGTTTACAAGGGTTAAATGAAGCTATTTACCAAAATAGCCTTATCCTACTCATGGTTATTTTTTTTTTTTACTTTGTCAGGGAATAAAAGCACCCTTAAGTAAACACGAAGTAACTTTCAGTGGATTTGAGATGACATCCAGAATTTAAGTAAATCTTACTCTTCATTCAAAAATAACTTCTTCAAATTGCGCAGTGCAAGCTTCTATCTGAAGATTTTACAAGTTTATTAGAGATCTGCATTATAGAGGATCTATACTTAAGAATGGTACACAAAGGAAATGACGGAGAACAGATACATTGGAGCAAGAACTGACTTTTTTTGTTCTGAGTTTGAGAAAAGGGATTTGAGCAAGTGATGCAGTGGGATTTCTAGGAGTTACTGTGATACAAATCAAGAAAATACTATATGAGTGAAAAAGATAAATGAATGACTAAGGAGTACCTTAGATAAATTTAGTATTCAATGTCTCAAGACTTCAGTATTGTTTGGGTAGAAATCAATACTTCAGGGGGAATTGTGTTTTGATTTTACCCAACAGACAAAGAAGACATTCTAGCTTCCGTTAGGATGAAAAAAACTTGCTTCTCATCTTTCAAAACGACTGCTTTTTCTCTTATGCTATCTCAAATTTGCATGAAAAGGATTATGTTTTCCTTCTTCTTTTCCCTTAAAATGCTTCAAAGCATTTTTCAAATTTTCTTCTGACAGTTATAAATGTATTCTCCTCTCAAACTAAATATTGTGCCACATTTAAAATTCTGGATCTTATCTTGTCTCCCCAAATTTTCTTTCAATTCAGAAATAACAGATATTTTCTGATTTAACAAGGTACTATTTTAACAACTCACAAAATGATTAAGTGCACATTTCTTCAAGAAATTCCAGAATTACTTCACATCAGTGCTGAATGACAAGACTTGACAGTCAAAAAACTGCAGCCAGTGCTTGCCCTGGTGAGAACATGTACATAACTTATGTTGGATGTTATTGCAGGAGAGTGAGAGCTGATCAGAATCTTCACTGCATTTTGCTATGAAGAAAGTAAAAGATGAATGAACTTAGAGATGGAGACAAGGATGGATAAAGTCTTGGCTTTACGCCTAAAAGACCAAAGGTGAGAAAAATCATTACCATTTGCTGCAGACATACGTTAGCACAAGGTAAGTTGTTTGCATCAACTAGGAAAAAGCTATGGTAAATGATTCTATATTGAGCCATAGTGGTTATTGGATACCTCCTTGCAGAGGTGTGTGAAAGGTACATCCAAACTTTATCTAGACCACAATATAGCTGTAGCATTGCAACAGTATCTTTAACATCAAAAAAGAGGTGATTTTTTCCCCTTGTTTCCATAACTGCAATTTTTTCTATAAATAATCCTTAACACTATTTTTGATAGTTGAACAAATATCGTAAGTAGGAATACAAATAGAAACAGCGAATCCATTACATTTTCATATGTTTTTTTGCTTTACACAACTTGTAACTTTTGAACCATTTGAGCATCCATTGGATTCACAGAATAGTGCACAACAGGCTTGCTGAGGGACATATCCTGCCTTTGGCATGTCTCCAGGCCTCTTCAATGAAATACTAATTTCAAATAAATTTAATGACCTCCTTTAAAGTTTTGGCTTTTGCTTAATTTGTGTGAATTATTTGAGTGTCTAATTAGTTCGTACTTTGTATCACATAAAGCAGTTGGGGCTGCTTTGTCAGGCAAAATGTTCCTTTCAAAACGGATTACTCAAATGCAAGCCCTTGCTTTCTATTTGGGAATTACATCACTTGGAGCTTTATCATCTCTTTTTCTAAAGCTGTCTGATGTTGATCAGTATGGATGCCTCTTCCTCTGCTGCTGGGTGCAGACACCACAGACTTACTAATGCAGCTTTAGCTTCCCTGTATTCTCCTTTCACCACTGCGGCATCTCAGTACTTCTCAATCTATAATGCTATTTTTATGGAAGCTCTGTGTTCTACAAAGGGGAAGAGAGAAGAAGTAAAAGGGAGCACGTTTCATATGTTCATTTTAAAGCTGAATATTATGTTAATTGAAGAAGATTAATTAAGATGAAACCCCTGGAGGGCTTTCTCTCCCGTGTAACTCAGCTTCTTCAATCAGAGAAACTTGCAGAGCTTGGGAAATGTCAGTAAATACATGTGGACCCATCCTCGGAGGATCTAGGAATTCACAGCTCGTGCAGAAGCTGAGAAACTGCTAAGAGAAGTGGAGGCTTTGGGCAACCTTAACAGAGGTCTGGCAGCCAGGCCTCGAGCTGGTACAGAGAGCCTTCCTGGGAACCGGTCAGGGCACTGCAGAGTTTATTGCACCTAAGAAAGCCATTAGATGACTGACACATGTACTGGTGCAAAGACTTTTTTGAAAAGAATGTGGCTGGCAGGAGAAAATACTTTATAAACCCTTCCTCCTTTGTATTACGCCTGATATAGTAGGTTCAGGCTTAATTCAGTTCATATCAGTGTTTAACTCTATTCGAGATTCCAAATTTAAGATGTCACAAGACCTTCAGGTTACCCATAGCCTTCTAGAGAGACAGATGGGGTAGACAGAATGTTCCATAACATTTAAAATTAGACAAGACACCTGGGTATCGTCAGTTGCTTAGCTATCTTTGTTGCTTAGGCAACTGAAACAAGACCTGGAGGTTTCTCTGTTTAAAAAAAGTGAATTATTTCAGTTTATAGTCTAGCAAATCCCTACTATCTGGTGCTTAAAGGGTTTTGATTTTCCCTTTCCCCCCCCCCTTTCCTCTGGGAATCTCATTATAAGGAGAGAGTCTAGGCAGATCTGCCTCCAAGCTCTGACCAACTCTGAATCCTTTAATGGTGAAAGCCAGAAATTTAGCCATCTATTTAGGCATCTAACATGATGATTAGAGCCTGGAGTTATTCTAATAATCATAATAAATAGAAAAGGATTTAAGTATTTATGGTCTCAAAGGAACTACAAGTGTTTGACTAATTTCCAACCACGTAGACATCTACTGTGTCTTCTAGTTTTTTCTAAAATAAGTGTTGTGTCATATCTACCTAAGCTTCACCCTAAACAGCAATAGATATTTACTTCTATCAAGAGAGGCCAAAAGAGTAGGATCCTTGCAAATAAATGGAAAGGATCCAGAGACTGTAGCTTGCTAATGCCTAAACTCATGAGAAGTCTGCACTTCTGTTCTTATTCTTTAGGATTTTCAAGAACCATTTATTATGCACTCACTGGATTAAAACACATAAATAAACAACCATCCCAAAAGCAGAATTATGAAGAGAAAAGCTTTGCTATTAACATCTCCTTACTGGACAAATTTCTTATATCTGTGTAACACCTGACACATTACTGGTTACTGTAAAGAAATTGCAAATAGTTGCGGCTAATTATTTCACATCCAACAACTTCTCCCCTGTCAAACTGCCTTCATGGAATGAGTATTTCGTTGAAGTAAACTAATGACAAAGTTTACATGGTGGTGGTGAAAACTATTAACATGCTGGAAACAGGTACACATATCCTAACAAACTATCTTTTGTGTATAGACATGAAGGAATCTTCATTGTTTTAAAAATACGTAGGTGATGATTACCATTGCCAGCCCTTTGAGTAACATTAGCTGGCAGAAGACAGGCATAAAGAGCAATAAAATTTAGTAGATCTAGTATGTTACTGTGCTGTAACTTATCACCTGCTACCTTCCTGCGGAAAAATAAATCTAAATAAGAATGCAGGAACAGAGGGAATGCACCAGAATCAAACAGATATTTCTTACAATGAATGGAGCCAGGTACTGCACTGTGGGTTAGAAAATGCCTACAGCTGGCAATTAAGTAATAAAATACTCATAGTAAATTTCTTGCTAATCTTAGACCATTAGCAACTGTCTTATGTTTCAGAACCAAAGTCAAGGTTTATATCCACTAGAAATTTTTATCCTAGGCAGTGCAAGTATAAATATTCTCGGAGTAGGAGAATTTAGATAAATGTCAGCATTCATTCAATTCTTACAGTGTTTTAAAATGATGAGAGTTTTTGCAGTGTGATGTACTAAAATGTAAAATGTCACATATTGTATTCTGTACATCCTCACCCAGGCTCATCTTAACGAATACTGTCCTTCTTATTCCAATTCCAACACCACCTCAATATCGACACACTAATAGTTAATCACAGAGGTTTTCACAGGTCAACTTCCACTGTATATTTTCCAGAGACTGTTCTCTCAAAATAAATAATCTTTCTGATTCCTTTCCTGTGTAATACACTAAAGGAGGCCTTGAGGTTATTACAGATGTCCTAGTTCTGTGATACTTAAGACTCTCATGTTTGCAGTCATTCCTAGATATCATCATTTAGTATACTGTGTATGTTACAAAGGAATCATCTCCTTTTGTACAGTATTGTGGATCATTCTGTCTCCTGAAATACCTACTCTTCTTAAGCAACTTTGTTCTTACATATTTTGCTTTTCTTTCTCACATATATTTTATCTTAACAGATCTAACGAAGTTGTCTTGGACAATTTCTGTTACAATACTTATGTAATGACTAACACTACAAGTGATAAATTGTTGAATTTATTTTTTTTTTAAATGAGCAATATTTTGTACATCCACGACAATAAATGTCTCGCAATTTTAACTTCATGTGGAGTTAATAAGTGTTACAGTAAAATATGTAGGTTCTCAATGGGAGGAATCAGGCAAAAATGTTATGCTTAATACAGAATTAGAGAGCTTTATGGAAGACTTTGTGTGACGTGCTTGTTTTTAAAACACTCAAAGAGTCTTTTCTTATGCACAAGGTCTCTCTTGGTTGTATAACTTTGTGGATTTGATGGAATTTTTCTTAACTAGATAAGCCTAGAGAAATTTTCAGTCCTTTTGAAATAATAAGATTATGACTAAAGTGTCCCCCTTCCACATCTTGATCTTATAAAAAGAAATAAATTACAAAATTAAGATTATGGACTCTCTATGTATCTATAGACTAAAGCTCCCAATTTTCTTTTTTGACAACTTAAAACAATTTCTATATAGGGGAAAACGTGGAAAACAGAGATGACATACAAAATGCTTCAAAGAAAATGCATCTCTACAGTAAATGAAAGGTTTCCACTGCCTTTAAAGTTCAAGTGTTAAATGCACGATGTAAAATCCTCAGCATCAGTTCTCCCAAACTACATAAGTTTCAGAATTCACAGACCTTTCAGAAAAAAAAATCATCCTCAGAATTGTGTCTTTCTTACAAAATAACATCGAAGCCTTAGGGAAGGTAAAATGTGTTGATTATGTTAGACGATGTATGCCACAGAAATAAAATGTATTATTCTCACAAAAAATGCAATACTTTCCTTTTAAGAATGGTATAAAAGCAACATGACCTATAGGGCATTTCTAAGGCTTTGCAAAGTGTCATAGGTATTTTAGGAACCATTGTCTGCTTTACAAGGTATTGTACACTTCCAACTTACTTTCAAGATTTCTGCTTTAATTATATTATAAACTCCTCAGTACTTGACTGTTAAGAGCTAGCCCAGTATAAGTAAAATATCTTTATAAATCTAAATTTTTTATTAAGAACTAAAGGCTATAGTATTTTTTCCTGTTTGGTTTGATTATAATTAGAAAATTAAATGGAGATATTAAAAATAAAAAATATTGTTCATTTCTTAAATAGCAATTTAATTTCATGCACGAGAAGCTGCTTCTTCACCTTTCTGTCCACTTCTCCATGTCTGACTAAAGCAGTAATTTTGTGTGGAGAGATATTTAGATGACAGCTATTACTAAGGACCTGTACAGGTTGTTATTTTTATACATAATACATTTCTTACAGATTATTTGTTGGTGTTAAACTGCTTGTCTTCCAACAGTTAAGCCAAAAGACTGTTTATTCTGGAAACAAAACAACAAAACAAACAAAAGTTTTCAATACATGGTAAGCTCTTTATAGGAGAACATCTCTGATTTGTTTCCATTTAGTCTAGAATGGCTTGAATTTGTTCATGTCAATCCAGAATATACACTATAATACACATTACAGTGTACAACAGGAAAATAACATGCAAGAAACTAGACTGTCCAAGTAAGACAGACTCTGGAAAGAATGGGATGCCTTTCATCTTCCTATTGCAGTACCTTAGCTACTTGAAATTGACAGTAGTTTAAACTCCGTAAGGATTGTAGGATTAGGACTGTAATGAGAAGTTCATTAAGTCTGTTTGGTTGGATTTAAATATATATAACGTTCAGCTTTGCAGGAAATAGATGGACTCCAAGAGGTAGAACTATTTATGTTTCTCTTGTGCTTTTACTTACATTTAGATAGTATAACACTTTTTTTATTTTTTCTTATTTTTTCTCTCACTGGGTGGTACACTCTGGAATTTGCTACAGAATGACCTACAGTCACAGTGTAGAATACAGCAAGTAATGAACAGTAATGTTGTGTCTGGAGATAATAAACATAAATTTTATCTATCTAGCCATGTAGTAGTTCAGCATTATGTCCAAACAAGCCCAGGTAGTCAATGAAGAGTATGGAAATTGCTGCAGGTATTATCATCTCATCTAAACTATCCTCAGGATTTCTTTTCCTCGACGAGAGAGGATTCCAGGATACCTAGCTCAGATTCAGTGAACAGCTTTTGGGAACTAAAGTTAAATAAAATCAATCCTTTGATACAATTGATAATATTTTTTTTTGTAGGGGATAAACCATTGTTGTGGAAGAAAGTACAGAAAAGCTGTAAGTTGCTTTTTAATTTCTGCATGTGGATCTGTCCTTTTACATAGAGAGCTGGAAAGGAGCACAGTTCAACAGCTTAATTTAAGTTCAAAGTACTTATTTGAATCAACTAAGTTTTATCCCACAAAATCTGTATTCCATTTACAATGAGTAAAGAAAGAAAGAAAGGATTGAAGGGGAATAGAGTGTCTAAAAGACAGTTCACTGTGGAACATGAAGCAAAGAGAGAGTCTGTCTAAGGTGAAAAATATGCCTCCAATGTTATTAGTGGGTATCTAAAACAAAATGAAAAAAAATCCAAAACATTTTTCCCCTTCCTTCCCTCCCTACAACAAAAGAAAAAAGAAAAAAAAAAAAAAAAGTCCACAACTGTTATTCTTGAATAAGACCTAGGAGAGAAGCAGAATATTTAGAAACTTTGTTAAGGAGTAGAGCTCAGCCACCTTACTTCTTCTGCCGCACTTCTGAAGCATTATGAGAAGTTTCTGCATAGTTCCCCCTGGGAAGCTACAGTATTCAAACCCTCTGCACTGTATAATAAATGGAAGGGTTAGTTTGAAACATTTGATGTTTCTGTAAGAAATAGATTTCTCCACTGCTTTTATATTTGATGTACAATGAAAGTGTTAAGAAAAGAATACAATCTATTGAAAAACTATGATATGGAGAAAGGAATTTTACATTAATTTTCCATTAAAATATGCACAAAGTAGAAAAAAAAAAGTCAAGGAAGAAGATCAGGGAGATGTGATAATAGACTATGAATTGATTAAATAAGAAAAGACCAGTTTGTAGGAGCTACATGTTAAGGTATAGGATACCACAGTGGCAGAGGAACGACAGCAAGAGACATCATTCTGACATGTATATATCCATACAGCTTAGGAAATATTCTGAAGTAAATCCTTCTTGTAAAATCCTTTCAAAATGCCTATCATGACAATGGCAACTGAAAGGCAGAGAGCTGCTCAACAAAGGAGAGTGATAAAGTACAATGAGAAGCGGGAATGAGGAAAAGGAGCAAGGAAAGAGAGTGAAGAGAAATCTGAAACCTTGAGGAGGAGCAGGAAAGTAAACAGACAAAAATGTATTAAAGCTGTAAGAAAAAAGTAATGTAAAAACTATTGTAAAACCATGATCTTTCCACTTCACAGTTATGTTTGATTTACTTGTGATTACAATTGACATTAGCTGTGATTCAGAGGCATACAATATAAACCAAGAACTTAAACTAGCATAAGCTACGTATAGGGCCCTTGAGTTTGATTACTTTTAATTTTACATGCTGTGGATTAAGATCTGCTGAACACTGTATTGGATGTAGGTGATTAAACACTGGGACTGGTTGCCCAGACAGGTGGTTGAAGTCTCCATTCCTGGAGATGTTGAAAATACGACTGGGTACAGTTCTGAGTAAGCTGTTCGAGTTGACCCTCCTTGAGAAGGAGAATTAGACAATCTCCGGTGGTCCCTGCCAACTTCAACCAGTCCAGATTCTCTGGATGTTTCACCATAACAAGTTGTGAAAGAAGCAGTGACTGCTAAAGTCTGCCTTAGGATATTCATTCTTGTTTCCAGTGAATTATTACAGAGCATGGTATTATAATTAAGAATAGGTAGGCAGCAAATCATAGCTTGCTTTGTTCTGCAGGTATTTTTAAAAAATGAAATAAAAAATGTAGTCCATATTGCAGCTGTCACAAATTACATTACTTCTCTGCAAGATGATTGTTGCTTGTTGAAAGCCTTGTAAGACATTGCTTTCAATCATATTTCTCAGTTCATAAATATAAGGAAATTGTTCTTTTCACATGAATATATAGTTATTGTTTCCTTTTGAGATTATGTGTCAGGTCAGAGTTTTTATTGCTTGCAAGGCATTCATTTTTCTTCTTTATTTTAGTAGGTTTTGATTTGGGTTTTAATTTTGAAAGGAGACCCACAGAGATATACAAATACATGAAGCAAATATTTCTAATTTATCATTTTTGGGCTATTATTTAGTTTCATATTGATTTTATTAATCTCATGCTTGGCTTTATTCTGTTCTCCTTTGCTTTCTTTGAAAGAAAAATCTATATAAGGGTACAGCTCATTTATTCTCCTAACCGTGTATCCTGAGTTTCTAGACTCACCGTCTCCTTCTTGAGCTACAGTCAAACACCATTCATATGAGGACACTTTTATCAACTGAGATTGCTTTATCTCATATCAATTTATGACTAGAATTTTGTTTAAGCAGTAGGTGTGATACATTTGTTAAATAGGACTATTTATTATATCTATTCATTATGAGCAAGGTAATTTCAGTTCAAGACTACTGTTCAAATCCTGGCAGACTTTCGTTTAGAATAAAACCTCTAACATATACAATGTGACTCGAAATATAAAGAAAGAACAGTGATGGAAGATGCACCATTTTGGTGGTGTTTGGAATAAACATAATCCACTGGGAGAACAGTTTTCATTCTTCACCTTTTTCCCATAATTATTCTCTTTATAGTTAATATAGTTTCTGCACAAAAGGAAAAAAAAACAAAACACAAGCCCATAATAAATAAATAAACAAAAATCTAATCCACCTCCTCAAAAAGATTGGAAAGTGCAGTAAAATAACCATGTGAATTAGGTCCATCCAAAATGAAAGAGCTGGAATGGAGCTGTGCGGAATGTAACAGGCCCTACTAAGATGCAGAATGTTACTTTGAGCACATTAATAAATAAGAGAAACAGTTTCTTGGACTTGGGCTGACATGGTTCTAGTTAGCTTAAAAAAGTCACAGAATCACAAAATAACAGAATGACCTGAGTTGGAAGGGATCCACAAGGAAAACCAAGTCCAACTACTATCCCGGCACAAGAAAACCCCCAAATTTACACTATGTGTCTGAGTGCATTGTCCGAATGCTTCCTGAATGGCGCCATGGTGCCATGATTACTTCCCTGGGAAGCCTGTTCCAGTGTTTCACCACCCTCTGAGCGAAGAACCTTTTCCTAATATCCAATCTAAACCTCCCCTACCACATCTTCCTGTTATACCCCCAGGTCCTATCATTGGTCACTAGGGAGAAGAGATAAGTGCCTGCTCCTCTTCCTTCCCTTGTGAGGAAGCAGCAAACTCCTATGAGGTCCACTCTTAGTCGCCTCTTCTCCTTGCTGAACAGACCAAGTGACTTCACCACTCTTCATACTCTCCTCAGAAGTATTCGGATCTGTCTTCATCTATCTATGCACACGTACTCATAAAAAATGTATTTTTAATTGGAGTAGCCAGAAAGACATGCAACATAGCTACACAGTAATTATTCAAATTTCAATACCCTAATATACTTAAAGACATTAGTAGCAAAAAAGAGCATCAGACTTGCACAATGGAGTTAGAAAACTGCAGTTCACTTTTTGTAACTCGGTGAGGTCCTAAAACTTTTTTCCTCCTTGCAATTTTGTTCAGTTCTTATATAAAATATATAAACATATCGTGAGCCAAGAGAAGTTACTTTAAAAGTCATAGTGAATATTAATCCTCATAAAAACCTGTTTTGCCACTGCTAGACTGATGAATCAATCGTAATTTTAATTTTTAAATATTCTTATTTCTGATCACTCAGGTTAGTATCAGTTAACAAAAAAATTGCTGGCAAAATGAGAATGTCAATATCCTTACATACCAAATATATGTTTGTAAACATTGACAAAAAAGCTCTGGTCCCAGGAAAAAAAACCCAAACAGTTTACACCAACTAATTTAGTTCTCCTCAACTATTGGCAATTTGTCCTTAGAACTATAGTAGGCTAGTCACAACCGAGCATACATGTGCAAAAAATAGCTGCTATGATTAATGATATCTTACCTCTACATTTGCTCCAATGCACATTTATTTATTTGTCTGTTGGTGTCCAATATAGACAGGAATGTCATGTACTTTCTAGACTGATTCCTCTGTGTTCGTTAGTACAACTTCTCAGAGTCATCTTTTAACATAATTACATTTTCTAGCCTCCTCAAACTGCTTTCTAATATATAAACTTCAGTATTTTTATAGTATAGTAGGGAACAAGGGGCAGAAATTAAGGAAAGAGAATCCACAGAATGTCTGGAATTATGGAAGATAAATAATGCACTCACCCACGGCAACAAAATACCCACATTCCACTAACCACTCTGGAAATATTTAGGCCTACACCTATGGATAGGTTACATATTTTGTTAAATTAATGCAAGCTTTTAAAAAAATATATCCTTATACTTTTATGCTGGCTTAGGAAAAAATATCACTTGTTCTTCAGGTGATTAGTTATATAAAAAAAGAATTCACCAAAAGCAAAACAAGGGAAAACACACCTGTGCCTAATCAACATACAAAAATTCCTAACCAAATAGAATGATTCAGTCAGCTGATAGTTTCTGGAAGAAACTTATATTCTCTTTCCTTCCCTTGTACTGTGAATAGTTTTTTCTTGGTTTAAAAGAATTAAAATCGTCCATACAAGATGATATTTTCCTAGTGAAGTTTTATTTATGGAACCTTTTAAAATTGATGAAAACCAGTCCCATCAGAATTATGACCTTCACTCAAACTTATTTATTCAATATCTGCATATTATCTCCAAAAATCCAATATCAGTTGTGGCATAGAAGAGATCTGTTATTTTTAAATGCTCTCTAGCATAGGTAAAGGCTTGCTTTCTGGAAATTATGATAGCAACATATATTAAAATTATTTTTGTAAAATCTCTAACTAAATTCCTCTGTTCCTTTCCTCCCTCCTCCTCTCGGTCCCCTCCCCTGCGTTTGCATTGAAGGGTGGAATATTATCCAGGCTAGAAATAATGATATGGAAAATCATGCAAGCTGGTGGCAGGACGTTCTAATCATGGGGTTTCTCTTATTCTATAGTAGATGAAAGATGGAGCTGGGATCAAAGGAGACAAAAGAGCAGAGAAACCAGCAGAAAATCAAATTCTTCTTCCTCTAGCACCACTTTAGCAGCAGCTGATCAGTCCACTTGATGTGAGCAAGCAGAAAAGCCTGTGAGAGTGAGTTACTCTAGACTGACAGATATCCAAAGTGAAAATGGCATTTCCCACTGTCTTGATGGCCATCTGAATATGTGAAGTTATCCTCAAATTCTTTCTTTATATAGTAAAAATAAAAATAAAATTAAATAGGTTGAGGAAATAATTTCTTCTGCTAACTTGTTTTTCCATGTGTTTTGTGCAAATAATCATTTCCAAGAAGCCAAAATGAATTATTATATGGAAGTTAAATAATATCTTTCAGGGCCTTATAACTGTCAAGGCATGTCTAGGCTGCTGAAGAGCCAGGGAATAAGTAAGCATGTGATCCCCAGTCATCCACAATGGCTAGCTGTTGGCTCACTTCCTCAGACTTCTCAAACGAACTCTCTCAAAGATAAATCCTGAGCATTCTTGCAGACATTGTTTACTTCAAGAACTGCTCCTGAAAGCAATATGAATGGTCTTGTACTGGATTTGGTTCCTTTTTCACTATACAGTTTTCCAAAGCTACCCTAGAAGGCCTTGCACAGCCATGTATGCTAGGACACCTAACACACTCCCTTAGCTTCATGCAGTAAAAACATCAGCCTTATATGATGAAACACAGCCCTCTCATTATTTTTGACAGTGTGAACTTGAAAAAAATATGAAAAAAATTGTTCTGTAGTTCTTGAGGAGCGTGGCTTGAGTCAGAAGAGACACAGAGACAATAACTGACTTAGCGTGGAGGCTGCTAGTTTTCTTTGTAGGGAACAAGCACAAGAAGGATGTGAGCATGAGGAAGTTGGGGCCACCTGGCCTCAAGAACAGGGAACCTACTGTTCCTCTTCTACTTAGTAGAATAAGACAGTACTGGGTGATGATTTTCTCTCTCTTGACTGATTAACACAAGACTGCATGCCATAGACATCAATGAATTCCTCAAACTATAGTAGCACACTATGCTGTGTTACATTAGTTAGGCTGTTATGCCATCTAAGCTGTTCTGCTACAAGGTAGGTGGAAGGCAATGCTGTTTGTATTTTACAGATGCTTTCTCAACAATGCAATCCTCTGTAACTCCTTTTTTTTCCAGCTTGATTAGTCACTCCTTTGTTTTTAGTTTATATTTTTTATTTGTTTTCATCCTCCAATGGAGGATTCTCCTTTCCTGTACATTGAAGAAAAACTTCCAAGGTGCTCACCTCTGTATCTATGTCCCCATCCTCTACCATACTATGAGAACTGATATTACATCATTTTAAAGGATACGAGCAACCAGTTACTTCTCACTTCTCTGAAACCACATCTGGGCTCAACTTTGAAGACTGGCACAGTAGTGTGATCCTTGCAAAGCTGTGCCCTTCATTTTACATAGTCCAACCAGAGTACTTGTGATATGGCATAACAAAACAAATATTATTTTGCTTTTGATGCCTAATCTTATGTTGTTCAGAGAAAGACCTTTGGATAGCATATGATGCCTTTCCCTTCACAGCCTGGAGCCAACACAAATAAATAACCTTCATCTCGTTCATCCTTTGAAGGTACTGAGCAGATCTTCCCTCTCTACACCACGTCTTCCTTCATGACACCTACCACTCCGTCTGCAAATTTTTGGAGAATACAAACAATCACACGAAACACAGTGCTAGGCTACATACTGTCATTTTATGAGGACTGAGTTATTATAGAATCATCCAATCATTTAGGGTGGAAAACACCATTAAGATCATTGAGTCCAACCCTCAAACTAACACTACCAGCTCCATCGCTAAACCATGTCCCTAACATCACATCTACAAATCTTCTAAATGCCTTTAGGGATGGTGACTCAACCACTTCCCTGGGAAGTCTATCCAATGTCTGACAACCCTTTTGATGAAGAATTTTTTCCTAATATCCATTCTAAACCTCCTCTGATGCAGACTGAGGCCATTTCCGCTCTCCCTGTCACTTCCTATTTGGGAGAATGACACCCACTCCCCTACAACCTCCTACCAGGTAATTGTAGAAAGCAGTAAGGTTTCCCCTGAGCCTTCTCTTCTCCAGGATAACAAACCTGGTTCCCTCAGCCACTCCCTATAGCATTTGTGCTCCAGATCCTTCACCAGATTCATTGCCTTCGCTGCACATGCTCCAGCACCTCAATGTCTTTGCTGTACTGAGGGGACTAAAACTGAACGCAGTGTTTGAGATGCGGCCTCACCAGTGCTAAGTACAGGGGGAGAATCACTTCCATAGCCCTGCTAGCCACACTATTTCTGATACAAATCAGGATGCTGTTGACCTTCTTGGCCACCTGGTCACACTGGCAGCTTATACTCATACAGTTATCAACAAACACTCCCAGATCCTTTTCTACCAGGCAGCTTTCCAGTTTTCAGTAAGGTGAAGATCTTATTGTGGGCTCACTTCAAGTATATGGCAGTTGTAGCTCAAAGTCCCCTGTGAAGCTCATGATACAGATGGAACAGTTTTAGTATGGGTTGCATCAAGCCACCCTAAAAGCTATTAAAGGTGAAAGGAGATGCACCATGGTATGAGACAATTTGCAAATCCTTCTCATCCAGAAGTGAGATTTATTCCTTACGGTAAAAACCAGAGTAGCCAAGGGTTTTCTTGAACTTGACCGCATGATTCAGTCCCAGATTTATCTAAGAGCAGAATTCAGTAAAATTTCTGTTTCCATCTGCCAACTGTACAGAACAGAGCAAGTCACAAAACACAGTGTCATTGATGTACACAGATGTCACTACAAAGAGTAATTCCTTCCTCAAAGAAGGATATCAAAACACATGAGTGTTTTGCTGAGATTGCTTCTATTCTGCAATCATTTACCCATGCAGTCAGCCCAGATTTGACCCGGAAATCTATGAGTCCCACCCTGCTATTTTTGTACTCAGTTTTCAAACTGCATCTTACTCTTTTTTTTTTTTTTTTTTTTTACTTTTCAAAAGTTACTGTCATTTTAACAAGTAATTTCAGACTTTCACCACTAATTTGTCTATTTCAAACATGCTTTTGACTCAGGTGTTGATAATTTCAACATTGTGAGAGAGTTATTTCAACTAAACAAGTTTTTTTCTTTAGTTTTCAATTAACTTTTCCTATATACTGTTAGAGAATGTGAAATAGTGCTTGTTAACAGGTTAATTGCAAGTTAATAGAATTGTAGAATCATTGAATGGTTTGGGCAGGAAGGGATCTTAACGATTATCTAGTTCCAACCTCATTGCCATGGGCAGGGACACCTTCCACTAGATAGGTTGCTCAAAGCCTCATTCAACCCGCTAAGAGCTCATTTGAGCTATGAAGGTCACAACACTTAGTTTAAAAATCAGTAGTGAATACGAAATAATTGTGAGAAGTGGTTAGATATGAATGTTGAAAGGTATTCAATTAGATGAGTACACTTTTGTAACACTTAGAACATTTTCAACCTAAATCCTGTATGATTTTTGCTTTTCTGAATGCTTGTAGGTCCTCTACTACCAATTTCTGCATAGGCCACTTTGCAAAACTTGCCAATTATTTCTGATATAAAGTAATACTCTGAAGTCCACAATTTGCATGGTATCAAGAATGTACAGGAGCGTAACTTGATTGATTTAGTTGTAATTCATGGAAGTTGAACTCCCTCTGAATAGTTATATGTCACAATTATTTATTAACAAGCATAGAACAAGTTCAGACTAGGCAGCCGGGTACCAATTACAGTTTTGTTCTAAGATGAGTCTGTGATTTTGAAATCAATGTGGCAGTCAGTGTGGCTTGACAAAAAAAAAAAAGAAAAAAAAATTCTTTTTCTTTTCATTAATTTAAAATATCTAGCAAGAATAAGACCATGGGTACTACTTTTGGAATTATTTCTGCTGTCAAAAGAATATTTTTGGCTGTGTAAAGGAGTTGATGGTATCCTACTTTCATTGAAAACATTTCTATTGGTCAACTTTTATCTTCAGCAGCAAAGGGAATTACACTTATATACAGCTGGCATGAAATAATATTCTCACAGTACTCTTCCTCTTTTTTTGCCTGCTTTGAAACTGCAAAAAAGAGGGCCCTCTCAATGGAGAATCAATGACTCCTGTTCCTAGAAGAGAAAGTCTCACATGAAAAAAATAAAATATGCTGCTGGAGATAATTTTAAGTAGGTTTAGTGAATTTATTTTCTACTGGAAATAAATAAAAAAAAAAAAAGAAAAGAATAGTATACAGTAATAACAAGATTAGAATCTGGCTTTTATTTTTTATGCTTGTGTGTGCTATGAGCTTTTCAGAGGAGAATGTTCCTGCTTACTAAAGTAAGATAGAATAGATACAGTAGGGAGAGCAAAGATTCTTTTTTATACAGGATTGCTTGCCTAGTTAAGGCTGTGTTTAACCCAGATAGGAGAATGTCTTGGGATGAAACCAAGACAGTGCTTTTACTCATATGCCAATAGGCATCACTTATTCGGCAGCTAGAAATTCTCAAACAATCTTAAGTCTGGAGCCCAGGTAATGAAAGCCTTAGATCTGCAACATTGAATTCAAATGACTAGTTTAACTTTAAACTCTCAGAACCATTTGAACCATTTGCCTTGAAAAAAGAAACCCAAAACTACTTTACATCCAAGGCTGTAATCTAGAAGTTTAAACATATCAGGGACTATATGGCATTCATTTTATCTAGTAAAATACATAAGAATTACTAATGTTTCTATATAAAATGGATGATGCCACTTTTCAGGGATAGTGCACCATATCACATAAAAGAGAATGTATTTCTTTCTTGAAAACAAAGAATAGGAAAAAAATTGTTCCATCATCATAATCCTCTATTTTTTTTTTTTTTTATTTTAAGGCTGAGTAAAGAATGCTATCTGTAGATAAAGGCCATCTTCTTTATTATTTATTTATTTGTATGATCATGTCTTACAGAAGCACTTAATAAGCTTAGCAAACACAAAAATGAAATATAGCTCATACACTACGAAGATCAATAGACTGATGCAAAGAGTGAAGGATGAGGAAAGAAAAAGACAGTGTACAGGTCTCAGTAATGCATGAATCAAAGAATGTAAAGTTTTCTGAAGAAGATTATGTTAAGATTTGTAACATCTTTCAGGTGACTACTCAGTTATCATAATGGAATAGTTCAGAGATGGCATAGACCATCTACACTCCTACAAACTTCAATTACTTGTCCTTTTCTGCTGAGGTAGGCTTTTTTGTCCATGATTTCTCATTAAACCTTCCCAATTATGTTCTACTATTGGATTTGTTCATCTGATCATTGTGAGACAATTCTATAATAAAATTCTCGCTTAATAATCCTAAACTGTAGATGAGAGTATGAAGCCTGATTTGTCATATTTGCAATCATAATCTAAACAGAATAATAGAATGAAAGAAACAATACCTGTCTGGAGAATATGCTTATAGTTACCAGGCTAAAGGTAGAATAGAGATTTTGGAAACATGACTTAACTGTAATTTAACAGAATCTGGTTGTTCAGGTTGATAGCATTAAATCATTAATAGATATAGAGGTAACACTTATTTTAAACTAGAAGTCAAATTGTCTTGCAATTCCTACACTAAATTTCTTGTTTGTTACAAATGAAAGCCATGTTTTTTTCATAGTATATATTTGTAGATCTTGTAGCTAAGAAAAGTGGAGAACTTTGCAAACAGAAACAATCAAGTACCAGGGAAAACAACCAATTAACCCTCAAAAAATCAACTAATATTTTTATGTGTTAATATGAAAACCTTGCTGATTTTTAACTTCTCTTTGTCTTATTTTTAAATGCATTTTGAAATCTTGATAAATGACCAGAAGAAAAAGACTGTGGCTTGGGACAAAGTTCTTTACCCAGAACATAGGCATCTGAACATCTCATTTTTATCTCTTCCTAGTGGTATCAAAACTAGATTATAAAAAAGAAAAAAGAGAAAAGCTTATGAATAAAATAAAAGCATTTCCTTTCTAAAAAGTGCCTTAAAATATTAAATATTTTTAGCACACGTAAAATCTTTCTTACTCTCCAATGGTCTGTGAAATATTTCACATTTAAATTCTCATTATGCTAAAACCTTAAGCATTGTTTTTCTATGACAAATCATTCAGAAAAGACTTTTTAAAAAATTCTGCAGCTTTCCTTAAAACCTTACCCCCACCCCTCGCCCCAGGAGAATTCTTTGCACAGAGCTTTCTTAGTTATAAAACATTGAATCCATTATGAAGCACCATTTCTGTAAAGTTATATTTGCATTTGAGAGCTAAAGACACCCAAGCTATTGTCTACATACTCCTTTTTCAGGATAGGTTCATAGATGGATCTTCCAATATTTATGTAAACTCTTGAGGGTCATATGTTTAACTCTTCAAAACAACTATAACTTTGGTCAGTGAACTCATGATAAAATTTAAAATGGGGTAATTTAGCTGAAGTATTTGCATAACATTCTTTATATTACAGATTTTCGTTTTTTCATGTCCCAAAGAAGAGACATCAGGCTGGAAAAAGCTGCCCTGTACACAATTACATAGGAAGTGAGGACTGAGAAAAGAAGAACATTATGAGAGACAGGTTGGAGGAAACACAGAGGAAAATGAGAACTAACAGAGTACAGTCTTATAAGCCCAAAAATTACGTTTAGAGAAATGTGTGAACCAAGTAACTAAAAAAGACTCCAATGTATAGAATAAGAATTCTTACAATTGCACCAAAGTTTTCTTATAAGAGGAGTTATTAAGAGACTGATAAGCAAAGAGTGTAAGATGGAGTCAGAGAACATAGTTCAAAACATAAGCTATGTATACCTTGTTGGCGCTTGACGTAAAGAGAAAATTTGTAGTGTTGTATAGGGTGGGATTTCTTTTTCTAAGGGGAAAAATGGAGAGCAATGATTATTTTCAGTAAAGTTTTAGGTTATGAACTGTAAAATTTCTTTCCTTTTTTATTCCTCTGGGCACTTCACTGAGGTTCTGCTGATATCCTGGGGGAACTACTCCTACTTTATGTTAATATGTATGGAGAAGCTCACTTCTTGCCACATCCTTCTGCTGCTATTGTAGTAGTGTCTCTGTAGTCTCAATGTTAGTGATTCCAGATATATAGGATGAGGAGAAACTAATGAGAAACTGTAGAAATTAATTAAAAAGCCCATAAAGTTCTATTTATGCACATAAGAATATGGATTTTTTAATGAAGTATTCAGTAACAGAACTAGTAATAAGTTTTATGTTCTGACATAAAAATAGAAATCTCAGCCTTTCAATAAAATAAATTTCTATTTCTGGTGAATCATGTGATTTTACAGCTTTGAACTTGTCAGCTGTAAGGGGATCCCTGATACCTTCTGTAACCGAATAATTTTCAGTTTCCACATTAGAATAAAGAGAATAAAATAAATGAAGTATTTTTAATGAGGGATATATTTAATACTACCCTGAGAGTTTAATGTCAATAATAGTTTCATGGTGTATAGGTAGAATACGGGTCAAAAGAATAAAAGAAATTAAATATATAATGCTAACATTACCAGTACATCTGAGATGCTTATAAAAATATGTTTAAGATAACCAAAGATTTTATGAGTTGAATTAATAGCTCATATCCACTTCTTTGAAATACCCTATCACTCAAAATGATTTTGATTGCTTACACCATACAGATATACAAAAACCTTTGCCAGGCAAATACTAGTGAATGGGTTCCCAACAGACTCTGAATTTGATTTAAAAAGATGAACTACTATTAGCTAAACAAAGCATATTTCTCCAAAGTATTCTTTCATATGTTGTCCTTGTTGTATCTCTTAGACACTCTTGATTGAGCTTCTCTTTCCAAAGAAACAGGCAACAGAAAACCCACAGTCTTTTAGATACATAAACCATCTGAAACAAAGGCAGTAGAAAACAGAAGGAGGCAACTTCAAGCTAAATACGAGTTAGGCACAAATATTCTAACTTCATTATGTTAATTAGAGAGAGCAGAAAGAGAAAAGAGAAGTCAGCACCGTAGCAAGAGAGGGAAGTTAACAAGGAGGGCAGTGATAAGGTCATTAGCTCTTGTGCAATATGGAGCAGACAAGCACTTACTGCCTGTGGAACAGCAACGAATTAGCAAGAGCTGAGATTTGGGGTAAATTTCAGAGGTCCAGAAAACTAATGCTCTGAAAGCCACATTTTCGTGTAGAGAAGTATATAACAAAAGTCTGCAAGTATTTCTTTCATTGTTCAAATGTGTGCATGAGCAAATACTTTTACATTGACCATGGAATAGAAAGAAGGCTTTTAAGCATGTTTTTTATAGAGTGAGTGTATCACTGCATTACCATATAGTGAGGTTCCATACAGCAGATGGTTCTATATTTCACAAGGAATATATTATCTCCACCAAATTACTACAAGTTACTTAGAAAACAATTTTAACTGCCATTAATGAAACTGATTTAGTATATTTTGTATTTATGCTCTTTGCAGAAGACTCAACAGATTAAAATGTCTGAATCATATATAAGTCTATGTGTGAAAACATTATGTTCTGCCCTGGGTGACAAACTGAAACAATTTACAAAGTAAATGACACCTACAGCCACTCTAGCAATCATTTAGTACTATGAGCATATTGGGGGGCATGGCATCATTTTCCAGAATATAACACAGAAGTGCAAAGTTCTCCTGGAGACCACAATCAACTGTTTATTATTGCCAGAAAAATGTATAACAATGTGACTTTGTTTATAGCAGAAATGCCTTTGTACTATACAAGCATTTTATAGCATTACTTGACAATGAAGAGCTTAATATTTTGCCTGACTACAGCTACAGAACTTTCAAATCAAAGTACTTCCCTCTTGAAAAATGAAAGAAAAGTAATGTGAATGATTTTTTTCTAATGAAGTGCACGGCTTCTCTTGGGAATAAAAGTATGATAATTCATATAACTGAAGCATTCCATGTAAATTGTCAGCTATTCAAATTAAAGAAGTAACTAATGAATAACTGCATGCAAGATTGCATGGTGATTAGCAGTACAATATTTAATATCAAATGTTGTTATCAATCATTTCTCACTGTAATTACCCAAAGTGTTAAATAGAAAATTGCTTTTAAAGTACATTTTAATAAATGAAGCATTAGTTATTACAGGTAACTTGTAAAATAGGCTGTTGTCACATAGTCAGAAATGGGGAAAAAGTTTTCTAACTTTATGAATATTTTAAAGATTTTCTTTTTCTTTACTAAAATGAACAAATATTTTCTAAAAAAAGTCATGTGCAAAGAAAGTGACACATAAGAAGAAAACCAGCCCTTAAACTCACCAGTTACCCAATAGGCAGTGAATTTGTAAAAAATGTATGGACATGATGTCCATGGTCAACCACAGGCACGCAGTCTAAACATTAATTATAGTCTAAATTAGTCTAAACTAATTATATTCAGTCTGAGATAAAAACGCAAACACCAGCTGAGAAATTACAAATATAATTTTGCTATGGAATGTTTAAACACACTAAAAAAGAAGCATTATATTCACACCTAGAATAATATGTATGCATGTTTGTTTGTTTGTTTGTTTGTTTGTTTGTTTTTATACACAATCTGTGGTAATGCTGTTCTCTCACTATCTTATGCAGTTAGTGCATGTTAACATAATTTTTAAGAAAATGAAAAGCAATATCTGGAGTAACAAGGGATAGTTTTCATCATATACTAGTAAAATAAAGAAGTACATTTTTTAATGTCTGTGAAAATGTAATGATGCTAGTCTATTTGTATGATCTCTCTTAATTTCACCTTTTGCGGGTGTTCCATTTGAGTTAATCATTGATTATAACTCAGACTTGAATCGGAGTTTCTTTTGTATCAAGGGTATGTAAGTGACCACCAGATTAATAGATATTCTAAACTGGCAAGGTGGTGAGGGATAAGTTTCACTCTGGTTTTGAACAGGAATTTCATCCTAGAGCTAAGAGATTTTTTGCAATATATATTTAAACCAAACAAATAGTTTTCATTTAAATTCCAGATTTGATAACCATCCTTACATAAAGCAATTTCTTCTAATTTTATATTAACTGTAGGTAGGGGTGAGGTGGGAAGGAAACCTTCGGATCAGTAGAAAACCACTCTGCTCATTAATTTGTGTTGTATGACTTTCTAACTGAGTATGAACATTGATTTGATTCCACGTCCTTCAAATCTGCTATTTGTCTCTCAAATTAATTTATTTTTTAATTGCTGTCATGGAATCATAGAATGGTTGAGATTTGATGGGACCTCTGGAGATCATCTTCTCCAACACCCCTGATCAAGCAAGGCCACCTAAAGCCAGTTCCCCAGGACTGTGTCCAGATGGTTGTACATTTTTTTCATATGCTTCTTCACATATCTCCAATTGTCTATTTTTTGAAAAGAAATCCAGATATTTTTAAGTGTTTGGTTTAATTTATTCTGTTTTTTTTCCATGTTTTGCTTTATCTTCTTGCTTTTCTTTTGAGGTTCTGGAACTAAAGTTGTAGGAATAGAAGGTATACTAATGCTGACTGTGTTCAAACATCCAACTCAAGTCATGACTAAGTGAAGAGGTAAGCGTTTTTCTATTATGATCCCTGGAGAGAACAGCTTGAAGGAGTTTCAGAACAGGAGCTTAACTCAAAAAATGTTATTGGAGAATTTTTTTTCTTTCTCTGTGAACTACAGAGAGACCTTAGAAAGTTACCCTTCTAACATACAGATTTTAATTGGATCCTTAAATTGGGTGAGATTAATATATTTGTGTTTCAGAAACAAGATTTTGGTTAAGACAGTATGAAAGGATCAGTTTATGCCTGGCCCATTAATTGCGATGACTGTTGGGTTTTTGACAAAAAGCCAAAAGATAATATGTTGAGAATATTTGGAAGCCTGATGTCATGCAAAGGAGATATTTAGTTTTGGAGTCTGTGAGAGAGAAGCTACAGTTTACTCAGATTTGTAGCAAAGGAATTTTTGCCTTTTTTATCTTAGTCTTTTGCTACGCTTTCTCAAAACAGTCTGTTTCCAGAGGATATTCTTTTCCAATGTAAGCACACAAGCTTTTCATGAAGTGCTCAGAAATATATTTTAAGATTGTCAGCTGAACAAGAAGCCAGCTAAGTTAGCCAGTACCAGAGCAGGATGTAAAAAAATACAGTGAGACTGCAGAGATTTAAGCTAGTGTTCCTTATTCGGATGCAAGACTATACAACATTCTTACTTACAAGTCTCAGCTGGGAATCCTTTCCTGCAGTGAGGCATATAAACTAAATTATTCACTACAGGAAGTCATGCCCTTGTAGCTGAACAACAGCCCTTATCTTGATGCAAAGACTGGCAGAAAATAGAAGCTTGACAGGCTCTGCCTACGCTAATTCATTAAGCAAAACAAAACAAAGCAAAACAAACCCAGCCAAACCAAAGAGGGAGGAAAAAAAAAACCCACACAAAACCCCCCAACAATAGAAATGAGTTCTGTAGCTTGACTTACATTTATACTATCTTATGCAATCCTCTTCTATAGTATTTGCCTTGGAGGGGACTAAATGGCATAATTGAAAAGAACTAAGTGAGTGGACATTAGAACGGGGTGGATGATCAGGGATCCAGTGCTCCAGCTCCAACTTAACTCATCGTCTCCTTTCTGGAAAGAAATAGACATAATCAAAATGAACACAGCTGCAAGGACCTAGTCACTATGATAAGGAAGGCCACCCTTCATCTTGTTTGAATATCTAGCTGTCATGCTTCATAATTCAGAGTAGGACTTTGAAATGTCTGCTATATGTGTAATAGCTATAGTGCATAGAAGTTATTCAGTTGATCCATTACAAAGAAAGCTGCATAACTCTGGCACTGTGATGCAGTAATCATTTTGAAAACTGCCAGCTATGAATTAAGATGCCTGTAAAACTTAGGGAGAGGCTGAGGTACTTTTTAAGGCTCTGAATCTCCTGTTTCCTGTGGGTTGGCCACAGGGAGACAAATAGCACACTACTGATGAATGATTCTTATTCTTGATTCTGCTGATGACCTTCTTGAAAGCTAATGCACAAACTAAGAGATTTTCTTGATCGAAATTTACTTGTCATCCAATTAGAATGAAAGCCCAGACTAACACTGAAACAGATACCTGATCTTTCTGTGAATGTGGTGACACTCACTCAGCAAGTCTTGTGCTACTGTTTTCTTGAGATGTGCTTCTAAGTATAACAAATCAAAACTGCATTATCCATGTCACTAAAAACATGTATGAAAAAGGATGTTCTTTTTCAATGTTTGCAAAACTGTCCTACGACCTTCCTCCTCCCTTGCCGCAAGCAGACAGTTTTTTCTTAGCTGAAAAATGTTTAACAAGTATCTACCTACCCTTCAACATCCAGGCCTTCTCTCCTTCAATAAATTCCTCAGTATCCCTTGCTATCCTGAAATTCTTAGCAGACTTTTGTTACGAAATGCCCAAATTATCACCAAATTGTCAGTTTTATAATAAGATCTGTCTGAGTTTTTTGGTCTTTCATGTTCCTTTTTTTCTTTTCTTTTTTTTCTTTTAACAAAAGTAACTTCATTTAACTGACTTAGAGCATGTCTCTGCTAACAATCATATCAACATGACTAAGACAGCAGCAAACTCTGATGTTTGAGCAGAAGTGACCAGCCTGGAGGAGACAGAACTGTGACTCTGAGATAGTGCGTTTACTAGAGGAAACATAGTGAAATTTACCCTTATTGCACTACAGTCTTAGGCACTGAATGAATGGTTTTGAGACAGCATATGCAAACACTCTGGGCTCATTTTATGAGGGATCATTTTATGTTTTGCAGTATAATGTATACAAATCATTTTATGTTTCGCGGTATAATGTATACAAATTCAGATCTAGTCACTTTACTGTTTGTAAAATGGAAAACAACAGAAAACAAACGAAAAAAACCAAACCCTTACCTCTAGCAGAAATTCCTGGAAGGAAAGAAAAAAAAAATCCTCAGGGTAAACTGTCAGTTTACATTTCATTCTTAATAAAAAAGAACAGTTGAAAGGAATCAAGCCTCAAAGTGATAACCACACCAGACACTACATTGCAAACACATATTAGAGAATTATTTTGATTTATGTTTGTAATGTAGCCAGAAACGCCAAAGAGAGTATACAATGAAACTTTAGCAGAAAGAAACCTTGGAATTTGGTCTCTGTACAGTGTGCTACTCAGAAGTCTTGCTCTAGAGAGGCATAAACTTGCCTTAAGGGAAGTTAGCAATTTGCCTACTGTGTGTTGAGTCACCTAATTGTTGTTTATAGCAATATAATTGCTATGAAAAAAGTAGTAAAATGGACTAAACTAGATTTTCAGAGCTATAGAATGATATCCTCATTAAATTAAGAGATGATCACTGAATTCAATCTGATTGGCTATTAAGACATTTCCTAATGTTAATTCTGCATACTAAACCATGTTTTACATCATGCAAGAGACAACACGGATAAAATGATGCCAAAAATGCACTTCAAACAGAGCAGTTTAAAGTATGATTAGCCCAATGCATCCCTTCTTTACCATTTTCTGATTTCTCTCTTCATAATTTTGGCTCTTTATAGTCCATTCCAGAATTGAACAGCTTGCAAGGAAAAGTATGACGCTTGCATCAAAGCAGCAAGGAGAAGGAACACAGGAATGCTATTACACATCTAAATAACTCATGGTGTGACTTCTTGTTACTAAACAGGCCTATGTGTCCATCAGTTTCCATATTTGTAAGATGATAATTCCTCTGCTTGCACATGTTCCACATTTCTTGAGTGACTGTCACGCGAGGATCCTAAAATGCCATTCAAATATTGAAGAAAAGTTTTAGATGCTAAATAAAACAGCCTTGTCCCCCCAAGGAGAGAAAACTCATGGAGAATTTGTCAACATTCATGGTGGTTTCTTCATAACAAACACTGAATCAAAGGTTGCAGTAAGTGAGTAAAGGCCAGAATGTTACAAGAAAATACTAGACCTCAAAAAGAGAAGATTGTCTGCTTCAAACCAAACACACACACAAACAGCAAACAAATGAACATTCTGAAAGATTGGCTGTAGAGTATACAATGGAAGAGTATACTAAGAAAATTTCTTTTCTTAAGTAAGGGCAAAAAATGGCTAGGAAAAAAATAAGATATTGAGATTCTGCTAAATGAATGCTGAGGGAGATCTTCTGGGTTTATATGGAAGATTAAAGAGCTAGAATCAAAATACCAGCATAAAAAATTTCTAAATAAAATAGATTATTTTAAAAACAAACTTCTGTATGAGCATTCTATCTAGTTCCGAAGTGGCATACAGAAGAACAAATTAAAGTAGAGTTGCTGATATCTTTTCCAGCTACAGGACTGTCGTAGATCACCCTGATGTCAATCTCTTTTATCTCTTTAATTGTCTATTATTATTACTAATGATTGTTTTACATGCTCTCTTGAGTGAAGGAAGGGACTACCGTAGTTTTGTTTATAAAATAGGGACAGGTATTGAATTTTCTTCACTTCCCTTGGTGTGCAGAATAGAATGTTCAAATTACTGTGTGTGTTTACATTAGCTAGTGAATTTATACATAAAGAATTGAGGACATCCCTTGTTTCTTTTGCAATTTACCTCAAATGAGACCTGTGCTACATGTATTTTTCTTTCAATTACTAGGAGAAGTGAAGCTTGTTCACCTGGGGCTTGCAGAAGGACCAAATGAATCAACTCTGTGCTTACACTGTTCTCTTTTCCTTTCATATTTGTTTTCTTATCCAATCTCACTGAAGTGTTCACTCAATACTACTTGCAATGATATGGAGTTTCTGTATAGAATTAGTTACTGTTTTCTATATAAGTTGTCAAATTCTTCCTCTTATAACACCTGTGCTGTTACTTTAAATGCAATGGAATGCCTCGAATAGTTCAGATGTCATTATGGCAGTCATTGACCCCATATATTATTTTTTGAGTGAATAACACTATGACCTTAATATTTTGTGAGTGAAATGCGTTTCTTCTGACAGTTCAGATTGAAATGAGACTATCCATTTGTAATAATAGCTTTATTTTACTTGAAGGAAACAAGTTTAATTTATCTACTAAATAATACATATTTTATGGCTTACGTTGGTGAATATTCTTTCAAGCATTAATTAGGCACTCAACACCTAGGTGTCTAGGTTATTGCGTATGATTTTAGGGGGAAATATATTTTATGCATGTTTTAGTAAAACCACATTAGCAACATTTAATTCAGCATTCTATTGCACTATTGAGATTTTCTGTATTGAGAGACATGGAAAGGAAAAGGTAGATGGATAAACAGACAGCAAAATGCAATCAACTTTTCAGCAGCAATCCGAGGAACATTTCAGGCTCTAAATTATAAAGATGCCTACCACTCGAACAATGTAAAGATAACCAGAAACCTAATACAACCAAGAAAATAGGATGAAAATAAAAGAAAACAAAAAACTCAAAAAAGAAAACTGATTTCAGTGATAAAGTATTTAGGCTTAAAGCCTCCATAGTATGATTGCTGCATATCCATCTAACTACAGCAATAAATAACAACCATTAGAAAAAGAAAATAAAATCAGACCATATCAATTAGGTGGTTACCGTGCACTGCTGTAACAAAAAAAAATGTTTAATATAGATAAATTATAAAGTGTATGCATGTTTGACATCTTTGGGTCTATTTCCTTTGGAACAGGCAATTAAATGTTACTATTAGATTCCATAAACAAGCATAACAAAAAAGGGCACCCAGAACAAAGATGAAAGAACATAAAAGGCCTGACGTTGACAGTATAAGTACCAAACCTGATAGAGCACAGCAGTTATAAAAACATAAAACATGTTGAAAACATCATAATTATAGCTGGTTAGAGATCAAAGAGGTACGTGCAATAGAAGCAAGCATAAGCAATCAGATTAGACACATTAAAAGAGAATTTCTGCTGTAAACATGAATGATAGCTATGGGATAATATTTAGCTGACATTATTAAATTAAAAATAAAATGTTTTTATGACATTGATCTTGTTTTATTGATTTGCTCACTTCAGTTGCTTAAAAATCAGAAATTATGCTTTGTGCATAAACGTACATATTTTAGACATATATACACGAGCTCACGTGCATATACTTGCACACACATGAACACACATAGGTACACATATTTGTCTGTGCATGTGTGTAATTCTTAAGATTGTTTAAGAGGAGAGTTTATAAGACATGCTATGAATACATACAACTCTTGAGGGAAAATATTTAATAATCTTTTTAAGATCAATCTTTACTATTCTAAGATTGTCTTTAAAGTGATGATATGGAATTATGATACTTGAAATCTCAACCAAACAGGGTAACTGGCAGGTGAGATATTCCTGTTATATATCAAGTCCTATTAAGTTAATGGATTTTTTTCTTGAGAAGATATCCTCATTGCCAGATAGTCCTCATTAATAGAGATCTACACCAACAGATTCTACCTCAGAAGGTACTAATCACCAAATGGTTGTCTCCTTGCTTTAGAAACCATTCCAAAGACAAAATGAACTACGCCAATGAAATATGTGTTTACATCCACTAACTATAAAAGGTCCTACAGTGATTATCCTATATTATACAAGTCTAGATCCATCGCTTTGCATCTCAGCTTTGCATAAACTAAGCTGACCTATTGAGGATTGTGACATACCATTGCTTCTTTCACATAGAACCACTAGCATAAATGTGACATAGATGTGATCTATGTTTTTTTGAGGCAGGAAGGGAATATAGGGTTGTATATGAAAGGCTTTCAGTGAAAGGTGTCATTGGAAAATCCAGACATTGCTGAGGGAAAAGGATGTTTCCTGGAAGCTGTGCCTAGCATACCAGTTACAAAATTAGGATTTTGAGTTACTAAATATTTAAGTAGCGTTTGAAAATGTCCCAATAAAAACCTGGGATAAAAAAAAAAAAAAAAAGAAAAAGATAATACGGACATATCTCGTGATAACTTTGAGTTTCTGACAAAATAAAAAAAATATTGTTCAGTTTTTCAAACTCAGATGGAAAACGTTAAAAATCACAATTAGCTGTAACTTGTCTTACTTCCTTAAAAATGAAGTTTATTCAAGTCTTTGCATAGTTGTTTTCAATATCAGTTATTCGGCTTATTTTAATTCAAAAAAAGAAAATGAAAAAAATATCTCCAGCATATTTCAGTAATTATTAGCAACAAAATAATTTTAAGATTACGTGTTTATTTGGAAAACCTGTGTAGAAAGTGCTTATTTCCCTATTACCTCCAGCCTAAAAAGTCTATTCTTCACTCTGCAATTAAGACCCCTCTATTTTTCTCTGATTCCAAGCCTTAAGTTGTGCTTATAGCCAGATGACACATTATAAATGACAGTTCACAGTGATTGCCAGGTTGTCTGGATGTTTTGTTCATGTTACCTGGACTCAATAGTAGGATATAGAAACCAATGTCCTTTGGTAGGAAATCTGCACAAGACAGTGAAGTGAAGAAAGAACTGTAGAGGATTGAACCAATATAAAGTCTCCTAACTGCTACTAACCTGAATTGTTTTAAGATTTCCCAGTGCTGGATTATTTTCTTTTTCTTTTTATGTTGAATATTTCAAAGTGCTATACTGTGGCATATAAACAGCTTAGCATCAATAGAAAAACATAACTTAGAAAGTCCTTTTTTTTTTTTTATTTCTCTCACTTCTACTGTCTTGGGAGATATTTTTTATGTTTACAATGGATAATTCTGCTTGATCTGAAAATATGATGCCAAACATATGAATACTTTGAAGTACTACTACTATAATTAAAAAATATTAGCATTTTGTCTTATCACAAGTGCTGACTGATTTTCAGATCTGTTTTTCCTGAGAAGCCCAAAATTAGTTAAAAAAGAGGAGATGATTGCTTCTCTTTATCTTTTTCTTTTTCTTTCACTGTCTTTCATTTAATATATGTGCTACATTCTGGAAATAAATCATGGGGAAATTTTTGTTTATGGTATAAAGTGCCAAGGTTGTACTTAGAGTTCCTGAAATACATAATCGTGTCAAAGTTGAAGAAGACAGTGTGAGACCTGCAAGCTGCAATGTAAATCCTTAAGAAATGAGAAGCTCTTACCAAATTAAACCTTAATAACAGCATCTGAACTGCCATCAGAGTATACAGCCACCTTCTATCATCCACACAGATTCACATGTTGTTGCTAATCCCAGAATTGTATCAATTGTTATGTGTATACCTCTCATCCAATTTAAAGAGACAAAAGGAGATTGAAATAACATCGTGTAATTTTATATTAATACTGATGTATGCAGTGATACAGGTACCAAGCATGCTTCTCTAACAATGAGCCAGGGGAAAAACCAGTGAAAGAAGTTGAGACGGGGATAACCATGATACGAAACTGGGAGGAGTGGTTGATACACTAGGGAGTCGTGCTGCTGTTCTGAGGGTCCTGCATATGGGAAGAAATAATTGCAGGAGTGAGTGCATACAGGGGGGCATCCAACTGGAAGGCAGCTTGGCCGAAAATGGCCTGGGGATCCCGGTGAACATCAAGTTGAATACAAGGCATCAATGTGCCCTTTACACAAAGAAGGCAAATAGTATCCTGAGCTGCAGTTGAAGGAGTGTTGCTGGCAAGTGGAAGAATACTCAGCACTGGTGAGGCCATACTTGGAATACTGTGTCCAGCACTGGACTCACTGGTACAAGGGAGACATGAACATACCAGAAACAGTCCAAAACAGAGCCTTAGAGATGACGAAGGGTCTAGAGTCTTTTATGGGGAAGGGCTGAGAGAGCTGAGACTGTTCATCTAGAGCAGAGAAAGCTCAAGGGGGCTTTATCAGTGCATATAAATATCTAAAGAGAAAGTCTAGAGGAGACAGAGCCAGACTCTTCTCAGTGGTGTCCAGTGATAGGACAAGAAGAAACAGGCACAAACTATAAAAAAGGAGATTCTTCCTGGACATCAGGAAGCACTTTTTTTTTTTTTTTTTTTTGACTGTGAGGTTGACTGAGCACTGGTGCAAACTTACCAGGGTTATCAACTCTTTGTCCTCGAGATACTCAAAAGTTGTTCGGGCAAGAACCAGGGCAAACGGCTCTAGGTGGCCCTGCTTGAGACAGCTGGAACAGATGACCTTCAAAGGTCCCTTCCAACCCCAACCATTTTGTGATTCTGTGATCTATTCACTAGATTTTCAATATTGTGATTATTCAGAGTAAAGCTACTTTATTAACCACATAGTTTAAGAAGAACGTTACTGATTGATAGGAGAAAGTTTTATGAAAAAGGTTTTTAAATTGCAGAGAATATTTTATGTGTTCTGTAACGGATATGAAATCCACATAACTGCTTTGAGATTCCATGTCCAAGCAGTGACACTCTGCAGTGTATGATGTGTCAATGGTGTGAATACTACAGGTACTCTGCAAAATGCTTTCAATTTTGGGAAGAAGAAAATCAGTGACTGATTAATAAATAATATTAAAGAAGACAGAAACTGTTCTGACTACTAGCCATTAACAGCACATAAGGACACTCCTAGTTAAACAAGCGAGAATTATTCTTGCATTTGGCCATGTATTTTTGAAAACTCCGCTAATGAGATTGGCTAGTATCAAGAAAATAAAAAACACTGAAGAGATACTCAGTGTTATTGGAAATTACATTTCTATGAAGTATTTTGTTGCCTAATTTGACAGTTCTAGGGAAGTAAATTGTTCAGAAAAGAATAGAAAAAAATATACAGAAACTCTTAAACTAGTATCTGCCCAGTCCTTGAGATAAATGTGATAGAAAGCAGAGGGTGTGTAAAATACGTTTACAGATTTTAAATCCAAAAGAGACCACTACACTCAACCAGCTTCATGTAGGTTTTAGTGCAATCATTGTAAAAATATATTGCTGTTGTTAAACATATCCTCCTTTGTAACATGTAAAGTAAAAATTCACAGTAAAAACTTGGTATTTTAAAAATATGAATTTTTTATATAAAACCACCTTCTAAGGTATGATTAGTTACATGCACTTATGACTAGTAAATTGTGCCCATAAATATGAGGAGCAATTTGCAAGGGGAAACTAAAGAAATAAATTTGATAGTCACCATGGTGACAGCCAATTTTGTCTTTTGGCTGTTAAGTGCTGATGACAGCTTTGAAATTCTGATGAACTTTTTCCGTTGGAAAGGTATCATAGAAAGTCAAAATTCAAAAAAATAAGAAAGGTAGTGTCTAGGATCTAATGAACTTAGAACAGAGGATTTTATTTAATTTTATTATTTATATATAAAGTGCATTCTCAACAAAAATATTTGGTAAATTATGGTCAAGAAGAGAATACAAATCACTATTATAATAATTTTAGTAATAGTATAAAAATAATGAAGGAATTGTTTTTCAGCCATTACAATACACCCCTGGCAAATTCTATCTTTCTAAGCCATGAAAGAACAAGGAAATAAAAAAATCCTTAAAATTAGAATACAAGAGGTAGAAATCTGAAACATATTTTAGACTGCCAAAAATTGATTTTATTATCCTTTTCAAGAGATGTTTTCAAATTCATTAAGACTGTAACTGCATTCTCCTTAGTGATCTGCTCTTTAGTGGTGTAAAAAACAAGGAAATAGACAAAAAAAGCTTACAATTCCCTAGGAATGATGACTCTTTAATGAATTAATGATCCATTCATTAACTACTTAGGCCAGAAATGGGTGGGCTGATATTGGTGTGGTTTTGAACGGGAATAAAAATTTTGCTCCCAATATCACAACATAGAAAATAAACCAAAATTTAAAATGGGTCATATTTGGCCCAGAATGCCTGTTTTCATCACATTTCTTTCCAACTTCTGTTTAGGCAGTATCCTAAAATTGTCAAAAAAGTTTAGAATATGTTGTAAATAACAACCTTGAAGTTCTGAAATTGGTGTCACATTTGCCTGTTATGTTTTACACTTTTCTGATAGTAGAAGAGGAGTTGATAGGATCTCATGTGTTTCTCAGTTGCTTGATGCATTAATTTATACTATTTTTTCTAGTATGTCTGTGTATGGTAGCTCACTAATCAGACAAAGAATTATTTATGGACTGTCAAATATGAAATTGGCATTGAAGCCATTGTTCCTTTAAGCTTCTGGTCTTAAGGACCTAGCTACTTATACACTCAGTAAAGGGGAAGACCAAGACAATTGTTTCACAAAACTTTGGATCCATACCAAATGAACTTTAATGTATTTTCTTTTATTTCACTTTTACAGGAAAAAAACATGTGCCTGTCTTAAAGATTAAGTTGTAAAAGCTTTTGTCTGAAATATGCTGATTTTTTTTTCCAAAGCAAATTTTTCTTCCATAGGAACATACTACTTTTACTGAAAAATGTGCTAGGAACTCTATCTCAAAAGCAGAACAAAATTTCTGGTCAAAATAGAGAAAATACTAATTAACCTTAGAAAAGCAAACAAAGCGAATAGTGCAGTTAACACTAAGTATGAAACATGGAATCATAGAACAGTTTGGGTTGGAAGAGACCTTGAAGATCATCTGGTTCCAATCCCCCTGCCATGAGAAGGGACATATCCTGCTACACCAGGCTGCCCAAGGCCCCTTCCAATCTGACCATGAATATTTCCAGGGAGGGGCATCCACAGCTTTCCTGGTAACCTGTTCCAGTGTCTCACCACCCTCTTCGTGAAGAATTTCTTCCTAATGTCTAACCTAAATTTTTCTCCTTCCAATTTAAAGACATTCCCCCTCATCTTATCACCACATGCCCTTGTAGAAAAGTCCCTCCCCAGCTTTCTCGTAGCCTTTTCAGGTACTGGAGGCTCCTGTGTGGTCTTCCCAGAGCCTCCTCTTCACCAAGCTGAACAACCCCAACTCTCTCAGCCTGACACTTGACATGACACTTTAATTCAAATTTCTGCTTTGTCTAGTGCAGATCTAGTACTCGTGTCTTTGCCTTCTACACTGCAAGTGCAATAACTACAGTTTTAAAAGCCATTTTGGAGTTTGTGTCTGTCTCATACTGAAAAAAAAAAAAAGAAAAAAAAAAGGCTACAAATAGCCCATAATTCTTTACTGAGGTGCAGAATATTCTTTGGGTTTGTGTTGTTGTGAAATAACTTTGCTTTCTGGTTGGTATATAGGCCCTATCCTCTGAGCAGCCAGATAACGCATCTTAGTTCATTCTTGAGATCTCCTTTAGAGAAAACTAAGTGATGTCTTTCAAGTAAATCAGCATACAGCTCTGAGAATGAATTTTGTACGGGCAGTGTGGACGAGGTTAAACCAAGTCTTTGAATTCTTCTTGGAAACTACATCATTAACTTCTATTCCAGTAGCTTTTCAGATATCCACCACCTATTCCTGAACACAATTCCCAGAAACATGCAATTTGCTTTAGGAAGTATCCTTTAAATCACCATTCTGTTCACTCTCCATATTATGCTTATGCTCTTTGAGTAGTAATAACAATAACAACAATAACAGTAAAAATATATGTCCTTTAGGGATACAGGGGAACCGTATTTCACTTACAAGGAGACCAAGGGCTATGTACTATGCAATGTTGACTGAACCAATCCCACTGTGTGGTGGACTGGCCTTGAGCCAGGGAGTGTGATCTGCTAAGTGTCAAGCGAACATGAGGACAGTCATTACTTCTCAGCAGAGTTTGGATACAGACTTTGCTCTGCCTGATCCAGAACTGGGGCTCAAAATTAGTTCTCTTTCGTCTCACCTGCATGCACTAAGCACTGTACTACCAAAGGGGCACCATCACGTTGTCATGAAAGAAGGGTTATGGCTTTGGGTCCCATGCACAAGAGTTCTATTAGAGTCAAGACTTAAGACAAACCTCTCTTCACTATTTCATACAGGCTGATATATGCCTCCGAAAGCATTCTTGAGCACAGATCTTAAGTATCTAGCTCTCTCCATGTGTCATATAACTTTAAAACCCAAATATCACTGTGAATTAAAAAAAAAAAAAGATTTTTTTTTAAAGTGCCTCAAAGTCACCACTGTAGAAGTTCCCTTCACAGAAGTTCCTTTTACAGAATTTCCCTTTCATCCCTAGCTCTTAGTGGTTAGCTCTCAAAAGCCCAGGAATTTAAATGCAGTTCTTGCTAACACTGTTTCATTGCCATCATAGGTGGGCAGACACGACATCCTGAAACAGAACTCCCAGCTGATGCTACAAGAATTTTTTTCAGTCACGTTAATCACTCTGCTGAAGAGTGGCTTGTGATACCTTGCACACAGCAAAATAAATAAACTCCCACATCAATAACTCATTCAACTACATGGAATTCTACTAACCAGATGACTGAACATACTATTGATTTTAAACTAACAGGTATTCAGATTTTTCACCAATCCAACAGTACTGGTTGCTTTTACTCTTTTTGTTCTTCTTCTGGCCCTATTTCTTTTTACTTATTCTCCAGCTCCCAAACTTTTTCTTTTCCTTGATCCTTTCTGCACAGGTTTCACTGGTAAAATCAGAAGTGTGTGCTTTGCAGTGATACGTTGTTTTAGCCAGTGTATGATTTACAAGTCAGAAATTCCATATAAGAGGCAACAGGACTTTTTCATGGTATTCTTGGTCAATCAAATGCAATATAACATAAAATATAAAACATTGTTGCTGATTCAAATTAATATCACCAATAATATTTTGGTAGAAACAAAGAATTATTGGAAGACATAATCCAAAGTAATGTATCTTAACAGTACAATTTAATAGTTAAAGAAACTGAGTCCAGAAAAGCATAGGAGTTTCCACTATTTAGGTGACTTAAACTAGACTGATCAACACACTGTGGAGCATTTGGTAAGGAATAGCCTTGTGGTGTTGGAGAAATGGGGCAGCTAACTGGAAGACTTTCCCATTTCCAGTCTCTTTTTTGTATGTTTGCAGCCAATGTGGAACTTGTACAAAGCCAAATGAGCAACTGGCTAATCGTGTTAGAAAAAAAAGACAAAGAGAAATGGTATGTTTCAAGAAGGCTTGTGGAAAAGAGAGATTAGAAAATAAATGCAAATCTTGAGGTTAAAATCTTATTTTGCAAAGAGTCCTGTAAGTATTTCTTTTTCAACTTGCTATTGAAGAAGCTTTATACAGTAAATATCATTGTATTTGGAGAGCTCAGTATCTGTTATTCTTTCATATTGATTAAAATACTTTAAATATCAGGACTCATGTGGCCAAGACAGTATTAGCTTAAAATAAACTGTTGCTGTCTTGCTATTAGCTGAAAGCTTTGCAGTATTTAAAAAGTAAGAAAGAAATTGGTATTATTGCTGCAGGGTGAACAAATGGCAAATGGAAATATGTAAATGGATTTCATCAGGAGCATAAAATGTGGAGTTTTTTAAACATTTATTTAATGCAATCTGCAAAGATTTAATGTTAAAATCATGCTATATTTAAGACAGGAAACATTTTTACAATCTTTTAGTCGTCGTCTTTTAACATTATAACAAGTGCATTTCCTTTTAGTTGCTTCTATATTTAACTTTTACCCATCTAACAGTTTAAAACAGAAGTCTGAATTGTACAGTAAGTCTGTTCCAACCCTATCATATTTTTGGACTTTATTCTTTTTTCAGTAGGGGATACTTCTACCCTTACTGGGTAGATTTAGGAAAGCAGTAAAATATCTGAGAGTAAACTAAAGCAGCCAAGTTATCTGCCACAGAGGTTAAATAGAGTGATGCCTGTAAATCCTAGAACGGGCATCTCATATTCTAGTAGCTGTACTTTCACGATGGAGTATTATCCCTTAGTGGGTTTTAAGTAGCATCTGTGTGAATGTATTTCATTGTGAAATCTCCTGGACTATTTCAATTCTAGAACATATTAGTGAGAGAGTGGACAATTGCACCTGCTATTTGCATCACTGTGGAAAACAAGATGTTATAGCCCTCCTGTGCCTTGAGGCTAGAGATGAACTCAGCCAGCAGATAAAGACTGGGATTGCTAAGGCAATGATCTGAATAGATGCTTTACTTCAGCTGTCTTCTCTGTCTCCTTCCTTAGGACTAGTGTCCACCATGGGATGGCTTTCACCTGTTGGGCTAAAGGGAGTTGTAGCTGTCCTGGAGCGCTGTTAGTGTTTCCAACAAGCATCCATTGCAAAAGACCTGTTCGCGTGGTCTTATTTATTCTTTTGGAAGACTAGAAGAAGTCAGTAAATCCGTTCAGTAAAGGAACACGAGACATGATTTAAATTTGGAAAAGAAAGGAGAGAAATTTAGCAGACTGCTAGAAATTTATTTAAGGCTGTATTTCTACAGAATTTCTCCACCATGCAGTAGGGGAGAAGCCTGTGACATTGTGTATTAAAAACAGAGGAAGAAAAACTGATATGCTAACCATTCTTGCAAGCAAAAGGATAAAACTGTGTCTAGAGAAGTGCAGGGACTTGTTGAATCTTTGATCGGAACAAAAGGGAATAAACTGTTTTGTGAAAGGAAATAAAACAGTTCAAAAAAGAGGAGCAAATGGTCATGATTGTGACACTATTTACTACTTTACTCCTGAGTTCCTACAGTTATGAGTCAGGAATCACAGAGAAATGTAAAAAATAAGGTTTTATACAACTTGATCACCCTCTTTTGGTATATCTGATTCAGTGAGCTGAAGACTTAGAACAAGACAGCTTACCAGTATAAAAAAAAAATATTTAGCTCTCAGAAATCACTGATCAAACAGCCCAGTTTAGTTTTGTAATATTATTTCTCTTCTTTCTTTACGTGTTGTATATTTCAGCAAGTTTAAAATTAAAGTGTTGAATAAACTCTTCCATGAAAGTGTGATTTGAATGTCCAGATACGGTACCGTATATCCAAGGGTATTTGAGACACGCCTGATCATGGCAGATACAACACAGAAACTGCAGGAAATGCATGCCCTTCTAGAGATGCAGCTGGAATCCTGGAAGGTACCTAGCCTGTCTCTAGGCACACACTATAAGGTAACGGATTCTTTTGTCAACTCTGGCTTCCTGTCATTACAAAGGTTCCTGGATTAGATTTTTTCTGGGTTCCAAAGTTTAACTGCAGAGACTTTAACATCAACGTCTTGGATAGATTCACTAAGAAAAAAACCCAACAACTTTTCACCATCTGTCATTTGTTGCTCAGACAGTCCGCAGGCAAACCCAGTCCAGGCAAACCTTCCCCAACATCAAAATTTTTATTGCTGAGTATGACATTATATGGTCTGGCATTTTCCTTTGATCAGCTGGGATCATCTGTGTCCCCTTCCAGCTTCCTGTGCAGCCCCAACATCCTCACTGGTGAGAAAGGGTGAGAAGCAGAGAAAGCTCTGATGCTCTGTAACCACTGCTCAGAAATAACTATAACACAGGATCTTATGCACACTATTTTTGTCACAAATCCAAAACATAGCCCCATACAAGCTACTATGAAAAAAATTATCCAATCTAAATTCAATAAAAGTACTTACAGCACATGCGCTACAGTCCTGCATTCATTTACTGTTGTTAATATTATTTATGATGCCTTTGAATTTGTAAAGTAAAATAATTTCTATGCAAAACTAAGGGTTCTCCTCTGTCTTCTTTGTATTGTCACTAGTCCATTTCCCCCCCTCACTTTCACACTGTTCTTTCTAGAGTTTTTATATTTATTTAACTTTTGGGTTTTTTTGCTCTCTTTTGCACATATCAAGATTATTTCTATTCCTCATTAGATTACTTTGGTCTCTGTTTCCCAAGCTGGATTATATCCAAGTGAATTTTAATTTCCATTTATACTGTTATTTCAGTTTCAATAGTATCTTTTGCTAAGTATTACAAAATCTCAGTCATAATTCCACTGAGCATTTTGCATTCCCTTAAAGCCAGACTTCCTGACATCAATCCTTTCTTTCTCTGCTAGGGCTCATAAAAACACCAAATCTAAAGATTTTTTTGTTTGCTAGATACTGCATTTTCTCAATATCAATCTTATTTATGCCTGTCTCGAGTCACTGCATTATACACAGAACTGCCTCTAAATGTGTAGGCTATTTAGCAAACAAAATAAACCCAAAAGAACCAAACCTAAAACCTCATCTCTTTCCCCAATACCTCCCTTCTAACAATTTGACGTTTCTTGGAACAAAAAATTCCTCCTGGGCTTTTGCTTGGTTTCTATTAAAATCAGTATCAAAGTAATTAATTTTCCCTTGATAAAGATTAAAGCCAAGATCTAACAGGCCATGCTGAGTGTACTGCCATATCTGCTCTAACTGTCCAAGAGATCTGTGGCTACATCAGTGAATTACCTGACTGTCTTTATTAACAAAATTTATATCAAAATTTTTCTTCTGTCATTCCAAGTGTTAATGCCATTTTTCTCAGCAGATTCTATTTCACTTGTCAGTAATGTCACTATTCTTTCCTCCTGTTTTTTTCTTATCTGTGCCTTATATCCTGACACTTTAAATCATCATTCTCTGTATTGATTCAGTAAAGTGCACTGTTCCACTCATTTCATATTGTACCTATAAGTGAAAATCAACAAAAATGTTTGTAAGAAGTGAGGAGGACTGACAAATATGTCATTTTCGATTCAAAAGTTTTATGCGGATTAATTGGTGAGTACTCAACAATAATAGTAACGATTGCTGGTTTCACAGCTGTTTGTAGGTGCCTGACTGAATAAGATTTTGGTGACTGAGTCCCTAGTGAAATCAATGGAAATTAGAACTGTGGTCCCGAAAGAGCTTTGTATTCCTGTTGCTTGTAGTAATTACTTATAGCTCAGCTATAGCTTGCTCAGTGATGTTTAAATATGTGTGAAGAAAACATAGCAGCTTATAAGTTTACAATAAATTAAGACCCTGATCTTTCAAATTCTTATGCTTATTCTGTCCCACAATGACAAGTAGATAAGTTAATTGATTTTGATCCCATTCTGATTCTCTATTACTGTGTTTTGGACTCTACATGTAGAAGACGACTTTTCAGAAAAATATTTGCCAGTGGTGGCACCGTAGTGATGAACCAGAATCCTGTCATTATAAGACCTAGAAATCCTGCAATCTTCAGACTAATGAGTAAATGCAAAGATTCAGTGAATGCAAGGATTAAAATGATGCTGCCTTGAAAGAAAATTAATATTTTGTGTATATACCCTAAACGAAAAAAAAAAAATTAGCAATATGAGATTCTTTATAAAAAAATTAGTATGAAGGAAAACACATTCTACGTTCAGAAGATTTTGATGGAAATTTATCAACAAAATAATATTTCTACACAAAATCACAAGACACTGTAACATCTTTAAAAGGAAAGAGTAATAAATCTAATTGCGTAGTCCTTTCAAAAGAAAAAAAACCAAACTAAATATATCTGCTTAGAACCATAGCAGTTTTATTATGTCAGGTGATAAAGTGTATAGTTATCTAAATAATTTTTGTTCTTTCATCCGACTTTAACTTCATGTTTATTTTTATCTGTCAAATTAATGTACAAGAATTGCCCCCTCCCCGCATTTTTCACTAAGTATGGGTGACATATTTCAGTTTGGGTTTTTTTTTTTCTTCACAATAAGAAGTAATTGTAGTTCATAATTGGTTTTATTTAATAATTATTTTTAAGTATCTGTTATAGTTGTATTCAGTTTCGTTTAATATAATGTTGTGTATCTGTCCCTGTCTTGAGCATCTGCAGCATATTTGAGCTGGGGGGGGTAAAACCATAAGATGTATGCTCCTCTTGCAGCGACATAGATTTATTACTGACTGTTAAATGTAAATATTTATCACCATAATTACTGCTGCATAGCATCTTACTTACCACAGCTATTTATAATTTTATGCAAAAGGTCTCTTGGGGAAAAAAAAGATGGTACCTGTTTATAACTATTGACTTAAGTGGCCATCACTATGCTCCCTTATTTTGAGGTATGGCATGTATTTTCTTAGTAGAAAATATTTTCTAATCATTTCTTATCCTGCTTCATCAACAAAAAAGCTATTTTAAGTTGAATATTACATTTGCTTGAATTATGCCTGGTCATTAATACTTGTGAGAAGTGAATTAAAAAAGATGTAAAAGGATAATTGTATGCCCAGTGCCCTGTTTTCAGCTTAGATCGGGTTAAGGTTCTTCTCCTTAGCTGCTATGTTTTTGATTTAGTATAAGAACAACAAAGTTGATAACACATATTGTTTTAGCACTTGCCAGGTAATACTTATGCTCAACTGGGATACAGTTAATTTTCTTCCCAGTATCTGTTGTGTTTTATAGTTAGTATGAGAAGAATATTGATATTAAACTGATGTTTTTAGCTGTTGTATAAGAAATCAAGGACTTTACTATTTTGCATGGTCTGCTAGGGAGAAGGTGTACCAGAAACTGGGAGGCAACATAGCCAGGCAGCTGACCCAATCTGGCCAGAGAGATATACAAAACCATTTAACATCCTGTTCAGTATATCAATGGGAAGCTGCCTATCTACCATGTTTCACTGCTTGAGAATCACTGATCAGTGATGAGCAGGGCATTGATCATCGATGGCAGGAAATTGCGTTGTACATAACTTGTTTTGTCTATTCTATTATATTACTACTATTGTCTTCTTATCATCATTATTATTCTCTCCCTTTTGCTGTCTTATTAGATTGTCTTTATCTCAACCCATAAATTTTACCTTTTTATTATTCTTTTCTCCATCCCACCACAGGGGAGCATGGAGGTGAGCAAGCAACTGCATGGTGTCTAGTTGCTGACTGGGGTTAAACCACCACACTCAGAAAGATTATAGATGCCCCATCCCTGGAAATTTTCAAGGTCAGGTTGGATAGGGCTCTGAGCAAACTGATATGTTTGAAGATGTCCCAGCTCACTGCAGGGGGGTTAGATCAGATGACTTTTAAAGTTAGTTTCGAACACAAACCATTCCAGGATTCAATGAATACTCTACACTTAGACAGAGAACATGTTAGCAGCTATACCAGCTGAAAGGCAGTAGGAAGTCTGAAGGATTACTTCTCTGTTGTGCTCCAGCAAATGATCCAAGTAGTTACTTAGTTGCTTAGTTAGTAGAGTAATATCGGGAAAGCAAATCATCTTTCAGAAGTAGCTTCTTGCTTGTGCTAGTGCTCTGGCTAAAGTATGGACTGAGCTTATGTTTTCTCCCTCAGGATCTGCTGGAAGCTGTTTCAGACTTTGCAGAAGTTAAAACAATAAGTACAACCTCAGTTACATTATGCACTGCTTTAAGAAATTTTGCAACAATGGAATGTTTTTGTACACTGGCCTCCTGCCTCCAAAAAGCACTGGTCCACTTTTTGAGGCATCCCCAGTCTAATACTCTCTTCTGAAGTATGATAGATATTTCCTTAGCAGAAACTATTTTATGTTGGTCTAATAATTCTGCAGTAGTCCCTAAAAGCTTCATTTCAGTTCTTTTTTTTTTTTTTTTTTGAGACTTGTGGCTGAAATGCATAAGCTACAACAGCTTAATAAATTATATTCACTGGGTGACCCTCAGTTAATGTCTGTACACACTTAACCCAGCCCACTGCATGACAATTCACTTTCTTTTATACTTCAATGGAAAAAGTTGCTGGTGATCTGCATTACCCAGCAACTGAGCCAGACCAGGAACAAGTGGTTGGGCTATGCCTTAGCCTGTTATGTCTTTGTTGCCCAGTCATGTGTGTTTGAGCCTTCTGTCAGTCCCTGGAAATGCCAAATATCCATCTAAAGTTCACAATCTTTACAATGAAAAATATATCAAATGCATGACAACATTTCTAAGAAAATGATGCCTGCAAAATAGACAGTTAAATCTTCTCAGTTTCTTTTTCTCTCCTATTAATTCTACTTTTCTCTGTTTATTTCCTGGAACAATGCCGTTTTCTTCATTGAGCTAAGAGTTATACAAGACTCAGAGCATGAACAGTTAACTCATTTCCTTAATATATTCCCTTCTCTTTTTTATCACCTCTCCTTACGGTCACCGGTCTTTATGTCAGCTCGTTTCTCTTATGCTATGCCTTTAATACACTTACCCTGCCACTTACATGACTGCTCATCTTCCTCTGTCACTTCTTCTAAGTCTAAAAACAGTCATGTGTGCCATCAGTGAAGCTCATATATTCATTTATCATTTGGAGGCAGGCTGGGTTTTTTTTTTTCTAAAATTTGATCCCTGTAGCACTACAGCCAGCTAGTGCTTGCAGTAATCATTTCCCACACTCTCCCCCTTAAAGAGGATTAATCCTATCTTTAATACTTCTTTTCCATTCCTCTGATAAAAAGTAGGGGGAAAAGCTGTTTGTGGTCAGCACTCCTCAGGCTGGCAACTCTGCAATCCGGTTCAATTCTTTTTTTCCTTCTTTTAAATGAACAGGCGCTGTATTGTGGTTAGGCTCTACAAGTAATCTATCCCTTTTCAGAAAGTTTGTTGGGGAAGAATATATATTTTTTGGAACATTTAACTCATGCTGAAGAAGCAGGGGTTAAGCGTCTGGGTTTGTTGCAGATTTTTCTGTCTGACTGTGGGCAGATCACTATTTCTCTGTATCTCAGTTCCAAGTCAGTAACATGGAAGGAAAACATCTTCTACTTTTCATCTTTTGTCGGGATGTTCAGAGAGAGAAACACATTCTCTCTCACAATTTTAATAAAATTAGGCCTTGCATTCAGTTAAAACCTAACCATAAGTACTAAGCATTAATTGCAATTATCAGTTTGTTTCTCAGGAAGAACAGCTACTGTGGTCTTTTCTGCAGTTTTCTTGAAGCATCCTTACAGCAATGAGTAGTATTCTTCCCTGTTTTTTGACCGAGAAGAGTTAGATGAAGATAATTGTTTCACACAACAATCCTTACCCTTACCAAAAAAAAAAAAAAGAGAGAGAGAGAGAGAAAAAAAATTAAATAACCTTTTAAATGAAATATTGCAATAGTCCAACATTTTAAGGATGAAAGTGCAGTTTTCTAAAAGGTCAGTTCAGTCCCTGAAAATGTTTTCAGTTTAGACAATAAATTTTGAACTCTGTGAAATCTAGTAGCAATTTGCAGCACTACTAACAATAGGAAGTAAATTCCAGTCATTCACAGTAAGATGGCAATGTGGTGACATTTGATGTTTGACTTTGTGTGGTTTGAGTTACTGCAAGAAACTGCCTGCTGAGGGTAGAGAACCTTTTCCTAATGACTGGATTAGTTTTAGATATAGGTAAAAAATAAAACCAAAACAATTTATAAACTGATTGCAACTCATCAGCATTGTGGCAGTTTCCCCCGCACTCATTTAGAAGATAAGAATTGAAATATATCAAATTAATAAATCCCAATGAAACCAATAATCTCACATTTTCTGTACAAATGTATTTGACAGATGATTTTATCTTTTGCTTCCAGTGAGATGCTACCATTATGTTTTATTTTCCAGATGTATATCCTTGCTCTCTAAAAACTACAACAGTTCCACTATGCAAGAAAGCAATAAATTTGTAGAACCTTCTTCTGAAGTGCCTGCTTGTTTCATAAGTCTACTTCCATATCTTTAGTTGTTCTAAAATATATTGAACTGTCAACGTGGGGGTCAGGAGATTAGAACACTTTGTAGTTTCTCTGCCAATGCCTTTGTTTAACTTGGAAAATAAGGTACACTACCAAGGGAGTGATGAAATCAAGGATATATAGAGTCACAAAGGCCAAAAAAAAAAAAATGTTAAACACACTATGCTGCAGAAATCTCTTAAGAGGGAAAGTGGTATCTCCACATGTATTTATTTTGGGTATTGACCAGCAAACTGTTTTTATTATAAACTTGTAAAGGATACAAACCAACATGCATGGATTTTACAATTAAAAAAAAAAAAAGAAAATATATTCTCTCTGCTCTCAGAGCTTCTGTCTCACTGACTCATCTGCTTTTTGACCTTAAAATGTTACACACTTTTTCTGACCCTGGTTTACTGTCAGAGCTTAAATTCCATTTAATCATGTTCTTTTACTTGGAAATCAGCAAACTTCATGAGGCTTTCTTGGAATTTTGTGAGCCATTTCTTAGTTTACATAATATTGAAGGCAAACATTGCATGTTTTCTTATAATTTCCTAGGAAACAGACAGAATGAAAACAATATGTCTTTCAGAACATCTAAAGGACAAGAGAATATAAGATAATATTTATTAATATCAAAATTTTAATTATATTTAAATGGATGCTCATACTGACAGATTAAAGACTGACCCATTCAAAGTAGAACAATTTTATGAACAAGGATAATGCATTGGTAAGCCATAATAGAGTTTGAAGATGAATGCATTTGTGCTTGTGAGAAAGCCAATATTAACATACGTCAGAAAAAAGAGAGAGCATTCATGATGGGACTCTGTCAGGCCCAAGAGATGGAAGTGTTATAAGAGCAAAGAATAGAGTAAAGTTGTGAACACTTTAGCTTAAGCTGAGATTTACAAGACTGTGTGATAACAAGCCAAGTCTTGCTATCTATGAAGCTCCACAAAACCTCCAAAGCCACTGCCTTAAGGTGCTGGAACTCCTTCTGATTCACAGTTTAAGTCTAAAAAAATGGAGTTTTCAGTCCAAGTACATTGGCAGAGCTTCGGGGCAACAAACAAAATTTAAAATAAAAAATTGATCATGGATTTATTCATCAGACATCTGCCTCCACTACACCATACAAGACAAAGATTACATCTCAAACCACTTCAGAATCTTCTGAAAATAATACTCTACTCTAAAGCAAATATCTAAGTCAAGACACAGTCAAGACACAGAGTATGAATCATTAATGCCTTCCTCCATTTTTACCTAGGCTTGTGGACAGCCTCTTCTGTGGATCACCTTGAGGTCACTCGAAGCTTGGCTGGACGGAGCACCGTGGGAAGATTCTGTGGAAGATAAAGAGGCTAGTGAGTGCTTGGAGTTTTTCAAGAACACATTCCTAGATACACAAAAACAGGTTGTTGCCTCTAAAGGAAAGGGAAGCAGGTGGAGAAAGAGACCCCCTTGGCTTAACTCTGAGCTTCTAGGTCTGTTCAGAACCAAAAGGGACATGCACCGGGGTGGAAAAGTGGAAAAGTTGGTGTGTGAACTATTACAGGATCTTGACCCATACAAATCCATGGGCCCAGATGCCGTTGACTCAAGGGTGTTGAGAGAACTGGCTCATGTTGCTGTAAGGCAACTCTCCATGACCTTTGAAAAGTCGTAGAGATCTGGGGATGTCCCCAAAGACTGGAAGAAGGCTAATGTCAACCCTATCCACAAGGAAGGCTCCAAGAAGGACCTGGCCAATCATAGACTCATCAGTCTCACTTCAGTCCCTGAGAAGGTTATGGAGTGAATACTCTTAGTGACTCTCACAAGTCAACTGGAGCACGTGATTGGGAAAAGACAACATAGATTCACTAGAGGTACACCATGCTTTACAAACCTGATTGCCTTCTATGACAAAGTGACCCAGTTGGTTGATGTAGGGCAAGCAGTGGTGTACCTGGACTTTTCCAAGGCTTTTGACACAGTTCTTTTACTGCTTTCTCCTATAGAAACTGATGTGCTACAGCTTAGACAAGTGGTCTTTGCAGCGGATGAGGAGCTGGTTGACAGGCCATAGCCAGAGGGTGGCAGAAAATAGTATTTCTCTAAATGGCAACCAGTCACAAGTGGGATCCCCCAGGGAATAAATATTGGGCCCGACACTGTTTAGTATCTTCATAAGTGACCTGGATGCTGGGGTCAAGAGCACCCTCATGAAGTTGGCAGATGACACCAAGTTGAGTGGGGAGGTTAACACTCCAGAGGGAAGAGCTATACTCCAGGAAGACCTGTATAGGATGGAAGAGTGGTCTAGCAGGAACTGTATAAAGTTCAATGGTGATAAGTGAAAGGTATTGCACCTAGGAATGCATAACTTTGATGTGCAGCTCAGATTGGTTTCCACCTGTTTGGAGAGCGGCTCTGTGGAGAAGGACCTGTTGTCCACCTGTCTCTCAGTGGACAACAGACTGAACATGAGTGAAGTGTGCTGCAGCATCAAAGAAGTCCACAAGGATGCTGGGGTACGTCGAGAAGGGCATTGCCAGAAGAGATAAAGAAGTCATTATCCCAATTTACTTCAAACTTGTCAGGCCACACTTCGAGTACTGCATCCACTTTTGGTCTCTGCTATACAAAAAAGATGCAGATGGGCTGGAGAGGGTCCAGAGAAGGGCCACTAAGATGATTTGAGGACTAGGAAACCTACCATATGAGGTAAGTCTGAGAGAACTGGGTTTGTTCAGCCTTGAGGGAAGAAGGTTTAGGGGAGACCTTGTTACCATCTACCGGTACATAAAACGTGTCTACCAAGAGGATAGAGATACCCTTTTTATAAGTCATGTGGAAAAGACAAGAGGTAATAGGTATAAGTTGTTCCTGTGGAGATTTTGATTATATTGAGAACAGTTAAACACTGGAATAATTTCTCCAGGGAAGTGGTAGATCCCTCTACACTGGACATTTTTAAGGCTCAGCTTGACAGGATTCCTGACCATCTCATTTAAACTACATATCAACTAAAAAGTTTGGACCCTGTGATCCTTGAGTTCACTTCCAACTTGACTTTCTGTGATTCTATGATTCTATGATTCTATGATTGTGTATGGGTTATGATATCTTCATTTTTTTTTCCTGGACTTGACAATTCAGTATTGCCTTGGATACTTCCATTAAGAACCATTCTGCAAAGGTGCTTTCTTCCCCATTGGTTTGATAAAGTCACCTTTCTCAGAATCCTGTACTCAGCTCCTACCTAGGATCTGCCCATGGCACAACTAGTTCCGCTTCCAGTCTTTCTCTTGGCCTGTGCCTCATACTTACCTGGAGGTCATTGTAAAAATCCCTGTGGTTGATGTTTCCACTCTATTCGGTATAGTTTCTGAAATCCTTCTTGTCGCTAGCACCTGAACACAGGTGAATCATGAATTAAGAAATACAGGTAAAATTTGTGACTTAAAATTTATCTTTGCGTATTTTTCACATTGACAAACATAGATGTGCTGAGGATAGTTGTATGCATTTTGAGATTCAGATGTTGAGGAAACTGAAGATAAGGAGAAAAAGCCTTTGAACTTGTCTGGGAATGTCTATGGGAAGCCAGCATACAGTGAAGAGTTAGTTTGTACTCTGGTAATTTAATGCTGTACGTTAGTCAGAAAGTTACACGATTTAGATACAAACTGCAGCAGGCACAATGAGTGTGCCTTGCAGAAGTAGTCTCTATTTTCTAGTTTAGGTAGTTCCGTATTTTTTAAGAACACAAATATTTGGATTCTAACACATGTTTTTAAATTGTCAGTTTTCATATGATTAGGAAATAATTGGGTCCTTCCATTCTTTTTTTTTTCACCAGTTTTAGATTGGACATCAGAAAACAAACAAACAAACACACCAATATAAAAGCTTTAGAGGTGTCTGGGATATTATTTTCCTTTAATATCCCGAACAGAAAGTAACTTCATCACAGCGTGAGGAAAAGAGTTGTTACCAAATAAGTGCACATAAAAACATTTTGAGTATCCCACTAGACGCCTATGTGATATAATACCATGGAATACTTTTGAGTCCATCTAAACATTGATACAAACAAGTTACGCCAGATAAAATCCCCAGTTTAAACCTCAGGATTAGATTTGAGCATGCAAGACAGTGAATAAGATTTCTCAAAGCCTAGAAGATAATACAACTAACAATGCCCCAAAGGAAAGGAAATTCTCACAAGGAGTTCAGGGAGAGAGAAATAAGAGGCTACTCAAAAGAGACTTCTGATAGTTTAACAGAAGAAAGGATCTAAAAGCATTGCTCTTAACTTTTGACCTGGCACTACAGTCCTTTGAGACCTCTGCCTTCTGGATGAAAGGGAAAGAGAAAGAAAAGATGGGTCTCAGTTTCACCTGGACAGATAAGAATAGTATTTTCTTCATCTGTGTGACCTTGGCTATGTGATTTACCTTGTTTGGAAGAACAGGCAGTAGCAATTTTTGCATATGAAGAAGATGTCATATTTTAGGCAATATTGAAATGCTCTGGGATTTTTATATATTTAGATTTATAAATATGCAGATATCTAGCCACCAATAGTTATTTAAGGCATCATGATTCCCAAATCATTTTCCCAAGAAGGCAAAAATCTTCAAACATCCTCTTAAGCACTTCCTTTTAGATGTAGGAATATTTTTATAGATATATTTCACTGACTATTATGTTGGAGACTGCAGTTAAGATTTCATCTGTGTGTTTGTTTATAAATAAGTTGGATATTTGTTTTTAAGCAATTGTGCAAGACAAGGACAGCATACTGTTTATCTACATATATAATCTTCTTACTTAAATAATGCAATGCCATCTATTAATGTGAGCTTATATTTTTCTGCTACAATTGAAGAGATGTTAACAAGGGATAGATACCTGGTTTGATATTTTGTTTGATTGTAGTTGCTTTATTTCAGTTGAATATAGTGAATTTCCATACACTTCTGTAAAATTTTGAATATTATTAAGGCTATTATCCTGGTTTTCTTTGAGGTCCTTAAAAACATTTTTTCTTCAACTGGAATTCAAAGTTTTCCTTTTCTTAATAAAACAAGAAAAGCATTGTTATTATTTTCCATGTACAAGTTTACTTTAAATTCATTAACCTATTATACCAAATCATAATATATTGGTTTTTTAGGTACCAATAAGAGGATTTCTGTATCTTTACAAATAAGAAACAAAATAGGAGAGAAGACAGAGCCCTGAAGTGAGCTGTTGATTGATAAATATCTCACCATAGAACAAAGTTCAATATGAGATTTATGCTTGAGAGCTGTTAGTTATGCTGCTGGTTCAAAGACATGTAAAATGTCCGTCTCAAACTGGAATTAACATGCAAATAAAGGTGGGAGATTTTGGTTGTGCAATGTCTGAAAATAGCTATCTTCAAAGGCTCCATCTTGTGATATGCATTGATTCCATCTGATATGATGACCCTCTTTTTTCATGGGATTCATTGAACCAAGGAGAGAAAGTTTTATTGATATTACAAGCTTATATATCGTAGCATAATTATCTGTCACTGAAATAAATTGAGACCACAGCTTTGATATACTATGTGAGTGCAAATGAAATAATTTTGAATTTTAATCTTAATTTTGGAGTTGCTGGCAAAGGTCACGTAGTGTATGAAAATACTGAATTTCTGATCTGACAATAAGACTACATCTATACTACATTTATACTGCTACTATACATGAAACAAGGCAGACATTTTCTAAGTCTTCACTGTATAGATCACAGCTGATGACTAGATGTTCTAACACTTAAATAATGTAACTACAAACAGACAAATTACTGGGAATGGTCTTTGGCCTGAGCTAGCTCCCAGACTGTTCCTGGGCAGCATCTGTAATGGCCTTAGCTAGCAGAAGACAGAACTGTGCTAAGTACTAGCAAGAAGGGCAAATGCAATATTTGTTCCTAGGCCTATATTGTAGTTTAGTTGATTTTACTGCAAATGAGTATAGAGTAAAAAAACATAAGAGGTTCACCAAGAGAGTACAACAAAACAAAACAGAAATATCCAAGCTTTTGAAAGTTCAGCTAAAAAACTTTGTGTTCAGTAATGTCTGCTCTAAGCCGAACCTCTTCGGTTGACCTTTATTTATATCTTGAAGAATTTTTGCCTGTGTTTTAAACTGAAAGATAATTTATCCAGGAGGCAAGATGACATTTTAGTTTCTTTAGAAAGTAATAGATAACTAGAAAAAGAGAGAAAACATCATCTGTTTCTGTTGTATCTTTTTAAGCAGGATGTTTTAGAAACCTTATCTTAGTAAAACAAATAACCTTCTCCTTCAGCTGTGAACAATAGCAACAAAAAACTCCTACCACAGCCTTAAAACTGCAAAATTGAAAACTCTTTATAGTCATAGAAAAATATTGTAGTGCTTTAGAAGATGCAGTGACTGAAGCCCCAGCCCTTAGTGAATTGTGACAAAAATGAGAATGTCCCAGTGGCTGGCTTTAATTGTTTTTCATGCACTTGAAAATGCCACATAAATGTGAAAAATCCAGTTACTGGATTTGCTATGCGTGTTTGATAAAAGATGCATCAATCATTACTACTTATAAGATGTTTCCGTAAGAGGGCTTAAAAGGGAAACACACCTCAATTTTCATACTGCAGACAGTATTGAACAAAGACCATGCTGTTGTTGAACTGGCTGTAGAACCGTCAGCCTTGTCTTTTGCTGTACTTTTGTGAAAGGCTATTTATGTGACAGATAAGGATGTCAGTCATTAGTGTTTATAGGCAGGAATGAAGTATGTGTTACAAACTTTGCTTATGCTGTTTGGATTCTATTCCATCTTTCTCCCCTTGCTTTTAAATTCAATTTTTTTCTTCATGTGCCCTTACTAGTTTCACTTTCTCTCTCTTCTCCAGTCTTGTTTCTATGTGCAAAATTAACAAGTTACACTGTAAGAAATGCTTCGCTAATTCCCTTGAAGATCAAAAATATAGAGGCTATGTTGTCACTGATCTCTATCAGTATCTTAGCCATCAACTTAGAAGATATTCAGAGGCAGTCTTCTCTTTATTTGTCATTTTGCATAGAGTGCAAGGAGTGAGTGGAAATTAAAGCCAAAGAGTGAATGAAAACTAAAACTATATTAGTTGCTAAAAAAAAAATTATTCATTTTGATTCCAAGTCCAGCTCCAACAAAATTTCCAATTAAGGCTCCGATGAAAATTTTCATATTTGCTCTAAAGACAAGAAGTAAGAAAAATGTCTCATGCCAGCTTATGTCATAAAACTATTCATAAAGAACTATTCATGAAGTCCTCTTGAATGACATAGCCTTAAAAAAAGTCAGAGGGAAAACAGTTTTAACTTGGTTCTATGATATCCCAGACAAATTCCTAAACTGCTAGATAAAATGTCTTTCAATGATTTTAGAAATCTTTCTTCTGTTTTGTTTTTTTTCCTTTGTTTCGATATACCTTTGAGGGAATGAAAAAGTTTTTCCAAGAAACTGGAGAATTCAACTTGAAATATCTAATAGATACTTATTATATTTTATATTTAATTATATTTTACATTTAATTGTAATTGTTGGCAAAAGAATTATCTCTGGTTAAACTTACACCATTTATACCTAAACAACCTTCAGAGACATTCACATATGTAGCAGCAGTATAATTGCTGTATCTTTCACTGGAACTCCATCAGTCACCGATAGTTCTGCCTTTAAAGGTGCATGCTCTGGATGAACATAATGGGTTTTTTATCAATTTTAATAGCTTCTCTAACAGATAGCAAGACATTATCTTTCAAAACGTGATTCTCCTCTTATTTATACCAGTTTGACTCTGATTAACTCTACTTTCTTTTACGGAATTAAATATTAATTTTTACCATTATGAGAAAGACTGAAGTTAAGATCCCAGTGTATTTGACGACCTTTTCCTGCGTAGCTGAAAAAAAGGAACAATGATACTCTGGAACTAGGTTTTTAGTTGTTTGGTTTTTGTGGTTTTTTTCAAATCACAAATTTCTGCTAAACTTAGATTCAGCTCTATAACAAGAAAAGAAAGAGATAAAGAATGAAAGAAAGACAAAGAAAGAGAGAAAGAAAAAAAACCAAAAGTCCCCAAAACCGAGAACTTACTCTCCTCTTATTTACACTTTGAGCTTAATTGATTTTAAAAGGTAATTCCAGTTTACAACAGAAGAAGAGAAGAATCAAGGTAAACGCACCTTTAACTGTAAGTAATATTTGCTATATATGTGCATATCTCTTATATGTGCATGCAAGCATGAACACACAATCTCCAGACTTTTTTGGTGCACTATTTATAGCTATCTTGACATGTAGGAACTTAGTTCTCCAAACCTTTTTTAATATAGGGACAAGAGCTTTGTGGTTTGATTCATCAGCTATATATAGACCTATCAATACAATTGTAGAAAAACTCACATGTATAGTCCAGGCACCTCTTTCCTCTCTGTGCACACTTGCATACTAGTGGCTTCTTTGCCCTAGATGCACATGAAATGGTTCTCCAGTCTTCTCTTTGCCACAGCATAAAAAAAATTCCAAGGCTTTCCTGAAGTTCATTTGCTGAGATGATTAGAGGAAGCTTGGCATCAACATGCTGAATATTAGGTGCTGAATCTTTAAGTTTCAAAGTTTTCTCATGAAGAAATTTCTCAATTCAATACCATTCTTTCAATCTGTGTAAAGCTTTTGTTATGGCTTTTTTTCCCCTGAAATAAGTTATTCATTCATTTACATAAACTTATACCATTTTTTAAATATTACTCTGAATATAAGGTTTACCATAGCTTTCTAATTTTGCAGATTTTACAGTGTCTGATTTCACAACATTGAGTATCAGTATGACTACCAAATATAATTATTTTCATTTTGAAAGAAACGTGGTGTTATCTTTTACACTTAGACTTGCGTCCAAGTGTTTTCAAAATATTTCCTTAGTCTGTAAGAATACTGACTTCACTGGGAACTGATAGTATTCAAGCCCTCTGAAAATTCAACTAATTTTATTTGATGCCTAAATAGGGAAGAAAGATTCTGACTGCGCTCCCTTAAACTAAAAGGCTGTTGCTCTGAAATTAGTCTGCTTCTGACTGTGTATTTTACCAGTAGCCTTGACTCCAGGTCATTACACTAAGGTAAGTAGAAAGACTTTCCATGTAAGGGATTTTGTGTCTATATACAGATGCATTGCTGAGGACTAGGACAAAGATGTAGTTTCTGAAATCAACGAGGCTTGAAGTCAGTGTGTGATCATCCTATGGTCCTTTAGCACTTTGGGAGCAGGCTGTAGATCAGTGTTTAAGGAGCCTGGAGAGTAATTCAGCTCACTCTTAAATAGATTTTTAAAGACTGGTCCTTTGATTTGCTCTCCAGGCTTATTTGGTTTTGTTGATTAAATGTCTGTTAAGTATATAGGAAATGTGTATGTCCGTCTTTTCTTTAGACATCCACATATATCGGTTAATCATTTCTGTATCTAAACCCCATTCCACCAGGCTATTCTTAGTAAGCTTATATCAACATAACTATTGAATATTATGATAAGGAAATCAGCTGCTGAATCACTGCTACAATTAGGACTGTCTTGGCTTTTGTAATGTGAAGACACAAATATCTTCTCACACTGCATGAGCCTGACACATGGATAACCCCCAAGCTCTCTAGCAATGAGATGCTAGCTTCTCCTTAGTTATGTTTCTATTTAGTTTTCAGAAGGCACTCAAATCAGACACAAGGGGAAGGACTTTTAAAAGTTCACGTCTTTTGAAATAAACTTCAAACTTCTGACAAAAAGCTCCAGATGTTTGATTCCTGTGCATGCTGGTTGACAGGGGAAAAAGTAAAAGAATGTTTTAAAGGAGTTATATTTTTTTAATACAAATGGACACCTGAGTCCTCCTATCTCCTCAAAATATCCATCATCTAACTCCTTTTCTGTTCATCTTTGCGGTCAGATTCATATGTGCCATCATTATGTTATTTCACGTGTTTATCCTGAACAATACGTCTCTGCATCAGAGCAAAGAACAGAAGCTCAGTAGTCTCTGGAGTAGTAAAGCTGCCAGAGAAGCTAAAAGCAGATTTTGCAACTGGTATATCCATAGAGTCTTTATGTCACTTAAGACTTCCAGCAGGTCTGCTGAAATGCACCTTTGTGGGAGTAAAAGAGCTGCTTTGGGAGCAGTCATGATCTCAGGTGAAAGTTCTTTCTGTTCAGACCAGCTGCTTGGTTAGTCCTCAGAAAATACCAATGGGATTGTTCCAAGCTTTATGCACATTTGCCTAAGGCACTGAAGGGCACTTATTTAAATAGAAAAATGAATAATCAACTCACAAATTATTGAGAGACAAATACAATGGCGATTTTTTGTGGCACCTGATTCCACCTGCAGTTGCGTGTGCAGATGTATTTCTAGTTCACTAGCAGCTGTCCTGGAATTTATCAAAAACCTGTAGGGCAGATGATAGAATCAGGATACACAAAGCCCCCTTTCCATCATGGTGTGGAAAAGTGAGCATGTTTCATAGAATATATTTTTACTGTTCAAGCCTGAGACCGCAACTTTGATTAACGCACCTGTACTTCTAAAAACTTCCAGTATAAGCCAATATTGTCTTTCTATATCTTGGTTTCCCAGTACAAAAAAGTGAGAAACAGCTTCCTTCCTTCCTCCTTTTTCTGTCATTCTTTTTTTGAAGTAGCACCTTCAAGGTGGGTAATTGTACAATCCTTAGTGAGTAGGCATCTAGCCATCTCTGCCTGGCCTCTGCATGGTAATGTAGAAGGAATATCACACCAAAAACGTTCACACCAGAAGACAAATGAGAGTCTTCTATGCAACACTGAGCTGAAAAATAAAGGCCATTTCCCACGGAATACACTCAGTTGAATTTTATATTTGAATCTATGCAAGAATTATATATGCAGCTGAATTTTAAAGTCTTTTTTTTTTAAGGTAGAATCAAGATACTCCTTTGGCATTCCTGTCTTTAGCTTTTTAGGAAGTTTAATAAACAGTAGATTTTAGTCTTGACAGATTCTGTCAAATATAGTCAAACTGCTAATATTTTTTGTTGGGAAAAGGAAGAGGGCAATTGTTTATAAAAGAATATATGTTAAACTTATTTTCAAAGTCTGACATTTCAGAAATCTAGCTGACTTTCACCTGTGTTTATCTCTGGGGACAAATAATTTCAAAGACACATTTGTATTTTATTTTTAGTTTTAGTTATTCAACTGCTGTATCAGACACAGGCTGACATTGGAAGTAATCTATACCTTTAATCCAATAGTTTAGATGAAGCATATCAGTGAAAATGTTCTTTATTAAACAAACAACTCTCCCAAGGCCCCCAAACCCACAAGAAAAAAACCTTGCAAAGACCCCAGCAAACCAGCATGCAGCTAAATCAAAGAGGATATTTTTCCCTGTGTATTTGGCAGCACTTGTCATGAGACGCTCTACGGTATCACAGCCTCTGTATTCAGTAGATGCTTTTATGTGCCTTCTTTGAAATGGGGTGGTGGGATTGGAAATGTTCTGCCGCTAGTCTGTCACTTTGATAAAATGGGTCATCAGCGGCATCTTTGCTAAAAGCTTGTTGCTGTTTTCGGCGCTGCATGTCTTTCTCCAGAGAAAGAAACAGCTGCGACTCCACCGCCACACACCTGCTGTGTGACTGCAGCTATATAGCTATTACAATAATGTTTGCTTCATACACCTTCAACTTTTCAAGGGGTTTGTCTGTTTAAGGTAATTTTACAAAAGGCACTATTGAAGAAACATAGCATAGCATAAGCACAGTCTGCGATTTTCCATAGTCATTTGTTTTGCCTTCTCTCTTTCTTGTTCTCTGTCCTGCAACATGGAAGAGAATTAATTCTTCCTTTGGTATTGTATAGATACTGCATGTTCACAAAGATGAGAGGGAAAACAAAAGCAAGCCGGAATCATCTTCCAGCCATGACTAATTTACACCATTCCCGGGATTCAAATCAGTTATTTTGTCAGTACAGCAAACCAGCTTAAATGGTTTTGTGGTAATTCACATTTGCAGAGCAGTTCCAGTCCTCCCAGTAAATCTGGACCTTCCTCCTATTCTGCTGACTTTACTTTTGGCACAGAAACATAGGTTTTGTTTTGCAGAAAAGCATAGCTTCTGGCTGTAACAGAGACAATTCAAATATTGTATGTTCTGCTGGACATATGTTGGTGCTTTTTGTTTTGAAATGATCAAGAACTTAAGTACAGTAAGGTGTTGTTCCTGGGGGTTGTTGCCTGTTGCATTTCTTTCTCTTTCCTGCTCATGCCAAATACACCCCTTGAGGGAGTAAACAAGTGAAACAAGAACAATGAAAAAAACAAAATGAAGGGAATCTTAGAACTATACCACTCAATGATTGCAGGTACTCTAAATGCATCACTCACATCTCAGATCATTAGCACAAAGAAGAAAGGAAGAGAAGTCGTTTATTTGTTTTAAATTGGAATGGGGAAAGATGATCTGTTAATCTCGTAGTACATACAAATTTCCTTTGACTTCAGTAAAATGTGCTGCAATGCTGAATACATAGAACCAGAAAAAGAAGTAAAGATGAAATAAAGATAAAATTATTTTACACCACATCAAGGATTTATAGCTGGAGCAAGCACTTGTTGCTGTTAACTGAAGAAAACACATGCTCCTATTAAGGATTCAGATGGTCATACATGGTCTGCAGAAAGCATTTGGCCTGTAGGAGAGAGAACACATTAGGGTTTACCGCAAGTGGAGCCTTGGCTGTTGATGGAAGAAAGAAGTGCTAATAATGACAGAGAATGAGTCAAGTCAGTTAGTCTTCGGTTGTTAACTCTATATTCATTTTGACAGTTTTCTGCCATGAACAGCAGCAAATCACACAGTCAGAGCCTGAGATGCCAACATACCACAGGAAGGTGAAACAACTTAGTGAGTCATGGGTTTACTAGGACAGCTAATGCATCTGAGATTTGCTGCCTGGTGGCCTTTTAGCACTGAATTATGACATACATGTGATACAGACTACATGAAATGGTGACAGCCACGTGCATGTGCAGCCAATTCTGTTCAGCCTGTGGATGTATTTGGCTGAGACAGTAATGTGAAAGAAAAAAAGCAAATCGGTCAGTTTATTTAAAAAATATTTATTCTTACAGTATTGGAACACAATCCAATAGTCTTGATGCTCGCACAAGGGACCATCAAGCATTTTTTGAGGATGTGTAACACAAGATATCCCAGGTGTCTTAGAGGGAAACATAATCTTATGCAGAGTATGTTGACTAACAGGAATGATAGTTCACTTACCTTATAGTGAAATGCATACAACAGAACAGAAAATTTATCTAATTTAGTGAAGACATTAATATGAGATAACAGTGTTTAAAAGGTTACTGTATCTATTATATCTATATCTACCATACAAAGATCATATCTATGTAATCTCCCATATCTATATTATACCTATAATATGATGTTCAGGTCAGCCACAGAAGAATCTAATAGACGTTGGTGTCCTGCTCCTGCATAACTAACTGCTTTGGAAAATATTCTGTACCAATTCAGAATTAGCACTTTGACCTTATTTGGAATGCTCATAGCCGAAGTCATAAACACAGTTAACTTTTTCTCACCGCTATCTTCTAAGCACTTGCAAAACTGCATAAACATGTAGTTGCTTGGGTTTATGCACCACTCCGTAAGGTTTTTGCAGTTCAGAGAGACTGCAATTTGTCTTATTTCTTCATTTTGCACAGGTGAGACAAAACATGCTGTGGAGGTTGAAGGGACACAACCTTCTTATTGCAATAATTTACCTGAAAACTGAGCTGAACTGAATAACTAGGATGCAACTACCTAGAGCTTTAACATTTAACATTGAAGACATTGAACCGAGTCCACACCAGCTGGCAACCAGCAAAGAGAGGAAAACAGCAGTTAAGCAAAAATCAAAATTATTCCCATATAGTTATGATCAGATAATAATTCTGTATTTTTTAAATTAGACTGACACATTTTCCTGGGTTTATTCTACATGATAATTCTATATATTGTTTTACTTGCCAATCTGCTGATGAGTTGGGTAGTTTAGATTACACTCTGAAGAGCATAGTGAAAGGAGTTAGATTAAAAGAAGTGAGCTTATTCATTTTCAGAGAACTTTGAGAGAGAAAGGTTTAAATACTCACAGCAGGTGGCACTACCTATTTCATTTCAAAATATTGCCAAGGAAAAGAAGTATCTGATGTCAGGAAGGGGTTATAAAGAATATTACATCCGGTGTCAGCTTTGGACTTTCAAAGAAACTAGAAAGACTCTAGTGTCTATATTTCATTTACATTCAGAGCTGACTGGTAAAATATTCCCTTTGTTCCCTGTGTCATCCTTCCATACCTCCAGCCCCTCATGCCAAATATCCTTTCCAGGGTAAATGTCAGAGGAAAAAAAGAAATATTACTTATGTGGAGAGTTCATTGCCCACTGCTCCCTAATGATGAAATGTCAGATGTTGTTCTTTTTAGTTAAAATAAGAAGAAACACTGTTTTGTGTGTGCCAATTAAACACATATTACAAAGAATCACTGGGGAGAAATTATAGCATAGACAGTTGGGATTTCTGTGTTTATGAGAATATTCATAGATGAATTTTGCCTTTACAAAAGAAACAGCATGTTCAATATCTTTATCAATGATATTGACAGTGAGATGGAATGCACTCTCAGCAAGTCTGCAGATGACACCAAGCTGAGTGGTGTAGTCGCCACACTGTAAGGAAGGGATGTCATCCAGAGGGAGCTGGACAGTCTGGAGAGATGGGGCTCTGAGAACCTCATGGAGTTCAACAAGGCCAAGTGTAAGGTCCTGCACTTGGGTCGGGGCAATCCCCATTTTCAGGACACTATGGGGGATGATGTGTTTGCGAGCAGCCCTGCAGAGAAGGACTTGGTTGTACTGGTTGATGAGAAGCTCTACATGAGCCAGCAATGTGCGCTTGCAGCCCAGAAGGCCAACTGTATCCTGGGCTGCATCAAAAGAAGCGTGGCCAGCAGGGTGAGGGAAGTGATTCTGCCCCTCTATTCCTCTCTTGTGAGACCTCATCTGGAATACTGTGTCCAGTTCTGGAATCCTCAATGTAAGAACGATATGGAACTCTTGGAACAGGTCCAGAGGAGGGCTATGAAGACGATCGGAAGGCTGAAGCACCTTCCCTAAGAGGACAGGCTGAGATAGTTGGGCTTGTTCAGCCTGGAGAAGAGAAGGCTCAGGGGAGATCTTATAGCGACCTTCCAGTACCTGAAGGGGGCCTACAGGAAGGTGGAGAGGGGCTATTTGTAAAGGCTTGTGAGGATAGGACCAGGGCAAATGGGTATAAACTGGAGAGGAGCAGGTTTAGACTACATATAAAGGAGAATTTCTTCACTATGTGAGTGGTGGTATGAGGGTATGAACTGGAGAGGGGCAGCCTTAGACTAAACATAAGGAAGTATTTCTTCATCATGAGAGTGGTGAGGCACTGGCACAGGTTGCCCAGGGAAGTTGTGGCTGCCCCATCCCTGGAGGTGTTCAAGACGAGGTTGGATGGGGCCTTGGGCAGCCTGATCTAGTGGGAGGTGTCCCTGCCCATGGCAGAGGGGTTGGAAGTAGATGATCTTTAAGGTCCCTTCCAACCCAAACTATTCTATGATTCTAAGATTCTGTGAAACACACAAGGCTCTGAGAAGTGTTTTTACTTTTAAAAATGCTTTACATAGGACGAGGTATTATCCTATAACCCTGTAGCAGAGTACTACTACTGTAAGTAACAAGCTTTGTACTGAGATTGCAAAAGCCTCAGAACTGAGGCCTATCAGGCCTGCTCTGTCTGAACTTGTTTTGATCCATCTGCAGCATTTTTTCACTCAGTTTAGCAGTAACAAACTCTAATGCAATTCTGTAGAGAAATACAGGCCTGGTGTAATAACAGAGTCTTTAAGAGGTAGAGATGCAGGATGCAGTATGGAGAGGCACCGGAGTGTGACAGAGAGGCGTGGGGTACAGGCTGGCACTGGAGAACCCACAGGGATAAACAATTCATCCATGGTCAGCTATAGGAATTCAGACCTGGAGCTGAACGAAACTGGGTTTAGGGATGACAAAGAGTAAATCCAGCTGTAGAGCAATGAAGAAAGATCAAAGGTGTAAAAGAATGTTAGCAAACAGAAAAATTACCCCAAGTGAAACTTAGATTGAGGGGAAAGACACCATCAGCACGAGTATCATATTTCTCCCAGAAAAGGACTCCAGCTCCTGATAATTTTCTATTATAATCCTATCACACACTGGAATTAGACTACCAAATTTAGTACCTCAAGAAGCAGAATCAGAATGATCCATCACCAGCAAAACGGCTAGAAACTAGGAAGTGCCCGTGTAGCAATTCCAACTGTATTAACATTCTTTCTTTTTCTTTAAAAATTATATATAGCCTAATAATAATTATATTGCTAAGAACTCAGTTATGCTAACAAGAAATTATTGTTTCTATATGTGTGCTTCCTCTTTGCTCAAAATAAGATTTTGTGCATACCAATGTATGTGTATTGCATGGCTTTTACATTTTCACCAACAGCATGCATGAGTGGCCACATGTGAATGCAATACTTATAAAGAATGTCTGATGGCTCTGCCAATGAGATTTGTCTCTCTTAACTGTGAAGAGAAAAATCAAAAACCTTACAAAAAGCTAATACAGCTAAAGCATCAACAGTACAGTCTTATTGGCCTGTCAGCATCACAGCAAACAAGTGTACAAAATAGTGTGATGTAGTTCTACTAATTTCAATATTAACTGCAGAAATAATGAGTCTGGACATTCTGAAAGTACTGTGGTTTGGGCATATAATAAAACAAAGCATTGGATTAATCCAAATGATCTTAATGATACGTCTGAAAAAGTGTATAACTGGATATAAAGATCTGGCTGGGGACTGCTTAGTGTTCATTTATACCACTGCCCACTAGTAGGTGGGGTCCAAACAACTTCTTTCATCATGAACTTGTGTTACTGACAGATAAGCTTCCTTAACATTCTTCAGAGCAGTTTGACCTTCTAGATGGAATTTGGTCTCTGCAGTTAAAGTCATGGTAGTAATGCTGATGACCACAGTGCTTAAAGTAGAGTTATCTACAAGATTTACACATTTTTTTGCCCATTACATCTCTGAGGGAACCTTAAATAATATTTGCATCTGATGCAGTTTTCATTATTTATTTTCAAATAATGAAACAAGTTTTGTGCTGAGAAGAGACGATTTCCATAATTTTAGCCAGAAGAGAAAATATGCACGGAACAAGGACAGAAATTAATTCATCAAAATACCTATTGAGCCTTAACCCATGATATTTTTTAATCAGAGTTGCTCATATTTGTGTATTTTTTCTTCTTATTTCTCTTTTTTCCTTTTTTTTGTTTTTAATTCAGTCTTATCTCATTAGAGCAATTAGATGTTACCCTTAATTCTCACATGATTATTTCCCATGTGCAAAGGCTTATTCCTACAAAAGACATTTGCAGTCCCACTGTTTTTAATGTAAGCAGCTTTTGATCCATTCAGTATATGAGGTTTCAAACAGTCCACTTTATAAGACATTTTTTCTTAGACTGTGAAACCCTGAGGTAATATGCCAAGGTTAGGAAGCTGTGCATAGTTATTTTTGTGCTTTATAAAATGTTTAACATTTTTGGTGCATAAATCATTTTTAGCTTTACCTAATTTCAGACCATAAAGGGCATGTCAAACTTTACTAAACCGAAGCCCCAGGAAACAGTCTATAACAATGATGGATTTTTATAATGATATAACCCTTAATGAATTATTGTAGTTTCTTAACAAGGTTTTAATAAGAAATTTCTTTTGCCAGCATGGTTATTAGTTCTCTCACTTGAATAGCTCTGGGCCTGTCTGCCATAGAATTGTACAACATAATATTTCTTTCTCTGTCAATCATACAATGCTGCAAAACTCCAAGCCATGAATAAAACAAACTTACTTTACCTTTCTTTGCTTTTATAGGGTTTTTTATTTATTTTTTTTTTTTTACTTTAAAGGTCAGGGTTTTTGAATATGTAACTTGAAATGAAGATGTGCTGACTACGAGACAACTGTTACTCATGTATAATGGAAGAATGCCTGCTGCCATTCAGACACTTCCCTTTATGCTAAGGTGTCTTAGGAATTGACTGCAGCACACAATCTCTTTACACTGAGTGGGTGCTTGTCTGTGTCCTTATGCGCATTTTCATGGATAAGTTGTACTCTTTTCTTTTCCTTTAAGGCATTTCTATATGTCTGAACAGTGTTGTGAATATTGTGATAGTCATAGTATTTTTTATTTTAGTGTGCGTTATGTACATACTTGTGACAATGCACGAATATGTGTGTACACATAATTATTTACTGATGTCCACTTGAGATAACATACCTACATTTTTAAATGACAGATTTAAAATACTGGAATAACATTAAATCTGCAAAGTCAAGCAGTGAAATATTAAGAAATACCTGCCCTATTTTTGTTTAGTCCTCTCATGTGTAAATGTTATGCTACAGTTATTAGTTACTTGTTTAATTATTCAGGAGACACTAAACTAAAACTGACTGTAAAGAGCTACAGAAAAAAACTTGTGAGACGCACTGACTGCATGATATAATGTAACATGGAGTTTCACATCAACAAATACAAAGCAATAAGCGTGGTTAAAACTGCAGTAAATATTCACACGCTGTGATGGACTTTAAATTTATTACTCTGGTCCAAGAAAAGGATTTTGGAGTCAATGGATATTTCTCAGAAAACATCAAGTCAACACTATGCACTGATCACAAAGACAAGCATAATAATAGCTATCTTTAAGAAAGAAATTGAAAAGAAATTATGAAATACTATATAATAGTAGAAATCCATAGAAATTCTCCTTATGATGGCAGTTACTTCTTGAATACAATATACAGTTATAAATCTTCACTTCAAAAGGATATATGAGAACTCAGAAAGGTTCAGAAGATAGTGACAAGAACAACCGGAGGCAGAGAATAGCTTAAGTCCAAGGACAAATTAAATGCACTAGGATTCTTAAGGGGAAGAAAAAAAAATAAAAAGAAGGAAGCTAAACAAAAGAATGAATGAGGAAGGCTGTAATAAAAAAACCTACAAAGACAAGAGCATCATGGAAAGGGGGAATATTTCTCATGCTAGCAATTAGAATTACGTGCAGCTATTTAATTATTCAGGAGCAAGTCCACAAGTTACAGAAGGAAGTATTTTTTCACAGATCACATAATTTATTCTGGAACTGATTGCCACAGAATATTGTGGAGGCCACATGCATAAATATTTTTTAAAAGGTGACTACACAAATTATTGAAAGAAAAGCCTGTTAAAAGCTATTAAATATGATTAAGTAATTCCCTAGCTCAGGAAACCCTTAAAGGATAGATTGCTGAAAGCTGGAAGCTGGGAGGACATAACAAAAAAAAAGAAGTGTTTATTCCAGTTTAGCACTGTGGGAGTTTTTGTTTTATTTTGTTCTGTTTTACTTGGTCATGTTTCAATCATTTTCTTCAACATTCTTTACTGGCTACTTCAGAGACAGGATGCTGAGTTAGATAGACTTTGGTCTTAAACATCAGAGACATTTTATCTTTATATATTCTTTTTGCAGATTAAAATCTTCAGAGAATGTGTTATAATTGCCTCTGGGCCTCGAAACTGTAACCATAAAGTAGTGCTAGGCAGTGTTGACACAAGGAATAAAACGATGTGTCTACAGAGTATCTTAGACTATATCCACTTAAAGCCCGAAAACTTATCTTTTGATCATATGGGGGAACAGGGTTTTTTGTTTTGTTTTGTTTTTCCAATATATGTGCCCTAGCCAAATTTGAGGGGATTTTAACGTTATAGCAAAAGGAAAAATCAATAATAATTCCTAACCTATATTATAAGCACTGACCCAGACTTTCAGGGGAGCCTAAACTTGCCCTTTCTCCATATGTTCGATATTCCAACCTGGATTTGAAACTGAACTTATGGTTCTTAAGAATTTCCAAAGGTTTAACTGAACAGGACAGCAATATGAGGTGAATATGAATTATCAGATGGGTAAATGAGCACTATGAGCCCTGATGATACTATTGGTAATAACTACATTAAGTATCTGAAAGAAAATCTGTTTGAATATTTATTGTAATACTTTAACCACCAATGGGAACTCGTGGGCAGATCTTTGTAGGCAGTAGGTTTCCCCAGATTTCTATACCGAGTATAGCACAACCTATATATAAACCAGGGGTTCAGGTTGAGAAAAAGGAATAGTCCTCAAGATAGGATTTTTGACATTTTTTTATAAAGGTATGCTCACTTTCCTATATGAAGTGAGACCTTGAACACAAACATAGCATTTTTTAGGTTCCTTTTCTAGATATTAAACTTCACTCTATTGGGAATCTGCTGTGATCCAGAGTTTTCATTTGGCCAGAAAGAAGCATGTTGAAAAGCTTAAAATGTGAGGGTTTGTCTTTTGTTTTGTTTTGTTGTTTTTTTTCCCTGTGTACTGTTGTGCTAAAATAAATGGCTGCTGCTACAGACGTATTGTACCACCATCTCTTCTTTTATTGGATGAAAAACATCTCAGACTTAACACATGCTTTTTTCTTTTTGGGTGTGTTACACAGCTCGAACTAGCTGGAGGCAGCCCTAGCCTCTCCTTTCAGAGGCCATTCCTTCCACCCCTGCCTGGGCACTAGCACCTGATAGAGTTTTATGATGTTACAGGTGCTGCTGGCATATACAACATGCCAATTTTATCAGCTTCTCTACTGCTTCAGCTGAAGCAGAGCAACACAGTTTTCACTCTTCTATATCATCATTCACCTAGAGTTAAATGACAGCTGAGGAATGTCTTTATGAATACCTGTTTTTGTACTGAGTCTAGTTAATTTTCTTCATAGTAGATTGTATGGTGCTGTGGTTTGGATTTGTGACTAAAATAGTGTTGAAAACACACCAATGTTTTAGCTGTTGCTGAACAGTGCTTAAATAGTGTCAAAGCCTCCTCTATTTCTCATTCTTCTGTCCCAGAGAGTAGGCTAGGGAGTGGGCAAGAGGCTGAGAGTTGTCACAGCAGGGACAGCCAACCAACACTCCAAAACTCCAGCTGGGATATTCCATACCATAAAAAATTTTGCTTAGCCATAAAACTGAGTTGATCTACGGTAATTGTTGCTCATTAGTCTGCTGGTAGGAGGTAGTGAGTGACTGTCTTTGCATCAGCTGTTTCTTTTCTTTTTATTTTCCTTTACTTATAAAAATGTGTTTGTCTGAACAAACAAGGTTTTTTTCCTCCCATATTCCCTTCCCACTGTCTCCCCCATCCTGCTGGGGAAAGTAAGCAGGTGACTGGGTGGAGACTTAACGGTCAGCCAGAGTCAACTCAGAACATTTCTGCTGCCCTTAAATATTAGATTTCAAACACTTTTAAAAATGTGGACAGAAAATTGGTTTTTGTGGAAGCATCTGAGATGATGGTCTCTACACTAAATGCTTTGTGCCTCCATTACAGTGAATGGAAAGAAGCAGAGACTGATATGGAGCAATACATGTGCTTGATAATTTCAATACAGGTAAGGCTGATCCAACAGGTATCTTATTCACCGATTTATTTTGGTTCCAGATGCTGATCCGGATGAAAATACAGCTCCAGGCATAGTTTGCTACTTAGATAACTGTACATGCAAGATTAAGCAGAAAAATATGTAAGTATGCTAAAAATAATTCTGGCTTTGAAAAAAAATGTTCTGTTCTGGCTGCAGACAGGCCTCCATGTTTTCTCTTTTATGATTCAGCAATCCTAGTAGGATGGATTGGTATTTGTATAATCAGTTATAAGTGACAACCAGGGCTGAGTAAATAGATAATATTTTACTTCAACAAGCCATTCCTGCGAGGAATTCTATCAGAAAAGTGATTCAAATCTTTCAGTATTAATATTTGTTTAGCCATAAACCTCAAAGGGAAAACTCTAAGGGTTAAATGGAAATATTAACACAGGGCACTATAAGGAATTACTAACGTGCACTTGCCAAGACCAAGTATGTATCACCTACATGAGAATTCATTTGATAGTTTAGGTCTTTTTTGTGACTTATTTGGATCAAATTTATGTGAGAAATTTGCATAAACCAGGAGATATCTTTATTATATGATTCACTATAATTCATTGGGGCTTTTGTTTCCATATACATAAACAAACTCTGCTGATGCAAAACATAAATGATTGCACTTGTTTGACCCTGAAGTAATATGTTCTTGATAAAAAAAGGATAGAGCATCTTGAAAGCCATATGCCAACAGATGTAAAGGAGATGAATTCCCATATAAATATGGTGATTATTACCGATCAGCACTGTGAGCAGCAAATTTTAAAAGTACGCAGGCAAAGAAGGCGAGGAGACAAGATTAAAAGGCAGAAATATTGATCTCATCCTGCAGCTTTGTGTTTCAGCACATCTTTCACTTTCAGCTCTGTCTCAGCGGCAACCACCTTTAACAGCTTGAACTTTTTTCTCTGTGTTAAGGCTACTTCACTGTATACAGAGCTTTTTGCAAAGGATGATGGGGAAGAGATCTAACATTCTTTAAGGCAGAACAGTACCATGACATTCTGGTAAAATATATTACTGCGAGATCATGATTAAGGAAGCTAATTTTGGTTGTATGTAAAAGTACTCATCCTGAGAGTAATTTCTTATACCAATATTTTTTCTGCCTTTTTTCCATCAGTATTTATATAAATATATATTAATGTATACTTTTATATAAATATTGATGTAAAATATTATATATATACTCATATAAAATATATAAATATATGAATAATGAGGATTATAAACAATAAAAGCATAGACAAGCATAGACAAAGCAGAAAAAAGATTAAACATTAAAGATCTTTACCAGTACATTATTAAGCATATTAGGCAAGCTGTGATACTCTGATTTGGATTAACTATTTGAAGGAGGACCAGATGATGTGACTTTGTTTTCCAAGTACAATGTACTAACAAAGTATTTGAGATCTGACCTGGACCTCTTGTGTTTTGTTGGTACCATCTATTCCATTTGAGTTAAAGAGATGTTTCCTACTGGCTAGGTCAGTAGGCGCTGTCATAAGCATTTCTCAGTCAGCAGGAGTCATTCTTGAGCCAGTGGGAGCTGTCACAAACCATTCTGACATAACATGTATCACGCTGGAAGTGAGATTGACCTCTCCAACCCCTCTTGCTATTATATGCAGGTAATCAGGTCACTCCATTCATCTACTAGCTCAGACTGAGCTCAGCTCAGCCATTCAACACCTGATGCTACTGGCCTGACTCTTTACAGCTGCAACAGCCATGTACCTGTGAAGGTTCTTACAAATGGGATTATACTAGTGTGAAATTATTGCGAACTACAGAAGATGGTCCTTTATCTCTCACTGTTTTACCTTGTAAGCTGTCAAAGGCGGGGGGTGAGCGTGGGGGGGTGGTTGCGTAGCATTTGAAAAGACTGCAGGATAACAACAGATGTTCTGCTGCCTGCAAAGCATCTGACATGCTAAGTCCTAAAAGTGCCCTGAGTTTGGCAACAGGGTCTTTCAACAGAGTTTTCTGTGCAAAAGTCCTTCATGCTGTGGGAGGGTCAAGTGTTGCAAAAAAAAGAATACTCGGTGGAAGTTTTATTCTCTGCAGTAGGTGATGGGTAGTACTGGATAAATTGACGTATTTTACCTCTTCTTAAGTTTGCAACTATGAACTATTTTTGTGAAGTAGATGACTAAGCTTTCTTTTACAAAAAAGAATAGTGGCCACTACTTTTAAAGTAACTATTCATGTTATTTTGTTTTATCAAGTAGTTCCCGGTTATACTATAGCTGAATGCTGATCATTCACATAGAATGTGAAACACTGTGCCCTAAATTTCCTTTTTTGAATCAGGAAAATCAAACTCCACAAAGCCTATCTAGCAGAAACACTTCTACCTCAAAATACTACCTGGGAACAAAATGAGTATGAGTGAGGGGAAGCTCTTCACTGCTCCTCTAAAAGCTGTTTCCCTGTGACATATATGTTTAAAGATTAATTAGATACACAGGCACAGTCTGTTCTACTGAGAGGACCTGAGAAGGGTTCACAACTTTGAACACTGTTTTAGATTGTGATACTTCTATATGCCTCATCTCACAATAGACAGGCTGTGGAAGAGAGAGTTCTGTATCTTTTATCTAGTAGTAGGTGGCTAGAGCATTTCCATGTGTAACATCTATATCTCCCGCAGCAAAGCTCTGAAGATCAGTTTCTGGGACATCTGCAGTAGGTCAGTCTCAACTTCTATTCTTGAGGTATTATAGTTCCACTTCATGTGTAGTGCTTATGGAGTAAATGGTCCCTGAGATAGCATAAGAGTATGTGTCACTCTGTGACCTAATGAAAAGCCATAGTGTATGTGATGAAGAAGAAATAGCCTCCATTCATATACCTTTATCAATTTATATATTTAGGATGAGCTTTCTCTGGATCATTAATAAAGTCTCTGCTTTTCTTAGTCACATGGAAAGTTCAGATTCAGAAAGGCAAAAGGATAAATGATCTCTGGTTTTCCACTTCCAACTTCCCTGTTCTCACTGTTATTTTTAACAGCAAAAAAAAGAAAAAGAATAGTAAGCTTTAGGAGCTCTCTTTTGTGTGGTCCTTTTCAACATCAGCTGTGTATATTACTGCAGACTGGGACATAACCTCAGGAAAATACTGTTTAACAGGTAAAGAATGAGGAAAAATATGACAAAGTGATTTTTTAAGGCATGTGACTAGATTTGATGACACACAGCTTCTCCCAGTTCTGCAGAGAGTGAGACCAGTGCTACTTCTAATCAGTAGAGGATCAGAGGATCGTGTTACTGTACCTGGAGGCATAGCCAGTAGGAGGAGGACAGGAAATGATGATGAGATGGGATCATGAACTGAATTACTTTCGAGATTCCATGTATAACCTTCCTTCTCCTAGTGTGTGGTCATACAATGGTTGGTATTTTCTTGTTTTACCAGCTTATAGCTAGTAGCATATTCCAACAAGTACCATCACTGGCTTCTGTGCTATTCTCTTTACTATAAATGGAATATTTTGTCTTATATGTCCATTTGATTCAATTTGTTCCTTTTATTGTTTCTCTGTCACATTTCTATTTGATATAATTTATCCCCATATTAAAGTTCCTCTTTACATTGCATGCTTTATGTGCTCTCTTCCTCTTCACTCTCTCTTCCTCCTCCCCTTCAAAGAACATTCCACGTGTTCCTCATAGTCTCACAATCCAGTGAGAAAGGACTTCAAAGGAAAATTAGCCAAATTATCAGATTTTAATGGAAAGCAAACTGCCATTAAGATTAATATGAATATCTAAAGGACTAGTAAGCAATGCTTACCTTTTGGAACAGGCATGCAGTGTTCTTCATGCTGCTGAATGACAGAGTGAAATAGAACTCCACCATGGTTCATCACAGCTCTTTCCATTCACTCAGACCTCGATGAAGCCACACATTCCAAATAATCCTAAAAATCAATGAACCAAGCAAGTAAACAAAAACAAACCTCAAAAGCCTAGAACAAAACTATAGGAGAACAAAACATATAAGGATAAATATAAACCAAATAAAATCTCATCATCCTCTTCTCTGCCTCCCATAACCTTCAAGTAGGTACATTTTATCCAGACTAGGCTTCTTACACTTTTTTATATTAAGTACTCCACATGCCCTATATAAATGGGAAATGTGTGTTCAAAGAGTACTCAACACTGAATTTTCTGAGTGCATCACAATTACAGAAACTTCTGTGCTGAATTACTTTGCCTTGTATCGTTGTGAAAATAGACTGTTCAGCAGTTTTGTACAAATCTTGATTCTTATGTGTGCTGAAATAGTGGTTTTCTAGTTCAATCATTGTGACTGTATGTGACCACCATGAACCTCGTGTCTCACCATCATGTGAAAAGGCATTTTCCTTATTCTATTTAACAGTCAAAAACTGTCAGTCTTATAGATTTACTATGGTGACATACAGCAGCAGCAGATTCGTGTTTGAAAACCTAAAAAGGAAGACTTTGTCAAACAGCTTTGTCTACAGCTTTGAAGAAAGTATGTGTTTACAAAGAGTAAATTTTGTAGAAGTTCCACGCATTGGTGTACCTGGAAGTTGGATGATGGGAGGAAAAATATGGATATAATAGATAATCTTTAAGATTTTAATAATAATGAATAACAAATAACAAGTAACAAATAACAAATTTTAATAATGATAAATAATAAATACAAAATTATAATAGATCATATTTTAGGTTTTCATCATGTCTCCTATCAGCTACTACATGATTGGAAGAGCGGTATCATTTTGCTGTTCCTGGTCTAGTCAAGCTGTAACAATCAGTTCATTTAAGATTAGTGATCCTCTGTTCAAGCGTCAATATATGGCAAATATAGTAAGTGTCTCAGGTTAAAAATTAATGAACTATGGGGGTATGAATATTTTTGAATATGTATAATCCTAGCCAGCTCCCCTGAAAAAGCTATTTTAGCCAAGTATCCTTTTGAAAAGAGAGATCAGAAGTGTTGATAGTTGATAATGACTGCTTTATAAATTTTGGAAAAGAACCTAATGCTAGACTTAAAGTCAAAAACTTGACCTAATATAGAAAGCATCCTGGGGTATATTGGAACAGCCAAAATGTTTTTACAAGAGTGTGTTCCTGGTGATCGTGTAGCTTACATGTAGTAGTGTTAAAGTGTAGTCACTGAAGACTTGATGAAGGGAGTTGTTCAAATGTCATCTCAGACATATCCTGTAGACAAGTGAAAAAACAAGCTGACATTTAGACACTTGCTGGGGTGACTGATGTGGTGCTTACACAAATTTACAGACATTTGCCCAGTCATAAAGACTACAAGAAGTCTGTTGCTGAGGAGTATCTTATGGAACTCTAACCTCTTCTTTTCTGCGTTAAGCAAAACCCTTTTGCTACTAGGTATGGAAGGATTTCCTTTCTTCCCTATTCAACACATATTTGTACTGAACCAGAAAAAAACTCCTTTCAACTATTTAGTACTTAACATCTATTTAAATTAGTAATCTATCTATATTGAATTGAAATTTTCTGAGTTGATGTGAAAAACACATCAGACTGTCTCTAAATCATGAAATCTTGATAATCTAGATTAGTATCTCAAATTTGTAGCTCAGATTCAACCTTCAGCCATATTCTGCGTGACTGAATTCCTCTATATGGGTGACTGAATTGTCTGAGAAAAACACTATATTTTTTTGGGGAAAAAAAAGGTGTTTATTTTACCTATTGCATATTTTTAAGATTTCTGAATAATCTATTGTTTTTTAATTGTTTTAACACTATCCATTCTGACCCCCATTATTTGTGACTAGATGAACATCCTTGATTGACCAGTTTCTCAATGTTCTAAAAACATCTCGCTACTTACAGAAACCTGGGAATTAAGTAAAAATAGTCATAACAGTCCAGATTGGTCTAAAAAAGAAGTAAATAGATGAAAATTAATAATATGGTATGCAAAGGTCTGGAAAAGAAGTGCACAGAAGGACATAAAAGGAACAAGGATTTTCATAGCATATGGAAGATTACATTTTTTTTCTAACAATTTAAAATACTCAATTTTAAAGTTATTAGCTGAATGTTTTATGGCTTTATGCTTTCTTCCCCTCACAAAGATCTGACTACAATTCCTTTTCATCTTTTCAGGATGTTCTAAATTATATACAAAAACCTTCCTAAGCATAATCATATATTCACAGTATAATGACCTTAGGTTGATCATCACAAATCATGCTAGAAAAAAATCCCTGGTGATTGGCATGTAAAAGTTTAATACAGTGTGCCCTGCATTTGGGCACTGTTGATGTAGGTAGTAAGCACTTGGTCTTATTGCTACACTTAAGCCATACAAATAGAGTGTTGTAAATTGCATTTCAGGGCACCGTCATTTTGAATGCACCAGAGTTCCTCAGCACTTTCTTCAGCTAGCACACTCGTGTCAATCATCCACCTTTTGGTACATCAGGGTTTTCATTAGTTCTATAACTGCCTGACCTTGTGCCAGACTTGAACAGACAGGTAGTTCATAACCCTTTACTATCAGAATTAGCATTCATGATAGTACTTAAACTGCAGAGCAAATTTAGAGTTCATTATTAAATGAGGCATATGTTACTACACTTATAACTGATTCAGTCTAGTTATTTTTAGTTTGACCTTTTCTGTATTCATCATATCAGCTTTGAAATAGACATTGAGGTACCCTTTACTGTTAGTTATAAAAATTATTAGAGATTTTTTTTTAATGGAGTTTTCTGACAAATTCTCATATATCGGTAGTTTAGAGATATACTAAGTGCCTTGCTGTTAGCTTAAGTAAAAATAAGATAAGATGAAATCATGTGGATGTTAATGATCAAATTCTGCAGCTATATCATCTTTCTTTGCCTTTGCTGTTATGCCAAGAACTGAAAGGCTCACATTGTCAGTTCAGAACAGGATGAAAACTTCCACTAAGGATGTAAAAAATGTGTGAAGTAGAGAGTATAGGCATTATTAAAGTGCATTTAGTCCTAGCACAGCTCCACAGATAAAATTTCCCTGTCATTATTTGACTTTCTGCTTATCCAATCCTCCTCCTCCTGAGGTAAGGCATTGAGAACAGAGACGCTAAAAATCACTGGAACATGATGAGGTTAAGAATTGTTTCTTGTCATTTGCCTTTCTCTGTCTTAGATTTCTAAATTCTAACATGCAAAAGACATTCAACTGAAAATATTTTTTACATTATATAAACTTATTAGGGCACCACAAACCCTTCATCCTTAAAAATCTCTTTTTTGACCTAAAATAATCTCACATTTATCAATGAAGCCATCACTGAATGGTTTTCACTAGTGCAAAAGGATAAATGTTTGTATGAGAGATTATATACTCATGAAAATACTATCATATTGATAAACAATAGCATTAACAAATATATTCAGAACTTATCTATATCCATATTAATGGCAGAACAGAAAAATATTAAGGTGTTAAATACATATGCTATTTTTTCTTCATCCAGAGTCTTAGTAACAGCGTGTGTCCTTTCCTTTTTTTTTCTTCTTTTTTTTTTTTTTATAACTATTTATGCAACCAATCTTGTAAATAAAAAATGTGCAAGTATACTGGATAAAAGTTTTAGAAGTATTTAAATATCCAACTCCCACTGAAATCAATGGGAGCTGATTAAGAGCTTTGAAAAGTCTAGCCTGAGATATCATTACCCTTATGGACCACTAAGAGGTGAAAACTACTGCATTTTGTGTGGAATAGAGAGTTCAAAAATTACATCCTCCCTTGTTTCTTTTTTTCTGTCAGGAACAGGGCTCACTTATTTTTGCATAATAATTTTGTGCCATATGAGCATGGCTATGTTATACAACCACCTACAATCCCACTTTGTTGAATTAAACCTTTGAAGCTCATAGAAAACAACAAACCACAGAAACAGTAAGAATTGCAACATTGAAATGTCCTGTTTGAACTTCAGACTACCATATAAAGTAACAATAGTTCGTTAAACAACAGTTTGATTTCTGCACACATTATTTATTTATTTCTGTTTGCATCTTTAGCTCTGTATATTTGTTACATGTTAGATCCTGAAGACTATTTCACACCTTTTTACTTATGTAGGAAACTGCCACAATACTGTAAGTAATACATAATGTTCCCTGTAAAACATATCACAGAGTTTTGATTTGTTTCTTTTTTTATAAGATTTGTACATGTTTTACTAACAGAGTTGCTTTTCAGCCTTCTACAATAACATATATCAAGCTCCATAATAACTTGAAGATATGCAAGAATTACTAGTTCAGCACTGTTTGTGGAATTTTCCTAACATTTTTATTTCCTTTAGTTTCTACAGAAAGATGATATATACAGAAATAATCAAAGATAGACATTTATATTTGTAACTTAGGTACACTCTCTTTAGAGTGCCCTTCTAATCTGTGCTGGTGGTAGAGGTGGTTTCTTAGTTTCAAGCACTCTGAGGAGCTTAGTTTAAGATCCTTGTCATTAATTTCAGAGGGAATCAAGGGGAAATCTTAGAGTATACACCCCTGATGTGATGCCCAAAGCTTCATTGTAGGACAAACGCTCAGATTTTCTCTTTATCTGGTTGAAATTTCTCCTTGATTGCTCCTTTACACGGCATTTACACAGAATTTGGGCAGTCAGGTTCTGTAAGGGCAGAACAGGTACTTTGAACATACGTATATTTAGGCATGCAGGGAAAAGAAAGATGCTTTTCTGGGAAAAGAAAGAATTTTCTGCTGTTCAGTTCGATGTTGACATTTCTTCCTAAGCTGCTCTGGTAGCCCAGAAAAGTTCTGTCTCTCCATAATGCCTCCATTCTCCTTTGGGGCAGGTTGCATCCCATCCTCGCTCACATGTTGCAGCCTTCCTTCTCCCTGAACTGATATCATGTCACATTAAAGTAGAAGGCAATTGAGCTTTAATTCATAAGAGGAATAATAGCTAGGAAGCTGAATCAGTGTAAAAAAACCCCAAACCAAATTGCTTTTTCATGAAGCTTATTCTTAAAGTTTGCTACATTAACAACAACAAAATAACATTTAGTTTTACTTTCCTTCTGTGACCAAAAATGACTGAAATATTTATGGTAAAGACATCTTGTACCATAGCTCTTTTTCGTTGGTGTAGTACTAAGAACTTTAAAATCTCACATCACAGGCCTTAGCTGTAGCTCTTACAGTGAATTTCCTGATGTGCTCAGACTAGAGTTCCTGGAGCTGGGAATCACTCAGCAGTGGGAGGCAACACAGCAAGTGAGGAGCTATCAGAAAGTGCTTGCTACAAAGCTATTGTGAAGATGAGACCTATGTTAGAGTTCTGAAGATCTCTCTTTTTAACCCCTCTCTTTCAATGTGGTTGAATGAGAGTGAAGTGAGAGTAAGCCAAATGAATGCCAAAAGTCTCTACTGCAAAATCAGTCATTTTAGGTATATTCATTCCCTTTTCTCCCCATCCTATGGAGCAAAATCCCTGAGTTTTCTCCTGAAGAGGAGGAATAGTGCTTATCACATCTGTTGGGGACTGCATCCAAGTAAATCATAAAATAATAGAATCACTAGGCTGGAAAAGACCTTTGAGTCCAACTATACCGATCCACTACTAAATCATATCCCTGAGTACTTCATCTGTCTGTCCTTTAAATCCCTCCAGGGATGGTGACTCAACCACCTCCATGGGCAACCTATTCTAGTGCCGGATAACCCTTTCAGTGAAGAATTTTTTCCTGATATCTAATCTGAGCCTCCCCTGGCACAACTTGAGGCTATTTCCTCTCATCCTATAGCCTATTACTTGGGAGAAGAGACCCACACCCACTTTGTTACAGCCTCTTTTCGGGTGGTTTTAGACAGTGAAAAGGTCTGCCCTCAGCCTCCTTTTCTCTAAGCTAAACACCCCAAGTTCCCTTAGCCACTCCTCATAAGACTTATTCTCCAGTCCCTCCAGTCCCTCCAGTCACCAGGGACTATTTGCTCTTATCTGATATACTCCAGCACCTCAATGTCTTTCTTGTAGAGAGCGACGCAAAATTGAACACGATGAGTTGATCTGAGAATGGAATAACCTGCAGAAATCAAGCATCCAGCATAAACCTTGCTGAGTTTGCTAGCAGATTCTTTAAAATTGGATTGAAGTCAGACTTCAAAGACGAAGATGAGTTAAAAAATAAAGTTGTGGGTTATTTATTTTTTTTTTTAATACAGAGAAGAATTTAAAAGTTTACCTGATCTGAAGCAGTGAGGTATTTCATGACATCAGTTTCGCTTTGAAGTCCAGATTCTAGACAAGGCGCATCAGTTTCAAAGTTTCTGTATCACAGGCACAGCCAACTGGGCTCAAAATACCAGGATGTAAGTGTGATGAGAGCTACGTACATCTACATGGGTTTTCTGTTTGTTCTTATTAGCGTTTTAAAGAAACTCATGATTTTGAAAGCAAGGAAGCGTCAGCATCAGAAGAATAGTGAGATAACTTTAAGAATGGAAGACAGAAAAAAAAATATATGTGCTGTCCCTAAATGTGATAGTTACTCTTCATCTATGAATATATTCATTTTTAGGAATTGTTAAATGAGACATTAACTTGGAAGACAAAAAAAAATGTATTTATATTCATTTGTGCAGAATTCTTGCCTCAACTGAGTGAATAGATTCATAAAAGATTTTCTTCTCTAATAGCAAATCTTCCAGGTCTGGCAACGTGAAACTAAAGTAACCTTACCTGGGTACTCACAAGGAAAAATCATGTTGCAATGGTATCAGTGGCAACCTGTCACATTGTCAGTTGTATCCTTTCTTTTGTGACATTGTATTAGTATTTAAAAAAAAAAATAGAATAGAAAATATCAAACTTTTATTTTATATGTAAGTACATGCAGATCAAAGGAAGGAAGGGAGAAGCAATGTAGCTCTTTTCTAATTGTATAAATATTTTTATATGCATATACACCTGCTTGTCTCTATACATAAAGAACGTATTATCAAACACACAAGAAGGACTGATTTTAAACAGCTTTCACTAAGAAGGTAAAACAGTTAAGGAGAGGACTGCTTATGAGGAATTGTGTAAGATCATGATATAATACTGAGATATTCACAGTTTAGGGAGCAAATTCCTAATTACATCAATACCAGAAATATGATGAAATATCCAGCAGTACTGTAAACAGGCAACTGAAAGATATACACCAAATATGAAAGAAGGAAATAAAATGATGTTTAATTACTGATGTATGTTGATAATTTTCATGAACTAAAATAAAAATATGAAATAGTTTTTCGGCTACTTAGGAAAACAATAAAAAAATCACATAAGAAAACGTTGTATTTGAGAAGAACTAAGTCTACTATTACTCCCCAGATCTTCTTTGTCTGTTAAAGGGGTCTTTGTCATACAAATAACAGTGAAGTACTAGGTCCGATCCCGTTCAGCATCTCTGTTAATGATCTGGTTGATGAGGCAGAGTGTAGCCTCAGCCAGTCTGCTGACACAGAAGCTGAAGGGGTGGCAGATACACTGGAGGGTCATCCTACCATCCATAGAGACCTTGAAAAACCGGAGAAATGGACTGGCAGGAAGCTCATGAAGTTCAATAAGGAGAAGTGCAAAGTCCTACACTGGGGGAGGAACATCCCCAGGCACTTGTACCTCCTGGGGGCCACCTGGCTGGAAAGCAAACTTACATAAGGTTCCTTGGTGGTCTTGAGGGACACCAGCTTGAATAGATGAAATTTTTCATCACCCTAGAGAGAAGGAAAAATTTGCTGCATTTGAAAACCTAAAAAGTTCCACGTGGAGAAAGCTTGAAATTGTCTGAAACTTAGGAAAAGGCTCTAGGTTTACATTGATGAATAATTTAAAAAAAAAAAAAAAGAACATGTAAAGAATAAATAAATAATCCAGAATCAGTGTGAATAAGGACTGAGTAACAAAGAAAATTGACTCAAAATTGTCAATAATTTTAAATAAAGTATAAAAAATAAGTATCTAATTGTACCTTTTAAAGAAAAAAATAAAGCACACAGAAATCTTGGGTTTTTTTCCATAAACAAAAAATAAAGCAAATGAGATATCAATGGAAGGTTATAACCAGTGTTATGCAGAAGAAATTTTTCTTTATATCTTACCAGACTATTCCATGTTGCAACGTGTTTGTTATCTCCTGTCCTTCCCCCTGCACCTCTTATAAGGCTCTGGCTCCATCTTCTTTAAACTCATCCACTAGGCAGTTAAAGACAGATTTAGGATATTCTCCCATGTCTCTTATCTTAAGGCTGACCAAGCTCCCTCAGTCTCTCCTAATTCCTGACCATGTAGCTTTCTCTCCACTGGACTTGCAAAGGCCTTTTTTTTCCCCAGGGAGTCCAAAGCTGGATACATGTCTCCGGATGTGATCTCACAAGTGATGAATGGAGGGGAACAATTACTTCCCTTGATCTACTGGTTGTACTCTAGTATGTATGTCCTTTCACAAGTCTCTGTGATACGTAAAATGCAGAATATTACTATGCAATGATCATAACAATAAGGTCACACGCTAAAATGGGAGATTACCTGTGTCTCAATCTTATTAAATCAATAAGATTTAATAAGAGGTGGTTTGTCCCACCTCTGCTTCCATGACATTGAGAACAGAGCTAGTGCTCTGATCTTACAGCCTGATTCTCTTCTATGTTGTATCTGAACTGAATACATCATAGAGGATATCAGAGTTGCATTTCTATCCAGACCAATTTGAACTGGCTTTTCAGGCAAGATTTTGATAAATTATGTAAAATATCTTCATAAATTAAAGCTTCATTATATCTGGTGTATTCCCTTTGTACATTAGCTTTGCAGTTCTGAGTTAAAAGTAAAGAAATCATGATTTTAAATAAAGTATGGAGTGTATATTAGGTGACTGTGTTCCTTGGGATAAATACACAGAAACTGCAGGAGGTACCAGGACACCTCTTTCTACTTGAAAAAAATCACGAAGTCCAGTTTCTGGTTATCAAGGCTTGTCACCATACTGCTGACTCTCCTATTGGGCAGATAAACTGGTTAGCGAAGAAAGCTTTCTCTTCTTCCTTCTAGCATTGCCCACTACACACATGTTCACTCACCTCATTCTTTACCTACCTTATCTATCTCATTCTCCTCATTATCTTTACTTTTTAACATTTTTACTTTTTGAACTTTTTATTTTTGGACCTTTTACTTTTTGAACATTTCCTTTCTCCTTTTTATTTTCAGCTCTATAGTATTTATTCTCCAAGACATCTCTTATTTCATTCTTTTTCCTTCTACTCTTCTTCTGCTGATTATCACTACCTTAACAGGACTGTTTCCAAAGCCAAGTCAGATTCTCCCTGTATGAACACTCTTGTTATTCCTCTTCCTGTGTGCAGATCTCTGCACTTCATTCCCCTGAAACCTTCTTCAGTCATCCTTTTCCCTATCTTCTCTCTCAGATCTAACCATTCTGGTATTAAACATTCACTATAGTTCCTTGTCCCAACAGTTACCCTTATTCAAAACACAAAATCACTCCGTGTACTTTTTGAGGGGTTTGTCTGGAGATCTGCATTTTCTTGAAATATTGCACCTGATATAATCCTTTTGAACAGCACGAGACCATGACATTATCATAAACAAACCTCTGTCTACAATCACAAATTCTAGTCTTAATTTAGAATGCTTAAGTGTTAAGTGTACTTGTTACTTCTCTCTCTAAGAAGAGTATTAACATGACAAGTTCTGGCTATAAGTGAGATTGGTAAAATATTCTGTTTTAATTACTTATTAACTATAAGTTGGGCTTTATTAGAAGAGATTTCTGCTACATTTTTTGACCAGAATAAAAATCTATTATCTACAGATATAATTTAATCCTTTCAGGTGAACCCAAGTACTGTAAAGATAAGCTGTTGCCTCTTGCTATCTAATTGAAATACTCATGTTTCCATTTCCTATTTAATGGATATCCATCAAGATATACAGTGTCCTGATTCCCTATACTCAAAGAACATAGTTTAAAAAACAAACAAAGAAACCAAAAGCCCGTAATATACAGTAGGTAATATCTGACACCTACAACAGTGCCTGGAGGAAAAAGAATCATAAAGAAACAGTACTATGATTCTTACATGACATCATAGAGACATCTGTGCAACATCACCCAAAACATTTTTGGTAATAATTTTTTTCATCAAGAAGTCCAAAGTTTTTAAGGGATGAAAAGGAAAATTGTTCTGGCTAAGTCTTCCCATGATATTTAATTTGTCAAGTTAAAAATGCACATTAATTTATTCACTCCTGTTGGATCTGTAAGGAACAATTTCCTGTAAAAATTAAATAACAAACCCTCCTCCCTCACCCCCCAAAGTATTAGTATTTATTCAGTGAATGTCACTACAAAGAACCATGAAAAATGGTAGGCTAGGTTTTTTATTTCATAGGATCACAGAATTCCCGCAGGTCAGAAAAGATCTCTGAGGATATAGGGCCCAAAATTTCTTCAGAAAGGGAGCCTAGATGAGGTTATCAAGTATCTTGTCTAATCTCGTCTTGAAAATGGATCCTACCATGTCCCTGGGAAAGTTGTTCCAGCAAATGATCATACCCACTGTAAAAAATTTCTTTCTTATGTTGAGATGAAATCCATCCCACTTCAAATTGCACTCTTTGTCCCTTGTCTTCTCCATTTGCTCCTTGTGAAGAGAGCCTATATTCTCTTTATACCCACCCTTTAAGTTCTGGAATACTGTGTTGAGGATCCCCCTGAACTTTCTCTTTTTCTGACTTTCTTCCAACGTCAAGTTCTCCAGCCCTTTGATCATCATTGTAACCCTCCTTTGGACCCTCTCTAGTCTGCCTGCATCTTTCTGGAATTTTGGGGACCAGAACTGGACACAGCACTCCAAGTGCAGCCTGACAAAAGCTGAGTAGAGTCATTCTGTTAAGGTAACACAAGTAGTTGCTGCAAATGATATGTTAGTATTTATCAGGGAATAGTAGGATTATTGTAGCTGGAAAAGAAAACAATAAAACAGGATCTGAAAGACCTAGAATAAACAGAATAAAAATTCCATATTTTATCCTACATGTTCTTATATCTGTCTGCTCATTGCTTTTTCCTCCATTCATCTCTGTCCTCAGAAATATTATGTGTGGCTATTCTATAAGTGTGTATGAACATTCATGTTTTGTTATTTGAACCCAAATACACTTTTTTATCATTTCTTCATAAATAAATATCATGATAAAGATAACAGTGGGTGTCTGTAAGTCACAGAACTACTACTTTGCCCTTACAAAGATATATAGATGTAAGCACTGAGATGGATATGTATGCTGCAAATTAAGAAAGTATTTGTTTATTACTAGTGGGTTATAACTGTGCAAACCCAATAATAAATTAAAATAACATAAAGAAAAATAGCAGGTATGTAACGGTATCCTTGAGAGGATACATTAGGAAAGCTGGAAGAGCAGGGGCATTAAAGCACAGTAGTTTAGATAATGAATTCAAATAAATTGTCTTAATTTTTGTGCCTTCATAGTCACCAAAATGCACTGTGATAAATGCAACAAGCTTGTCTTTGTCAAACAAATCTTCCTCATTAGATTATTAGATACAGAGACTTAGCAACACATGGAAGGCCAGAATATTAACTCTAATTTGTAAGTAATCTTTGCCTCTGAAACAAGCAAAGCCTTCATTTCAGAGAATGTAAGCTAGAATCATCTACAAAAAAAGCATCACAAAGTTTTGGAAGAGTCTGGACAGCCATCAGGCTGTTTGGCCCTATGTCTTTACAGATCTCTTTCCTAATTTTCTTTGTGTGAGACTAAATTATAGCAATGTGTCCTGTTTTCCTAGCATACTTCATAAGCACAAGCAACAAGGAACAGGACACTGAGTCCAATTGTGTGAGACTCCTAGAATATCTGTTAAACTTTAGCCTCTTATTTCTCCACTGTAAATACCACCAGAGGTTGGTCTCTACGAGATCAAAACTGTGTCTCCAGTCTGCCATGGGTTTTACAATTACTGATTTGGGAACACAGTACTATACATAAAAAGATATACAGACTTAATAAACCTTCTTAAAGACTATGAGACTTTAAAGGTCTAACCAGCAAAGCCATAAGTACATACTATAACTGTAATAATGACTTAATGGTGTAAACCATAATAGTGATATTAGTGGCATATTTTATACATGCAGACACACCAAAATACTTCTTATATATACTTATTTACATTTGTGTTTAAATTTAAATTCATATTAGTATTTATATCCATACATGTTTTAGATTTGAGTTTTAAACACTGCACCTCTTCCTCTTCAGGCTTCCATGAGGAAACCTATTACTGGAAACTTAACAGATTCAAAGTCACATAAGGATGCCTCTCTGACATTATCTTTGATGCTTCTTGTTCTACATGAAAAACTTTAAAGAGTTTAAACTATAGTATGGACTATTTGCATTATTTATTGATCCAGGAGCACAGTTAGACATCTGCTGTATATTTGTTCTTGCTTTACTTTTCGTTATGCACTTTTATAAATAAATGCAAGTGAAGATGATTTTATGTCTTTTTGATGGAAAAATATGATTTCTTAAGTAAATCTTTGACAATAATTACTTTGATGTGCATAGAAATGGGATACACTAAGAAAAACTAATTTTTTTTTTAGTGGGAAAAAAAATTACGTGCAGTAATTTTACAAATAGAGGGAAAAATAAACCATAATGCCTCTTTTCATGCTAGCATAAAATTTCTGAAAAAAATAATTTCTAAACTGTGTTCAAAATAACCAGTCATATTAAAGAAGAATGGAAACACATCATCAGTGTTTTCACACCACAAACCAATGTGAGCTGTTTAGAATATTAACAATCAATTTTCTGCTCCATCAGAATGCTCACTAACCAATTTCAGATTAATTAATTGAAAATAATTGCAGTGGTACTTTAATGATGAACAGCACATGCTCAGGACATAATTTCTTAGTCAGAATATAAAACACATCTATTTTAAAGTAGTTGAGAGATAAATACTCACTAAAAATTAGTGGATTTTCAAGCTTCATCTTTTATAATAATTGTTTTAGTTAGTTGAAAAAAAATGATACTGTTCTTCAGAAAACATTATTTTTGACTCTTCCAGCCTCCTGCAGAGGAGCAAACCAGTACACAATCACACCAATTCATCTATTTTCAGTGGATAACAGTGACAAGTGTATGAAAATCTATATAACAGTGCCATGCTTTTTACTATTGTTACTGTAGGAGAAGTAAAGTTTATTGTCTGAGAAATACCATTTCAATCTAGTATTACCATGCAAGTGGTGACCTGTGATAACCACTTCATACAAAAAATGAACATATCTTGGTTTCTTTTCATTCTGGCCTTCCTATTCAGCCTCCACAGGACTCAATCCAGTCTGCTGGTCCCTTTCTTGCACAAAGGACAGTTCTCCAGATGCAGGCTCACAGGTGCCAATTGCAGCAGCTGCACCACCACTTCACCTTTCCGTTAGGAATACTTTGCCTGTCCTAACTTGGAATTTAACTGCATTGGAAACTAAATGATCATCAGGTTTTGATAATAAGAGGTCCCTCCTCCACTTTAATATTAATGGAAGAAAAGCAAAAAGCTTACTTATGTCTTCCCACAACTGTGAATTTTTGAAAATTGTGGAAGTAGACAACCCCATTTCTTTTGCATTTTCTTCCTCTTATCACTAAAAGAAAACAAATAAATAGTCTGGCCTATAAACTTGGCATGCATAACTCAGAGTAATTTCCCTGAGTCGTGTCTCAGGCTGAATGTCATCCTAGTCTCAGGACAAAAAGCTTTTGTATTTTACTATTCATATTAATCATCTAAGGATAGTCAATTATTTAATCAAGAAGATAAAGAGGGAATGTAGTGTGTGTCAACATCTTCATGTATGAGTAGCAAGTGTGAGTCAAACTTTTGGCAGAGAAAAAGGAGCAAAGAAAACAGAGATGGGAGAAAGCCAAAATGAGAAGTTACAAGTTGTAAAGCTAAGAAGCAGGGCTTTTGGGAAACAGATTTAGGATATAGAGTAGAAATGAGGACAGGAATACAGCTTAACTGGGATAAAATGAGAACAAAAATGGTCAGGATGGACAAAAACTGAAAGACAAGTAATTAGAGTTAATGACAGCTTCTAGGAAATGTCACACGTTTCACCAAGTATTTTTTCTGCTTTTTTATATCTGCAAAATCTCACAGATCAAGACACAATGCATCTGAAGGACACAAGAATTATGATCAGCATTCTAGTATTATTCAACGTTTTTATCGTGACAAATCTGCAAGACACACTTGTCCTCAAACTATTTTTTTCCATGAGCATGAAGACTGGAAAGTGTTTCCAAATCTGAAGTCTAAGGTTACTGTGCAGATACTCAGAAGAGAATGTTTGTTGAAAGGAGGAAATAAAACAAAACAAAACAAATAAAATGAAAACTAATGTATAAGGATTTTGGCAAAGAGTAACATTCATGAAGGGAATCAAATCCCGTAAACAAGGTGATCACTCAGTAACTGGTAGCAGTTAGAGTCACCGTTGCAAGGGTCCTTGCAATAGTATCTTTAGCTGGATTGGGAGAAAATCTCCCAAATCAATGTTTTAATCAGTTCCTACAATCCAACTGGCCATGGTCCCAGGTGACCATACCAACAAATACATTTACTACCATAGCTCTGCTGTTTTTATATCTTATTTATATATGAAAAATCTCTTTAATATCTTACTGATCCTAACTATTTTGTTCTATGATTTCTATTGGCCACTTGCAAAAAATATATCTGTGCACAATTTGATCAACTCTGCAACAGGAGTTGGCTAGGCAAGCCTTTAGGATGCTTTCTCCAGGATGTTAATCCACAAATATAAGCATACAAATGTGCAACAGGGAGTTAACAGAACTGTTCAAAATCCTGTCCAGCAGGTTCCTGTATAGGTCAAATGTTTAATTGTGAAGATTATTTGAAGTACTTTGTTTGAAGTCCTTTATCTAAAACTGTTATCTCAAGATTATTTTGGCTTCTGTGTAGATGAGTGACAGGGGAACTGCTGGATTATGTAGTGAAGTTACGATTGAAGTACACTGGATGTGCAAATAAGTGCAGGCTTGATGCTATGCTACTCCACAATTCTGACTAAAGAACAAAACAGATTTCTGTGCTTATAACTGACTTACCATTTATGTCCCATGGCACGTTCCAAAAACTCGTGTCAGGTGAGGATATATTTAGGTTATATTGATGCTTTGCATCATTTTTGTTTGTTAGTTAGTTAGTTTGTTTGTTTTAATCACATTAGCAGTATTCTGTTTTGTCAGCTATAGTGTTGTCCAGATCATGTTTGGTTGATTTGGTTTATTTTAAAAAGAAAGATATATCTTTGACATGACATGCTATTCCAGTGAAGCACAGCAATTGCACTACAGAGTGAAAATTGTTTTTGATATAAGTTTATTGTTTCCTCATAAATTTCAGATTTTTATGGTGGAAATAATTCTGGCTAATTTTAGTTATAATGTGCAACACAAGACCTCATAAGCATTTGTAAATAGGTAAATTTTCTGTTTATATTTGCATAAACCCCTACCTTGTCAGGTATACAGGCTATTAATTATACAGTTTCTGAAATGAATGTTGCAGAAAACCTTTTCACTTAATTACCAAAAATAGAGAAATTTGCACTTTAAGAAACATTTAAAGTCTACTGGAATTGAGTACATTTCTTGCATATAGTTTATTTTGTAATGTTATTTCACACACCTTGTTCTTTAGATTCTCCTGTAATATGCCATGTTTTTGAGGTAATGATTAGATCTAGTTAAAAAATTTCTTTCCAAATAATTTTTGGATCCTAGAAATAATTATTTTCAATAGACTATTTTTTTAAAAAGTAACTATACTCTCTAGGATCATTCCTGTTAACATAGAAGAAATGAACATCTGAGTACAGAAAATACTGCTGTCTGAAAGAAACATAACTAGAGATCATATGCCCAGCCTCTTCCACAGACCAGGATCCTCAACCAAAAAGTTTTTTATCTTACACAGCTATCCAAATATCCCATGACACATTGTTTCCATCACAAAGTGACGGCACCAGGATATTTGTTCAGAGATGCAGTTCAAACTGTATGAAAAAAAGGCAGTCTGAGACATATGTAGTAAAATTTATAGGACATAATTTCTGAATTCTGTCATTCTAACTCTAGAATTTTTTCTGTCTTGGCAAATTCCAAAATCTTCCTTTAGGAAACACTTTCAAATTCAAAGCTAAACCTGATGTGCAACGCAAGTTCAGCTGAACACTCAATTACCTTTTGAACAGTCATGTTCTCTTTAAAAGGAATCATAAATTCCACATTATATTTTTATTATTCCCAGCCTATTACTAATGTATTCACAATCACAGATCTTTAAAAATGATTTTATGACTGGCTTATTCACCAGCTTCTACCGTGCTCTTGTCTAAAACCAACACCATTTTAAAAATATTTAAGTAAGACTAATGAGGATTTTAATCCTAAACCCTGTTTGCAGCAAATGTGTAAGCTTCTGTTTCCAAAATAAATATGAAAAGAAGAGAATTGTTAAATGTCTTATCAGAGTGATGATATTTAGCAGAAATCCTTTTCTGAATAGAAACCTTTGAAACCTTCCTTGAGGTTTTTACTAACACAAAACCTTTAAATAAAAATCCCTCTTTTTTGGATGAAGAAACAGAATTGCAGAACACTTAAAATGGTAGTCTGAATAAATATAATAGTGAAATAATTTTGCATGTTAATAATCTGTGTTATCCATGAACCACAATGTATGTGTGAACCAGTTCTGTTGTAAGCAATTTGCTTTCTGCAAGTACTTATATGCTATATTTTCTTTATGTTGTATTTTTCCTTCAGAGGACTTTGAAATGAGTACTTCCAATCTTGTACTTTTAAAGTAATTGTGAAATTTTGGATAGTCACTGCTTTTAAGAAATTGTGACATTGCTGTTCTGCAGATGACCAAACCACTTAAACAGAAAGACTTAGGAAAATGGATCATAACTCGCTGCCTTTTTTTGAGTGTGATAGTGTGTGATTTCAACTTGTGTTGTGTTGAAAGCAAAAGATTAGACAAAGGAAATAAATATCAATGAGAAATGCTCAGTTGTCTGGAAATGCACGTTTTTCAAAGCCATACATGGTGACTAGCAGTTCTTGGCATGTGTTAGTAAGGAGGCAGAGAGTTTGGGCTGGGCTTTGATTTCTGTATATATTGGATCCTAAAAACTTAGAATGAGTAGAATATGTTGAATATCATAATCCAAAAGACAAGTCTTTATTAAACCCTGAGAATAATGTTTCATAAGATAAATGAAAAATGCAAGATGAAAAAAAAATGAAAATGAAAAATGAAAATTCCAAGATGGCTGAAAGCAAATACATATATAAAACATGACTATTACAGAATGTTTATTTTTTATCACACTAGAGTAAGTTGGCCTCTCTGTTCTTGTGATAGCATTCACAAATGTATTTCATACGTACAGTTCTTATATGCATATATAATATAAATACATAATGGTAAAAACACAGAAAGATAACAGGGAAAATTTTAGAAGATTGCAGCTTAATTTGTTCTCCAGAACAGAAGAAACAGAAATAAGACAGGATGCAGAACCTGTGGGTGCATACTATTCTTATCCATGTTTTTGAAAGATGCTGTTTTTATATAAATTGCTGGGGGGGGGTGTTAAGTTTATGAGATGGTTACAAATACAAATGGAAATGACAATGAAGTTCAGATGGAAACATGAAAGTAATATAAAATACATTTAAAATTTTAGCCAGATGCTGAATAACTACACAAGTAGGCAAAATTCACCTCTGTAAGGGTATAAGCGCTAAATTCAGCGAGGAGGAAACTTTGCATGAAGGGCTTATTGCAGTGAACAAATGTGATACACTAGACACTTAAGAAGGTAAAGTACCAAGCCAGAGCAAAACAGCTACCTTGACAGTCCAAGGACTCAATTCAGTTGCATATGGCCCAAAACATAGGCCATATTTTCATTGACTGTCATTGTTGCTCAGGGAGAGATTAAATTGCTGGAACATATGGTCGTTTCAGGAGCAGGTCTCTTATGTACAGATGTGTACATGGTTATTAAATTCTGAGAAAAAATTATTAAAAATGGAAGCCAGATATAAGAGCTTATGTTCTGGATTTGATAGCTACATTGGCTCTCAACCAGATATTCACCTAACCAATAAGATATTACATTATTTCAGTCTCAGTTTGTCAACATTTTAAAGGCAGTGCAGTGCATTAAAAAAAAAAAAAAAAAAGATTATAGTAATCAAGGTTCACAACTATTAACTAAAGCAAGAAATGTACAAATATCCAGTTGACAAAGGGCACACTTTGAAAAGCAAAAGAAATAATTTTTCGAGCCAAGAAGACTGAAAAGAATGGAAGGTTTCGTAGAAAAACCTTGGAATGTTTTTGTATCAACATTTATCTTGTATTTTTTAACCCTTAAAATGAAAGTGTTTAAAACACAATTCTTCAGATCAGTTTCTTGAATAAATATTTCAAACATGAGTTTGGATAGTAGAAGAGAACCACAGAAGTAGAGATATCTGTAAAGAAGCTTTGGGTTGTGTTTTTGACTTAAAAGCATTTATCCATATGTTTTCCATATGTATTCCTTGGTAGATAGAACTGGAATAATTTGTGGATTTATGTTGCAACTTCACCTGATATGAGGACACTAGTAATTTTATCCCTATTCTATGTAGCTTTTTCCTTCTTGAAAGTTTTGAGAATGTCATAGTTTTTATGATCTCTGTCAAATTTGAAGTGAATCATCCAAGAGATGCAAGAAATTTAGGAAGTTAAATTGACATATCATATATGTAGCCAAAGATAGAAAACAGTCTCACCAGTTTAGGAAGCTGGACATCACAAAGGTGGCTTACAAACATGAAGTCAGATCAAAAAGTGGAGCAAAGAAGTAACAAAGGACAAAATTACAGTATTAAACGTTGCTAATTAAGTTAAACCCATTTAATTTTCAATTCAAGGAAGAAAGTAGAAATAGATGCAATCTCTTGTGAAAACTGAAATGAGATTAAACATAAATTTATTGTGGCTCAAAAACTGAACCTATAACTTACTTCATTTTCTACGAAGGATCATAATAAGCAGACCAAAACAAGGAAAATAAAAATGAAGATATGTATGCAAATTCTAGTTTTCAAGATAGAGACAAATGGAGATAAGAGCTCAAATACAGAGAATTAGATAAACTCTCACTTCCCTGAAGTAACTGGAACATCCTATTTCTGGTGTCATAGAAAATGTAATAAATTTACCAGCCCTGAGGTGGTAAAATATGAGTGCAAATCTACAAATGCTGTTCCTAATCTTCAGAAACCTGACCACGAAATGATGCCCAAAATTGATAAAACTGTTAATCTGAGTCCAGTAATGTCAATAACAACTCTGCCAGTTGACTAGCAGTACCAAGACTTAGGTCTAGTCGCTAAACACCCACCTCAAGTCTTCAAACAGAAACCTTAAGATATTAAATCAAACTGACAGTCTACTCAATTAACTATACTTTTCCATTTGCAAACAGAGAATTAAATGGCTTACAAAACAGTTGTTCCACCTCTTCTCATTGGAGGAAGAGAAGGAAAAGAGAGAATAATGGAGAACAGGATAGTCCATATTAAAAAAAAATCAACAAGCTACTCAGCTTGCTTAGTATTCTGACTAGGCGTTGACTCATAAACTGCTAATGATAAGAATCAGACATAACGCAAGTGTTGAGTACTCATGTATTTCTATATCTCTCCTCTCTTCAACCTACAAGGAGTATTTTGGGGGATATATCCAGATAGAAAATCACAGAATCACCAGGTTGGAAAGGACCCACCGGATCATCGAGTCCAACCTTTCCTAACACTCCCTAAACCATGTCCCTCAGCACTTCATCCACCCGTTCCTTAAACACCTCCAGGGAAGGCGACTCGACCACCTCCCTGGGCAGCCTGTTCCAGTGCCCAATGACTATTTCTGTGAAGAATTTTTTTCTGATATCCAACCTGAACCTCCCCTGACGGAGCTTCAGGCCATTCCCTCTTGTTCTGTCCCCTGTCACTTGGGAGAAGAGGCCAGCTCCCTCCTCTTCACAACCTCCTTTTAGGTAGTTGTAGAGAGTAATAAGGTCTCCCCTCACTCACAACCTCGGCATTATATCAAAACTAAAAAGTTCAGATTGACTTAAATACTTAATGGACAATAATTTCAGCTTTGCTCCAAAAGTGCAGAATTGTGTTCTGTGCAGTGTTTTCTTTGTTATTTTCTGTACAGAATGTTTTATGGGTACTTGCCACTATTTGAAGTCAAACATTCACTGATAAATTAAAAAGGTTTTGTAAAAATAATTTCACATTACACATAAACTATTCTGCAAAAACAGAAATATCAAACCAACATTCACTGTCATAGCCATCAGTCTTTGTTAAAAAATCTTAAAAATAAAATTACTATTTGGAAATTCTTTGCTTCAGAACTTAGCTTCCAACATTTCCAAGCCATGTAAGTAACCTTAATTTTGGCATTTCCTAACTCTTTATTTTTTTTTATTATTATTACTATTATTGTTGATAACAAAGTAGAAACAGAGAAAGTGCATCATGTGGTATCGTATCAACAACTTCCTTTTTGATTGACAGTATAAAAAACTTTATAACTCTTACTAACTGAATGTAATAAAAAATGCCAAAAGAAACATGACCAGCAGGTTGAGGGAGATGATTCTTCCCCTCTACTCTTCTCACATGGGACCTCACCTGGAGTACTGCATTCAGTTCCAGAGTCCTCAGCACAGTAAGGACATATATCTGCCAGAGTGTGACCAGAGGAGTTGCACAAAGATGATCAGAGGCCTGGAGCAACTCACATAAGTGGGCAGGCTGAGAGAGTTGGGTTTGATTAGCCTAGAGAAGAGGAGGCTCCAGGAAGACCTTCTACAGTCTTCCAGCACTTAAAAGGGGCCTACAGGAAAGCTGGAGAGGGGGCTCTTTATCAGATAGTGCAGATTGGATGAGGAGTAAGAGGTTTGAGCTGAAAGAGGGTAGGTTTAAATTAGATGTCAGTAGGATTTTTTTTTATTGTGAGGATGGTGACACACTGGAACAGGTTGCCCAGTGAAGTCGTAGATGCCCCATCCTTGGAGGTTTTCAAGGTCAGGTTGCATGAGACTTTGAGCAATCTGAATTCGTAGAAGGTGCCCCTGCCCTTGTCAGGGGAGTTGGAATTGGATCATCTTTAAGGTTTCTTCCAACTCAAACTATTCTATGATTCTATTATCTTAGTTCAAACTTATTTCAGATCTTACAAATTCTGTAAATAACTGCTGGCTCTGTTTACTTTGCTAAAAGAGCTGCAGGAACAATACTTTGCTTCTAAATCAAACAGCACAGAACAATTCACATCATTGCCTAGATCATATTCCCTTTGGTAGATTTGTTTTAGACAGAGTTCTCTGCAGCCACCAAATCCTATAGTAGTATGCCTATAGGAAGTAAACAGTAGTAAACAATGAATGATCAGGGACCCAGTTCTGGAACTCGTACTACTCCTCATTTATTTAGCTGTATAGGTTGGACCAAAGAACAGGATCCAGTTCCACTGTGAGTTTTCCACAAGGTCACAACTTCCTTCAGGGCACATCCACCTGCTCCAGTGTGGGGTCCTTTGCAGACTGCCGGGTAGATATCTGTTCTTCTATGGACCTCCATGGACTGCAGGGGTACAGCCTGCCTCACCGTGGTCTTCACATTGGGCTTCAAGGGAATATGTTCTTTGGGGCCTAAAGCACCTACTCCTCACCTCTCCTGACTAAACTTGATGTCTGCACAGTTGTTTCTCTCACATATTTTCACCGGCTGCTATACAGCATTTTTTACCCCTTCTTAAACACGTTATCCCAGAGGCACTACCACAATCACTCATAGGCTGAACTTTGGCCAGCAGCAGATCCATCTTGGTGCTAGCTGTCATTGGCTCTGTCCAACATGGTGGCAGCTTCTGACACCTCACAGAAGCCACCCCTGCAGCTTCCCTCTTACTGAAAACTTGCCATGTAAACCCACTACAAACACTAATCATTTATTTGATGTTTAGAATCATATATAAGAGGAATGAAGCTGAACTTGGAGACAAATTAATATATATTGTCATGCCTGATATTTATATGCTACCAAACCATACGGGAAAAATGTTCTTAAGTGTGTAGTATATGCCTCCCTTTATACTGTGGCAGATAACAGCCTTTTAAACTCATGTAACAATTGTGAACTTACTAATGATAAAATCTTCTTAGTATTCTTGTTCTCAGAACTCCAGTTGGAAGGCAGTTCTAGAACTTTACTAGTTTAATGTTAAAAGCTTTCTCAAATTATGAGCCTAAATGCATTCGTAGTCTGTCTCCGTAAAGTGATTTATGATGCAACAATCACTTTTTGAGTGCCTACTTTGTGCTACCTGATTTTTCAAGATGACACATACAAACCCAATGATGCATAATGAGTGCAGCCTAAAAGATGAACATTACAGATTAATTATACACCATACTGGGTAGCCCATCTCTTCCTTTTCTATTAGATCCCTTAAGAAATTTGTTGAAGGAATTCTTTTTGTCAAATATAACACTACTCCAAGTAAACACTCAAGCAAAGTTTCAGCTAAGGACAACCTCTCTAAATGTTCTTATTTTGTTGCTCTTCTATTCTATTAGTTTAACATTACATTTTTTAGAAAAATTCATTTTGCCTCCCTTTTAAGGTTATAGTGTCAACTCAATAATATCAGTGATTCTGCCCACTCTTCTGAAAATATTGAGAGTTGTGGGATTTTTTTGAAGGTTTTTTTTCAGATTAGTAACAAATGACAGCAAGTGTTTGTTCTGTACGAAAACATATGATTGAATTACAATGATAGAAGTATAGAGACATAAATTACACAATATCATTTTAAATCAAATATTTTATATATATAATATGCAATATAATTTAGTACTAAATTAAAAAAAAAGCTATGCTCAATGAATGAAATAAACAAAAATAGGTTAATCTAATTTATTGCTGCCTTCTCTCTCAAAGTATATTCTTTGTAACCCTACAGATATGTTTCAATTACCTCTAGTTTTGAGAGCATTTTGATCTTCCATGATGCAAGGAAAGATGAGATTAATACTCTGCATCCATCCGTAGTACATTGAGTTCTGGTTTTATTAAGGATGGGGACAGGGACAGTGAGAAAAAACAAATAATGAAAAAGTTGAAAATTGAAACCTGGCTATCAACTGAGGTTATATTAGGGCACTATTGTTCTTTTGAAGATGCTTTGAAACACTATAGCTCTTGTCAGTGCAAACAGTAATTAAGTTCAGCAAGAAGTTTCTAGTAATGATAGTTTTTCCAAGATTTCTTCACATTGGCACAAGATATTTAATAATAGGATCAGAGCAGTAAAATGATTTATTTTATGTAATTCTAGATATCTCTTGTAAAGGTCAAATGGAAAAAATAAGATAGTGAAATATAATGTTTATAATGCCAATCATTTCAATAAATGACTGACATTTTTACCTTTTCTTCAAAATGACAGTGAAGCAGATGTTTCCTGAAGTGACTAAAAAATAGTAATTTTATTTTTTCTGTATATACAAACTAAGAATGACATATTTGGCCAAGTTCCCTCATGAGAAAAAAGTGTTTCAGAATGTCTTTGAGAGGTGAAAAGGTTAACTTGCTTTGTAGTAATTCATGGATAAAGATCATATGTTGCTGATGAGAAGGAATTGAATAGAATGTAGTCTGTGTCCTGTATATAATGTGGATAAGTAGTTTTGTTAGCATTACTAACAAAACTAATAATTTTTATTATTAGAAGTTATACAAAACAAATGAATATTGACCTGAGAAAATTGTGGAAAATACGCTAACAGTTTAGTGCAAAAAAATTTAGTATGGATACTATTCAGCAGATTTATTGAGTCATCAGATGATCTATACTCAAAGGTCACGACAGATCACAAGATTTTTAAATATCTACTAAGATGCAACCAACATATTCTCAGAAATGAGTATACAGATGTAACTTTACTTTATTCAATCTGGCTATCCAAGAAAAAAAAAAATGTCCTAGTTCTCAACTGACATCTAAAGAATAATTATTTTCCAGATTTTAATGTTGGTGTAGAGAGTTTTGGTTTTCCTTACAGTGTACCACACTTCATTTTAATTCAATGAAACTATCACACTTGATTCCTGTGCCAAATTTTATGCCTCTGAATAAATGTGAGATTCAGGTTTGGCACCTTTACAGCACCCTGTACAAAAGTTTATAGCATTATCTCCTGCAATCAAAGTATTCACAGTGTGGCTGTTTCAAATATTTTTTATTTTAACTTGCACTTTTTTGATGCTAATATTATTAATATATAGCAAAGGCATTCTATGTTCATCTCCATTAATCCTGACATGCTCGGAGAGGCAAATTTACTTTAATAATTTTGGAATGCCAGATGAAAAAAAAATACCCCATCTGCTCTCAAGTTTGGTCTTTCATAAAGTATAATAAGGTAGAACTATAGTTTATGAAATAATATTGTATATTTCAAAAATAAACACCTGACATTAAGTTTGCTGTTCAAAACATAGAAGTTCATTTTTCCAGAAATACTGCAGATCTGCCAGTTTGGATAACTTCTGTTATTTTAACTTTTTAATAAAATAAAATAAAATAAAATAAAATACCAGCATTTTAAATATCTAGAGAAAAAAAAGGAAAAGGTACAGTACATTCAAGTTATGAAATAATTCCCATTTTTTAAAAAACAAAGCTTGATTTAAAAGCTATTTATTCTTACCTAGGTAGAATTTTCCACAATAACATGTAGAACTAATGGTGTTTGAATGTAGATGTTCACAGGGAACACACACAAAATATAAATATATTCTATAACTATCCTATCAGTATAATCTTAGTACGGTCTTACTGTGGTCTTTAGAACAGTCTTAAACCACCTGAGTACTCCTTGTTTACCTTTATCAGGCTGACAGACCAGGTCTGCTAGACCTAGAAACATTTCCCAATTAACCGTACCTTAGTGGGCCACTTAAAGCCATCAGATCCTCAGTGACACTCTCATCAGCCTGTTTAACATGTAGATTAGTCTGAAGGACATTGCCACAATGGGTCTGATGATTAGTGTCTATGGACATAGTGCCATAGTCTACTGTGATGGAACATAATTTTGACTGGAATATTTGACTCTGGAAAGACAAAGGTTGACTTTAGTCCCCAAATTAAATGCCTTCTATAATTAGTTTTTTACTTTGATTTATTTTGAATTTTCTGGGAAAGGAAATTTATGAACAAGAAAGAAGTGTGTGCATATATATATATACACACATATATACACCAGCAACCATACAGTGCTTCATTGCAGGTGACTGGATTTCTACCTCTAAGATTTTCACTAATTCCAGCAACACTTTGATGAGTGGATGAGTTAGTTAAGAAAAAGGAAGGAGATAAAAGGCACTGTGCTACAATATCCTCTAGAAAGTTCAGAGAATAGAATAGAATAGAATAGAATAGAATAGAATAGAATAGAATAGAATAGAATAGAATAGAACAGAACAGAACTGAACTGCAGGCAGGTATATTAAAACCTAATACTTATTTAATAGCTTCTCATCTATCCTTCCTTCTTTAAAGCTACCCATATTTCATTCAGCAACATACCACATCACTACATCTATTTTTCAGAAATGTCCTAAAATTCATATTGAGACCAATTTTTCAAGGGAACTTTAAGGCTTCTTGGATCGAGGCAACACATTATTGCATTTATTACTATATATCTGATTTACAGATTGGTGATCATCATCACTTTCATTTACAGTGAAAGCTGTAAATTGAACTCAGCAAATTAATAAATGAAGGAAAACAGAAGTCGGGGTTAGAGATATCACTAGGAAACTCCAGAATCTGGTATGGCCCCCAGATTGCTATCCGCTACTGCTGTTCCATCTGGGAGGTGACAAAGCTGCTGTATGTAGCCCAAGTATGATCAAAAGAGAGTTCAGGGCCTTGGGATGGCTAGTGAGGGAATCTGGGGCCCAGCTGATTTTTTCCTTCCCTCCTTCTAGCTGAAGGCAGCGACATTGGAAACAACAGATAAGCCCAGTCTATTAATACATGGTTCTGTGGCTGGTATCGCTGAATAACTTTGGGTTCTTTGGCCTACATGACACCAGATTTTCAGGCATAAGATGGAAGCCACCCTTCTCAAAGGGGAAGAAGGGGTGTCCTACTAAGAAGGTGATGCATCCAACAGATTAGATGAAGTGCCTTTTCACTAATGCACACAACTTGAGTACAAACAGGAGGAGATGGAAGCTACCATGCTGCTAGAAAGATATGACCTAATTGTCATTACTGAAACTTGGTGGGATGAAAGTTATGACCGGAGCGTGGCTATTGGTGGCTACATGCTGTTCAGGAGGGACAGACTGGGAAGGAGGTTGGAGGTATTGGCCCCTGTATCAGAAAATGGGTAGAGTTGGAAGAACTGTCTCTGAAGAATAGCCATAAACAAGTCAAAAGCTTACGGTGAGAGGCAACAACAGGAATCTTGTGGTTGGTGCATACTGCAGGCCACCTGATCAACGAGAGCCAACTGATGAAGATTTCTTCCTCCAGCTACAGAAAGCTTCATGCTCATCAGCTCTCGTCCTACTGGGAGACTTCAACCACCCTGACATATGCAGTAAAAGTAGCACTGCAAACTTTAGGCAAAGCAGGAGACTCCTGGAATGCATTGAAGATAATTTCTTAACCCAGGTAATAGACACCCCTAGTAGCTAGATTGTGTCCAGAGGAGAGCAACAAAGATGCAGAAGGGTCTGGAGAACAAGTCTTGTGAGAAGTCACTGAGGAAACAGGGGCTGTTTAGCATGGAGAACAGCAAGAGGAGGGGAGATCTTATCTCTCTCAACAATTACCTGGAAGGAGATTGTAGTAAGGTGGGTGCTGATCTCTTCTCCCAAGTAACAAGTAACAGAATAAGGAAAAATGGCCTCAGGTTGTGACAGGAGAGATTTAGACTGGATACTAGGAAAATTTCTTTACTGAAAGACTGGTCAAGTATTGGAACAGCTGCCCAGGGAATTGGTGGAATCACCATCCCTGGAGACGTTAAAAAAATTTGTAGACATCGCACTTCAAGACATAATTTAATAGGCAATATTCTGTTGGGCTGACAGTTGGACTAGGTGATCTTAGAGATTTTTTTCCAACCTCAATGATTCTATGATTTTATTGTTCTATTTCATGGTGCAGGAGTCATTTCTCCCTATGTGCCAGACTTAGGATTTTTCTTTGCTGAACTTCACACATTGGTCCATTTCTCCAGCTCATTGATGTCACCCTGAGTGGCAGGTCACCCATATAGTGCATCAATGACTCCTCCTAGTTTTATATCATCTAAAAATTTGCTAAAGCTGTGTCCTCTGGTTGACAGTAAGTTGAACATGAGACAACAGTGTGCCTTAGCAACCAAGAGGACTAATTGTGCCCTAGCGTGCGCCAAACATGTCGTTGCTAGCTGGTTAAGGGAGGTGATTGTTTTACTCTGCTCCACACACTCGTGCAGCTCCAGCTCGAGTATTATGTGCAGTTTTCAGTACTGTGGTTTAAAACGGATATCAAGGTACTGGAGAATGTCCAGAGGGGGCCCACAAAACTGGAGAAGGATCTAGAGGAGAAGTCATATGAGGAGTTGCTGAAGTCACTTGGTCTGTTCAGCCTGGAGAACAGGAGATTGAGGGAGGACCTCATAGTAGTTTACTACTTCTTCACAATGGAAGGAGGTGGAGCAGGTGCTGATCTCTTCTCTCTGGTGACCAGTGTTGGAACCCAAGGGAATGACAGGAAGATGTGCCAGGGGAGGTTTAGGATGGATATTAGGAAAAGGTTCTTCACTCAGAAGGTGGTGGAGCACTGGGACAGGCTCCCCAGGGAAGTAGTCATGGCACTAAGCCTAACAATATTCAGGTATTACACCATACACTCAGATACATGGTGTAAATTTTGTGTTTTTTCTATGCAGGGATAGGAGTTGGACTCAATGATCCTTGTGGATCCCTTCCAGCTCAGGTCATTTTGTGATTCTAAGATTCTATCTATGATCAGACAGGGTCAAAAGCCTTATTAAAGCAAAGATTAAAAAAAATAAATAAAAATTAACACTGGTCTCGTCACATCCACTGAATTAGTAATTTCATCATGTAAGGCTATCTGGCTGCTCAGATATGATTTCCCCTTCGTAAATCTGTGTTGTCACCATTGTGTCCTTTGTGTGTCTAGAAATGTTTTCCAGGATTGTTTACTCTATCACCTACTCAAGGACTTAGGTGAGGCTGACTGACTTGTATTTCCTTAGATCCTCCTCGCTTTTGATGAAAATAGGAATGATATTTGCTTTCTTCCAGTCCTTAGGAACCTCATGTCATCACCATGACCTGCCAAAGACAGTTGAGAGTGGTCTTGCTATGACACCAGTCAGCTCCCTCAACTCCTACAACTGCATCCAAAGTTGAGTTCATTTCCTTGCAAACATAGCTAAACAAACAAACAAACTTGATGCTAAGCATTTAATAAAATATTATGTGGACTGAAATATTTTCATACATCTTCATTAGATAATACCCAATCTCAACAGTTTAAATGTAATTGCCATTTGCACTGTCGAACAAAACTAAAGCTCAAAGCTGCTGTGGTTTCCTATTAAAGGAGAAATGTTTGTAATTATATGGGCATCAAAGAACTGGCTATTTGACAAGGGGGTTGTTTATTTGTTTGTTTAGTTGTTTGTGAATAATAACTGAATGACCCTCTTCTTTCTTACATCACCCAAGGTATTTCAGGTGCTGTGCTCAGAGTGCTGTGGCAGGCAACTCTGAGACAGGCTGTTTTGATAGCCCTTCCTCAGCCCTCTACTTGGGTCCAAGGACCACAGCCCCTGACACTTCAGTTTTACATATGATCTGCGTGACTCCCGCCTGCTTACAGCATCTGACAGAAAAGGTGGTGTTTATTCAGCTGCTGCTGCTGGGAAGTTTACAGTGGAGACTCAGCATACCGAGATCTGTCTGGCTACTCTCGCAATATGGTACTTGCTTTTCAAAACTGAAGCAGCGTTGTTGCTGTTGGCAACCACAGCTCGCTATTAACATGCAGAAGTATTGAACACCACATGAAAGTGCTACTCAGTGGTAATCTGTAAACAATGCACAACATGAGCATCAGCAAAGAAGATTTTCTAGGAGAAAAGAAAAATTTAGATGGCAAAATAATTCTAGAATTTGTCAGGCTTAAATAATCAGATATGAAAAGACACACATAAGAAAAATATTTTAATTAACATTATAGTTTATGTAGAATTTTTAGAAATTTAGAAAGACTATTGAATATCCAAAATTCTTTTTATCATTTAACTTTGGACTAATTAAACACCAACAAAATCATATCAAGCAACTGCTTTGAAATGTTGTTTAATAATTCTCCTGGTACAGGTAGTCACATCATAACTGAATGTCAACCCATCATTAGGGACTGGGAAAAAAAGCAATTTCCCTAATAGAGAAATTAACTAAAATGCCACAGAGCCTTGTTGGGATTTTTTTAACTGATCGTGTTGAAACCACTGATTGTACAAAACCAGCCTCAGTGGGACAGAAGAAGGTTGATAAGTTTTGCAGTAATAATGTCTCATAAACTGCATTTTGATTTGGGGAAAATAACTTTTAATCAGTGGTAACAGACAGAAGTCTAAACCACCAACAAAATACATGTTTGGAATTTTTTTGAATAATCATGAGAGTGATAGAATGGCAGAAATGCAATGAGTTGAGTCACCTAAATTACTCCAAATCTAGGCTAACAACTAAACACATCAGAATATTTGCTATATTTTAAAAATTAAAAAAAAAATATTTTGGCCAAACTAATTACATGTTTCCCCCTACTTGTCAGGTTTTTTGTTAATTTTAAATATTTTATCCTTTAAAATGGAATTATGTGACATAAAGAGGAACCTTAAGAGTCCCACTAGATTTGTTTATGAAATATTAAAAATTTGGAGTCAGAAGAGTCAACAGTTGCAAAATGTTTTTCTATTTACTTCAGTGGAGATAAGTTTATTTTCGCTTAATGTAGCAAAATACCAAAACTCACTCATCTGTCCTAGGTGCACAGCCAGGGCTTTTAGGCATGTAAGTAATTCTCTTTCACTCCTCTCACTTACTTATGGTTGGACTCGATTATCCAGTGGGTCCTTTCCAACCTGGTGATTCTATGATTTAACAGACTTTTGCTGATACTTAGGGCTTAAAATTGAATCATATTAGAAAGTACAGGAACAGGTTCAAACAGACATAGCCAGGATGCCACATAATGGGATCTTCTAATTCTGTCTAACTTCCAAAACTTTATCAGTGAGGTCTGAACTGAGAGTCTCAGTGTAGGCAACATACCAGTTTTGTGATCTCTTGTGTCCTTGACTCAGCCTTCAGCACATCTCTGGAGGTTCATGTTATTCCAAAAGTCAATTTATTGGCTTCTCCCTCCATCTAATACAGGGATATTTGTTCATTAATATCAAATAATCCGAAGCTTTGAGGATTTTGTTGGAATTCATCAATATCCTTGGTAAATAATGTTGTTATTTCATTATCTTTCCCACATACAAGCTCATCAGAAGTTGTAGTTTGCAACATTCTTCAATGAACTGACTTTGCAGAATTCTGCAGGTCCTCCAGAATACATTACAGTGTATTTCTCACTTTTGTGGATCCATGCCATGAAAACGGTGGTCATCTGGAGTGATTGTTTTACTTTGCAGACCAAAGTTGTAGAGGAACTACTACAGTCTGTGCACAGGATCTGTAGTTCTGTTCCAGACTGGCCTTCCCACCACCCAGTTCTTGCTCAGTAAGAAGCAAAACCTCCACCAAACTCTGCAAGTGACCATCCTGCTCACAGTCCAGGTAACATGTCAACCATAACTGCTATGAGTAGTTAGTTCAGACCAAGACAATGTGGTGTAAGGAATGTGTTTTCTCCTTCAGTTAGAAGAAGTAATGAGAATAATAGAAATTCTTTTTTGTTTGTTGGTTTGGTTTGGTTTTTTGTTTTTTTTTTTACAAGTCACTTCCTGAAAGAGGAGTTTAAAACAATTTTCCTGTCAATTCCTACATGTTATGTCATAGCTCATTTCAAAATCACTCTGTTACATATCTTTTGGATAGATACGTTTTCTGGGTCTTAGTTGAGTGAAGTTTAGCTAAATTAAGGTTTCCAACTCAGACCATATGTTTGATATTAGCTTTTTGAAGAATAGCCTGGTGATGATATTAAATCATATAATCATAGAACAGTTCAAATTCAAAGGGTCCTTGAAAGTCATCCAGTACAACATTTTGAGGAAAAGGGACCCTAGATAAGTTTTCTAGCAACCTGTTCAATTGCATCTTGAAAATCTCCAGTGATGGGAACACTACCACAGATCTGTTGAGACTGGGATCAGCAGGTCCAAAGTCTGATGGTGCAAGCATATTTCTCTTCACAACTGGTCCCAAAAAGGTGATAATATCCAGAGGATAGTACAGACATTAGCCTCATCTGCATTGTGTATGAAAGGCAGCATGTGGCAGCCTCCTCCAGGACTGCTTCTTAAGAGCTAGTTTCTCACTATGCATACTGATCAGTGTACATCCCTCAGGAAAAGGTTCTTACAATCTACTGTGAAGATAGATAAGAGAATCAGGTATCTGGCACTGGACTATTGAACTGTGACTAAACACGTGTGCTGCGTCTACGGTGGTGTCTAGCTGTGTTGTGGATTCCTAGGGTATATGGACAACACCCAATAAGACTGTAACCATACTGCACTCAGACAAGTAGAACCTTGATAAAACTATTAAAAAGCTTTTCTGCTATAGAAATCCTCATTCATATAAGACAGGGTCTGCAGTATCTAAAAGACTTAGTTTTATCTTTTGTAATCTACTGAAAGGAGAAAATGTGGATGGGGAGTACAGAGACTATAGGAAATAATTTCAAATCTACCGAAAGTAGTTGAAGGTATGAGGATTAACAACTGACACACCAGAGTTGTCTCTGGCAGCCACTGTGGTGGCAGCTAAGAAGGGATAATCTGAATCTGGACTTCAAATTTTAATTTGTCATTAAAATCCTTGTTGATAGAGAAAATTATAGCTACTGCTTAGTGTTCAAAGTCAGAATAGCATTTGAGTATGTAATATTTAAAGAAAATATATATATCTCTGACTGTAAAATTATCATTATATTGCCTGGTTTCATGTCAGCCTTTTATGGATCTTACCAAAACTCTACTGCTTCTGTAGACTTGTCTGTAGCACATGGATGCCCTAAAGTGTGTCGAAAAAAGTTAAAGTAATAAGATAACTCATTCTCTTTAATAATTATTTTCTAGAATTAGGTTCCATCTGTCTGGACTTCAATAAATAGAAAGAGAACAATCTGGAAGTTTTTGGCCAATGAGAAGAAAAGGAAGATTTGTACTAGGATAATGAATTTTGCAAAGAACTGTTTGAAATGTTGTTGTCAATGTGTAATGACTTTATTTAATGTTTTTTCTGTCTTGCTTTGGTTGTTGTGTTATGTTTTTTTTTACAGAATTATATCTGTTTACTACTTTAATTTGGGAGACCATTGTGGAAACTGAGGACTAATGAAAAACACCAGAAAAATCTGAATAATCTTGAGAGGTAAATCAGATTAAATCTAAGAGCTTGAAGTGAAAATGCCTGAAAATTTGAGTTCACTTATAAATTTTTAGATTTTCAATTTGAAATTAAGAAAAGGAGGAAAATCATTAAGTTACCCATCTCTTAGTACAGAGTTAAATTTAGCTTAACTAATGTTAGATGTCTACATTTTAGATTATTATATCAGAGATGATCATCCCAAATTCCTTGAACAACAAACAGAAACAGGCCCTCTTAGGAAGTGAGTACTGAAAACGGTTTTAGGCATCTGCCTTGTGATGAGATGAATTGTGTCCTGAGACATGTTTGTTTCTGTGAAGGAAGAATAAACTTCTACCTAAGTTGCAAAAAAACCCCAAACCTAAACAAAAATATAAAGTTCTTGCAGTCAGAACAATGCTATCTTGGTTGACTGCAACATACCATCAAATGTGACAATAAAAATAGTAAGTGAAATCTTTGGATGCATTGAACAAGGCAGTAAAAAAAAAGCAATATATTCAATTTCTTAAATACACAGATGAGATTTTATCTGATGTACTCTGAACAGGGTTTTCATGATAAGAAAAGTGAATACTAACTGAAAAAAAGTGTCACAAAGTATCAGTCTATGGCTACACAAGAAGAAAAGGAAAGCTACTTAAGATAAAAAACAATACTGACATGTAGAAATATAAATCGATGATGTATATTTTTAATACAAAAATAGATTAGAACAGTATTGCTAAACATCAGAAGACTGATGCAGCTTTTTAAAAGAATAGTTGGATCAGGACAAACTAATATGAAATGTTATCAGTTTATAAAATGGATTATAGTGTGTGGCTGTCAGCAAAACAGACACTTGGCTTGTTAGTCCAAGAAATCCAATCATTTAAAAGTATCTGATATTGTATTAACGAAACTATTGTCTTGTGAGCTATTTCAGCAAGGACCAATCTGGGCCTGCAGAGATAATGTGATAAAAATATTTTTGTAAATGTTAATCCTTCATAAAGAGAAGGCTTAAGTAGGGAAAATGATATAAAATTGATAAAGAAAGTAGAAAAAATCACAATGCTATTAAATTTTGAGAACATTCACATCTGAAAGAAAAGTGGAAGAGAATCTTTTAGTTCTGTCTCTATTTAAAAAACATGACTACTTTCTTCTACATTGAAAAGTTAATCATGTGGAGTTTTTTTTTACTAAGTTAAAATATTAGATAGTAAATATTAAACATATTTGCTAATAGCTGGATTTTCAATTTACATTTTAATACATTTTTATTTCATACCATAATTTAATTACAAACATAAATTGTGTGCAATAATTAGTAATATTAAAATCTGAAATAGAAAACTGAAATTTATTTTACTGGTTTGCCATCTAAAAATAAACTATATAATGTGGGATTCTGTGCCACATTTTGAAGACCTAAATTTAGGCTGTAAATATACCTAGCAGGATATTGTTCCAGTTCAGAACACCTCCATTTATGTGTTGAAATATAAATTTCTTTACATAAGCTAGTTGTCTACGTTTCCATGGAGATCTATAGAGGTATTATTAGGCCAGTTAATGGATCCTAGAGAACTATTAAGCCCAAAGCCTTTAGGAGTACCACTCTTAACCCACACGTAAGAAATCCCAGGCTATCTGGCACAAGATGTGGAGCAGCAGCTAGGTGGAATAAGCTGAGGCATTTCAAACGGCATTAGATGTCTACTGTGAGCATCAGAATTGAGCCGTTAGGGCAGCTGGTCAGACAGAGTCAGATCCTTGAGCAGTCTGTTTCCTTCTATGGAGGGGAGCATAGGTGATTTGCTGTATGGTGAGAGAAGATAGGATGGGACGGGATGGGATGGGATGTGAAAGGAAGGTGAGGCAGGTCACAGCAAGAAGAAAAGAATTCAGACAGTAGTTGGGCAGAATTCTCTCATGGGAAAATGTGAAAAAGAAGAATTAGGAAGGATTTCTCATTTTTTTTCAGAGAAATACTGTGATAGACTCATTGAATTTATTAGATTAATGTCTAAAAACAGGTGAAGTTTTCCTTGCAACACAGGTATAAGTTTATAAGAAATTTATTGCCACAGGAGTCAAGAAGCCAAAACCGACTGAAGAAATTCATGGAAGAAATTCACTTGAAACGAAGTACAATGGGATAAATACTGTATCTGTCTGGATAAACCATCTATTCTACAGTAACAAAAAGCATAGTGAAGTTTCACAAAAAGATGAAAGAATTGTGAGTAGGAGGTTACAAATTCTGTGCTCCCCTACTGCTGTTCTTTAGGGAACAATTACTTGCATGTTGCATAAGCCTTTAATCTACTAATCTTGTTATGCCAGTCTTTTATCTAATCCCAATTTCCAGAATTGAGACAGGACTCCATCTTGACTTTCTGTTGCATTCATTTGGCCATTTGACATGATTACTCATTGGAGATACTCTGAGAAGACAACAAATTCCGTACTGTTATTTCTTTGTTTTTTTTTTATCTCAGTGTTCATTCTTACAACTTATCTCACCTGTTCTCCTTCTCATATTGTTGTTGCTGTTGATGTAATTTGTAACCTACATTTCTGTTTTATAAAACCCTCATCCTCACATACACAAGTATGCACGCAGGTACAAGTGCTTGCTTTGATTTTCAACACTAGATCCTCTCTGTTCTTATACCTACAACCTTCTTCCCGCTAAAAAAACCAGAAACAAATCAAGCAAACAGCAGTACCATCAAGTTGTGTATAAAATGAACCTAAGTAACCATGTAATTATTCTCACTCTATTGCCACTGCTCTTTATTGCTCTCACTTATTGTGTCATCTTTCATACTGTAAGACTGTAGGCTCCTTGGGGAAGGGACCGCATCATTTGTTTTCTCTTTGAAGTACCTTCACCACCTCAGGCACTTTGCAAGTAACAAATAATAATAATAACCATTAATCAAGTAATGGGATGGGTAGAAATTGCCAGTCATTGGCAATTAAAATCTTAAAAATAGTATGCAGGCTCTTACTTCAGAATTTAGAAAGTCTTCTTTCTGCTCCTTTCTAATTAAGAAGCCAAGTTGCTTTATCCAACGTAAAATACAGGACCTTTCAAGGGGCATTTATTTGCCTTTATTTTTATTTTGTTTCCTTCAAGCTGAAAGGATGAGTGAAATTTACAATCCTTACATTTAAGTGGCCCATGGCTTAAAATATGTATCTGTTTTCTAATCATTCTAAATAGCACAGGTGATTAAAACTGAGTTTATTTGTTCATTTGATAGAACATTGAAATTGCTAGAGCTGAAATTGCTTCACCTATCAGACGATGTGAAGGAATTTGATTTCATCAGTTGCTATTGAAATCCAATGAGTTTTCAGCACCTAACCAGTATAATCAGGGATAACTGAATCTGAGATGACACAGTACTTCCATGCAGCTGGTAGCAAGAGGTATTTTTATAATGTGGCTTGTCTGCACTGTTGGAACCAGACAAATGCACTTTTCATCCTTTTTTTTTTTTGAGTCATTTGTTAGCAAAAGAAAAAAATAATTTCAACAATACTTCTAAACAACCAGTTGATACTAAGAATTTTTGGTTTTCCCTGATTGGTAACAACTAAATATATACTGTATTTCTGTTATTATCCATTAACATTTTACTCCATTTGTATGTATATCCAAAGCTTTCATATAATTATTTTTTACAGCTTTAATTATAGCAAGACACCATTTAATGTTGATGAAAAGCCTTTAATTGTATTTCTAAGACTTAGAAGAATTTCCAGAATAAATTATAGAAAGATATTCTCTTTATTACAACAAATAAAGTGTCTTAATTGAAAATATTGATAAAAACATACTTTAGGCAGAGATCATCATGTAATTCTAGTGAATACATCAGTTTAATCTCGGAACACTTCCCATTTTCCCTAAGACACGCTTTTTTCACTCTCCAGTTCTATCACTCTTTCCTGCATGATCTAAAAGTGATTCTACTTAGATTTAGTTGTCTGTTTTCTTACATTGACCTTCCTATTCATATTTTTCACACTAAGTATTCATACATATTAATATTCATTTTTTACCACTAAATAAATCATATAATTAAGCACTTGCATGCCTCTACATTTTCTATGTACCTTCATATCTATTAATTGACTTTAAACTAAGGTCATTCCCTTTTTTTACCTGGTTTTATATGTAATCACATAAAATGCATATGCACATAGCTTCTACATATATCAGTAGATAAATCCTAAATGGAGTATATAAATCATATATATATATAAAGTGTAAATAAATATAAATTTCTTCAGAATGCCAAGGTTTACAGGAGATAAATAAAAAAACAATAGAACAAGTGAAGGATATAGGAAGGATGATGATAAGTAAAATTAATTTTTACATATATATTTATACACATGTATATCAGCTCCCATAAAGATACAGATATGCCATATGCTTTACTCTTACTGGGTGTTTTTATTATTATTATTTCTGTCCAATAAGTCATTTATAAATTGCATAATAACCTCTTTGAGACAGAGGTCATGTTTTATTTTGGCATATTTTGGGGGATTTAACACTAAACTCCAAAGTGGTTAGCTTTATTTCTATGCTTCATATTTCACATGTAATCCTGGCTATTTCTTCCGACAGCATTTAACTAAGGAGCAAGATGTTGTTTTCTATGTCTCTAAAACTGTGCCAAACTGACAACCAAAAGGTGTGGTTAGAGCACGTGGTAACACACTTGTGATATTTTAATTACTACAGAATGGATAAGAGTAGCAACAAAGTCCTCTCTTGGGGATTTTATAACACCTTAGAACTACAGTCTGTACACTGGGATCCTGGAGGGATATGATAGTGCATGTGACAGTGTATGCGATTTCCAGCTTGTAATAGTGCTTGGGACATTCAACTTTATTGGTGTTGCCTGTGAGGCTAGCTGGATTAACATGTTTTCATTCTCTCCTAGTGTGATGCTTTGTGCTGACTGAAATGACTGAATGTACCCACATTCAATTTTATAATCCATAGAATAATCTCTTTTCTCATCCATTCACCACAAAATATGTGATAAGTTGGGGGAATAGTGATGGTGGTGTGTTTTTTCGTTAGTTTCCCCAAACAAAGCATGAGGATTGCACATAAGAAGTTATTCCTAGACTAACATACAGTAGGACAGGATGTAGACTTGTGGAAAGAGTTAGATAGGGCAGAGTTGTACAGCAGCATAGCTTTTCCCATTACTTGAAAGGGATTGTGTTTGGCAATTGGTACTTCTGGAAAAAAATAATGGGTAGAAGTAAAAGCTCACTTAAGCCATTTCCTGCACTGTAGCCATGAATAACTGTGTATCTTACACTATTGTATTTGATATTTGCTGTTTTCATTTTCTACCCCTGGACCCTAAGCAATTGTTACAACACATTCTGAGATGTATGTTGGCACTCAGCTGCTAAAGATTCTTCTTCTACCACACTATCACTATGGTGCTGGGAGTGTGCTGTAATTCTTCTACAATCAAGGCTGATAACTGATGGTGTTCTCGCCTACTGATAGTGGTATACACTTGTCCCTTTCTCCATTAACCCATACACCAAGCAGCTAAACCATTAAATTATTTGAAAACAAGAAATATGCCTTTCTTCAGCTGATTTAATGCTGTTCTTATAAAAATTTGTTATGCTTCTCAAACTTGATATATTACAGGCTTTCAATAGCATTTGATTTACAACATTACAGCCAGGATTCTGATTATTAACATTTAAGTGATGTTATTGCAGACATTGGTTTCACATGCATTGCAGTGCACTGCACCCTTTGGTTGTGACAGATTTTTATGCTGTGCTACTCAGTGATCAGGCATATATCGAGCAAAATCACTGAGTCATGTCTTAAAAACACATAGCTGATGATTACACTTCCCTGCATAGCCTCATCCACAGTCTCATGGCTTGCAGTTCACTGTCTTTAACCAGCATGTGTCTCTGATAATTGGTTTTCTTCTGACATCATCTATGGAGCTAGTGTTGAGTGGGAGTGTGGTGCAGGCTATTTGCACCCTTTCATGTGGAACTAGACACTGTGATTTCAGCCACCGTCACAGCAGTTTTCTTCTGAACTGCCCGAATTCTTACTTCTTCCTGCAGTCTTTAAATAAGGACTATGTTCTGAATTTATGTCTGGTGTTTCCTTCGCTGTCTGTTGCATTGCACCAGTGCTACCAGGGATCTTGTGCTCAGCAAGGTTTGTGGGGGATAAATGTTGCTTTTTGTGAGGCTTTCTTTGATAATACAGTTGCATATAGGGGAGAAGCAGTGACTGTGAGGAGGTAAAGGGAAGTGAAGAAATGCCCGTTGGATCATAAATTGTTAGGAGTTTCAGTATTTGTCTTCTCTCATAGATAGCAAAAAAAAAAGATAGTTGAGGAGGCTTACTCTTGCCAGTCCTTTGAAGAAGCTGATTTCCCCTGCCTGGGTCTATACCGCAGTGTTATCTAAAAAAATGTTACTGGCCTCTTTATTTGAAAAGGAAATTTGTCATTATCTTTATGGATCCTGATTCTGGACAGTGGCCTTGTAACTTCTTGTTCGCTAGAGGAATATTTGTCCTGCCAATGCTTCAACCTTTCCTATTCCTTCAAGATTTCATTTGAATATTTTCTCCATGGTTACCTGTGAATGCTTGATCCCAACATACATTTATTAGATGATGTCTTCAGCCAAATGCCAGGGCATGAGATACTTCTCAGCATCTTTGGTACACTCTTTGCTGCAAAACTGCGACATATATTAGGAAGGCAAAAGAAACAAAACATGGAGGAATTCTCGTTTCCTACTACTTCTTGTATCAAGCTTCTGCCTGAAGATGGACCAAGATCCCTGATGCCCTAACGACCTATCATCTAGCTATAGCTCATCCGGTAGGTCTTAGCTTATTAGCTAGTGCAAGGTAATCTTAAAAATAGCTTTACATAAATACAGATAGCAGCTCAGCAAGGCATAATAAAAATGATAGAAAATATAAGAACAGATTGACTTGAGCTATGGTTAAGTAACAGGGGCATGTTCGAAGAGTCACAAATGAGAAATGAGCCGGACAGAGGTCACACAGCTCAGTTACACATCAAATAGATTAATTTTTTTAATAGAATAACATAAGTGAGCAATAAATGTTTGTCATACACAAATTAGAATAACTTCATATTAATAATATCCAATTATTTTATGTAGACCAATACAATTTCACATTAGCAAAAGATAATAATTGAGAGGTTTAAACCAAGGTACTGTTCCCCTGCTGCAGAACCTGTTTTTATGCCAAAGCTCCCATCTGCAGATGTCCTGAGAACATCACTGGAATACAGTCTTTGAAGTCAGAGAAATTAGACAGAGATGTCATTGGTAATACATTGGTCACATTTTAATGGTCTTGAAAATAAAACATAAAGATTTGAGTACAAATGTCTGTGTTCATTTTCTGTATAAACTATTGCTGTAATCACAGATTTCATAAACTGTTTTCTATCTTTATAATGATAGAAACCTCAGTGTTCTCTAAATGACATTGTTATTTCTTTATCCCGCACTTCAGTTTTTAAGTTAAAAAAAAGACTTATTGGAGGAGGAGGTATTTATTATTTTGCCAGTTTATTTTTTCCTAAATAAGTTCCTTACATTCCCTGAACTCCCAGGTTTTGTCCAAGCGTCAGTAGTACCCTTATACACCAATACTCTTTGGTCACTTTTTTGTTTAGCAAGTCCCTTTTTCAGTTGTTCATAGATTTTGCAACAGTAGACAAGAGCTTCACTTGAGTGCCATCTTCGCCTTGATGGTAGATGTCTTCAAGAAAGAGCCATTTTAAGCAAGTATTTTCATTCCTAATTTCCCTGATGGTCAGAGATGTGACATCTAGGCTTTGCTTAGCATTAATTTTTTAAAACAAGTGAGTTTGCACTCATTTGTTTCTGTGTTAGTCCTGCAGTATATTCCTTCTGCGTTTACCTTTTAAAGAGCCTGCAGCTGCTGCTTATGTTCATGTTTCTTCAAAACGACCTTGTTCTGCAGATAACAAGGAATCTCCATTTTTCCTCCTGCAAAAGCACCTAACACATTTTTAGTCTATACCTAGTTGAAAAGTTTTACCCATTATGAAGTTCTAAGTAGGCTTTGCTACAGGATTTTAAAAGTCAGCTCAAGATTTTATATTTCATCTGAAATATTTGTTGTATGAATTACTTAGGATGTGTAGAGTGAGTTTAGGCAACGATTCCTAATGTAGTGAATAACATTGTGGATCTAGTCCTGCTTCTGTAGTTCTTCTGGGGAACTACAGGCCTGTCAGTCTGACCTCAGTGCCGGGGAAAGTCATGGAACAGGTAATCTTGAGTGCTATCATGAAGCACATGCAAGAGAACCGGGTGATCAGGCCCAGTCAACATGAATTTACAAAAGGCAGATCTTGCCAAACTAACCTGATCACCTTCTATGACAAAGTGACTCGACTACTGGATGGGGGAAAGGCTGTGGATGTAGTCTTCTTGGACTTTAGTAAAGCCTTTGACACAGTTTCTCACAGCATTCTGCTTCAGAAACCGTCTGCCTCTGGCCTGGAGAGGCGCACACTCTCCTGGGTTGAAAACTGGTTGGATGGCCGGGCCCAGAGAGTGGTGGTCAATGGAGTTAACTCCAGCTGGAGGCCAGTCACAAGTGGGGTTCCTCAGGGCTCAGTACTGGGTCCAGCTCTGTTCAATGTCTTTATCAATGACCTGGATGAAGGCATTGAGTGCACCCTCAGCAAGTTTGCGGATGACACTTAGCTGGGTGGAAGTGTGGATTTGCTGGAGGGTAGGGAGGCTCTGCAAAGAGATCTTAACAGGCTGGACTGCTGGGCTGAGACCAATGGGATGAGGTTAAACAAGGCCAAACGCCGGGTCCTGCACTTGGGGCACAACAACCCTATGCAGTGCTACAGACTGGGGGAAGAATGGCTGGAGAGCTGCACGGAAGAGAAAGACCTGGGGGTGCTGGTTGACAGCTGATTGAACATGAGCCAGCAGTGTGCCCAGGTGACCAAGAAGGCCAATGGCATCTTGGCTTGTATCAGAAACGGTGTGACCATCAGGTCCAGGGAGGTTATTCTCCCTCTGTACTCGGCACTGGTGAGACAGCACCTTGAGTACTGTGTGGATGTTGAGGTTCTGGAGTGTGTCCAGAGAAGAGCAACGAAGCTGGTGAGGGGGCTGGAGAACAAGTCTTATGAGGAGCGGCTGAGAGAGCTGGGCTTGTTTAGCCTGGAGAAGAGGAGGCTGAGGGGAGACCTTATTACTCTCTACAACTACCTGAAAGGAGGTTTTGGAGAGGAGGGAGCTGGCCTCTTCTCCCAAGTGACAGAGGACAGGACAAGGGGGAATGGCCTGAAGCTCCGTCAGGGGAGGTTCAGGCTGGATATCAGAAAGAGTCGGCACTGGAACAGGCTGCCCAGAGAGGTGGTTGAGCCATCTTCCCTGGAAGTGTTTAAGGAACGGGTTGATGAAGTGCTTAGGGACATGGTTTAAGGGAGTGTTAGGAATGGTTGGACTCGATGATCCAGTGGGTCCTTTCCAACCTGGTGATTCTATGATTCTATGATTCTAACAGTAAATTCCTCTATTGTTAAATAAGATAGAAAGAGAAACTGATCCCTGACCCTGAAGAAAAATGGTACTGACGGTTTAATGTCCTTCATTCTTAAGATTAGCCCCTTTAACCCTGACTTGTTTTAGAGGCAAATGTGTAAAGTACTGCAAAACAGAGTCAGGGAATAAGCTATTCACTTATTCCCTTGTTATCATTAATTTATTCATTTAGAAATGTAAACATGTCCTTTAAGACTCCTTTTACTACTGTAATCAAGAGAGGAGCACACTGTGGAGGAAGATAACTTTCTTGCTCTCCTTGCTGGGTCTTTCTGAAGGCTCACAGTCCATTGTGGACAAACTTCAAACACCTGCATTTGAGGAGAGAACTGTGGAATGCATTTACAGATGCTGAGACTTGGTTTGGAACTGGGATTTTCAGATTCCTTTGAGCAACTCTGGCACTTTCAGCTGGTTTAACAGGAAGAATATCTAGTAGAGAATCTTATTCTAACACTGAAGTACTCAACCCAATGAAAAGGATTGCTCAGTTTTTTATATATCAATGGGATCATGCTATACTCACTACGCAGAACTTCACTTCTGAAGGCCCAGTTTTCTCACGAATACAGATTGATGAGTTCTGAAGCATCATTCCCTTAATTATCCATATTTTGAGACCTGATGTTTTTATTTTTTCTTCTAAATTTCTTTTTAGTTAAAAGGCTACACTATCCTCTTCTGTTTTATCTTAATTTGTTTTAAATAGCCTCAGTTTAATTTCCCATCATGCTTCAGATTACTTCAAAGTGCCTCCTACATGATTTAAATTTGTTTACATTCTTGTATACACATAAGAGAGGCATGAATATTACTTACAAACTTCCTTTAATTTATTCATAGAAATAAATTTCTACAAGGATCAATATATCATCCTGAATATTTTACATTATGTTTACATTCATTTAATTGTATATTTATACACTCTTTTCCATTTGATGCTATTATAGTTATAATTTTTTAAGATTAAATATGTTTTTAATTTTTTTTCAAACTGTGCTCTGCAATTGGAAAATTGTCTTGAAAATAATGTGATCATTCTTATTGAAGCTAAATTATTTTATAGATGTTGAAACAGCCCTTACCTTTGCATAAGATTTCAGCCTACATGAAAAATATTTACCATTTTGTTGAATCCAGTGACATCTGGAGATTAAAAGATTTAGAAGTGCATAAAATTTTGTCACTCTCAGCTGAAAAGCTCATACAAAAGCCTTATGGGAAGTCATCCTTAAAAATTAAATAGTCCTTAAAAGAGAAAATAAATACTGTTTGAACATCTTATGAACAATATAAAAATAGCTTCATATGCTTTGTTATAGATGTGTGTTCTGTTGTACAAAGAAGCTGGCTGCTACATTTCGTTTTTCAGGTGTTTCTACTAAGCCTTTTATTGTAAAGGCACAAAGGAAGAGGCTCACTTTTCATTAAGCTTAGAAAAAATTAATGATATAATAGATACATTGTTAAATATTCTTCAGGAGTCACAGTTCATTCCATAGATAGGGAAATTGAAAAAAAAAAACCAAAAAAAACCCAACATGTACAGAGTATGTTTCTGAAATAAGATTTTAGCTAGCATAAATAGTAACAGCGGTAATCAAAAAGAAATGGATTTGTTTTGCCAGCATCTAATAGATTTCCGATTTAAGCATTATTTTACTCATATAAATTACCCAACATATTAAGCACTTTTTTAATCAAAAATCAATATGATATTCTAAAAATTGTATTTTATCAGTCTACAGACAAAGTTACTTGAATGTTTCAGCACTATTTAACAATCGGCCTTTTAGCACTTTAATTTGAAATCGATCATTAAACATTCATTTTGTCTCACTACAACTATTTGTAAACATTACCCTCACTTTTCTTGTGTCTTCATCAGTACCCTGTCATCTTCGTATTAGTTTGTAGCCCATTAGACTCACTCTAAGGCATTAGCAACAGACCTTTTATTAGACAACCACTGATAAAGTGAAACATCGGATAACAACTGAGGTAGTTGATAGCATTAAAATGAATCATTGATTAAAAATTACATGGAATGAAAAGGCACAAACACTGAACTATTTTTCTTGCTTCCCTGCAAGCATGAGTAAGTGGTCAGTGCTCAATCATGTAATTGAGAGAAATTATCATTTGAGATAATCACTGTAAATCTATCAATAACTTTTGTTAGTAAATAGATGTAGGCAAATTTTGCAAATAATTTTGTGCTAATTCCCCATTTCAGACTGTTCAATATGTACCATCTGGTTAAAGGAAAGGTATTTTTTTGTTTGGCTTGTACAGTACCTAGTAAAAGCAATCTCTGGAAGCTATTTTTCAAAGCATTTGTCCGGTGAGCAGAGGACCAAACAAGCCTGTTTCCCTGATGATCTGCATCCTGTCTCCCTGAAGATTTTTACTAGCTATTGACAGGTCCTTTGTTAGTTCTTTTGAAAGGAAACTTACTGCTTTCTCCTCAGTCTTGCTTAGCTGCACCAAACCCACAATGCGTTCCTCTCTTTTTTATGTTTCTGCCATGAATTACAATAACCCCATCTCTTTTCATATGAGGGCTCATAAGCCTTAAAACAATATTAGTTTCTTTTTGTGCCTGCTGCTAGCTGGGCAAATAAAAGCATGGTCTGCATCTGGTTAAGAGCTACAAGTGTTGTGGTAGGCTAACGAATAGCACAGCTGGTGAATTCCCATCTGTGCCTTGGGGAAGACATTAATATGTTCTCTATCACTTACCCATCTCCTGATTTTTCTCAAGAGTCGTAGAAACATAGTCTCTTTCAGATCTCTGCTCCTTTGTAAAATTTGCTTGGAACAATTGCATAAGAGACTTTGCAAGTGAGAGGGGTCTGAGAGAGAAAAACTACTAATTTCCTTCAGATAATGGTTTAAAAATAAATATTTCTAATATATCTGTTTACCAGCATGGCAGTTCACCTAAACAGTTTATTTTCTGTGTAACAAAATGGAAAGGACTGTATCTTGGTCCAGAGCGGATTAGATTCAGAACATCACAAAACCATATGCTTTTTACAGTTAAGATAGAGCATCTGAGCCATGTGATGACACTGTATGGAGGTGACACTGGCACCACCTGAGCACAAGCCAGATGTTTTCTAATGCCTTCATTTTGATGGGAAGAAAACCTGAGTGTGCACTCAAATGTGACATAAACCTACATGCAAGTAAGGTCATGATGTAAACAAATCAGTCTCTGTTATGTTCCACAGTAAAGATACTTGAGAACATAATCAGCAAATGAGGTACCATAGTCCCTTGGGTGAGGGTCTCAGAAAGAACAATGTAGAAATCAGGACATCTAATAATAATATCAGTGAAAAAGGAATTCCTTATTAAAGGAATATTATTGCCATGTAAGAACCATCTATAATATATGATAGCACATGAATCTTCTCTTTTATTCACCTTGTGTTAATTTTATCTGTCCTGATAAGTTGCTTTAAAAAAACCAGCAAAAAAAGCCCTGCATTTTTTTCCTGCTCAGTTTACACCTTAATAAAAACCTCAATCTCTTTAATTCTACAGATCAATTCATTCAGAGTTATGACAGACTGGAAAAGGCTTATTTTGAAAAGTATTCCATCCATGCTATGATGACTAGAAAACACTTTGTAATGGTTAAACAGCTGGAGGGAAATCCTGAGTCTGCAGAAATTAATGAGAGCTTTTCCACATATTTCAATGAGGTCAAAACTTTATGCCCAACACACTTTGATCTTTGGTTATCACACATTTCATAACCACTCCATTGTGACCCCTCTTCTTTTCTCTTTTTTTGTCATCTCCTTTTTATTACGTTTTGGTTTGATTAAAGGACTATAACAGAGAAGCATTATGTTCAGAACACTTTGCCTTGATCTCTGGTTTCAGATTTCATATTCAGGTTGCAATGCCAATATTTATGAAGATTCCTTTAATATTTATCCATTAAATATCTCTATTCAGTGTGATTGTCTATTGAATATTTTTAAATAGGCACTTTTGAAGAAACTTTGAAGTTTCATTTAGTCTAAGCAAAATGAAAGACAATGGTCTTCTGAACAGAGAGACATTGCCTTTGCTAGGCTGAGACCACAGTTGATGTAAGTGAAGGAAGAAAACAGTGCAGTTGCTGCTTTCTTTATAGTTTATAACCTTCTCACATATTTCTTACATTGTTCTCTTTTATGTGGAATCTCCCACAGATTTATAGCTCACTGTTACCTTTTCATCATTTAAACAAATTAATGGAGACTGGACTGTAGCCTATGAACCACAGCACTGCATGGACTATGTAATATCTAAGCCTCCTCATATGCCACACCAGCTAATTTAGTCCTTCCATTCTATTGTTTTTGCATCAGGAGTGATAATATCTGTTACAATGTTGACTGCTTTCAAATAAGCAACCTTCTCTAATAACATCCTCTGATGTGTGAACAGTTTTGCCTCACACTGTGATAAAGGCTGTGTAGATGGCAGACTGCTGTCCCCAGTTGCAGAATAGCACTGAGGCCTCAATTTCTCTGTGATGCAAAATGCCAAGTGGAGCTGAGTCAGTAAACGGCAAAGCCAGCTAATTAGATGGTACTGGGACATAAATGCACAGCAATAACAAGCTGGTGATGTTTGTAAGAGCTATGCTCTTGCACTGTTTGCTACAGAGTCCTTCTGCATTCTGGTGGGGGTGGGAGGGGCAGAGGCTTGGAAGCGTTATATTATAGTATTGTTCTTGTCCTTTCCTGCCCTCATAAATAAGGTGGATAGGATTCTTGTTCACTCTTAAATGGAAACAGATGTCCTACAAATAATACAATACCGGGTAAAAGTGGTTAAAATTTACATTATGTTTTGCTCTTCAAAGTAACTTCAAAGATTAGTTTGACATACATACTGTAAAAATTCTGTAACTTTTCCAGCACCTGCAGGCATGAGGATAAATCATGTCAGTGATCAAAACTTTCCTGCTTGCCTTTTTATTCTTGTAAAACTAACAACTTTTTCTTGCTTTCTCGCTCCTCTAATAAATTTGTCTCTTGCTTTTCTTTACAGCCTAACTAGTACTGAGTTGAGATGGTGCCTGACTTCTCTGCATATATGCCTGCAGAGCCATCTTCCTAAATGTCACTATGCTCCAATTCTCTCTTTTGACATCCATATTGCTGAACCCTCACAAGTGAGCCCTCACCACCTGTGCTCAGTTTAGAACAGGGAAAACTTAATTGCTCTTCCACTCAATTCTTTCAGGTGAGGTTGTATTTTGGCTTGATTTTTTTTTGTTGTTTTTCAAAGGATTGTGTGATGTTTTTGCTAACTGACATTTAAACACTAACAGCAATAACAAAATCTCAACAGGGCAACTATGTTCATTTTGGTACTACTACGATAATAAAGATGCATGACTGACAGAGGTCATTTAAAAAGAAAACTAAACCAAACCAAATATTTTTGAAAGAAGGAAAGACACTGGAAGCTAAGTGTTAGGGAACTAGTAGTAGAGAAGCAATAATCATCCAAAGATCTCATTGTTAATATAGACTACACCAGCAATGCTGCAATTTCTGCCTTCAATCAAGTCACCTGCATGACCAGGCCTCCACTTCCTTTTCAAGTCTTCCTTTCTCCAGCCACTATGTTACGTTTGATATCTTTTTTGTGGTAGTTCCTTTGCATGTGACTTCTACTTTTAGAGGAGAAGATCAAGTTCTGACTTAGGTTTATTTTATCTCATGTAACTTTCGTCCAAAGTGAACTTGTAGACAACATATGTGTACAACGGGGCTGAGGCGCTTTAACTGAAAGAATCCATCAATCACCAAGTATAATCAGAACATTGATAGCCTGATCCATCTGCGTTTAAGCAAACTAGAAATAGGAGGTATGTAATACTATTAGAATATTTTTATGAATAACTTCTGCATGATGTTTTATTCAACAGATTTCAGATGGGCATAAGCCTCCTACACCTACATAATACAGTACTATTAGCATATTCATTACTGTGTTAAGCTCCCCTCATTCACTCTGTGATGCAAATTTTTTGATTGTTAGGCACACTGGGAAAAGAGAAGTTTGAAACAATGATTCTACAAACCCTTGCATTTTCTCATGTCTCTAAGGCTAACTTCTATTCTGACTCCTGCTGAAAGTCTTCTATATTCCAGTCTCATGTGTCTAGTTCTTCTCATTCTACATATTTAGATTTGACTGCTCTGAGCTTTCTTTTTGTCTTGCTTAAACAATATAAGTCTGTGACAGTGTGTTTTAACAGCCAGCCAATTTACTTTGCTTTATTTTTCATTTATGACCATTGATAATTTCAAAAAAAGCCTTGACCATTCTTATGCGCCCATAGCTTTCACACTATACTGAGACAGAGAAAGATCTTCCCAGTCTATTTGTTCAGTTGTAGTAGATGGTGTGTAATTTCTTGGGACTAACTTAGTCATTCCATGGATATTAATACTTTATCAAAGAGGATATATTTTTAATATCTGTCTCAGTAGAGTTACTAAAAGAAAAATGCACCTGAAATCTAAACTGATGTCTATTACCATGAATAATATGTCATTGGTTTCCTTTGTGGTTAATAATGGAAGCCAAGTATGTAATCATAAGATTAAGACTAAATCGTGGTGGGAAGTGAAATTACTATCTACAGTAATAATCAGCTCCCTCTGTGAAAAGAGGCCAAGGCTGTCCTGTGGCAGACAAAGCTGGCTCCAGACAGCTCCAATGGACCCACTGCAGAGCGCAGCTGATCCCTTGGGCAGAGATGGTGGCATCTCTGGGAACTTATATGTAAAAAAAAGCAGAAAATGCTGGATGAAGAGAGAAAGATGAAAAAATAGAGAGCAAGAAACATCAAAGCAAACACCATGGTGAGAAAAGAAGGAGAGGGAGGAGGTGCTCCAAGCAATGGAGCACAGATTCCATGAAGAATATCATGCTGGAGGAGATTTTTCCTGATAAGAACTGAGTGGAAAGCCTGGACTAGAGCCGATTTTTTTCCTGAAGGAAACTATAGATTGTTGGGACACCGCCTTCCAGAGCAGAGGAAAAGCATAAGAAGGAAGGAGCAGCAGAGAAAAATCTATATACTGATGATAACCTGCCATCATCCTTCTTGTGCTGCTTGCTGGGTGGTGTGATAGAGGAGGTGGGAGTGAAGGAGTTGAGTATGGGAAAATGGTGATGAAAGGTGTTGCTTTAAGTTTTGTCTATTTGTATCACACTACCTACATCTATTTTAATTGGCAAAAATTAACTTAATTTTCTTCAAATCAAATCTATTTCACCAGTGATCATAACTGGTAAGTGATCTAAATTGCTTTATCTTGACCCACAAGATTATTATCATATTTACTTTCCCTGTGTAATTGAGAAGATGAGTGAGAGAGGAGTTGAGTGGGAGTTTGGCACTTAGCCAAAGTTAATCCACCATGAAACACCACCTACAATGCATGGAACAGAAGCCTACAAAAGAGGCAGAACTTTCTTCTTCTGAAAACGTTTTTTTTTTTGTACAATATTGCAAATTAAATATCTCACGGCTTCCTGATAATTTTCTTATTTAGTTTTATGCTGCTTTGAGCGTGTGTATATGCCTGGCAGACAAAGAAAAATGTAAAGGAGAACATATAAAATTGAGGCGCTTCTTATTCTTCCTATAGAATAATAGCTCACTACTGGCAAAACCAGAAAATATGCAAGTTTTACTTTGAGTGCAAGTGTTTTTCCAAAGATCATAGAATCATAGAAGAGTTTGCATTGGAAGGGACCTTAAAGATCATCTAGTTCCAACCCCTCTGCCATAGACAGGAATATCCCTCTCTAAACCAGGCTGCCCAAGGCCCCATCCAACCTGGCCTTGAACACCTCCAGGGACGGGGCATCCACAACTTCCTTTGGCAACCTGTGCCAGTGCCTCACCACTTTCATCGTGAAGAAATTCTTCTTTATATCTAGTTTAAATCTGCCCCTTTCCAATTTATACCTATTGCCCCTAGTCCTATCACTACTAGCTGTTATGAACAGCCCCTCTCCACCTTTCTTTTAGCCCCCCTTCAGGTACTGGAAGGTCACTATAAGGTCTCCTCAGAGCCTTCTCTTCTCCAGGCTGAACAAGCCCAACTCTCTCAGCCTGTCTAGATATGGGACATACTCCAGTCCTCCGACCATCTTTGCAGTCTTCCTCTGGACCCATTGCAACATTTCCATATCCATCTTATGTTGTGGATTCCAGAGCTGGACACAATATTCCAGGTGGAGTCTCACAAGAGAGGAATAGAGGGGCAGAATCACCTCCCTTAGGATGTCTTGTATGAACAGATAAGCAAAATGTTTTCCATATTCTGAACAACATAATTAATAAATTCTATTATTATTTTCACATTCCAGAGAATCTGAAATGTGTAAAAGAAGGGCAAGCATTGGATTCATAATCAGCAAAAAGCTGTTGACTTTAAGAATAAAGAAATGAACAGAACAACTGTGCCATCATGTACAAACGGACCTCGATTCAGCCTAACAGAAGCAAATCCTCTTTGGAAAAGGTTATGTTATACCTTAGGTAATGTCAAATGGAAATAATTTTCTACTTCAGGTTAAGAAGCTTTGGTAATAAAACCATTGAGAAGCCTGTGCCCACAGCAGAGCTAGGAACATGACGTGCAGTGTTACAAAGTGACATACAACAGTATAGTCTAGAATTTCTTTTGTATGTACTTGAATATTGAATTGTTGTGTAAAAGTAACAAGTCATGTACTTTTACATGTAGTGTAGTGCAGACAAACATGGAACTCCTAAATACTGGCTTTATATCAGTAACAACATTGTCTTCAACTCTCTTTTTTATAAAAATGCACGTGAAAAACATTGAGCTCCTTCTTAACAGAGCAAAAATTTCCATTAATCTGCATTACAGGTTTAATACTAGTGACAATGTTAAAATTACCTTTTTTTTTTTTTTTTTTTTTTTTGGTCAGGAGACCTCTTCTTTTTGACACTATGAATGGACCAGAAAAGAAAGAAAAAGTGTTTTCTAGGCAAACTTTCTGAGAAGTGAAGGGGGAACACAACAAGAAGAATTAGCACACCTCATCCTTCCCTTTCCTCCAAAACAGTTTCGGATCTGCAACCCATTTTCAACTTCAAAGAAGCACGTTGAGGAAAGTACATACCCACATTGTGTTGTATGCTTAACCACCTGGATGCTTGAGGCTTGTTTGTTCATTTGGTTTTACCTTATGATTCAATCATACTAGTATCAACAAGATGTTTGTGTCTCATTCTAAGAACAATAAACATTGAGTCTGGGTTTTTAAAAAGATAATAGACATGAAAAAGAAATTAGAAGTCACATCACAACTATATTTAAATTACTGCTTGTCATGCAACAACTTCACTGTTGCATAGGGTTTTTCAGCCTTCTTTATTTTGTATAGCAGGTCTAATACAAATATAACTTTTTACAAATTATTTTGTGCTTTTGGCATCAGGTAAATATAGCCAAATATTAAAAGTTCAATTTTGTGTTGAAACACTGATTATTTTTTTCCACCCTAATGCAATCCATTAGATGTCTAATTTGCCCAGAGATTTTTCTGTTTCCCCTTGGCTTAACCTGATGAGACAGCAGTGGTAAGATGATAATTGACCTCTTAGGTAAAACATGGACATGACCTTGTGTGCTTCATTTGGACAAATGATCTAAGTAACAGCAAAAAACTTGTGAAATTTAGTTTCTAATTTTAGTCTCTGTTTTATGAGAGTCACTTCAATGGGCAGTGTCCTCACTGAGCAGGCCAGTGTTTATGGCTACCTGAAACACTGTTATGTATTTGAGTAACATCTTTTTTCAACGAAAACTAGGTTCAAGTAACCTTCTTTCGTGAATTTTTATAATGTAATGTCTTCCAATAATTATCATCTGAAATTGTTCATCTTTGTTACCACTAAGTTCTGCACAAAGAGAAAAATGTAAAACCATAACGTATGAGCCTGTAATTTCATCATAAATTTGTGTATGCTGTAGAGTCAGTGGCATTCAGACACTGCATTAACCTTTGGAATAAAGTGAATTGTCAAGGCGGTAAGAGTTGAGGCATATCTATCATTTCTACCTGACAAAGTATGGAAAATACTCTCTCCTTCTGAGCCCAATTAGTGTAGAAAAACATTTCAGTTACAAGTAAGAGGGAATGTTTGTCCAACAACATCAATTATACGTAGGTAAATCTAAAGCATTTACATCTACATGCAAAAGAAAATTTGTGGACTCTTTAAATAAGGAAGAAAGTTAACAAGTACTTGAACAGCCAAAGAAAGAAACTAGATCATCAACAGCTGGTTCTGTGGGTTGATGTAATAAAGACAGATACAGATTTACTATGACAGTTATTGCAGGGCCACTTCTACTGTCTTCATTGCTGATAAAGGTTTTTTTTGAATATGATCAGAAAAGACTATTTGAGAGAAATATAATTATTTGTAGACAGTTATGTGCATTTCTTTTTTGTAAGGAGAAAAATATTGTTTGGTCAATTCTGATTAAGGAGAGAATTTTTTAATTAATAAAAAACCCCTGAGGTGGTAATGGGGAAGAATCACGTAGATTAGTTGCTGCTAACTTCTTGTGGTAGTTGTCTTCTACAGAATCTGGTATCAGAGAGGGAGGAAATACATCCAAATCCTGACATTCTAAATTGAGTTAGGAGAAAGCATTTAAGGAAACCAACAAAAACTGATTGAATCTTCTAGTGTCTAATACAGCAGGGTGGTAACATTTTCCCCCATAGCAATCCCACTGTCTAAAACCGTAACGATTACCTGACCTCGCTGCAAGGGGGGGTATGTTATGTCTATATATTCCAGAAATATGAGAGACAATCTTGGGGTGAAACAGGGCTGAAATTCATTCTTGAGTAGCCCTCCCAAATAAGGGAAAAGAGATGATGCCTAAATAAACCAAAGTGTTTTCTTCTTTTAAGGATGTAATTACTATTTCTTCCTTTGTAGAGCCAATGTGTGTCATAATTATTCTTCATCTTTTGCAAAAAAAAATATCTGTAATATTTTGTGTTATATTTTTAGTGCAGAAGAAGCAATTCTCACAGACTGTCCTCGTTTTAAACACCTACATATATGATTTCAAAGTTAAGTATGTGTGTGCCTGCATTGTAAATGCAACTGTTCTTTCAGTTTTGTCAGATGTATATAATTGTAGGACTTTCTCACTTAAGGACACTAGATCTTGTTGAACAACCACAATAAACCATTTTCAAAATTTTCTTACTGAACAATATTTGAGAGGCTTAACACATAAGAAAGACTTGTCAAAGACTCTTGAAATCCAGAATTTCTTGAGAAAAGTGAAATCAAACGAACATTCACTCTATCACTGAGTTATAGATTTTCTAAATAATCCTTACGTCATGATGTTTGGCTGACTCCAGTTAGAAGATGAAATTTTATCCCTGCATCTTTTTTTCCTCCATTTGGAAGATCACTTGAATTTTACATAAACATCAATTATTTAGTGAATATTTTCATCATTCCACAGAATAAGGACACTTTTGCCTTATACTTTTCTGTTCCATTGTTTTACACCTCCCTTTTTTTAAGCATGATTCACTTTTCTACACCTTGAATATTCTAAGGTGAAAAACAGTTCCTTGTACAAAGAACTCTAATAATAATTAGTGAAAATTACGTATGGTTTTATATTAAATGAACTATAGTCTTAGGGAAGTCCAGTATTTACTTATTGATAAATGACTTGTAATACAAAAGTTCACACTCTAAAAATTTTAGATACAATTTCAAGGGCTCATCAAAAAAAAAAGGAGTAACGATGTATTTCAAAACAATGTTTTTGCATTGAATCCTGAGCAAAACTACAATGCATCTATTCTCAACACAAAACATACACCAGTGAAATGCAACACAATTACTACTAGGTATCACAAGTTCCAAAAGCCTAAGAAAGCACAAAAATAAAAGACAAGCCTCTTCCCCTAAAAAACGTTTTGTAGTGCCTATGGAATTTCTCTTTATTAGCAGAAATCCTCAGCAGCTATTTTTAGAAATTAAGACAACATAAAAAAAAAGGAAGAGGGAAATCAGAAAATGATTAGAAACATAGAATCTAATCATAGAATCATAGAATAGTTTGGGCTGGAAGGGACCTTAAAGATCATCTAGTTCCATCTCCCCTGCCATGGGCATGGACATCTCACTACCAGTCAGCTCAAGGCCCTGTCCAGCCTGGCCTTGAACACCTCCAGAGATGGGGCATCCACAACTTCCCTTGGCAACCTGTGCCAGTGCCTCATCAACCTCACGGTGAAGAAATTCTTCTTTATGTCTAGTATAAATCTGCCCCTCTCCAATTTATACCCATTGCCTCCAGTCCTATCACTACATGCCTTTGTGAATAGTTCCTCCCCATCTTTCTTTTAGGCCCCCTTCAGGTACTGGAAGGTCGCTATAAGATCTCCTCAGAGCCTTCTCTTCTCCAGGCTGAACAAGCCCAACTCTCTCAGTCTGTCTTTGTATGGCAGGTGCTCCAGGCCTCTAATCATCTTTGTAGCCTCCTCTGGACCCATACGAACAGTTCCGTATCCTTTTTATGTTGAGGATATGTTGATGTTTATGTTTTTATGTCCAGAACTGGACACAGTATTCCAGATGAGGTCTCACAAGAGAGGAATAGAGGGGCAGAATCACCTCCCTCGACCTGCTGGCCACGCTTCTTTCGATGCAGCCCAGGACATGGTTAGCCTTCTGGGCTGCAAGTGCACATTGCCTACTCATGCTGATCTTCTCATCAACCAGCACCCTGAAGTCCGTCTCTGAAGGGCTGCTTTCAATCACATCATCCCCCATGGTGTACTGGAAAAAAGGATTGCTCTGACCCAGGTGTAGGACAATGCACTTGGCCTTGTTGAACCTCATGAGGTTCTCACAGGCCCACTTCTCCAGTCTGGACAGGTCCCTCTGAATGACTTCTGGTCCTTCCAGTGTGGCAACTGCACCACTCAGCTTGGTGCAGACTTGCTGAGCGTACACTCTGTCTCCCTGTCTATATCATTGTTGAAGATATTAAACAGCACTGGTCCCAGTACAGACCCCTGAGGGTCACCACTTGTCGCGGATCTCCATTTGGACATTGAGCCATTGAACACTACCCTCTGAATGCAACCGTCCAACCAATTCCCTATCCACAGAACAGTCCACCCACCAAAACCACATTTCTCCAATTTAAAGAGAAGGATATTATGGGGGACTGTGTCAAAGGCTTTACAGAAGTCCAGATAGATCATATCCATCGGTTTACGCGTGTCCACTGCCATGGTTACCCCATCATAGAAAGCCACTAAGTTGGTCAGACAGGACTTGCCCCTGGTGAAGCCATGCTGGTTGCCATTAATCACCTCCCCATCCTCCACGTGCTTTAGCGTAGCCTCTAGGAAGATCTGTTCCATGATCTTCCCCAGCCTTGGCCTTCCTGACTTCATCCCTACACAACTGGGCAGCGTCCCTATGCACTTCCCAGGTTCGCTGTCCCTGCTTGTGCAGTTCCCTCTTGTCCTTGAGTTTGACCAGCAGGTCTCGACTCAGCCACACTGGTCTCTTCTCTTTCCTGACTGATTTCCTATAGCATCCCCTGTCTCAACACATGTTCCTAGACTAGCAAAACATTCACAGCCCTTCGTCTTTTGCTTCCACCTGCTTGCAGTTGAAATGGATAACGAAAAAGTGACTCCTTTTTTGATGCAATATTTCTAATATAAACATGGAAATATTGGATTTGCACCTTGTAGTCTAGTCGTCAAACTGACCACAGTGGTTTCAGAACTAAATAAGGCTGCAAATGCAGCGATATATGAAGGATGAAATATGTAGTGATAAAAATAACTGGAAAACTTTAAGTTTTGTGCATAACCTTGTGGGTAGCTTTTTTTTTCACATTTGACGTCAAAATCTGGCCTTCTTTGTTTAAGAAGCACTTTTATCCCTTCTCCAAGAATTATAGTCCTGAGATCTAGTACCACAGGTTGCAGTAACATGGAAATCACTGTGGGTGTTTTATCTTTCCATCACAGCCATTATCAAAGCTTTTAGTAGATGGCAAATACTCCACAAATTACAAAGTATTCTGCTCAGAAGATATCCTCCATGTTCATTCAAAGTTTGGCTCTTAGTTTTTGAATTTATACATTTCTCAATTAACAAAATGTTTCAAATTTACTTCACACAAACTATGGGTAATACTAGTATACATTCTTCCACCATTATTTATCTCTTTCTCCAGCTGAATATCTATCAATGAAGTAAAATGTCAACTTCTCTTCTTTAACAGTATTTCACAACACTAAATTGAATAATTTCATAGGGAAATTTGCAAATAAAACGATTGGGTTTAATTGTCAAATGTCCTTAGTTTAATTTAATGGAACATTTTATTGTAGTTAGACAATATTAATCTTTCTCATTCAGAAGACTGACCAAAGACTGCTAAACTTTCATTAGAATGAAATTTCTTGTTTGCATGTAACAGGTATCCTGATTCAATATGTGAATCCTGCTTGTTATCTAAATTCTTTGTCAGATCTTTTAATTCCCCAAATGAAGTCAGTTGCAGTCCAGTGAAGTGAAGCCTAAAATATACATAGAATACAGCTATCCAAACAGAATCAAAAAGCATGTAAGGTTCATGTGACTTCTTATCATCAAACTACTAAATAAAATTTATAAAATGGATGAGCGGTATTAAGAGTCTTACTCCCATCACTGATTCCATAAATATTTTTGAGATTTCTCTCCAACCGTGGTTTAATAAGTACCTTTCTTCACATCCTCATTTTTATCTTCTCAGCTGTACTATTTGAATTGAAGCAGAGATTCTGTTATTGAAGGATATCAATGTTTGGTTTGATTCTGAATTTTAAATAAACGGGAATACTCCATGAAATTAAAGATGAAAATCATGGTAAAAGCATTTCACTTCAACTAAAGTACATAATTCTTTCTCAGTGTTGAGAATTTATTTTTTATTTTACTTCAACAAAGAATAATCTAACTACAGAGCATTTTGAAAATAAAAATCAAAATACTCAGCTCAAGTTATATCTAAAACATCACATTCAGTCATTGATGAAGGTTTCCAACTTCCTTGCCTTCTGCAATTTTTCTGGAAGGAAAACAGTCAACACAATCTACAGCAGCTTGCGGGGCTTTTCTGTTTCAACCCCTGAGTCCATTGAGGTTTGCTGATCAGTTCTATTCACTGTACTTTGCAAAGCCTTTCCTCCTTTCTTTTTTTTTTTTTTTTTCTTTTTTGCCCCCCCTCAGTTCCCTAGAAAGGAGATGAGTCTAATCTCAGTCCAAATGATGCAGATGGGATCTGCTAATATTTAAGAAAACTTTGTCGAAGTTCATTGTGTAACAATAAACCCCAACAAGAGTTCATCTGTTTCTTATGCAGTTACCTCTTACTTTTATGACTGCAATAATTTTTAATTCAGCTTTAATACTTATTAAGTTTTCTTATTTGCCAAGGGGGACAAAATGACATTTTGAAATGGAATCATAACTAACTAAACCCCACATCCCTAGTGTTAACTGAGATATTGCATTTAAACTTCTTTAATAGTAATTGGAGAACTGTACATCAAAATTAAGTCACTTATTGAGGGATCTTCTATGGGTTTGGGTTTTTTTAAACTACTTAGCAGGTAAATTATATTTCATTGTATAAAGTCTTATGACCTACAAACAGCAAACAATTACTATGGCAAAAAGAGATATTTCCTGAAGGTTAAATTCTGTAAGATAACCTGTGGATAGCGAGCTACTTATTTGGGTTGAGTAGGATTTGTAATTATCTGTTTCAGTTCTCCATTAAAATACAGTATCATTTCAACATCACTAAGTATTGAGAAAACTGCTGTTACCTGCACTGGAACCACAGCCATAATATTTAGCCTTGTATATTTTTCAAGGGTGTTTTTTGGGGGTTTTTGTTTTTTTTTTTGGTTTTTTTGGTTTTTTTTTTATTTAAAATTACAAATAGAATACAAGGGCACAGTTTAATTCCCTGCACATAACTTTAAAGTGCATCAATTTATCCCTTTTGGCCTCCATCTAGAGGGCTCCAGAGGATGTGGTGCCACATCCACTGACCCAGTGCATGTGCATTAGACTTCCTAAAAGTGTTAGAGACACAAGTTCCTTCACTTGTTCTTGTTTAGGCAGGTACCTCAAGTCCTTGGTGTTTGAATCTGAAACAGTACCCAAACTTGTTGATGTATGTTCAATTTTCAGGTTCCTAACCATGAAGACATGGTCCTGAAGTAAACACTTAAATTCCCTATGGACATTTTCCAATATTTCCTTGAAATGTTAAATCTCCTAAAAATGGCTTTTGAAATTTCCAAGGAGTCAATGCCTTTTAGGGACCTACTGACCTAGGATACAACTGGTTTTACTCCATTTTTAGGCAAGATATTTAAAAGTGCAGGATGGCTTCTGTTCCAGCCCCTTAATTCTTGCAGTTGCCCTTTTCTGTGCCCTTTCTAACTCCACTGTCTTTCTTGAAATGTGGAAAAACTACAACAGCACTGTAGTCAAGCAGTGTAGACTTCAAGGTTTTCCACAAGAGCAATATAACAAACTCTGTAATGTTTTTAAACCCTTTGTGGTGGTGCCCGATATTTTATTGGCTTTTCTTGATTGCATACCCAGCTGAGGTTTCCAGAAAAGAGTCAATATTGACCCCAAGGTTTCTTTTCTAGGTCATGACCTCTAATTCAGAGTTTAGTAGGTGCAATTTAGAATTCTTTTGGCTGGACACATCATATTACATTTATTTACACTGAAACTCAAGAATTTGAGTTGAAAACCTGAGGATTTCACTGCAGATTTCTCTTCCAAATCATTGATGAAATGTCGAATGAATCCAGTCCTCATGCTGATTTATTAGGAACTCACTAGTGATTCTTTTCCACTCAGAAAGTTAACTTTCTTTCTCTCCTTTAACCAAATTCCTGACCAGAAAAGGAGCCTTTCCTGTTACAACTCACTGAATTTGATATAGAGACTTTCCAAGGCCATTTTCAAACTCTAAACATATTATGTCCATCCCATGTGTTTTATCCACTTGCTCTTCAAAACCTTCTCAAACAGCAGCAGGTTTTGGGGGGGATTTCCTTTTACAAAAGCCCTTCTGATTCTTCCCTAAAAGACTGCATTTATCTAAGTTTTCATTATTTCAGTGATTTTATCTTTTATTACTGACTTTGCCAGTTGGATACTCAGGAAAGAATCCAGGCTTACTTTTCTGTGATTCTAAGGATTCCTCTCATAGTGCATTACATTTGTGACCTGGCACAGCTGCAGTTTGTGATGACAGGTTACACATTTTGGTTTTTGCTTCTACAACTTCACATTTTGGTTCCCTCAGAATCCTGTTGTCAATGTCAGGCAGTTCTGATAACGCATTAACATTGAAATTACTCTAAGACTTCCTTAAAATTTATTTAGTGCATCTGACTTACTTGTTACAAAGAAAATACCAGGTGTAGGAATCACACAGCACCTAGCTATCTGCTTGGTTTTTATTTTAAATACTCTCTATTGCCTTTTAATTTTCAGTCCCAACTCGTTCTTCTTGTGCAGATTCTTTTGTTCTGCTCCCTAAGATGCTAAATATCTCATCCCTCCATTCATCCATTGAGACATTTGGTTCCTTGCTCCCTCCTGGGACACACATGTGGGACTAGAAATATTTCTCAGGACACTATGGTGGAGCTCCAGGATGTTGGTCTCCTGGATTGCTACCTGAATATGTATTCTAGAACTTTTTTGCTATGCTCCTCTATATCGATAATTATATGGATCATAGATAGTAACCAATAAATGTTTTTCTGAACATCTTGTGAAAATTACTGTGTTTGCATGTAACAGGAAGGTTGCCACCTGGTTTTCTCAGACATTCCTAACCCATTTTTCTATGTCTAAAACTTAAATCTCCTACTACCATAACCCACTTGAAGTTAGCCTGGAGAAGAGGAGGCTGAGGGGAGACCTTATTGCTCTCTACGACTACCTAAAAGGAGGTTGCATAGAGGTGGGTGTTGATCTCTTCTCCCAAGTGATAGGGGATAGGACGAGGGGGAGTGGCATCAAGCTGCATCAGGGGAAGTTTAGATTGGACATTAGGAAAAACTTCTGTGCTGAAAGGGTTGTCGAGCACTGGGACAGGCTGCCCAGGGATGTGGTTGAGTTATCATCCCTGAAGGTGTTTAAAAGGAAGGTAGATGAGGTGTTTCGGGACATTATTTAGTAGTAGACAGGTATGGTTAGAGTTGATCTCTAAGGTCTTTTCCAACCTAATGATTCTATGATTCTACCCTTCTGATCTGAGAACATCCCCTGTATGTTAAAAGCCCCACAACTCCTAAGAGCAGAAGCCTGAATATTTGTGTTGTAATCAGACAGAATAAATTTTGAGAATTTCTCACCTTTAGTTTTCTATCAGTGACATTTCCATGCAAAATAAAATTTCATCCAACTTTAAGAGCAGGTGTGTAAGACTGGGTGGTGTACTAAGAAATCACATTCTGAACACATAAATTTATTAGGAAAAAACTGTTGTTCAGATCCCCTCAGGGGAATCTTTAAGTTTAGACTTAAAGAAGTCTAAACTCCCGGTCTCTTCCTTTGTCTAAACTTTGTAACCCAATTTGGTAAGAACAAAGTCTTCGAAGCAAAAGGTATAGCAGCAAAAATGATTTTTTTAAGATGCTTTACAAGTCAGTTGAGTCAGGTGCTCTAGGTACATAGAGATCGCACCTGTTACAAGCAGTTAGTGCCTCTTATCTTTTTCCCAATGTCCTGTCCCCATTACTCAAGGTTTGGGGGTCACACTCTTCTGTAGATGGCTTAACCTATCAGGAGCCTAAGTCTCATTTTTTTCCCTTTTAAGGAGTCATCTACCTCTTCAAAAACTATATGTCTTACACAAAATAGCCAAGAAACATCCTCTACAAAATGGCTGAAGCAAACAAAATGGCTGAAGCAAAGACTTAAACTTATTCTAACAAACAGAAAAAATGTCTAAAAGTATACAAAGTACATAAATCCCCATGAGTTATGTGTTGTGACACTGGGATTAAGTAGGTTAAATCACTTTCAGGGAATTTTAGACCCCCAAGCCCAAGATTTTGACTCTTTGTGTTATGATTTATTATTTGTTTACAGAGATTAAAAAAAAAAAATCTTTTTAGCATTTCTTTAGAATAAAACCCTTGTGTTAGATGACCATGTAGCTCAATGTAAAGACTGAGAAGGTGAAAATTGCATTTGGGAGATGAGTAGAAATTTCTTATTTAGTTTTTTTTTTTTTTGAAAAAAAAAAAAACTAAGACCAAAACCATACTAGCTATTAAATATTCTCTATTGTAAATGTACTAAAGGCTTTGTATAGTTGATATCAGCTATAGATGTTTATATTGGTAGAAGACATGTATGTACTAGTGCTCTTGGAATGCACAGGGCTATGGGAAGTCTGTGAAAGATAACGTTTATGAGATTTGGATACAAGTTTTTTTTAGTCTTCAGACACAGTAAATAATCTTTTTCTACAAAAGTCATACAAACTTTTGCAAATAAAAGTCAACATTTTAAGTTGTTATTTGAAAATGTTGACTAATCAGATGTGGCAAATGTTGAAAAAACTCCTTAGAGAATAAATAAATAAATTAATTAATTAATTAATCCTGTTAATCATATGAATTCTGATCTAATATAATGTTGTAAGTTAATCCCAGCAGGCGCTTACAACATTAGCATGTTATCAACAATGGTTTTGATCACAAATTTAAAATGTAGCACCACATGAGTTGCTGTGAACAAAATTTATTCCATCCCAACAAGACCCAGTACAGATATGGACAAGTATAGGTGTATGCATGTGCATCCAGAACCATACAAGTTTTAAAATGTTCAGATTTAGTGAGGTGAGCAAATATTGTGATATATGTAGGAACCCACACAGGTTTGTTTGGACTAGAATTCAGATTATATTATGATGATTCTATAAAGAATGTTTTATGTTTGTAAACATTTATATGCTTGTAAGAATGTTTATTAGAAGTGAAAATTTCACAATAATGTGTCTGTGAAAGAGCAAGTACTTACCTCAATAAATTAAATTTTTCTTCCATGTTCTCTATCCATGGACATGACAGTTGTATTCATTAAGTCTAGAATATATAGTACATGGTCACAAATGTAACTAAATTGAATGGTTCAAGGTTACTCTCATACTAAAATGTAAGCACATTACTTTTTTATAACACTATAAATTGTTCATATATTTCAAAATGTGAACTATTCTCAGGTAATTCTTTAGTAAACTGAAAGCTAAATTCATAAAATATGTTCCTGCCTCTGTGAACAATCCCTTGAGTTTTACAAAGATATAGCCATTGTTTCTTTGTACCAGATTTCTCTAGGTGTATGTAACTCAAAAAAAGAAGCTGCAACATCTATGAGCTGCTTTTTAAGTTGCTTAATATAAAAGTAGCAGTAGATAAGTCTCTGCTTTGTCTGGACTATTTACAGATGCTAAAGAATTCTTATCTAGGACAAACGTGATTAGAAATGCACTAGGTAAAGGAGATTGATCTCTGCAATAGTTAGTGAAACTGAGCTGAAGAACAGGAAAAAAAAATGCTGCAGATCCAGTTTTTGCTGCCTAGAGTGTTGTTCGCCCTTGGCAGACCACTTCATTTACCACATGTATCATGTAGCATCATGAACCACCCTTATCTGGGAATAAATGTTATGAAGATGAAAATGCAATGAGACTTTGGGATGTTTTCAGATCTCTTCAAAATGCTTTTTTTATTAACTGTAATGCAGCAATCTATCTCTTATGAATATTAACATAGCAATTATATTTCCAAAATTTTTACCTGTAGTTTTACTGTCAAAGTGAATTATATTTAGTCAAGCTTGGCTAATAACACAACTAAAAGCAGTATTAAAAATCAAATTGCATTTAATGGAAAAATCAACTGCAAAAAAATATCAAAAAGCAAAATCATATGTAGCAATAATGTTTTTCATCACTAATAATGCAAACTCCCTGAACATGTTCCAGAAGCAGAGAGAGAAAACAAGCAAAGAAGAAGAAGTGATTTACTAAAGGGGAAAAATAATGTCTCACAACAATTTATTTGGCAATCAATAGAGAGCACAGTCTTTACTCTGTTTTAACCACTAACGAAATATTAAAGTGCCCAGAGACAAGGAAATTTCAAATGCCACCGCAGGTTGCCAAGAAGTAAAGATTTCCGCATTTCTTAAAGTTGTTCCTTCAAATAGAGAGGTGGTTTTAAGGCAGTAATTCATTCAAGGGGTTCAACAGACTCCATAACTCATGAAAATTTCGAAATGTTGGGTGTTTGGGAGATGAATTACTGCCTTACAGCAAGCTCTAATTATGTTATAGATAACCTAAATGAAAGAAAACCACAATTAAGAGTAAAAAAAAAAAAAAGTGATTGCTATGGATCCTGTTTTATTTATAATCCTGAATACCTTACCAATTTCATATGCACACATATCAAAGAGTACAGGAAAAAGTGTGGGTTTTTAAGTGGTCTAAAACTGCTCACTCATAAATTTCTTTTTTAAGTCTAGATTTCATTATACCTGTTCTGCCTACAGACTTGATGAAATATTTCAGTTATGGATTTAATTTTCATGCATATTTTGCAAGTCCTTGGCAGTACAAAAGGGCACCCAAGTAGAGGTTAATTATATTAATTTCCCTTAAAGCTTTTTTGAAGTAGCAATGCTGCTGTAAAGCAGCCTTGTATTAATGTGAATCTGACCTAACAAACTGACCTTTGTAATTTACTGAAAGCTGTCCACACCAAGACTGACAGATCCTTCTGGAATTCCATAATAAGAATAACATATGTACTACAAAAAAAATAACATGCAGAAAGAGTTTGATTTTTGAAAGAGGGTATGACGTTATATAAAAAAATATCACAGGTTTCAAAATAATTAATTTGTCTATTTGCTTTTAGTTGTTCCTTATCCGAGTTTAAGGGTAGAAGGCTGATGATATGTGCTTACATACCAGATGTACTCTCAGGGCTTGTCTGTGACTGTACCATATAAATTTGTAGCTGAATGTTTATTAAGTTTTGACTGAAGGACTTTTGAAGGAGCCTGTGGATCCACTGACACCCAAGAGGATATCTGGGAATCAAATGAAAGCCTGGTCTATCCATCTGGAGGTGTTGTTCCTCTCTGCTGGCCCTCATCCAGCAACACAGTCTTTCCTGACAATTTAACTCCAAACACTATGCTATTATAACAAGTGATTATATTTATACTCTGTAGAACAGGGGCTACTGACAGAGTAATACAATTTGAGTCTTTTCTTTTTGATGACTTTAAATTTGGGCTCAAGGTAGGCTGTGAAAAATGTCTATTCTTTATTAAAATTATCACTTTTATCTGTGTAGTGCCAAGACACAAAGGTAATATGTTAGAGGTCAGCATACATCCCTCACTCTTAAAAGATTCTGCCCTCCTCTATTACGCATTCATGTGGAAGGAATTATTTCTTCCTAAACCACAAGGATTATTTCACATGATATATAGAAAACAATAGGGGAGGAATTCTGTATGTGTTCTGGAAAAAATATAAAATATATCTTAGCATTTTTTTTGATGGCTGAAGTGTAACCTCAGATGTACCTTATGCAGTTGGCTATTTATTCCCTTTGATCTACACTATTGTTTCATTATAGGCATATCAATTAAATTTTGTTTATCTATCTAATTTTCAAACAAACAAACAAAAAGTCTCTTGAAAATTACTGCACACTTTGGGCTAAACAAGAAAGGTACTTTGTAATCAGGAATTTCTAGAATTTCTTTTGAAAATCTCCTCAACACAGGAGGTGTTTTTGTAATATTAAAAGGAGGAAAAAGGAGTTAGGGATACTTTAGAGTCTTCTCATGTTGTAAGTGGTGAAAAGAAATATACAGGCTATTTAGATGAAAATAAATTTTGATTTCTGGGAGCGTTTTACAATGAAGTTAGAAATCATCAATGTAATTTGCATTAAAAATTTTTAGATTTTAGCAGGATGAGATAATCTCTATATTTATAAAAAAATATTAATATGAACTGAACAACATAAGTGAATTATTTATACCCAAGCTCACACAAATAAGATGTGGAGGAGCTTTTGTAGTAATAGATAATAATATTAGTCAGAGTGGCTACCCTAAAAGTTCTAGAAACCCAGTAACTTGTATCCACATACATTTCTTCCATTCAAAAGTTCATCAAACATATCACAGAAAAAATCAGATTATGGTTTCTCCACTGGAAGAAAAATCTATAAAGCAAATCCTGAATTAGTTTCATTTAAGTTTATACTGTTGATTTAGGATCTGTGAGACTGTTTTACCATGATCAGGGGGATCGCAGGTCTCAGGTCTTCTCTGGGGACTTATTGTAGCCCGAAGACACTTTAGTCCTGAATTTAATGCCTCATATCTCTAAAGTTTGGTAGGATCAATCCAGACCTTGGATTTTGCAGTTGAAGTTGTCAGTACTGTGACAGCATTGTGCAAGATTAGGCTCTCAGCTTTACCCTATGTAAAGTCAGTGGAGATCCATATGGTTATAACAGTTTGCCCACAGGCTGCCTATTTAAAACTGGGGCCTGAATGTTATCCTCTCTCAAAACAGTAGGGCTCTGCACTGGTTCATTAGCTCACAACATGCTGCCAATTTGAGGATTGGGGTTTTAATTGGAATTTATTTACAAGCTAAATTTCTGCTGGAACTATTGCTATTCTTATTTTTAGTACTGGTTGAGGAACTTCAGGGCAAATTATGATAAAGAACATAGGAGATCCAAAGACAAGACTGAATAGTAGAAAAGACAGTCTTTCATCTGCTGTAACAACCTTTACATATACCTACCCTGTCTTCTCTATCTATTCCCTCATGCTTGCTATACAACAAGGTGGGGAAAAATATTGCCAGAACAGCTACGAACCAAAACCTGCAGATCTGCAATTCAAGCCATGGCAGATATTTTTCCTATACTACCTCAGCCACCAACTCAATTTAATTTTTCTTGGTTCAAGAGGTTCCGTATCTCACACTTAAGTAGCCTACTAGCATCAGGCGTATTTGAATTGGTCATTAAAATAATTTATTTAAGAATCTTCTCTGTACTTAGCCCTGTATCATCAAAGTCAATCTGAGTCTGCTTCAGCTCCCAAGGCACCCATGCTACTATTCCTAGATGGAGTGAAGATGCCACAAGCATACATTGAGTATATCAAAAGAGTTATAGAAGGAAAATATTTCCACCCTGACAATGAAAAGAAAGGAAGTTGAGTGGATTTATAATCTGGTAACAACCTGTTGTGTGAAGTAGAATACTGTTCAGGATTCTGACTTAAGCAGAAATTGTGGGAGTTGTAATGCCGTAGAAATGCACGAGCCTCTGAGTTTGTTGTTGTTGTGTTTTTCTTTATTACTCCTAAGCAACCAGGAACACAACAGTTATAGAGCCAAAAAGAATGTTAACAAAGGAACATGTTTCCTAGAAGGAAAATTAAACTGAAACATTTTGGATTTCCCCTCCTTCGTCTTATGTGTCATTTTCATTGAAATGAAAAAGAAAAAAAAGGATAAAAAAAGAAAAATAAAAACCCCCACATATTTCTACCAGGTTGCTACAGAGCTCATGCGTGACCACGAAAAACACTGCAACTACAGCAACGGAGTTACCTCTGCACATATTTGTTTGGCTTCTCATTATGAGTCATATATTTTACTTCAGTGATATGGCTGTGAAAGAGATAAAAAGCGTTTTTACTCCCATCCCCCCTAATAACCTAATGAACAAAGTTCTTCGTAGAAAAAAAAGAAAATGGCAATTTGGGATTTGATGTCCTGAGGATAAGAACACTGTTAAAGTTTGACATTTTACATGAGCTTCATACCCTGTGTAGCTTTAAGAAATACAAGTTTCACAAAAATACTGTATGCTTCAGAGTCTTTGTGTTCCAGAGAAGGACTGTACCTATCTTCTGTGGCTATAGCTTACCCAGCAGGAAACACATTTTAACCTTCTCTTGGTTATAAATGTAGAATCAAAATTATTTTAATATAAACATATTTTGTTTTACATTATAAATAACAATGATAATAAATTAATTTGAAAAGAAATTATTTCATATAATAATGCTATTTAATTATTCAAACAACAACAAACAGTAACAACAAAAAAACATAACAGCATTGAGATAAAGCATAAGACATCTGCAGAAGGGCATCAAAAGACATAAAAATTAATGTTCTGTTCTTTAGTTTGTCTGTGCTGGTTTTGCTTGCACACACTTTTTTAGTTAGGCCTGGACTCTTGTGCTCAGATTTTCTTCTGGCTTTGTGATTTTCTACCAGATTAGTGCAGTCCACAATGAGCTTTAATCAATAGCAAACAGCTGCACTCTCCAAAGAATTATGAGGTAGGTAAAAAAGAATAAAACAAACAATAACAAAAAAAAAAAAGAAAAGTGGGAAAGTCAATCCTATTGTTACTGTGCTTCTTATTATGACATCTTTCTGGATAAATGATCATAAAAGAGGAAATACATTCTTTTCATCTCTTTTACATTGTCACAATAGAGCATGGGAGAACATTCAAGAATCTGTCCCCTTATTTATGTACTGTATTTATGATTTTGTAGAGGTAGTTAATAAGCTAGGCATCTTTCCCTCGAAAATCACAAATAGGGGCCAAGTTAATTAAGTGTTCTGAGGCGACAAGCCAAGGAGGGCGAGTTATGCTGAATTTAATAAGATGAATTGGATTAGGCGCCCTGGCAAACCTGCTAACACCATTTTCTCATATTTGTCTTCTGAAATATAGAACACTGGAGGACCAATTTCCAGACAAGTCTAGTGACTGAAGTTGAGCACACAGATACATTTTTAGAAACTTCATCCAATATCTGTATCCTTCTATATAGATTTCTGGGTATTCATGTTAGGTTCCTCTTTCTTGAAATTGAGCTTTGTGTGGTGTTTGGCTGTTTTTGACACCTATATCACATTCTGTTAACTTAGCTGAGTACTTTGATTATTTTAGTGGATCCAATATTTAGCTGTTATTTTACAATTATCACAATTGTTTCCCAAATTGTTACTTATAATCTTTCCTTTTGAAGAACGGAGCTGAAATTCTAATTGTTATTGAGGTTTTTGTCTTAAAGACTTTCAAAATTTGAATTATTTATATTTTACATGTTAAAAGTTTTTCCAATTCAAAAGGAAACAGCAGTTACTAGTTTCCATAGTTAACAGATTTGCAGTTATTTCTGACAGTAATTATACCGTATACACACAATAGCCAATTAAGACACTTAAAAGACTTGCCAAGTGAAGATATTTTGCCGTAGATATTACAGGTTAGCATACATACAAGAAATATGTCTCCTGATCATGTAGCAGTGGAGGAATAAAGAAAAACATTTAATAAATCAGAGGTGAGAGATTCTGCTGGAATTTGGATACAGGAGCTCTGCTACCCCACCATCCCTTTCTATGAAGTGACACAGACATCTGACTAGGCTATGTGGTAACAAAAACTGACTGATGTACAACCAAGGCATAAAAGCTTTATTTCTCAAAGTAGGTTAATTTTACCTCTATGTATTTGCCTTCAGCTGGTCACTGCAACTCCTCTTTCAGTGGGGGAAATCGAGATTTCTTTATTGTCCTGATTAATCCACTTATGTTACAAAACTCAGTGTGAAAAGTATGCTAATGAGAATCAAGGATTTTTTTTTTAAAACATTTCTACTATAAACGTAGGATTCCAGTTCTAGGGCAATGCTGTAGACCAAGAGAAACTTCACTGAATTCAGTGGTCCTGATTACTCTTTCACTGACACCTAATTGATATGCATATCACATTCAGATCATAATCATGACCTTAGTCTGAGAGACTGTAAATTTGACTAAAATGTGCCCCTGTGACTGTCTAATTTGCCTAGTCTGCCTCTTTGCTTCTAATGTGATGTGCTGGCATCCATCTCTCTTACAGTAACGTACCTTCTCTTCTCTAGCTTTTGCACTTCTCTCTAGAAAGCAGAAGGTGGAATCGAACTATTAAAAACTGTAGGGAAACAAGGATGTCTCTGAACACTATTCTATCCTTCTCGACTAAATAACAGTGCTTCTTTTTTTTACTAGAGCATGGGTTTATGTCAAATACCAATATTGGTTAGGGAAAATGTTTCCTCTTCTCCTTCATCGAGCCAACATTCATCCAATGTGTGCACACCATTATTTACACAACATTACAGTATATGCAAAGCATTTTGTGATGCAGAGTAAACATCCTTCCTGAGACAGTCGAAAGAATAAACTGAAGGGGTAATTGACAAACTATGACAGTACATCTTGGCAGAAGCAGATGTGGTTTAACCAGTGTATGGTGAAAGTTTTGTGCAGGTCTTCTTATACATGAACAAAAGAACTATATGTAAAAAAAAAAATGTATATATAATGTAAAGCATTCATCAAAGCATGAAAACTTGATCCTACACAGTAATAGTCTCCAGCAATGCTACCATCAAAACCCTGTCTGTTCTGCTTTTAAATCTAAGGGGTAATAAAAGCAAATAATGATCTGTTGAAAAATAGTTTTGTCTTTTCTCAACCTCTAAAGTTAATCAGAAGGCTATAAAATCTAAGAACCTAACTTCGAAGCCTGTTTCTGTGAATTTTTCTAATAAGTCTAACGGGACATACCCTGGATACATATGTACGCATTTTTTGTGTACCTGATTGAAAAAGTAAAAACATTTGCAGAATGATTCGGGATGTGAGAAGATGATCACCATAGACTTTTAAAATATTATCTATTGTGAAATAAAATTAGTAATACTAGTAATAATACATACAACTTGACTACTAATTAACATATTTCATTGCTTTAAAACATTATATATAATATAAATTATACAAAAATATAATAAGACATGAATATTGAGGTTGTATGTTGGTCATTAGTCTGTCAATGTTTTTTGAGTCAATACTTGCCTTTCTTATGTATATTTAACTCCTTGTGATAGAAAGCACAAGATGGGAAAGGAAATTAAACTTTCCAACAAATTACCATGGAATCACATAATCATAGAATGGTTTGGGACAGAAGGGACCTTTAAATATGATCTAAATCAAATTCCCAGTCATGGGCAGGGTCACCATTCATGACATCAGTTTTCTCAAATCCCCGTCCAACCTGACTTTGGAAATTTCCAGGCTTGGAGCACTTGATTTCCACTTGGATGTTGAGCCATTGACTGATACATGCTAGCTAAACTGAAACTTCCAGGCTCAACTACTGGATGAGGGAAAGGCTGTGGATGTAGTCTTCTTGGACTTTAGCAAAGCCTTTGACACAGTTTCTCACAGCATTCTGCTTCAGAAACTGTCAGCCTCTGGCCTGGACAGGCGCACACTCTCCTGGGTTGGAAACTGGTTGGATGGCCGGGCCCAGAGAGTGGTGGTCAATGGACTTAACTCCAGCTGGAGGCCAGTTACAAGTGGGGTTCCTCAGGGCTCGGTACTGGGTCCAGCTCTGTTCAATGTCTTTATCAATGACCTGGATGAAGGCATTGAGTGCACCCTTAGCAAGTTTGCAGATGACACTAAGCTGGGTGGAAGCGTGGACCTGCTGGAGGGTAGGGAGGCTCTGCAAAGGGATCTGAACAGGCTGGACCGCTGGGCTGAGACCAATGGCATGAGGTTTAACAAGGCCAAATGCCGGGTCCTGCACTTGGGGCATAACAGCCCTATGTTTGCTCCTCAAACCTGTCAAGGTCTGTTCTGGACGACATCCTTTCCCTCTGACATAGCGGCTGACACCACTCTACTTGGTGTCATCTGTGAACTTCCTGAAGATGTATTCAATCCCATGTCTGTCATTAATGGAGATATTAAATAGTATTGGTCCCAGTATGGACCCCTGATGAACACCACTTATTACTTGATTTCCACTTGGATGTTGAGCCATTGACTGATACATGCTAGCTAAACTGAAACTTAACTCAACATATATTCCTTTAATCCTTTTCAGGTGATATTTATTTTCAGATTATTCTGGCATTGTCGGTTAAACTATTCCCTTTATGTTGCCCAAGGAAGGACTGAATTAACTTGTAAGTATCTCAAAGGCATAGAAAAGTATTGCTACTGTTTAAAGGGGTTTTAAATATACAGAAGAAATGTCACAGAATTGTGAAGTATGGCTGTTATTTGTGCAGTCATCTAGCTCGGTGTTTAGAAAGACCTGGGAACACTTGAATAGTTTAATCAATGCTTTACAATGATATACATGGATAAGTGAGCTTACTTTGGCAGAATAACTAATCATTTTGGCATATTTTTTTTTTAGTATTAGGTCAAATTGTATTATTGTCCTGTCACTATTATGACATTCCTTTGCATAATTCTAGGTTAAACAATTTTTTGCTTGTCCTTGGGAACCGGTATTAAATCATATTCAGGAAAATGTTTTTACCTTTCTTATTTTTGTGCTTCAATGAAGGTGTTAAAGAGTCTTTTGAAATGTATTTCTTTGAGGAGTATTGTGCGCTGTATGTCTACTAACAGCAAGGGAAAGAGAAGGCAGGGAAGGGAAAAAGGAAAATAGAAACTAAAAAACTTAAAACAGACTTCTTCTTCCCCGTCTTGGAACCCTGTAAAATTGTCTGATACATTAACGCTGACATTATTATTGCTATTATTATTATGTATAATATGTAATTATATATTATGTAATAGTAATAATGATGAGAAGAAGAAGAAGAAGGAGAAAAAGAAGGAGAAGAAGAAGAAGAGTGGAGTTTTAGAAACATTCAGGTATTTTTCATGCCATTTGGGTAAAATTTATCCAGAGTATCCAGCATCAGCAGGATGGTCCGGGATCAGCATCAACACCTGACAAGCGGATTTGAGTATGACTGTGTAAAGTGACTGTTTTCTTGATGTAAGAATTAACAACAAAAAAATATTGTTTAAACAAAATAAAGGCTACTTTCATGATTTCTTACCAAAATGGAGAAAGAACGGTGGTAAAAATAGGGAAATATTTTCATTACTCTCTCCTCTCCTCTCCTCTCCTCTCCTCTCCTCTCCTCTCCTCTCCTCTCCTCTCCTCTCCTCTCCTCTCCTCTCCTCTCCTCTCCTCTCCTCTCCTCTTCATGTATGTCTTTTAGACTGAACTTGCAAAGTCTGGATTTAACTAACTTTCACAAAACAAATAACTAGGACAAGGAGGTTTTTTCAACTGTTGTTTTTCCAGCCAGGGCTAGTGGTTAGAGCACTTCTCTAGGATATAAAAGACCTGAGTTCAACCTCTTTCTTAGTTTTGAATGTTAAAAGATTTAAGAAACAAATAAACCACTACCATCAACAACAGCAACAAAACAAAACCAAAGAAACACTTTACAAAGAAACACAGTATACTGTTTGAGACATGAGAGATGCTTTTCTTTCTCTTTTGATTATGACTGTAATTATATAAAAATTATTATTAGTAGTAGTTTATTAAATAGTTGGGGAGGTTATTCCAATCTTATGACTGGGATATTGATTATATAGGGATCTGTTTCTTTAAGGTTAGTTTATGTTATAAAAATCTGAACAGGGATTCCTTAGACACCAGAAAATATTCTTTAAAGGTTACATTTTTCTAACAGATATATGTGAGATAAGTATTCCACAGATACTCTAGGGAATTTAGTTCAGTCTTGAATTCTTATAATCTTGTGCAAACATGAGAACGATGTTGGAAAGGTAGCCTGTCGTCACTGGTTTTATGTATCAATCATAGAATCACAGAACCATAGAATGGTTTGGGTTGAAATGGACCCTAAAAATCATCTAGTTCCAACCCCTCTGCCATGGGCAGGGACATCTCCCACCAGACCAGGCTGCTTGAGGTCCCATCCAATCTGGCCTTGAACACGTCCAAGGTTGGAACATCCACAACTTGCCTGAGCATGTTCCAGCGTTTCACCACCCTCATTGTGAAGAATTTCTTCCTAAATGTCTAGTCTAAATCTTTCCACTCACAATTTAAAGCCATTTCTCCTTGTCCTGTCACTACATGCCCTTGTAAAAAGTCCCTCCCCATCTTTCCTGTAGCCCCCTTCAGGTACTGGAAAGCTGCTATATAGTCTCCTCAGAGCCTTCTCTTCTCTAGGTTGAACAGCTCCAACTCTCAGCCTGTCCTCATGGCAGAGGTGCTCCATTCCTCTGATCATCTTCATAGTCCTGCTCTGGACCCATTTCAACATTTCCATATGCTTCTTATGTTGGGGAATCTTGTATCCTAAGAAACATTTCAAACAAAATTTGTTTACCAGTTTTAACCTGGATTTGAAAGTATTTTCTTGTAGGAGATATTGTACATACATCCGTATTAAAAAAAATGGACAGCTTTTTGCACTGGAAAAAAAGATGAGAAACCTAACTGAAGAAAAAAAAAATGTTATAGAACATTAAGAAAAGAAACAGAGCTGTCTTGGAGGCAGACAAACCAAAACAACCAAACAAGAAAACCCCTCAGAATACACATTTTTTTTTCTACAGCACACAGCACTTTCCAACAGTATTTTGTTGAGCAAAATAACTTTCCTATATTTCATTGGAAAAGTACTTGGCTACACTCAGAATGTGACCTGAAGCAACCTGCAATTTTGTTCTGCTTTGGAAAACATTTAAACTCCATCCTACATTACACCAAAAATCTCAGATACGTACCTCTAACCCCTACTCCCCCTTAATTATAAAAAACTTTCTCTCTTAAATGGTGTTATAGTGCAAAAACATCTCTGAGGTTTTTCACTGAACTGAGAAGGCTTCCCAATTTTACAGTTTTGGGAAGAAAAGACTTGTCTGATTCATGTCTAGAGAGGAACTTAAGTCATTGCATCTGAGACACAGGTCAGGATTATTTTTGATAATCATAGAATCACAGAATCACTAGGTTGGAAGGGACCCACTGGGTCATCGAGTCCAACCATTCCTAACACTCCCTAAACCATGGCCCTCAGCAACTCATCCACCCATCCCTTAAACACCTCCAGGGAAGGTGACTCAACCACCTCCCTGGGCAGTCTGTTCTAGTGCCCAGTGACCCTTTCTGTGAATTTTTTTTTCCTGATGTCCAAGAAAATAATAATCACAGTTCATTTCTACAGAGCAAATGGTCTACAGCAACAACAATGGTTCCTTTAGTTATCTATATTTTGATCAGCAAGTGCAAACAGAACTGACCAATTTTTGAATTATGTTTTATTTAAAATATGGCATGAAAACTAGGAGCATAGTAAGTACTAATGAGCAGCTTTTGCATTATTTTCCTCTGCAGACAGATTTATTTCACTTGGATTTAGGTCTTCCTCTGTTCTCAGCGAAGACCTTACAATCTGTGAATAATAACTTGGGCCAAATGATCCTCCCAAAATCATGAGAGTTTTCTCATCTTTCATAGGAACATTCTCAAAATGTTAAAGGCAAGTGGACATCATGTAGCAACTGTTTTTTTGGTGATTTTTTTTTGTTTGTTTGGTTTTTTTTTCTTTAATAATAGTTTCCTCATGTTTGGCCATATCTTGCAAAATGAGTTCATAATTAATTACAATACAAAAAAATCATTGGAGCTGAAGTTGAAATTCTTAAAACAATGTAGGTACCTGCAGATTACATATCTCTATCTAAGATGATCACTATGAGCCTTCTTCATAGCTTATAGAGAGTAAAAGGAATTTTCAGCTGCAACGCACACCATCAGCCATGCATTTATATGAACTGTGCCATAGTATTTCTATCCACTGATTACAGCGGATAATGTACAACGGCCTAGCATGACCAGCTCAGATAAGTTAGTAAGCTAGTTAAGATGATTCCTATCCTAAATATTAAGAAATTATTCACTAGAAAATTATGTCATGTTGGACCTTGTTAAATATGAAATGAACAAGGAAATGTACTGATTTCCATTCTACCTTCTTTCTAATTCTGTATAAATCTGCCATTTCTGTGTTTTATTAACTTATGCCAGATTAAATAAATGCAGTTTTGTCTTATACTTACTTCCAGTACATGGGTGGAATAAACTGTAGACATCTCAAAATTTGATGTCTAATTCTTATCTAATAATTCTAGACTTTGTTTATAGTTAACAAACACAAGTAGATTCCTTCAAAGAATGATTCAAGAGCTAGTTTAACCACTACAAAGGGAATGCAGAGTGACTATCTTTTAGAAGCCCAGTTTAGGAAAAATAAATCCCAAGGCAGTCATTTTAACAGGATAAGAAATTAATTATCAGATAATACTGAGTTGCGTTATAACTCTACATAGTGAAGAATGGAGCTTTTTTCCAACTTGAATATATATTTTCTGGCTATGGCTGAGGTTCCATAGTGAGTGTCTACTCTGTTGTTCCGCCTCACAGAGACTGGATCCTTCTTCAGTACAGACTTTTCTAGGAGCACCACTGTAATCCCTGCACTACAATACAGGAAGTGCAAAGAGTCAGAACTCTTTCTTGTACTTTGTGTAGTGTGACTATATCCATAATTGGCTAGACAAAATAATGCCAACTGAAATAAATAAACGTATGGATAAATAGATCAATTGATTGATAGATTGACCTAAAAGGGGCTTCATTCAACCAAGCTATAGTTTAAAGGTCTTGAATTAGAACTAAAAATATAGAAGCTGGCAGAATAACCTGTATCTCTAGGTCTTCTTTTCCTATCCTTTTGCTCATCAGTTTATTTGTTATTCCTTCATCTGAGTATGTCAGGTCTTTATTTCAGCTCTGGACATTTTCTGTAGTTCCTCTCTGGTTTTGTTTTCCTTCTATTGCTTCCTTTAATAGCTGTAGATTATTACAGCTGGATTGCTAATCTTCCAAAATATTTCTCATGATACATCTGTGACTTGGTCAGATGAGCAGTCAACAACCAAGATAAAGAAAATCCTCTAACAAACAAGCTTTAACAGATGTATTCACAATTTATAGCAGACTAAGAAGGGATACATAAACAGGACATCTAGCCTACTGACAAATTTTTCAGTTTTACAATTCTTTCTTCGCGTCTTTAATGTCTGTACTTATTGCTTTTGAGCTGCTGCCCATAGGTAAAGTTTCGGGTTTATATCTAAGGATAATTTTCCCAGGTTTCTTCACCTCCCTCCATTACAAATAGGGAAGTTCAAATAAAAGAGTGGCTAGCTTTCTTTTTCTTTATTAATATGGTTCAATCATGGATTATTTATGTTAATGGTTGTTCATACCAGCTATAGGCTAACTGACCTATAGTATCCCTGAGATATTTCCTCATATAAATAATTTATTTATGCAGTATACAAAACTCTGATTATTTTTTTCCTTCTTCTAGAACCAGTAAATTCCATATCCTAAAAGCTTTGCTTAAGTTTTACTTTGCTTACCAGGATTAACACTTGGGAATCTCATATAAACTGATGAATAACAACCTTTCTCTCTGCAAATAAATTCACCTTGTTAGTCTCCATAGGTCAAAGTTTAAAATAAAAAAGATAATTTGAGATTTACAGATGTGGTGACTAAGGGCATGGACTCCATTCATGGTACAAATAAAATAGTTTATTGGGTGAAAGTACAAGACTTATATACCCTAATCTACCTTGTTAACAGCTAACCCAGTAAAATTCCACTGCTAGAGTCCCCATGGCCGCGTAGAGATAAAGACAAGGACTACAGCTTGAGATATACCTCCTTGTTATCCTTTCTGCTTCCTTGATTCTCACATACTTCACCAGTATCCCAGGAGTAAAGCTGATGATTCCAAGGACTTTAAGCTTTCATACATACATACTTTCTCCCATACACATACATTCTATTAAATCTACTGAATTCTTCACTTCTCAATAGTTAATTTCTAATATTCGTGACACTAAAAAAGATGCTTTGCTTCTCTTTTGCTTCTTAAAATCTTATTAAAGCTCTCACATGCATATGTTGTTGTCATTGATCCCATTACCATGTCTAATGCTGACAGATCAGATGATATTTTTGCAGCAATCATAGCAGCATGCATACAATTGCTAGCTATCTTTGTCCTCAGTTTATTTACGATGAACATGCACAATTTCCAATGCTGAAGTTGTCAAGAATCATGTCCTACTCTAAGGCTTTTGATGTGTAAATATTTTTTTTTCTTTTTACTGAAATAATTTCCATACATTTATATTCCTATTGCAGCAAAGAGCTATCAGTTCAGCTCACTTTAGAGACAAAATCTGGTCTGGTTTATTACTTACATGAGTATTAATGTGATGAAAAATTTATTTTTTTATATATAGTACTATTGCCTTAGGAACACAGGATTACCATTGCTGGTAATAGGTCACAGATTTTTTACTAAGCTACATCACAGACCACAGGTCAAATACTGTCTGGTTTTATCTAAATTTGTCTTGGATGCTTTGTCTTAGCTTGCTTAGTTGTAACAAGAACTGTTTAATGAGCAGGTGACTATTACCTAGTTTGTTTTACTTTTCCTACGTTTTGTATGCATGTGTGGACCAACACGTATTGCTAAAAGAAATGGTAAATATAATACTATGACGTTTTTATGCTGGGTAAAGATAAACTAGGACTGAGTTGGGATAACAGCAGAGTCCTTGAAACTGCTGTTTTAGGGTGACCCTAGAAACCACAGGGTTATCAGCAACTCACCAGCTACCAGTTAATGGTAGTAATGAAAAAAATAAATCTAGAATAAACTGTGTTTAGAGTAAAATTAAGGAAAAGGAACAAGCTTCTGACATGTACAGTGCAACATATGCTTTAAAATCAGACATAATGTGGAGTTTCAGGTTAGCGAATAAAGATCGAGGTTTAAAGCACATTAGTATACATATAAAAATGGTCTCAAGCAAACCATAGATAAAGGAGAAAGAAACTATCAACATCAACGTCATGTACCCCATCATTATCATCATAGACAGCCAAGTGAAGATTTCAAAATGTTAATTATATTCATAATGTTCCTCACCCTCATCTGAAATTTCAGCCTCAGGACTCTGAACACAATAGATGATAGAAAGGTTTTCTTGTATATCCTCTTTTACCTGTTTCATTGTTAGTAAGATTTGTTTTTTCATTTAGAACCAGAGTGGTAATATCACTGTAACTAATGATAATAGCACTACTGTATTTTTCTTATTGTATATAAAAATATTAATCAGATTGAAAAGAAATATTTGATTTCCCATGTACTCTTTGCCATAAGAAAATTTTGAAATTAATGTGAAAAACTACAAATATATGGACAATTTTCCATTGGTGAGTCAACTACTAAGAGTTTTAGGGAAATTTGTGTAACACATCCTGTTCCCTGCCAAAACTGAGAGTGGAAGTATCAGATTGAATGTCAGTTTGCTAGACTCTGACTTTACACAAACTTACACTCACCTCTGTCAGACTGTTGACGTCATATCTACTTATTAATGCCATCTGAGGAAAAGAAGAGGGAGGGAAGATCACAGGAAGAAGAGGGAACACCAGTACTAAGGTCTGAACTTTATTTCTACTACTCGTCTGAAGTTAGCAATTTTAACACTGACATACTATTCATGAGGTTTTATATATGAAAATACAGACTGTTAAAGAAAATATTAACAAAATATGAAAACAGAAGGTGAAGATCTACTGGATATGAATTTTAAACCAATATAATAGCTTCTTATTCAGAAGTTTTCCATAAAAATCCCTAAATCTCATGATTGATTCCTTCGCTGATCTCCTGACTTCGCAAATGGAAATAATAAGTTACTTCAATTCTTTCTGGTGACTGTAATTTCACTTTTTCCCTGTGTGTCAAGCGCAGGTGTCCAGGTGTCAGCAGTGGAAGCCACAGGGGTGGCCTCTGTGAGACACAGACAGTTCTTGCCAGCTCCAAACAGTCCACTGCAAGACACAGCTGAGCCTCTCAGCCAAGAAGAGAAAACATGTTTAAAAAAGGGCAGAAAATACTGGATGGAGAGAATTAGAGGGAACAAAATAGAGTGAGAAAAAGCAGAGGGAACACCATGGTGACAGAATAAGGTACTCAAGGCAGCGGAGCAGAGATCCTCTTGCAGCCCATGGAGGATCTTGTACTGGATAAAGTGGATATCCTCTGAAGGATTTCAGCTGATGGGGACAGACCAGAAGAGAACAGAGGGAAACAACAGAGAAGAATGTTCATCTATTGAAGACTGCCTCTTCTCTCTCTTCTGTGTTACTCAGTGCGGAGATTCTGAGCCTGACCCTCCTCCAAAAGTAATCCACCACATCCTGTTCTCAAAGGAAATAGTATAAGGCATAAGATCACATATATACAAATATAGGAGAGGAGAACAGGCCAGACACCTTGTATTGTTCTTGGCAGGTATACTAAGGCACTGAAACTGCAACAACTCCAGTTCTGGTGCATAAAGTTAACCAAATCACTAGTATGACAGCTCCTTTAATTTTGTGACAAAATGTTTGATAGCCCATTTACAGCCAGGGAAAGCCTTCAACACTTTTAGATGTGTAAAAAGACGCGTAAATCACCCTATCATGTGTTTGGATAAGCTAAAGCACAGCTACTATCATTACTGTTTCTGTAGTAGATGTTGCAATGTCCGTAACTGTAAAATAATGAGTTATCCTGTAAAGTGTTTGGAATGTTATAGGATAGACTTTACCTGAGCAGTTTCCTGTTTTAGCAGATTTCAATATGCCTTCTGCCGGAAATCATGAGATTTTGGCTAGGGTTCCTTCCCTTCTACATCTCCAAAAGATTGCATATTCTATTGGGTTTGGCTGGAATGAAGTTAACTTTTTACCATAGCAGTCCATATGGTGCTGTGTTTTACATTTGTGGCTAAATCATAACAGTGTTTTGGCTATTGCTTAACAGCCCTCACACAGCATCAAGACTTTACTCTCTCTTCCCAGCCCCCTGCTAAAAGCTAATAGGCTGGAAGTAGGAAGAAGTTGGGAATGTAGGGGTAGCTGACAAAAGGGATATACCATGTGACCTTCATGTTTGATTCTTGAGTCTTCTCTCCTTCCTTCTATTTTCTCTCTGTCCTGGGGAAGAGGGGGAATGAGCGAAATGTGGAATGAGTGTTTGGCTGATGGCTAGGGTCAACCTACTACATGTATCATTAGCAGATAGACACATATATAGCAGACCTAACATTTCCCAGAAATGCAATGGGTTTGGTCGTTTGGGGGTTTTTTGTACAACAACAAACTCATATAACATAAATCTTTCCTTAGTACTTTTACCACCTGAGATAAGGTCTCTACTCGGTTGAACAACTCATCTGCAACTCAACTCAATATTTAAATTACTATGAGCTCCTTTAGGAAATGTCAGATGAATTATCTTTTATGGCAAGATGTGGCTATGGTTCTTGTCTTGAAAAACTGTTAAATGCTTTCCAAGATAAAGTGTACCATTGTAATCCATTGTCTAACATTACCTTTTTATAGTTTATGTATTGCACATCAGGAATCTGAGGAAAATCAGCTTCCCAGATAAAGCTGGTAACACTGAAATGATAATGAAATTTAAATGGAAGGACACAGAAATTCAAATCTTACTTATTCAGAACATGTAAGGGGGGGGATAAATCCTCAAAGGTAGAACCTTCAAGATGTTATCTTTAGGTCTTAATTTATTACCCTTTGCTTTAAACTTGTGAGTATTTGTTATGGTTTATCCCCAGCTGGCAATTAAGTATCATGCATCCACTCGTTCACCTACACCCTAGCAGTGGGATGCGGAGGAGAATGGAAAAGAAGTGCAACTCATCGGTTGAGATAAAGAGAGATTAAAAGGACAGCAAAAGGGAGAGAGAATAGTAACAGTAACAGTAGCAGTAAAAGTAACAGTAATAGTAATAATATATACAAAATAAATGATGTACAACACAGTTGCCCCCACCTAATGACCGATGCCCAGCCTGTCCCTAAGCAGAGATCGCTGGCTCTAAACCAACTTTCCAGTTTATATACTGTATATAAAGGATGTCATACCATATGGAATATCCCTTTGGCCAGTTTGGGTCAGCTGTCCTGCACGTATTCCCACACAGCCTCCTGTGCGTCCCCTATCCTCTCACAGTCAAGCCAGCATGAGAAGCTGAAAAGTCCTTGACTGCTCAGCAACAACTAAGCACATCAGTATGTTTGCAACATTATTTTCATCCCAAATCCAAAACATAGCACTACGTCAGCTATCAGAAAGAAATTAATCCTAACTCAGCTGAAATAAAGATACTGTTAATGATCACAAACTATATGCATCCCAGATTTCTGCTGACAGTCCTTCCAGGACATCTGTCTTTCACTCTTGTCCTGTGGAGAACTCAGTTTACCAGTAGTGTATTCCGAGGTTCAGAAAATGTGGGTGCAACTTATTTGCCTGACTCGAGGAGTTTGAATCCTACTCTAAATACGTGGGTACTCACATACAATTAATAAAGCTATTCTGGAGTATCATTAATAAAACAACTTTTAAACAACTTTTTAAAATTATTTATCTCCAAATATATCTGTGTGCAACTTAGTGTAAAGCTGACACTTACGACCTATGTCAAAGACTATGGAAGTTGAAGTGAGAGGAAAAAAAAAAAAAAAAACCAAAATAATTTTGTAGACATAAAAAGTCAAGTGTGTGTAATGACCAATCAACTGAGACAATGCTGACATTTGAGGTGTACAGCTTCTGAGGCCTTGATCTAGATGCTCAGAGGAATAAAACATCCACAATTCCAAATGCTGTCACTAGGAAAGGAAGGTATATCACAGTGAAAAAGACCAACCTAAGGGAGCAGGAGTTTTGTGGTCTTTGAGATGAAACTGTGCTGGATTTTGATGTAGAACTGTCTCTGATCTGCACAATGTAAACAAAGGAAAGATTCTCGTCTTCACTAATACACCAAAAACTGCCAACAGAGTATTTGGTATACTAAAGCTATAGTTTCTCTCAAAGAAAACCCAAATAAACTCCACATTTAATGTATATAAAGTATAAAATAGCAATTTCACAAACAGATAATTCAACAATGACCATTGTATTAATGTTTCGTAAGCATATGCTAAGGGATTCTGATTTTGAAGGAAGGATGATAAGAACTGAGAGTCAAAGTGAGAGTAATGAAAAACAACAGCAAGTGCTAGAGACAATGAATCATGTGTTAGGTCTGGTTTGTTAAAGCAAAAAAACCAACAACAAATAAACAATACTGAAAAAAATTGAAAGAAAAAAAGTAAAATAAGGGTTTAAAAGCATCCTGTGGGAATAAATACGGATTGGTTTTGTATAACAGTAGTGACCTGCAAACTAGGTCAGGGTCGAACAAATGTTACATCAGTGGAGAGCAATTGAAGGAAAATAACATTTGGACATTTCTGAACAAAAGCAAACAGCTGATGAAGCAATTCAAGCAACCTCATCATCAGCTCTCTGTGGACTTGACCTCTGGAACAGATCCATTGGCCCTATATGACCTCATATTCTTGTTTATCTTCTGTGACAGTATGGAAATCAAAAATGAACATTTACCTTGAATCCTTGTACTAAATGCTCTTTTATCCAGCTTATGTCAAAATGCTTTATGGCGTTCTATTTTTTCAGTTCCTTGTCATAGATTCTTCTCTGTGGTTATCAAATGCAAGTTTTTATTGGTTCTCAGCATGGAGCCAAAGATCTGAAAGAGACAATATTGTATGTAGCTGTATTTCTTCAAAGGATAAGATACACAAAAAATATTCTGAAACACCATATTTTGATGATAGTCTATTAATTCTAGTGCACCTCTATGAAAGGAATGAGTAATGAATACACATCTCAAGCAATGAAATAATTTCTGCTCATCACAGTTCACTTCAGGTGCTCACATTATAGGTACCTACGTATTAGCAAATTGTCTAGATACTTTTTATAGTCAATAGGGAAATAAGCATGTCTAAAGCATAATTCATCTGTTCTCATCAGTTGTACAGTGTCCCGTCCTTTCTTAAGAGCAGTTCATTTACATATTGAAGAAGGCAACCTAAATAGTTGGGCTATACCTCTGTGCATAGTACTGCATTCACAGCTGCACATCTTTCTGCCTTCTGATTGACTAAGAACAAAGACTAAATTTTGTTTATTCTTTCCCACAAATACAATTAACTGACCTCGCCTTATTTAATATGATGGATAATGCCTACCTAACTGCTTTTGTTCCTCTGTAAAGCAGCAGCACTTTGTTAAAATTCAAGGGTTTCAGGGTTTTTTTTAAGACAAAACCAAAACAAATAAAAAAAAAAAAACCAACAAAACCACAACCAAAACCCACCTCTAAATTCTATAGCTGAATTACACCTCTTGGACTTACTAACAGAAAAAATATCACATCTGGGAAACATTAATTTTCCAAAGATTATAAATGCTTTGAAAGAGTAAAGTGAGTTACTTTCAAAGCCTGTAAAATAGATATCAGCTCTTTTGTTATATAGAAAAGCTTTTAATGTCACTTTCTGCTTACTGGTCTTTGATAAACTTCTGTAGTTGACTTTGGCAGTTCACAGTAATTTACAAACAAAGAACAATATACCTTCTATAAAGCACCCAGTGGCCTTCATAGCGGCTCTGTTGCTATTGAATTTAAGATAAACACTGGTGTATGTTCTCTAAAGCAAGTAAATGTCTCAATGTATAACACATATGTGGTTCAGTCCTGCAAAGTTGCTTCTATGTGACTAACACCACTTAAACAACTAAAGGGATATTTCCATGGTAAGAGTTCTAAGGTGAAAGCTGAATCAACCTGGACTGATCAGACCCATGTACTTTGTGTGACTTTGTCACAAAGTCACTGGTTACTTCAATGGCTTTAACTTACTGCAAACAGAAAAAAAAAAATGTTAAGGAAGAGATTAATAAAAGGAGAAGAGTGTTGTTTTTTTTCCCCCCCTGGTATGCTCCTTTTGTTTTTCCTTTTAGTTTTCCTTCCCTCTATTGTTTTCCTTCCCTCTACTGTTTTCCTGTTATGTCTTGAAAGATGATGAATCCACAGTCGAGTTGCTTTGGTTTATGAACTTACTTATCACCAGCTCCCAGGTAGAAAGTACCTGTATATATGCTGTAAGCCTGTTACAAATGGAATATAATTCAGCTTGCTGTAGCATGTAATTGAAGGAGTAAAAGGTGTATAAATAACATGAAAATACATTATGTTTTTCAAGGACTAAAAATGTTCACGTACAAAGAACTGTCATAGCTTAAGATGTGGGGTAACTTTTTTACCTGTAGTAGTTTGACAGTCGGCTTGAACTGCAGCACTACCTTATCCTGATTTTTTTGAGTTAACTTCAGAGAATCATAGAATAGTTATGGTTGGAAGGGACCTTAAAGATCATCTAGTTCCAATCCCCATGCCATGGGCAGGGACACCTCCCACTAGATCAGGCTGCCCAAGGCCCCATCCAACCTGGCCTTGAACACCTCCAGGGATGGGGCACCCATAGTTTCCCTGGGCAACCTGTGCCAGTGTCTCACCACTCTCATGGTGAAGAAATTCTTCCCTATGTCTAGTCTAAATCTGCCCCTCTCCAGTTTATACCTGTTCCTATTCGTCCTATCACAGGAGAACTTCCTTGATATTTACTTTCTCACAAAAACTCCACTTAGGCTGTTAGTAGACTATAATCATCAATATTTGATTCAGCGAGTTTCCCTTCGAAAGTCATAGGTTATTTCTGTATGTCCTTCTTGGAGCTGGATCTGTGTGTTGCTTCCTACCTTTCTGCTTCCTCTGATGTTCTTTGAAACTTCTGAGGTGTTGCCATTGTTCACTAAGGCAGAATGTGCATGTTACTTCCTGCCTTCCACTTTCATCTATCCTTGCCAGCCACAAAATTACTCTCTTTTCTTTCCATACTTAGCCTATCATTTCAAGTAATTCACTAGAATTCTTTTCATTATGGAACAGAAAAATCATCATAAATCTAATTACTTTTGTCTTTTGAAGTTTGTGACGTTATGGTGCATAGTCACATCATCTGCGGTGTTTGGTTTAGGGGATTTTTTTTTTTTTTTAATTTTTTCTGGTCCAAATTTACTGGTTTTCCTCCAAGCTGTAAGCCCTTACATTGAACAGGTGAGTAAAGATATAATTAGATGACAACTTCCATTCAAATTTGAATGGTTTCTGAAATTAATACCTTATTCACAAGTCACCACATTCTCCATGGAGAGTGAGTGCTTCTACAGCTCTCTAACGTAAAGCAAGTTAATTCAGATAAAATATTTTAATTTGTACTAAAATGACTCACAGAGCTCATTCATTTAAATATCAAAACTCACTGGGAGAATAGTGACTTCTGGTCAGTGTGACTGGGACTCAAATTTATGTCACTCAAAGTGAATCAGAAGAACATCTCTTGTCACACCTAACTAATCAAATGAAATGGTAAGATTGACAATGCTAGGGATATCATTATGTGAAATTTTGTGACAGTCATACAACAGGAAAGCACCTAATTTGTTTTAGTCACAAAGTAAACTAAAATAGGACTCCCTTGTATCACCATTCATGAGTTCACATCTAAGGAGGAATTGTCAACTCCACTGATAATACTTCTCAGTCTGACTTCTTTCTAGAGATTACCGCAGAAGTATTTCAGAAAAAAACATAAAACAGCAGCTGAATGACAAGAAGATTGAGGTTTGATTGAAAGACATTGTAAATGATTTTTTGGGGAGCTGAAGAAATTGTAAGACCTGTCTATTATATTGGAGTAGCAAGAAAAAGGCTGTTCTATTGAAATGTACTGTACTTGGACAAGTAATAGACTGTTTTCTCCTTGGTTGCCTGGCCTCAGCAACTATGAAGAACCAGGATTTTCCACTGCTGAAGTCCCAATTTTAATCCATATTGGCCCAAAAATATTTTCCATCTTTTTCATCCACCATCTGACTTCAAGCTGTTCAAGTGTCAGGTTTTTTTTCTAGCTTGTAAGATGTTGTTTGTTGTGAAAAACTGATATTCCATTGTGTACCTAGAAAGGTATAATAGTATAAATCATGCTGATGACATGAAAGAGGACAAAGCTGCTTAGCTTTATCCATCACTGTCAAAAAAAAAAAAAACCAAACAAAAAGTTCATTTGAAAACATAGATACTTAATATTTCTTTTCCTACTTCAGAAACATCAGTGTAGTATATGTTTTTGGGGAGATTTCCAAAACCTTGTCACTGATTTTTAGCTCCAGACTGCCTCTGAAAATAAAAGGGTAACGGTGTTTTTTTTTGACTTTCTCTGTGCCAGTGAAAATTTTGTTTAACGTGCTTCATGTACTTCCTTGTGCTTCACTCTTAATTCAACAGAAAAATTATAACTTCTTTTTGTTTGTAGCAAAATAGACATGGGAGAACATTGTAAGGCATTTACATGAATATTAATTTGTGTTCTTTAGTGGGTTCATTTCAAATGTTTTTATGCCCACATTGTGCTTGCTCCCTGTCAGTATCGCGCTGATGAAGCTTTACGAGTGATGAAATTCATGAAAAGTACCTTCAGCTTGAATGCGCATTTGCCAAAAGCAAAATCTGAATTGCATTACCAATCAGTGGTGTGAATTTCAAATATCTAAGTCAATATTCCACTTCAATAATGTACATCAGCATGCGATTTAACAGTCTTACAAAATGAGATTTAGTTCTTTATTATGGAGCAAGACGAAGTAAATTAATCAGCTGTAAATAAAAGTTAAATGGAGGTCAAACAATGACAGGACTCTGAAGGTTATAATGTAGATGTTAAAAGATATTTGGGTATTTAAAGATGCAGATCAGGTTTATGGATTACATTATTGGCTTAAGTGATTACTTCTATTGCTTTCACAGAAAGTTTAGACATAAAATGAGTTTATAAATTTGGAAAATCATAGGATCATAGAATTTCTTAATTGGAAAAGACCTCTGAGATCATTGAGTCCAACCATACCTGTCCACTACTAAATCATATCCTTAAACACTTCACCTACTCCTCTTTAAAATACTTCCAAGGGTGGTGACTCAACCACCACCGTGGGCAGGCTGTTCCAGTGCCTGATAATCCTTTCACTGAAGAAATTTTTCCTGGTGTCCAACCTGAACCTCCCCCGAAGCAACTTGAGGCCTTTCATCTTATTGCTTCTTACTTGAGAGAAGAGACCAACACCCACCTTGCTTCAACCTCCTTTCAGATAATTATAGGCAGTGATAAGTCCCATCTCAACCTCCTTTTCTCCAGGCTAAACAACCGCACTTTCCTCACCAAATTCTACTGAACATCCAGATTTATCTTCGTGTACACATTATGGGATTAACGTCAGAATAATTGCTAGTCACTAGAGGGCTGGGCATCATTGAAGGAAAAATTTCCATATCTTTTTAAGGTATCTGGTTTAGATGTGATGAATCCTCTTCTTGCTGAATTGACAACATGTTGTGGCTGACCTAGACTGGAAATCTCAAGCCAAAAGTTATATTTTGCGACCCCTCTCATATATTTTGGTAGAATCATAAGATGAAGTAGGCTGAATTAACACAAAGCATTTTGGTTCTACTAGTTACAGGATGAAAACACAATGTATCTTTTATAGCGAAAATTCTTGATGTTTTCTTGAGCTAAACCCACCAGTGATTCAAGCAAAGGAAATTGTAAAGCCTGCTTTCTTATTTATGTGTGAAGGTTGAGAGTGTAAATGTTGATATCTGTGACCCTCATGCTGTGTCAAGTTTTCCAGCAAGAAATATATTTAATATCATTATTTTATTTAATATCATTATTTAATATCTTCACTTGCCCATATTTGCTTTCTGACTTTCACTTAACTTCTTTTCAACCATTACCACTGTATTTTTTTTTGTTGAAACTGCAAAATGATGAAAAGATTTTGGATTAGGATAAATTGGGTGATAATATAAGACTGTCTTCTTTAAGAAATTTAACATCAAGATGATCCTTGATGCTATTTCTGTGTATCTTGCATTGTTTCTCGTGAAGAATTGTGGAAGAAAATCAGATTAAAATTTAATCCATCTGTGTCATAACCACCTGGGTCCTGGAAACACTAACAAAAGTCCCAATCAAAATGTCATAACTTAGAATGCTCAGGGTGAAAACCTGGCTTCATAGAAGTCAATGATAAAATCTTTATTGTTTTACATGCATCAAGGAACTCATTGCAATTAAGCACAAGACAATGAACAACATATTAAAAATTTTAATATGTGAAATGAGTAAAGGCTATAGACAGATTTTCTTTCTCTTTCTGCAGTACTTTTGGCTATTATACATCCTCCTATGACCTCAAATTTGAGCTCTTGAGCAGTTCAAATTATTCAGAGCAGACTTACAGTAGAAATGGCTTACACATCTGTCATATTCCCCTTAAAGTCAGATTTAAAGCCTATACTGTATTTATTATGCTAATTCACTTTGAAATCTATGGTGAAGGTGCCTCATGCTTTTCAAGCTGAGTTTGCATAGTAAATTTGGCATATGTTGCCGTGGTCCATAAACATTAAACCCGAAACAGCTTTAACAATTAGTACCCTAAGAAAATGTGTAGTATGCACACTGTGAAATACCCATATAGTGAGAAAAAGGGGGGGAAGTTAAGTACTACTTTTTTGCCCTATACAGTTTAATAGTGTGTTTGGATATTTTTATTTAATTTCTTCGGTTGTTGTAATCATGTCTTCAGAAGAAAAAACACTTAAGCAATTGTGCTGCTAATGTGGCCTTTCCATAAAATCGCTAGATTTTATTGCAATTAACCTTTTCCAGACTTAAGTGTTAAACATTGTTTTTGTTGTTACCAAACAGACTATTTTCTTCTGAAAAAAATACCCACCACCACCTACCATTAGTGACACAATAAAGAAAAGTACGTGTGTAATTTTGTATTCTTGTCTTTTCTAACACCACTACTCTAAACAAGAAGTAGGGGGATGAAATAGGTCCTGAAAAATAAAAGTATTTTTAATACATGTTAGAGTAAAATATTATAGTCAACTGGAAAAAGGAATAAACATCTCCAATATATGCAGAATGCTAACAGTTATTTTTCTAGCTAAAATTGTAAAATACATTGATGTTCAGGTTTCCTGTACATTCAATACCTAGGAGTTAAAGCATTAGTGTAATTCAGTAATTATTTCTCTCCACCAATCATTATAATCCATATAATTTTAAAGATGAATTTCAGAGAAATATAAATTTGTTTAAGTATACAAAGGAACAATTACAGAGGACAAACAACACTACTGCTGCTCCATAATGGCAGTTCTGACTATAGCATAGGATTTTGTTGTTCCAGTTTAGATTAAGGAGGTTCTAAACATTTGCATTTCTTTCACTTTTTCCTAAATAAGTCTTTAAAGATAGATTTTGAGTTGTTTTGTTGCCCTAAATGCATTTCAGTATCAATATTATTGACATTTTGCATATGTAAGAACAATTCACACAGCTATAAAAATCTATATCCTTTGCATATGTGGAGACAATATTTATTTTAATGAAAAGAAAGCAAAATTAAATGGAAAATATAAGTATCAGAAAAGTCAGACAGGAACTGCAAACAAAACTACTGAAAAGCAAACGTGAAAATTATTCTCCTACAACAACTACGTAGGTTTTATATTGGAGCTAGTGATGTGTAAGATCTATAGCATACACATATTTTTCTGGTCAGTTTCTCTCTCATTCTCTATCTTCTAAGTTGAAATCAAGTTGAAAATTATACTCTTTATTTTGGATTCCTAGTGGCTTTTTAAACTGTCGTACGTGACAATACAGAGCAGGTATTTCTTTTTAATTACCATGGAAATGTTCACACTTAAAATACAGGAGAAGGCACCAAGTCTGAACTAAGGTTTGCTACTTAAGTTTAGTTTATCTACTGTTTTATATTAGAAGTGAAAAGAAACTGAGCTATTCTTAGATTAGGTCTTCATCTCTCACAATACAGCAATTAAAACGTATTCTGGAAAATGTTACTTCAGTCATCAAGAAAGTTCATCACAGTAACAAATTGTATGATGTTTATATATTGACCTATAATAAGAATGTTGTTAAGGAAAAAATATTTCATCTGGGACACTGAAAGTACATAAGGAAAAGATCTGACATATTTTATACATTACTTTTGACAGTTTTCATTTCAATATATCTATATACATTTATGGATCGGTATGCGTGTGTATAAATGCATATGAGCGCCTTTGCCTGCGTGTATAGAGATTCATTATCAAAATTGCCTTTCCTTAAATTACAATCAGGCCTGAAATAATTATTTAGTTTGCTGTATTATTTATATGAACTTGCAATAGAAAAAATATACAATGAATACCATTAAATTACAATAGAAGGAGTAAAGAGGAATCTTAATGATGCACAAACCATGTGGTTTTACAGTATATTACAAGTTCTGTAGAACATTTACATCTTCATAAAACAGAATCTTACTAAATGTAATTTTAGTAAAAGAAAAGTGAAAGGCTTACTCATCAGGAACATAAAGAGACCCCGGATTCTGACTTAAAAAAACACAGAATTAATGTATGCAAGGGTAATGGGCTTCATAGGTTGTATGAATGCGGGGAAGTTATTTAAAGACACAACTTCTGTACTGCCTCTCACATGTCCTCATTGCAATCTCATCAGTGAGGTGACGACAGAGCATATCTCTGATGAAGAAATCTAGTGGCCAATTTTCCACCATGTTTAGCTATCTACAAGTTTTCTGGTTTAAAGGCAGAAAGAAATTGTCTGATTTTCAACAGGGTTTATGGTTCATGACTTGAAAAATCTTCATTGGCGTTTCATAGGATATGTTTCTGCCAGTTCTACATCCAACTTTTAAGTCTACACCGAGGAACAAGATTCCTCTGTTCTATGTTAGGAAAATCTATTGAGTCTCTTCAGATCTTGAATAGCCCGGTAAATTTGATTCTGTACACAGCAAAGTGAAGTGGTATTCAGAAACATGACTCTGAGGTCATCTGAGAGAAAATCACACTGTTTGCGGTTTTGGAGTTATTTTGTCTAGCTACACAAAGTGTTCTCCATAAAAGAGTCTGCACATATCCTGAGTATATTAGTATAGAGGTGTTTTAACTTAGACTTCTAAATACGAATTTCTAAGAAGTCAATTTTAGGCAGAATATGTTGGAAAAGTGAGTCTGTCTCCAAATTAGTTCTCTATGAACAAAGAATTCATTTGAGTGCAAACACTCTAGATGATGGAAGAATTGCTATACGTATCTGAAATATATCGACATTTCAAAATTACTTCAAACTTCAGTATCAATTTACAGAAAAGAAATCAAAACAATGCTTTTGCTACTATTGAATTATTCAGATTTTCTTTACAAGGAGCTGGATAATTTCATGTAAAAAAGGTGTATGTCTTAAACAAAGAAAAATAAAAATAAAATTAAAGTGAGCTCAAATTCAGTGCTTAAATTTTGTTAGAAGGAAAAAATATGTTGAATACCTCATATAACATATAGTTATATAAGCAGTTATTAGATCAGTATTGTAACATATAGTTACAAATATAATTATATATATAACTATTCATGTAATTATTATGGTATTGGACCAATTCTATATAATTATTCAAATATAATAATATTCACAGCCGCAATTTTTGAAATTTAGAAAAAAACTTAGAGAAAAGATACATCTTTAACTTTAAGACAGTACACTGAAAAACACTTCTAATATGCTAACATGTTTTTGCCAATGTAAGAAATAGTCTTCTGCATCTAAGATATTAATTCATCAAATCTGGCAAAAACAAACTCCATGTTGCCTTTTTTTTCCTACAAGCAAGTGTTCCTATTAATTATAAGAATTGTAGAGAAAATAGCTGGACCTAAGTTAAACTTAAGAAAGTTGTATTGCTTTAAAGAATTCTGGTTTTGAAATTTTGCTTCTTGTAAAACATAATTTTAAATTACCAATTCAAAATGTTGCAAAGATCAATTTAAAATAAAAATTCCGTGACTACTGCATCTCTATAAAATCTATCACTTGCATATATCCCAACTATGTATTTTTAAGAAAATTTATGTAAAATCTATGACAGTGGTAGTTATCTAATTACAAACAAAAAAAAACAAAGAAAAATAAGTGGTTATGTATAGGCCTTGAATTAATATGTTCTTATAATTTTATCTATTTATTTTGACAATTTATCTATTTATTATTTAGTTTTAACAAATATTTTTTTATAAATCCACATTTATTTTTTGCAAACAGAGAGACAAATATAGAATGGCTTATGTAGAATATAATTTTGTAGTAATTTCCTGACTACAAAAAATGAAAGACCAGGTGAATTTCTTTTAGACATCTTTTTACAAAGTTCTTTTAGACATCATATTACATTAGAATATATAAGCCACTCTGATAAATTAGTTGGCAGTGCCATTTAAATCCTAAACTAAACCTCAGATAATGTATAATCTGTCTCTGGCATACCTGCTGGGCTTCCAACAATCAGCTGTTAAGGGCTGCCTGTCTTGCAATTGTATCTAAATAGTTGTGTTTAAAAGATATTGATTGTCTTATGCCTCATTAATTTGTCTAATTCCTTTTAAATTTCATTTATACTTTCAGCCTCCTCAAACTCTACTGATGACACATAGACATATACCGTGTGATACAATATTCATCTTCTGTTTTTCTGACATAGCAAGAGTTTTCTCTAAAATCTCTTACTTTCAAAATGTTTCCTAATTTTCCTTTTATCTATCAATATCTCATTTGGATTTCATGCTTTAGCTTCACATTTATTTGCACCATATTGTTTCTGTCTACTCCAGGGAACCATTTTTATCACATCTCAAAAAGTCTACATCAGATTCTCAAATAGCACTGACCACACTGTAATTCATTATCTTCCACATTTTAGGCTTTCCAGTGGCAAGCATGTAGCATTACAGTTATGTAAGATTTCACATCCTTTTCATAACTATTGCATTGCTTTTACAGATTTTGAAATTTATTCTGCCTTCTAATAACTTAGTCAGTAAATATTGTGATGTCCAGATGTAACTTTCAATCAGAAATACTTTTTCCTCATGTAAATTTTATAAAAGCAGCAAAATTTTTTTACCTCACTCTTCCTACCTTCTAGAATATCATGAACAACACAAATAACAGCAGACACCTGAAACTGTCACTTTTACTGATGAAATAATAGTTTATTCTTATAATTTATTTTTTCTCTCTTAACCATTACTTAATGCATGAGAGGATTTTTCCCTTCTATTTTGAGACAGCTTAATTTCTTTAAAAGCCTATTATAAAAGATCTCTTGAAAGCTTTGAAAATCCAAGTACCCTAAATCCAAGTACACATGAATAACCTCATCGTGCTTCTTGATTACTTTAAAATAATTCTAATAAATTTGTGAAAGATAGTTTCCTTCTGAAAGATAGCTTGTTTTTCACTCCATCTCATGTTCATACTTACCCATCATTTTGTATTTCTCTACTTATTCTACTACGAAATGTAACTTCTGAATAGTTGACACATATTGAGGTTAAATGAACTGACCTGAAATTTACTAAATTATCTTTTGATTTTTTTTTTCCTAAGACTTCACTTTTTTTTTTTTTTTATTTAACCCATATTATATAACAGACATTCAGGAGTTTTAGATTGCAGTTTCTTCAGAATTTAGGGGCAGGGTACTCCTCTCTTAGTGTCATTAATACTAGAGTAGAGCTGGTGTCCTGTTTTCAGAGGGGTGATGTCCTCTGAGCTCCAGAAATTATAGAAATATTTTTGCTGATTGAAGTGTTTGTTTGTGGCTACTTGAGAAGAGTCAACATGGAATTGGCTTTATTCATGAACCCATTAGTCTCATTCATTCAAAGTGAAAGGCATCTGGGACAAATCCAGTCATAACAGACTGGATCTCAGACTTCCAATAATCCTTCTGATATTACCCTGTGTATATAGAGAGGGGTGTAAGAAGGTAGGATCCTCCATTCTTCAGAAGAAGAAAGGCTTTACAGCTAAATAATCACAAAGTCTTGATTTAATTGCGAAGAGAGAAGTATGATTTTGCCAAAATTCATTCCTCATTTTGTGGAAATTGGAGCATTAGACAATGATCAAAGAGTTTAAGCCAAGGATTCAAACACTGTACATTTACAAGCAGTTCCCGCCAATGAAATTTCCAGTGTTTCTCACCAGCTTGTCAACTCCAGCAAAACTCAGGCTTCCAGGTCAGCCAGTCAGATCGCCTATTCCGAGAAAGCCCGTAAAAATTGAATATTATCCTGTTGGTAGTGTTTCCAGGACTTGTATCCCTGAAATATAGGAACTGTTATGTCCCAGCTGTCAGGTTCATATGGACTATCACATCCAAGTTCCTAAGGATAACAAGGAAGCAGATTGGCACAGTCATCCCCCTTTTAAGAGTAGGTTTCACTATTTTCCTTTTTCTTTCAATTGCTAATAAGAGAAAATCTAACTACTGATTTGTTTTTGCCAACCAAAATTTCTTCGTTCCTATAGGAGCCTCATCCCTTTTACATAAAGTGAGGTCAAAATAACATTTATAATCTAAAATGCACTTGGTGCTTTTTTCCTTGCAGAAGCAAATTTCTATATCTCTGTGAGGAAAACAGAGGTATGTAAAACTGAAAGAAGATGCAAATATGAAGAAATTAAAAAAAGTAAGAGGCATACATTACCAGAATAATTCCTGGCTTCAGAAGATTTTTAATACATCTGCTTGATTTCACTGTAATCTCTACAGACTTCATAAATCTCAACAGGCATGTCTTAGGTGTTTTCCTCCTAGATATCCTTGGAGAGTTCATGTGAGCCTTTAAAATAAATGCTCATGAGGGGGATTCAGTAGCACAGTACTTAATTAATCTCTTTTGCCTATCTGCAGTAATGTGCTGTTTTATAAATAAATTACTGTAGTATCAGAAGTTATGAAAGGAAAGAGGAGATCATAAGGGAAGAAATACTAAGCCACAGTACAATACTGCACAGGTTCATAAAGCTTTTACCCAGACTTTCTACCTTTTTATTTTTGTTGTTGTTGTTGTTGTTGTATTGCAGATTTCTGTATTGCAGAACATCTACTGTTTTTTCACAATCAGCCCTTTAAATACAGAACCCCAGTCCATATCTCATAGCAGTTATGCCATGCCAGCACTAAGCATAATATGGTCTGCAATGCTGAATATTCTGCTAGTTCTTTCACGTGCATGTTTCTTGGGAATCTTACTGCTTTCATTTCTGGAGGAATTCCTCTGTTATCACTTGGACCTTCCTGCACCCTTAACTAACTGCTAACTGTTATTTATGATGAAAGATAACAGAGGGGCATAAAAGAAGACAAAGAACCCTTGAGAAAAATCATGGGATGCGACTTCTCAATAATCACATATGTTTTTCTGTATTGTACAGGCAAGCATGTATTCTGTCAGCTTTCAAGTTAAAGGAGCAAACACTTGTTCTGTGTGTGCCACTACAACCTTTTCCTTCTTCTTATGTATTGAAAAAAACATATCTGAAAGACTTTAGCTGCATAAGATTAATGAATATCCTACGCTTCTTGCTCAAGACAAGCTTTCAGTTTCTCAATGCATTTATTGGTGATATTATGGATTCTGATTGGTTATTTCCAGATAGGTTTAAGTTTTACCATATTACCCTATGATCCTCTTTTGAGCCCTCTAAATAATTGCCACTTAAAAGGAATGCAGTGAATGTTTTTTTTCACCTTTCTGCATCCACTGAAAAACTGTGACTGTAAAATCCTTTTGTTATGATACAGTGAGCGATCAGAGCAGATGAAAACTCATGGATTGTCCAGTTCTTGAGTAAATCAGAAAGAGGAACAGATTGAATGACTGTATTTTCTCAGCAAGATTAAGTATATGTCTGGAAAATCAATACGAGTCATCCGTCCCAGGGCCCTAGTAAAACAGGTAACAACACTGCATAACTTTTTGTGTAGGCTGATCAAGCTCTGCCTTCAAAAAAAATAAGTTGTTCCTTATACTGTTTCTGTTTCAAAACCTTGCTGATCTGATCAGTAAAGCTCTTTGAATTTACATCCTGAATCATGGACTCTTTATAGCCAATTGTTGTGCTAGAGTGCCTATAGGTAAAAGTTAAATAAAATCAGATCCAGAACTACCATGAAGCATTCTACATTTGCCTCATCTGCAGTTTTAATACAGATGTTTTCATCACAATTATCTTTTATCTCACACTTACATAACCTTTAGCAATTTTATAATTCCAGCACCAATCCCTTCTTCCTTAAATTCACATGCAATTTCTTGTGTGAAATCATAATCTTTTCTCAGAATTTTGAGTAGGTAAGACCTACTGCTTTCTTACTGCTCAGAAAATTTTACCAAATAAAGCTCTAAGTCTAATCTGGCATCATCAAACTTTGGCAACATTCAGACTTTTGGTAGGTCTGATTTTCACTTTTGAATCAATTGAAAACATAGGGAATCATAGAATCTTAGAATCATTGCGGTCAGAAACAACCTCTAAGATCACCAAGTCCAATTGTCAGTCCAATACCACCATGCCTGCTAAAGCATGTCCCAAAGCACCACACCTACATGTTTTTAGACTGCCTCCAGGGATGGTGAGTCCAGCACTTCCCTGGGTAGACTTTCCAATGCTTCATTACTCTTTCTGTAAATAAATCTTTCCTAATATCCACTCTAAACCTCCTCAACTCAACTCTTGTCTTATCGTTAGTCATATGGGAGAAGAGACCAACACCCACCTTGCTACAGCCTCCTCTCAGGTAATTGTAGAGACCGGTAAGTACTCACTTCAGCCTCCTCTTCTCCAGACAGAAAGATCCCCATTCTTTCAGCTGCTCTTCACAAGACTCGTGTTCCAAGACCTTCGCCAGCCTCAGTGCCCTTCTCTGGACATGCTCCAGCACCTCAGTGCCCATCTTGTACTGAGGGGCCCAAAACTGAACACAGTATTCCAGTTGTGGTCTCACCAGTGCCAATCACAATGTTAACTTTGGACACGGTGATGTTCAGGTTAATGAATGTCACGGATGACTAAATCACACAAAAATATTTTCACTGAAGCCCCATTGCTCAGGACTTTTGATTTTGTGTACTATATTTTTAGGTGTATGGGGAGTCATTTAAACAATGATGATTCCAATGTTCTAGTCAGTTTAATTTGTCTGAGACTAGGATACAGAGAGGAGCATGGTAGTCCTCAAATTTTCGGTTCTGCATAAGTGTTACATGGCAGTGATTGTACAGCATAAATATGTAGAAAATGTCTCTAGATTCTCCACTCTTTTTTACTAGCTTTCACTATATTATAGGAGTTCACTATTTTTTTCAGACATTAATGTATTCAGCTTGTTAATAAAAAATGCTTTAATTATAGTACTACACATAATTACAAGACCCTTTTGAACACGTAACGAGACATATCAAACCAGAACAACTTATTTCACTTTTATCCCTTCTTTGGAAATTGTGTTCTCAGAGCAATATTTATTAATATTTCATATTGTTGGTCCCAGTAGAATTCCTTTCTTTTTTTCTTAGGTAAAAACAATGATGCAAGATGATGCATGACCAGGAATATGATGCTGTCAATAAGAAGCATTAATTAACAAATTCATTAGACACAATTTGTTACTTTCCCTCATGAGAAAAGAAAAGAATTTTTCTATCTTGCTGGAAAGCATACTAAATAGGGATAAACATGCATATATCAATCCCCTAAATACTGCAACCTTAATAAACTTCCTCTAGGGTTTTTTCCTCCAGGGTAGATACAAATTGTTTTCTTAAACTGGCTCACCCATCCCTAATCCACAGTTTGCCAACATAATTTGCTTCTACTTTTCATGATGTCTTAGCAACTGCAGTAATAATATAGCCCCTCACGGCCCTCGCTCCCATCTAAAAGAAAACCACTTTGATGTGATAGAATAATTTGTATTTAGTTATATTTTCTCAGGCTAGATGAATAGTAAAGTATATTAGATGTTCTGCCCTCTATGCTGGAAGTGTTTTTCCATTTTGAATAAACACCGGAAAAGCATATTTCTTTCTTGTTTTAACCTGGCTCTCTCCTGAAGCATAAGTGTATGTATGTTTTGTAAGGGAAAATAAGTTTATAAGCTAATAAAAAAACCCCATATCTAAGAACAACTAATTTTCTCACATTTTATGGTTATGGTCTGCAGAAAGCATTTATTTTGTAGAAACAGTATTGGTATGAAGAAACCTTGTGAAATGACTTTCTTAAAATATTACTTAAGTGCCATTATTCTTTTAACATTTTTTCCAAATAGTTATCAGAAAATTACAGTGTATTGTAAAATCAACAGACCTCCCCACCCACACCCACCCAGCCTTAAAGAGTGCATTTCCTCCCCTCTCTCTTTCATTTCCATTTTCTCCTTCACTTAGCTCATCAATATTTTTGGGAGGGAGTCATGTCTTGAGTAAAATTGATATGACACTTTTGGCAGTGCTTTTCCTTGAGGAGCTTCTTTAGCCATTGGGAAAACCTTTAGATATAACAATCCCACTACAAAACAGATGTAAGATGTTTAAGGTAATGCTATGGATTGCCCTCTTGAGATGTTTATTTATTGCCACCGGCCAAGAAACTTAAGTCTATGTACCAGCTTGTTCTCAGCTACAGTAGGATGATACGAATATCAGTTGAAAAGTTATTTTCTGGAACTTTCTCGATACTCAAATAAGAAATATACATCTTATTCTGAATAGAAGTTATTTTTGTTTTTTAATGAGCAGTGAATAACAAGGTTTTTTTTTCTCAACAGGAAGAAAATATGATCTTACAGTCGAAAAAATGTGACAAAATATTAAGGAGAAATATAGGACTTAGAAAAAAAAACCTAAAGTGAGGAAAGTAGGATGCAAGAAGCAACTGTTTCTAAAAGACCACAGAACTTTGCCACTTGTTCTGTTCAATATCTAAATAATCACTAAAACTTTCAGTGGTGATGAATGTGGCTGTTTGATGACAGTGGAGCTGTCAGTGTCACAGCTGATCATGTTATCAATTATTTTATAATTGTCACTTGTTTAACTATTAAATTTCTACAGATTAACACTATGCTTTGTGTCTTTTTGTTTCCCTGTTTATTTCTGGTTTCATCTTAATTGGGGCTGACTGTAAGAAAGATGAACAAGGCCAAAATATTGTAAAAATATATAGTTCTGAAGCAGATAGGGTTACAAAAGATCGACTAAAGAAGGAATTAGAAAATAATAATTTGAAAGTTAACTAATAAATACAGTAATTTATGTCTTAGAAAGGAAACCTACTTTTCTCTTTCTATAATTAGCTTCACCAAGGAAGACCAAATAATTTGTTCCTACTTTGAAGAAGCTGACTCTTTTTAGTTACTATATGTTGTAGCTTAATAGTCATTAATGAAAATACAAAATAACAAGAAGCTAGACATAAAAAATATATATTAGGATATTTAAACATAGCTGAATAAAATAGTCAAATCTTCTTGAATATTTATTTAGTCAAGTATTGGGGATTTTTTTTTTTTCTGTTTTTTTTCAGTCCAAATTTTTCTTCTAGGTTTTCCATAAGTGTGTATGATGAGATGACATGATACATATCATGATGAATTTTCAAATGATAGTAGTAAATAATCATTATCTTCAAAGCCAAGAAACAGATTTTTCACTTCAGAACATAGTGTATTTTGTGCCTAAAATAGCAACTTAACTCAGTAAGGTTTGACCATAGAAATAAAATAATACCCATTTATGTAACCCCGATGTTTGTCAAGTGATAATCCAAGACGAAAAGCTCATTCTCTAACAGCTTTACCATGTATCACAGCCTTGCCAGTTTTGTAAGCAGCATACCATTGCTGTATTTACTATAATCAAATTTCTCTAGAACATCAAGTTGTTAGGGCTATTAAATGTCTCAAACGGAAGCCTCCCATATGGCTAAATACAAAGGTGGCAGCTAAACAGGCTGTATGAACATGTGCTCATTTAAGAATTGTGCCCCAAATGTTCCTGTCATCAAATATAGTTTTCAAGATCACTTGTTTACTGAGATTTATTTTGAGCAACCACCACATTTCTCTTAAGGTTTCTGTCATTAGATGGTTTCTCTTTATGCTAAATGCTGTAAAAAATACCACTGCACCAGCAGTCAAGATGTTCATGTTCAAGTGATCTTCAGTGGGGTCACAGACACAATTATGCCCTGAAGTCCAGAGCTAGGCTTCCTTTTCACGAGCAAGATTGCTTCACTAAAAGGCACAGTACCAAATTTGCTCTCATTTGATACAATTTACTGGAAAGAACAGAAGCCTTAATGATCCATTCCTTAAAAATTAAACGTAATCAATATTTTATTTGCTTAAATAAAATCTCTTCATTTAAGGAAAAAAATATATTCATGTTTTCTATGGTTTCTTTAGTTCTGAAATCTCCATTGGTGAGTTCTTATAGTCTGGTGTTTAACCTCACAGAGACAATTTTATAAATAAATTATGTATCTTTGTGGATTTCATGTTTTCTGGTATTTTTTTTTTATGTCGGTTATTTTTCCCTTTTGTTAAATACGCTTAAAATAATCTGCAAGGCAATACTTAAAAAAAATTAAAACCAGCTATGAATCGTTAGAATCATTCCAGGATTAGAAAAAATACTCTCATTACACCTTAAGCAGATAAGTTCTTCCATTTACATTAATTCACTGTGATGTTTCAGAAGGTGCGTTTTTGCAGCAGTATGAAATGAAACACAAAACCTGAAAAGCTTTGGATTATTTGTAGAGAATAAACTGGTGAAAGAAAACTTGAGATGGTTCACATGACTGTTCCTGACACACAGTGTCCTAACAACACTGATTAAGTTAGAGACCTTCTAGAAAATTAAAATCACCTTTTTACAATTGAAATACACAGAAAATGAAAGTCTGAATATCTACTTAAAAGCAAGTAGGTTGATGTTTTTCATTTTCGGTATTACTAAGAGGGTTCTATACAACAAATGTTTTGAACAGATTCCAGATAACTTTCAATTTATATTCACAACATCATGGTCTGGTCAAGGTGAAGGATTACCCCTGCCCTTCTCTGAAATCCTGAGATGACCTGTTTCCTCTTTTCCCTCAAACTTTTTTTGTCTCCTGGGTCATGAGGTTAAAAACTGGGTATCATGATTGGCTAACTTGCATCAGGTTGTCTGCTGGTAATCCCCTCTGGTTTGGTCTGCAATGCTGCTTTTTTCCTAATGATTGTGTGGGTTCTATCATTCTAGATAATGGAGCATTATAACAATTAGTTCTTGTTTGCTGTTATTTATTGCCTTCCTTTTACTGATGATCTTCAATTTTAAATATGACCTTTTCTTGCTGTCTGCTAAAATTTGGGGGACTGCGACAAATTCACAACAGCTATCTAAGCATCAGCCCTAGACTCTGGAGAGCCGGCTTTAACCTGCACAAAGCTTTTAGCTTCTTTTCTCTAGTATTTTATCTGCATCTTCTTGAAGGTATTTGTGTGATGGTGGATGAAAACTTGTCAGGCTGAGTCATTCACTAATCTTTATCATTACTTTAGAGTAATTTAACATATATAACTTTGTTGGTTTTTTTAAAGGACCATACCTTTGTACCTTCTCAACGTCTTATACGTATCAATAGGATATTTTAATTTTAACGGATCAGACATGAAGACTAGACTTTTTGTAGTGAATAGCAAACCTCCCACTGACTTTGCTGAAGGGAAGATTTCATTTCCAGATCAGTTTGCAGAAGTCTGTGAATTAAAAAAAAAGTCTAAATTGACAACAAATATTACTCAGAATGAATTATTCAACCAAGCCTGTTTAAGAGAATTGTCCAGGAAAGATTTAAACTATTCATTTTAAAAGAAAGAAATAGAAAATTGTAATAAATGAAGTAATGACTTTTCTGAGCTATAGCTGTATAAAAATATTTCCCTCTGGATAGAGGTGTTACTTTTATTGTGCAATAATAGTCTTCAGTCTTGGGCTTCAGGCATTTTGTCAGGATCTCAGTAAAAGGTCTACCTTTAGGACAATATTTTATCATGATTGCCTTTAAAACTAGTTACTATTTATATGACAGATCATTTATAGTTTTGATGGTTTGGCTCATTGGTCATAGTCATGCTACTGAACAGCCAGTGGTGACAGTTTCTTTCATCAAAGTACTGAAAGAAAAAGCTGTTTTAAATTTAAGAAATTGAGTGTTTGTCATGAATGCTAAACCAGTTCAGCATGCTGTTCCCTGAAACCTTATAATATCCCATATTTCTAACTCCAAGGTGAAGAACAGATAATTGAAAAAACATATGCAAAGGTGAAAATACTCCAACTATATTCTTTTGACTTTTCAAGGAGAAAAAGTGGCTAGGAAATACAAGTGCTAAACAAATAAAACGTAAGAAACAGATTTTGATATTCATTTCTCTACAGCACAATTCACCACCCTTAGCAAGTCTTTTCAGAAGCCAGAGTTCAGCCTCTATAAAAAACTATATAGTGTTCTGAAGAGTTAAAATTAAAGATATATATTTACGTGAAAAAAGAACATGATGTTGTGGAAGACTGAAATGTATTCTACTCCTGTGTCAGTGCCCACTTACTATATAGAGAAAAATATCAGCAACAAACACATAGCCATGTTATTGTTATAAAACTTCTCTGATATTATGGAAACAATATTAGAACTGTAGTGAATCAATAATGGTCACTAAATTCTGGGAGTTTTGTCACTAGATTCTTGACTACAAATTCTGGTAGTTACAGAGAGTGTGCTGATTATTCCTTTGTGAACACAGTATTTAAAATTACTAGATTAATTTAATTTCAATTATTTTCCTCTGTTTTCACCCAATGCACCTCTCTATTTCTTACTACCACAATGTTATGAAATAGAGTGAAAAACAATCAAACAGCTAAAAATCAGACAGCTAAAAGGAAAATTTTTGTGAAGGGAGTAATTTAATTAAACTTAATGATTGTGAAGGGAGGATTTTAAAAGAAGAAGCCTTCCAAAGAAATGTAATCCACAACAAAGGTTTTAAAGCCAGTCTGAATACTGTATGTCACATTCAATATCACCAGAAAATGCTTGCTGCTCTTAATATATGTAGAGGATTCAGAGTTTCTGCATATAAAATATGTGCCGGGTAGATTCGAACAGAAGGACTTATCTAACGTAGTTTTAGTCCTCTACTATGTATCTTTCAACATCTGAACTAGTCATCTTACACTTGCATTGGCAGTCAAAGAAAAGAAACAGGGTGCTTCAGAGCATTTTTGGCTTAATTTACCAGACTGAGGATAAGATGAGGGTTTTATAGAGGTGTTTGCGTCAACTATACAGAGGTGAAAATGATTAGCTCAAGCCCAACCATCTCTTGCTCAGGATCCAGGCTGACTAGATACTATATGAAAACAGTATAACAGAGATTGACCTAACAACTGTAGAGCAGTGGTCTTCAAATGTTTTGGATTGGACACCCCTATCAGTAAAAAAAATTAAGGATGCATTCCCAGTTTATGTATATTTGTTTATTTATAAGTTATGTACATGTATTTTGGATCAACACAGTAAGGTTTTGTTAGAAGTGAGGTGGGCTACAGGGGTGGTCTGTTTGAAGCAAGATAAAGGGCTATCCCCTGTTGGACAGAGCTGGTTCCTTCTGGTTCCAAAATGGACCCAGGGCTGGTTGTGTACTAACGTACTAAGTACATTATAAAACATATAGAAAATTGCAAATAAAACATGGATAGGATAAAACAATATTTTTAAAATTTACTTTCATTTGCTTTATTAATGGTACAAAAGTTCTTTCTTCCCACACTCCCGTGGATTGTCTTGCATGTCCCAGAGCATGTGCATATCACACTTCAGAGACAACTGCCTCAGACAGTAGCCCTCCAGTTTTGAAACCACATTTAGTCTTCTCTTCAGTTTGTGCTAATAAGTAACAATATAGTATAGAAATATTAACAGTGCAGTATATTTCCACTTGGTTTTAGACACTGATTTAACAAGTTTATCTGTCCATTTTATGATCGGATGTGAATTTGGCCCTTCCAAAATCTCCCAGGTTCTCGCAATGAAATCAGATCCTTTTAAAATCTGTTTAGAGCACATATCTCTGTTAATCCTTCTCCAGGTTTGAAAAGCTTTCTGTCTGATTTATGAGAAAAAACATGAATATCAAAATTCACTCACATACTATTTTCAGTACTTTTTAATAACTTACAGGAAGTGTGATTTCTCTTTCCATGTGTTTAAGAAGACTCTAGATGTGTGTTTATTTAACTATTGTAGTTGCATTAATTTCTTTCTTTTATGTTAAAAAAATTATGTTGATTAAGAAAGAACATTAGTATTTCAATAAATTTAAAATATTTTGTCATTAGAGAAAACAGAATAGAAAGAGTATGGGCTTGATGAGGTGGGATCAGAATATTAATTCAGCTTCAGGATCTATTGTGGAAAAGGGCCCAGAAAGGAAAAAAGCAGGAATATTTGAGATATCTTCAGAGCACTCTTCCCGTAGTGAAAGTCATGACAGAAGCGATCAGACATATAGGCCATAGTAATGCTATGAAGACTACTAAGAAGGCAAAGGCTCGTCCTGAGAGCATTTCAATTTCCTCTGCAGATATGACCACCTTCTATCAGCTCTGTAGGAAGTCGTGGGAACTGACATCCTCAGTCAGCTGCAGGTGACATAAATCACCTGTAAAAGATTAATGGTGTATTCAAAAGAGAAGCAATAAGCAATGGAAATTCTTTCTTTACTCTTTATCACTAAAAGCAACTTCATTCATTTTTGAACTTGAAATAACTCTGTCACATAAAACCTTATTTCTCTATTCTTTATTGCTGTGAATTATTGATATTATTTGATACATATTATGAAGTTCAGCATCACACAGTTGGGCCTTGGCAAGATGAAGATTGTGCTTGCAGAGGGAGCAACAGTGCGTAATGTGCATTTGAATTTGGGAGCAGAGAAGCTCATGACTTTATAGAAAGCTTTGTCTTGATATTTTACTTGTTTTGTTGAAGTAGATATTTGTAAGTGCAAGGAACAAATTGTATTAAATATCCTGCCACATTTTGAATAATTTACAAATGTAGAATTTGTTGAAAGAAGTCGCTGAAGGCAGGGAGAGATCTGTGAGGAAATAGCTTTGCCAGAGCAACTGTGGCCAACCCCACGCCTGTAAAAAGCAGAACAGGAAGAGTCAGTGACCAGAAAAGCTGCAAACAGAACAGGTAAACAGGGTGTGGTGCGTAAGCCAGGATGCGGCAATGCAGTTTGCCAGGAAGGGTGCACAGGAAGGGCTTAATCACTCTACCAGCTCAAGAGGTGCAATTCAGTTGGTGGTTGTTAACCTGTCAAAAGGAGCTCAGCAATGGTATCCACCCAGTGGAAAGCTATGTATTCTACATTCATCAGCATGAATGTGGTAACCAGATAGAGGTCCCACAAAAACTTGTAGCCATCCAGGTCTCAGGCTGCAGAGAGTGCCAAAGCCTCTCACTGGTAATGGAAGATAGCAGTGAGAAGAATTGCATGAGCTTTGACCAGGTGGGTGATCTGCATAGCATGGTGGCAGAGTTGGGAGAGGAAGCAGAAAGTTAAGGAACATCACTGAGGCTGAGAAAGAGACAGATGGAGTCATGTTCTGCCCTCCCTGAGAAAGAAACAGGAACAACCACCAGGAAAAAAAAAAAAAACCAAGATCAAAGGCATCCTGTACCCTCCCTGTCTGGCTGGAGGCAGTAGCTCAAAGGAAGGGAGTAAATGGAGGTCAGTCCATGCTTGAGGTGGCAGACAAACACCCTCCTTGCTCACATTGCCTTCCCAGGTGTCTCTGTACAACAGGTATTAGGATCTGGATGTATAAGGACAGTCAATAGCTGATATGGACGATGGTCAGTCTACATCAGAGGTGTTGCCAAGGTCAGAAAGGCCTATCGTCTGTATCACAACCACCTCCATGAGGAAGAAAAGACCAGTTGTAGTTATAGGCGGCTCCCTTCTGAGGAGAACAGAATCCAATACGCCAGACGGACCTTCCTCTTAGGGAAGCCTGCTGCCTTTCAGGGGCGTGGGTTAAGGACATTGCTAAGAAACTATTACGTGCTACTGCTTTTCCATGTCAGTGGCCACAATATGTAGTCCAAGAGTGATCAAAATGGACTTCAAGACCAGTTAGTAAGGGAATCTAGAGCACCAGTTTTTTTCCTCTCTCCTTCCAGATGCAGTTAGCAACATTAACAGAAACAGATGGACACAGTCTATTAATGTATGACTCCGGCTGGTGTCATCACCAAGGTTTGGTGGGTTTTGTTAATGTGATAACCTACACTGCACCAAGCTTTCTGGCATTGAATGGAAATCATCTTTCTCAAAGTGGAAAGAAAGTTTTCACTCAGGAGCTTGTGGGGCTCATTGACAGACCTTTAAACTAGACTTGAAGGGGAAGGAGATAATACAGAATATTAAATAAAGCTTATTTTAATGAAGACACTTTTAAAGATATCTTAAGTGAGAAACAGTGGATCTGGTTCCATTTATGAACTACATAACTTAAAGTGGGTGCTAGTATCACTGTATTTCTAGTCTTCCTCTGGTAAATTAAAGGTCAGACTACAGAAGAATATATTCATGTGGTGTTATTTTAATAGACCCATAGTTTGTTAATTCAAGTTTCCAGTACACATCTCTGTGTCAACACATGCTGACAACAAACCAGTGAATGCAATATATGTACAGGAAAAAACCTGTCTGATACCATGCCCATTTGGATATCAGATGTGATGAAGATCTCATTCTTGTTTATAATAATTTCATTTCCAGCAGTACTGTGATATCCCAGGATGAACAAAAATGCAATGAGACATTTTTGCTAAACTGTTTTGTTACTTTGCTTTTCCACCTTTATTCAGTTCTCTTTTTTTTTGCTTGTCAGCTTTTGACATACAACATAAAATTTTAAGAAGTGCCTAAGGGCCATATTAGAAAAAGGGACTGAGGAATCAGAAGTGAGACTTGCTCTGCAGATATCTGCATTGAAAAGTGTAATCCTGAAAAGCCCTGTACAAACTCTGTAGGCATCTTATGATTCAAATGTAAAGTTTCCTGGCTTCTAGATCTGTATACCCATAAGTTCCTAAACCCTCATATGGTTAAGTTCAGTATCCGAGGTATTTTGGGATACAGAACTTAGGTATTCCTCTGCCCAGATCCCTCTGGATTTGGCTCTGGGAGACGATCTCAGAGCATGCATAATACAAGAGACTCAGAACTGATGTATTTCAAACTGCCTTAGTATTTGCCACTCTCTTTTGAAGCACTTGTGGGAGAGAAAGAACCTTTTAGTTTTTATATCCTGATCAGAAATTTCACAAAGTTGCTTTGTTCACTATTGTCCCCAAAAGGCTTTGCATTTCAATTTTTTTGGCTTAGCAAAGCAGACTTATACCACTAGAAAACACACGTGGTGGGGAGATCACTTTATCTTCTTCTTCATAGGAGTTGTGCCACAATTCAAACTTAGATTTGTGTGGCCACAGAGAGGGAATGAAAGAATCTATAGGCCAGCAGCTACTGTGAGTGTGAATTGTAGCTTCCAAAGGACTTGTTTAGCATTTTAGATTAGACCTTCCTGGCCCCCTATTTGCTTTCTCTGAAGAAATAAGCTTCTTTATGCTCTCTTTTAAGCACTGAAGTGACTTCTTTTTTTTTCTAGATTTTAATGACTACGGGACAATTAGTTTCAAAAATTATTTACAGACTTCTCAGTGCTTACTTCTGCATTATGAACTATGTGATAGGTACTTCTTTCGTCCTACTATCCTGCATTGAACAAGATGCTGTTATTTTGAATGTAATAATAATAATAATTTGTAAGTTGTGTAATAAAGTATTGGATTTTTTTTTGCATATTAATGGCCATTTATTTTAGATATTTTAGGCTCTTTTCCCTCTTTCATTTTGCAACATTGTCCTGCTAATGGTACAAAAGCATCATAGAGTGAAACTCAGACAGCTCGATCCTTTTTAGAGAATTTATGCAACAGTCAAATTTCTTGATTACAGAACTGGCAATATCAGCCGTTTGAGTCTATCAGATCCATCTGGAAAAGAAGAACAGACTGATATATTGGGGGGAGAGGGGGGACGTGAGGTGGATGGGAACAGAGATGGGATGGGACAGTAAGGGAAGAATCTACTTCTAACAGTGTATAAACCACATGAATGGAGGTTGTCCTAGCAGTAAGCTTTTGAGAAACTCACCTGAGTTGTGGTGATAGATGCTGTCCTGTCCCTATAGAACTGCTCCTACAGCTGAGACACTGTTGAGGATTTTAGAACATTGAATAGATATTCAAATAGGCATGTTTTTTTCACCCCAGTAATAAACATGGAGAAGCATGGCAGTTAGAAAAATTTCCTCTACATGAAGCTCTGTTTGACAGATAAAAGCAATGATTCAGTGGTGCGTATCATTCCTTAGTGGCCTGAATAGAACTATGGGACCTCCTTTTTTAAAAGTGGCATAAAGTCTGTCTTTTAAATGTTTGTTTGGTTTTAAATATTCAAAGCTGGTTTTACTTCCTAATAAAGAATGACAGTTAAAATGTTTCACAAAGCAGCAAGTGATGCACAGTAGAAACTTTTTGCTAGGACAGAAGATTTGATTTCAAAGAAAACTTCTATCCTTTAATACTGTCTGTGTAAGTGGAGGGTATCCATTACTGACAGTCAAATGCAGCAAGAAGTTTCTATCCTGTGTGCAATCATCGTAAACAACAACAACAACAATAATAATAATAAAATAAACAACTACTCTGAAATAAAAGAGGTTATGCATTTGTACTTTTTGATAGCAATATTTGCTGTGAATCCCTCAGGATTCACATGAACAAGACCGCTATAAGATTACCGCTGAGATTTCACTGCTCAATGGCTTCCATAAAACAAGGAACCAATTTGAGGGGAAAAAAGTTATTTTAACCAAAAAAAGTCAATGAACTCAAGAAGTTTGAAATTTATAAAATGATTTCTCATCCAGTTCACTTCTGTGTCACTCCCTCCATTGAGTGCCAAGCAATTTTATAAAAAATGTGTTGCCATAACAACATTAATTAATTATAGTGAGATTTCATGTGTGGCAGTAAAAGCCAAACCACAGTAGTCCTATGTTTTGTCATAGGCAGTGGTGTAAGACAAGAGGTATCTGATACCGAGATCAAATGTAGGGCAGTAATTATCAAGAAAGGCCAGCTGGTTTTAAAGCAATGTATACTTATCTAACCTTATGTTTTGGATACATGAATTACCCTTGAAAAATACTGTTGCTTTTCACATTGTATATTAAAAAGTCATTCAAACTAGAACGTGAAATTTGTGCAATAGTCAATATATGACAGAGATATCTCACTTTAAAAATCATGCCTGTCATGCACACAGACTTGTACCGAATCTAAGTCAGGGATTTAGAGGTATCAGGAATTCTGAGATGACTATGAAAACTGTCTTGTGATCTCTACAAACTTGATACAACTAATATGAATTATTAGATAGTGAAAAAAATAAGTGAGACTAGCATTAGTGGCGGATCTGGTAAGACTTGGATATGCTAAGATATTACCATAACTATGAACAGGAATGTTTCTTCAGGAAGGTTGGTGATGCCTTTCCATGTTTCTTAAAATATATTTTTATTTTCTTTTTATTTTTTTTCTCAAAAAAAATTGTGATAGAAGAGCTTCAATTAAGGTAAGTATTGCTCATTTCTAGGATTAATGTTTACTGAGGAAATAATATATTTTAGAGTTACATTTTTAGAAGAGATGATTGACATGTATGTATCTACTTTAAAATTCCCAGAATCATCCACAAAACACTTATATGCATATGACCCGAGCACTGAAATGTGGAGAAGACAGGTTATATGAAAACTACTATGGTAGACTGATAAAGTCTATTTAATAAAGTGTAAATTTAATAAAGTGTAAAGTTAGGGATACTTTAAAGAAATCAGTGCATTGGATTAATTTTTATTTCTTCCTTAGGATGGATGTCTAAGTTGATTTTCCCAAATACAGGAATCTACATTTTCAAAGTAAGAAAACAGGTATCCTTTTTTTTTTTTTTTTTTTTTTTCGGGATAGCATGAGTCATAGTTCCTCTGGAACATAAACAAGAAAGACACCCATATGCTTGCTTGTCTGTTTCCCGCCATCTCATTAGACCATCCTAGATACATTTTTAGATGCAACCTTTGCAGCATTACAGCCTAAGTTTTCTTTCACACTGTTGTAAGAGGAAGAAGCTAATCAAAACTGATTAAGTGAAAATAAGGCAGAAGCCTGTAGAACAATATTCTCAGGGTTAGTCCTTTTTTGGCTCTGTGTTGGGCTTTATTATAGGCTTGAATAAATTTCAGAAGTGATGTATACCTCATCATTTTGATTAATGCTAGCTGAATCATTTTGTAAGTTGAAGAGGGAGAAAAAGGCTAATGGGTATAACTAACTGTGTAAATTGAAATAAAGCCTCTGAGGATCACTTAGGAGATCTAGAGTACGTTTCCAATAAGTTACAAACCCTGTAATTTTTGATTTTCATTGACATTTCCTGTAATGAACTGTGTTTTTCATTGAAGCGGCATCTTCCAGCTTTCATAAAGTCATACAGATCTGGGGTATTCCGACAATAATAAGTTTGCACAATACTTTATGTTTAACTAGCAAGGGCATATGCTGCCAATGCTACTCCAATTATAAGTTTATATGAATGACTGAAATAGCGATAGTGCTACCTCAGGATATTCAGAACCATAATACAAATTGTAATCACAGGATCTTATAACTTGGACTGTTGCACTTTTCATCATCAATGACAAAGTAGGACGCTTCATCTCACCAGGTGTTAAATTTCACCTATGTTCATATACTTTCTCTAGCTGATAACACACCATGCAGATGAGTTTATTATGTTTGCTTCAGACCTCAGATCCTGATCATCAGAACCACTGGTAGATCTAGGAAAAAAATGATATCTTGGGTGATTAAAAGGCACATTTCCAAAGACCTGACAGATATCTAAGATTTTAATTTTGTTAGGAGAAAAATGTTTATGATTCATTAATACGTTGGCCAATACCAGTGCTTCTGGATGTTTTAAGGTACCAGAATGCATGATTCTCCATTGAATATGATTAGAAACACTGACCATACAGAAAAGTACAGTGGTTTCCAGTAAAGGTTCTCTTTCTGAGACCAGATTATGGGGTAAGATCCTTTTGATGAAAATTGCTTTCAGCAAAACTTTACAGATGAATCAAATTTCTGGAATTCACAAGTGCTTATGACATGCCAAAAGATTCTAGTCTTTTGATCAAAACACCTGGACTTTTTTTCCAGTGACAATGGTATGAAACATGACAAATGAATGGCCTTTGTGCTGTCACATGTTATCCAACCTGTGCATCAGAGATTCTTTGTTCATTTATTCAAATGACATCTGTCTCAGTATCCATGCTTGGCCACTCTCAGAATTAAACACAGATTGAATACCAATGCTTAAGGTTGTCTCATCTTCATCCAAGGACAAGGAAAATGACACCCAATGTGTAACTTTAGCCTAGTTCTTCCACTGTCCTTCAGTTTTAAATGTGTTTGAATTGTAAGAATGCTTTGTATTTGGTACGCTGAGATGTTACAAATGCTTAAAAAAAATCTTACTGCCAATGTTAAAATTGACAGTGAACTTCTGGATAAACTAGCTGGCTAAGCATGGAAATAAATATGATTGTTTGTTCCAGATTGTTCTTATTTGTCACTGATCTTTCAACTTCAGAATATGATGATCTGGCTGTCTTTGATGCAAATGCATCCTCCCACAACAGGGCAACAGGAAGTAGCACTACTATATGGAAAGGGTTTAGATATTCTGTTGATTTTTTCTTGTTGTTGTATGTTTGGGTTTTTTCCCCTGTAAGTGGTTTATTTTCTGTCTAACTCACTGTATACTTTCCTGCTTTTGACATTCCACACTGAGTCAAAATGAGCAATTCATAGATTAGAATCTGTTTTCATAAAAAGAGGAAATAGCACAACCTGCCCTGCAGCTTGAACAAGAGAAAGCCATGAAGAAGCACTTTGTAGGAAAATGCCTTCTACAGAGTTTCAGTAGCATCCAGTTGACATTGAACAACACCAGTGAAACACCTGCCACTTGGCTCGACAAGTCCTCCTTTCACGAGGTGAACAGGTAAGCCTGGATGCAATTTTATGGTATAGATAATATTTTTCATACTGCAATATATCAAATGCCAAGCTGCAAACTGACTTGTTTAATTCTGTTTAAATTATCAATATTTTAATTTCTTTCAGTTCTCCTATATAAGGAATTCCTTTATTTTCTGAAAAGTGCATATTCTGACATGGATTGATGACTCTGCTACAGATGAGAAAGAAGCCCTAGGTGACCCATTTACCCTTCCCCAGTAGGGTACCAGCTGCCAATTGCCCCCACTCTGCGATGGATTGTCCTTCTTCTCACCTTGTCATCAAGCCAAAACTACACACTGCAGGAACACAGGTAAGCATCTGCCTCTCTGATCATTGCCAATAGCTCTCCATTATCAGCTGCCAGGGGTGCTTCAAAGAACTGTGCACAACTTCTTCCAGATGCATATACTGAGAATTTTATGTCAGCAACAAATACTGCCTTTGCAACGCAGGGAAATCTCAAATGTCAAATCTTTTTCTGGACTTTAGTTTACCAGGAACGTAATACATGTTAGCGTACTTTTTTCTCCACCTTAGGTGGCAGGCGTTCCCATCTGGATTAAGTACACAAACATCATTTAAATAATAGAAATACCTTTTCTGACAGGATGATCTTCTGCCACACAAAATTAAAAGGATAAGTTCAGTAGCAATTGGTTATCTGTAAGAAATTGTTGATTTTGCCTTTGATAAAGGGAGAAAGGTGTTTCATTTTCTGCCATGTCTCCTAATGGACACCCGATAGTTTACTTCAGATATTGAGAATGATACTTAAATATCCAAGCTGCTTTATTGGTTGTGATCATGTGAAAACTCAGGACGTACTCTTTTCTGCTTTCAGGCAGCCCTTTTGACTTCATGCAATTGTAAGGGCTGGTGCCTTGGGGACTGCTGTGAAAAATAGAGGCCTTTGGTTGATGAAAAAAATACTGAAATACCTTTCAAGCAGCTGCTACTTCTGAAAACAAAAACAAACCAACACCAACTTCCCCCCCACCCAACAACAAAATCTTCAAATCCCTTAAGATTTAAAAGACAGAATACACAAGTGATTAGAAAGTTTTGGCTGTTTTCTGCTGCAGCTCTTGGATTCAACCTCATAATAACTGAAGAATAAATAATTTTAAATTATATTTAAATGGGCATGTTCAAATAACAAAGAATCTCAGGAGCAGCCTCAGCAATAATCCCCCTATTTCAATGTTTGTTTTCCAGGGAAAAGTCAAACTGAATTAACATTTTAATCGTGCTAACCTAACTGTTGTACCACTTCCGTTGTTCTTTCAAACCAAAATGAAAATTTTTAATGAAAGATTATAAACTTACTTGCTCTAAAAGATGAGCAGTGTCTTTATTTCCAGTACATAGAAGACTATGACCTAGTGGTCTTCCACATCATATGATATAAAAAATTTTACTTATCATCATGATTTTCTTACAATAATATATCAACAAGACTGACTGTACAATGTCAAGTAAAAATCTTTTTTTGCTTTTGAACAAGCCAGCAACAGCTTACAGAGGAAGGTTCATTTTTTGTGAAATCCTGATGTTGGATAAAATTTTAATTTTGTTTGTGTATGCATGAATCTTTTCAGCTGCCTGATCAATTGTGATATCTCATGATATATAGCTGGTGGGTTCTTCAGCCTTTCTTACCAAATGACAAATCACATGACGTGTACAGTCTGAATTATCTTGATCTTTTGCCCTTTTGGCCAGGAAATGTTCAGATATTGATTTTGTTGTATTCAAGATGGTATCATTTGATAAGTAGTTTTAGTACTGAAATTATAAAAACTTGAGGCACAAGAACACATGTAATATTTTCCTTACAGTAGTTTTAAAATTTGGCTGCATTGCAGAATGAGAAGGAAGATGTCACATTTTGGCTTCTTTGATCCCCATTTTACATAGAGGTCACTGTTCTTAAACACTTAATGAAGACTATACCTTTCCTTCTGTTATTTTTCTTTGTCACAGTTGGTGGTCTTGGGCTCGACACATTGACTGCTGTGAATACTGACTCACAGTAATGCACTAACAGTGAATTTCAACCTCAGACTTTGTCACACGTTTACATCCTTACCAAATTAAGGATTATAGAACATTAGGTCCTTCCTTGACTGGTCAAATGTTCAGATCTGTGGGGTGATACAAGTGGTGAATATACAAGAGGTTTTACAGTGTGCCAGGCTATAATGCAAAATAAATATTAGGCATGTAGAATTTCCTTATGATTTGGAGGAGAAAAGAAATTTCTTGCAAAGTTAGGAAGTGTTGGAAATGTGCTTCATGAACCACGTAAGATGGTTAAAATTTACCTTATGTTTGCTTGCTTTCTGTAATTTGCTGGAACAAAACAGTAATTTTTTTCAAAATATAATCTCCTTTTTAAAAAAATCCCTGTTCTTAATTGTGACTATACAGTTATATTTGTAGCACATTTGGAACACTCTTGCATTTTTTTTACTGTCTTTGTTGTTTTTATTTCCTGTTTGGTTAGACAATGAAAGTTATTTTCATTTAAAAAAGAAAAAGAATAATACCAAGGACTGATAAATTATTCTTTTGTTTTAGAAGTCTCAGAAAATAAAAATAATATGTCTGCGTTCTTTGTAGAGTTTGGCTTGTTTAGGTGGTTTTGGGGTATTTTTTAATTTATTATTTTTATAAGGTGACAGTGGAATGAACGAAAAGGCAGTAACTAAAGCCATGTAAAAGTCTATTCTGATCTTTATTACTTTTACTGCTTAGCTGGCAGCCTGCTTCGAAAGAAACAAAGGAGCATTATGTGAGAGAGTACAGCCAAGCAACATTACATCGTATCAGCAAAGGTGGAGAGATCAGTCAGTGGCTCTTAGCAGGATAGGCGCAAGTGGCTACAGTCAAAAAATACTGTCAAAAGGGTGCAAAGGCAGAAGGGCAATGTTCAAAGACTTGAGGAAGAAAATGTCTCAGTGTTTAGGCAATGAATTACTTGAGCAAGGCTCATGTTGATGCATAAGGTTTTTTATGCTTTGAGGATCCACGTGACTTAACAAACCTGTTTGAAATTGTATTTCAAGAGAGTAAAACATGTAGAAGCTTAGAATCAAAGATAACAATCCTCTGATGTCAAGAGCTAGATAGAATGTTTTTCTTTCCTGGTATTTTCTCTGTTCTTTGTTTTGGTAATAAAATAGGATAGGATTAATTTATTTCCTTCCTCGCATGTCCCTCTTATTTGCTTCAATGCTCTCTTCATTCATTATTTACAGGACTTAATGCCCAAAGGTTCCCATATGGCTGAAGGGGAAGAGGACTGAAAGCGAGAACTTGTTAGGTGGTGTAGGTGAATTTGCTCCTGTACACGTACAACCAGGCAAAACTATGAGAATGATTAAGTGACACATTTTAGCTCTTCAAACAAGACATTGCTTCTAGCTTTGTACCACCTCTGACAGCTCTGTAATAATCAAGTACTTGAAAAGAAATGATTCTTTTTTTTTTTTTTCTTGGAAAATAGCTCACATTTCTCAAGCATGAATTATCAGTTTCCCTGCTGTTTTCACGCATTCATCTCAGACATATCTTAATGAGACCTCCTACACAGTATCTTTTCTTATGCTGTGTTCTGATTCTACTCATATTTTTCTTCTGTGGATGTGATTATTAAAGTATTTATGAATTGTCACTTTAAATTTTGTAAAGACAATAAATGCTTGATATCATTTTTTTAAGCAATAGCTATGTCCTAACAGGGATCATCAAAATAAAATCATTCTCACAGAAAAACATTTACTTTCTCAGGAAAAATTGTAATTGCAGGTTGTTTTTTTTTTTTTCATAACTCGATTAATATTTTAAAATCATATTTCCAAATACAAATGCAAAAGGAAAACAAAAATGCTAATAATATCAGGTCAGAGCTGGAGGTATTTTACTCAGTGTTCATACAGTTAAAAATTCAATTGAACAAAAATGTAAGTATGTTTTGAGTGTACCATTAGCAAAACTATGAGTGTGTGGCCTTTGCAAAATATCAACATGGTATCTCAAGGAAGAGGATTAGCTATTAACATTGTCAAGAGAATATCAGAGATAAATCACAGTCAGCCATAGCTATATGGTTACCTATGTAAGTTTAGGATTTTTTTGTCATTTCATACATGACTTCCTAGCTCATATTGAATCCTATCCCTCATTTCATTCTCTGTTGCAATAAGATGCAAACACAATACTATGCCTTTTGTGCAGGTAACCACTATTCTTCTAAATAGACAAAGTGTTCAGCACTTTGATCACTGATTTAGGCCAAATGATTTTGATAGTATTAAGTACACAAACAATAAAAGCAGTAATAGCAATGATGAAGTGATGAAAGCAATAATATTAATAACAATAATAAATTAACACATATCTCATACAATAAGAGTCATGAAATCAGTACAAATTCCCTTCATCAAGTCATAGAACCATAGAATCATAGAATCATAGAATGATTAGGTTAGGAAAGACTTTTGAGATCAAGTCCATCCGTACCTGTCCACTACTAAATTATATCCCTAAGCATTTCAACTACCCATCTTTTAGATAACTCCAGGGATGGTGACTTAAACACCTCCGTGGGCAGCCTGTTCCAGTGCTTGATAACCCTTTTAGTGAAGAAATTTTTCCTAATGTCACAAGCTGAACCTCCCCTGCTGTAACTTGAGGCCATTCCCTCTTGTTCTACCACCTATCACTTGGGAGAAGAGACCAATATCTATCTCTCCACAACCTCCTTTCAGACAGTTATAGGTAGTGATAATGTCTCCCCTCAACCTCCTCTTCTCCAGGCTGAAAAATCCCAGTTCCCTCAGTCGCTCTTCCTAAGACTTGTTCTCCAACCCCTTCACCAGCTTCATTGCTCTTCTCTGGACATGCTCCAGCACCTCAGTGCCCTTCTTGCAGAGAGAGGCCCAAAACTGAACACAGTATTCAAGGTTCCGCTTCACCAGTGCAGTACTGGGACAGAATCTCTTCCCTGGTCCTGTTACACTGTTTCAGACACAAGCCAAAATGCTATTGGTCATCTTGGTCACTTGGGCACACTGCTGGTTCGTGTTCAGTCAGCTGTCAACCAACATCCCCAGGTCCTTCTCTGCCAGGCAGCTTTCCTGCCACCCTTCCCCAAGCCTGTAGCTCTTCATGGGATTTTTGTGTCTCAAGTGAAGGATTCTGCATTCAATTTTCTTGAACCTCATCCTATTGGTCTCAGCCCATTGATCCAGCCTGTTCAGATCCCTTTGCAGAACCTCCCTATCCTCAAACAGATCAACTCTTCCAGTTTAGTGTCATCTGCAAACTTACTAAGAGTATATTCAATCCTCTTATTCAGATCATTGATAAAGATATTGAACAGAACTGGAGCCTGCACTGAGCCCTGAGGAACAACACTTTTTACCTGCTTCCAGATGGATTTAACTCCATTTACCACAACCCTTCAGACCCAGCCATTCACCCAGCTTTTAACCCATCAGAAGGTGTGCCTGTCCAGGCCAGTGGAAGCCAATTTCTCTATTAGAATACTACGAGAAACAATGTTGAAGACTTTACTAAAGTCCTGATACACCACATCGAGAGCCTTTCCCTCATCCATTAAGTGGATGACCTTGTCATAGAAGGCAATCATGTTAGTTTGGCAGGACTTGCCTTTTGTACACTCATGCTGACTGGGTCTGACAATCTGGTTGTCTTGTATATGCTGTGTGATAGCATTCGAGATGACCTGTTCCATGACCTTCCCCTGCACTGAAGTCAGACAGACAGACCTGTAGCTTCCCAGATCCTCCTTCCATCTCTTCTTGTAAATGGGTGTAACATCAGCCAGCCTCCAGTCAAGTGGAACTTTCCCAGTCAGCCAGGACTGCTGGTAGATGATGTAAAGGGGTTTGCTGAGCACCTATGCCAGGTCCCTTAATACCCTTGAGTGGATCCCATCTGGCCCCATAGACTTGTGAATGTCTAATTGGCCCTGCAGTTCTTTAAACATTTCCTCATGTATCAGGAGAGCTTTGTTCTGCTCTCCCTCCGTGTCTTCTGGATCATAAGGCCGAGTACCCAGAGAACATCTTACCTTTTGATTAAAGACTGAGGCAAAGAAGGCATTAAGCACCTCAGCCTTATCCTCATCCTTTATCAGTTTAGCAAACATCAACAGAGTAACTTCCACTCAAACAAAATTAGGCTGGGTAATTTATATTGACTCTTTTTTGTTCTGTGGCAGCATTTAAAATCTGAAATCCTAAAGCATGTCCTTAATAAGTAAGACACTGAACGTACAGGAATGGAAAAAGACAGTTACTGTCCATAAAAACTAAAGTTGAAGAGGGGGAATAAGCAAGACAGAACAATAACAAACCCCCAGGAAAGTAGAATCAGACAAAGATATAAAAAATGATAAATAAGCGGCACTGGTCAGTATGAGAAGTTCTCCACACAAGCAGTCTGTGATTTTGCTTAGTGATTTTTGTCACTATATCTTTATTCTTCCCTTGTTACAAATTCTTTTCAAATTGCAGCTCTTCCCTTTGTTATTGAAGCAGCAAATATCTCATTTAGAGACTTCAGAGACTTTGAAAACACGACCTGAGCTTTCTAGCCTTTATCCTTTTCATTAAAATTGTTACTGTCACATTTGTTTCCAGAGTAGTTTGTTGTAAATTACTACTCTGAACAGTTCTGTTTCTATCTTCCTCCAATCTGGTCAAAGACAACTGAAATCTTATTTTCATGAAGTGCTGCAGCCAGTCACTTTGAGATATTAGTCTTTTCAGCTTCTGAAACAAAAAGAAATTTTCTGAGTTCTTAATTTTTTTTCAATCTTTGTTCATCATGAATCACAAAAAGCAATTTGAAAGAGAAGGTGTATTGAATTTGAGTGTAAGGCACAGTCCAATTATTTCTGCAGGCATGTGTCGTTGAGACATCCTGTCAATGAATGACTGAAAGAGTGATGACACAAGGCTTTGGTAATGACATCTGAAATCTTCTCCTCGGGTTAACAGTTTTGGCCCACAAAAGTTTAGTGGTGGCAAAAGTCATTAATTACAACAGGTACTTTCATTTCCAAAAAGTACTTCTCTGAATCTGCCCTTGAAGATAAATGGCCTTATCATAAAACCCAGCTCCCATCTTTAAAGGTAGTGTTAGTAGAGGATATGGGGCAGACAGATGTAGACAGTATGAACTCCAGAATTTTCCCAGGTCCCAAGTACAGCTGCCTGTACAAGCGCTGTGATGACTGAACATTCCAGGGACGGCTTGCGATCACACCGTCTCCTGGGCATTGCCTTCTGCTGCATGGCGTGGGCAGCAGACAACAATATTCCTGTTTATTCCATTCTGCCTCCTGTGACTGAGGAAATAGGCTGCAGCAGGCACATCATGCACAGCTGCAGAGAAGTCTGATCTTTACTTACTCAAAATCAAATTGTGGAAATGAGGCTTTTTTTTATGCTGCCCTAGGAAGTAGGCTTGCTTTTCCAGAACAGTGGCATGCAGGAGGTACAAACACAGGTATCCACTGCTGGATAGACTCGAAATATTGAAAAGAGAAAAAGAGGACTTCAGCACTTTGTGTTTCAGACTTTGCAATTGCCTTCCTGTGTTATTCCTGCAGTTTGGATAGAGCCCACAAAGCAGCATATTGGCTCTTCTGTACTACAGGGGTTTCATGAATGGAGCTGATCCATGTTTATGTTCTTATTTAAAACCTTCTTTCCATTTAAAATGATCTTTGCCTTCAGGGCCAGCCTTTCTATGGGGAAAGCTTTTAAAATTTGTTTGTATATGTATGTATTTTTCCAAGCTTATATAAACTGTGAATGCCTGCATTTTTTTTTCTTCACAAATTATTATCTAAGATTTGGAAAGAGTATAGTAGAAAAGACAGACACGTGACACGTTTAGATTTTTTTCATAAGTCACCCTTTTCCTTCCCTCGTATTTTTTTAGCAGCTGTATTTTTACCTCTTAAAGTATTGAAAGAAATTTGTGTATGTTCTTACCTGAGAATATATAGCGATATATATATGAAAGCTATATAGCACATTCAGTACAAAGTTATGACCACTAACAGTTCAGGTCCGCAGTTTGTCCAAAGCTTGAGTTTGAACTCCTGTCTCTGCAGAATTCCATGAGAGATTTGCCATTGAAGATTTTTATTTTCAATATTTATTTTCAGCAGAATTTTCATTCATAGTTGGTACTGGATCACCATTGTCCACATGCCCATGGTGATTTTGGTCAGTGCTTTAGGAGGCATTTAAATTTAAAATTGGATTTTTTTTCTGGCTAGAATTTCAGCAGCTGAAGTTTAATTAGATGTACCTCTCCTTCTTCTCCCATACTTTGAACCAGAAATTCAGTTTTTAATTTTCTTAGAACTTGTCAGTAATGTACCTTCTTCAAATCTGATGGAAAACCCCATATTTTCCATTTCATCTCCTTCTTCCCCTGTTGCCCTAACACTGAGGTTACTCTTACTGCTTTCTGAAAAGATATGTGATTTTGTTGCAGCTTCAGCGAGTGGTTTTGTGGTTTTTTCCCCTCTCACAGGGTAGAAATCTCTAATCCTGGCCAAAGACCACCTAAACAGGTCCAGAAGATAGGGCAAGCTTTTATTTCATTAGAGTTCCTATGGGAATGATGACTAGGACATTGGTCCATTTTCTTTCATTTTAGGAAACAACATCAGAAGGCACTGATGTGGGAGGGGAAATACATTATTAAGCTTGAACGAAAGGAGTAGTGTGTTTCAGTCTGTCCTAGTCTTTCCCATCCCTATTTTCATATAGTTTGTTCTGTTGAAGTTGAAATTTTGCCAGGAGCTATATTCAATTTTGTTATGGTAAAGTTAATATGTGTTTTTGTCTGTAGTTTGGTTATAGCAATGTTGAAGACTGCACATTTTGTTTTTAATTTTGTATATTCTCTATAGAGTCTCAAAAGCTAAAATACTATAGAGGATGACTGGATGTTATTTCAGCACAGATTTCAGAGCTGAGCTAAAGAAATTCATGCTTCTGAGTTGAAAGAATAAAAAGATACACAGAGGCATCAAAACAGAGAGAGATGAGAGAGAAATAGGCAGGAATAGATCCTTGAAGACAAGAATACAGATTTAGAAAGTGATTGCGGTAGGAAGTCAGAAGACAGTATGGGACTCAGGTAATAGAGTGACATCATGGGGAGAGGACATGAAGAAACAGCTTCTAGCTATAAAATGTTAGGAGGACTTAAGGAGAGAAAGATGTGAGAGTTAAGAAAGAACAAGTCTGCAGGAGGAGAAAGAACTCAGATATTGACTAAAGATTAACAGTAGGGGAGGTGAGAAAAAGGATTGACAATACTTCTTTCTCCTTTGCTTTCTCCATCTTTTATGCTCTCTTCCTACTTACCCCAAGCAGAGTTCTGCCCTGAAAGGATAGAAGAGATTTCTTGTGGTCTGTGAACTTCCATTACAGATACCATTTAGAAAATACTCAAGGATTAGAGGGAGGACTTTCAGGATAAGAAGATGTACTAAATATCAACACTGTCTCAGCAAAATAATAAAATTAAGAAGTGGGTTGTAATGGGGAACAAATTAGAAAGGAGAATGCCTTTATAAACTGGACAATTTTAGACAATTTTAGCAGATCCTTCAGACCTTATAGAACACTATGTAAGTGTTCTGATTTAAAACTGTCTGGGTACTCGTCTGACTTAGGCCAGGAAAGAAGGGAGAGTCCAAATTAAGGAACTAATCCATGGATTTTTTATGTTGCTTTTTCAAGTAATTTCATTTGTGTAAACGTGTACAGACTCATTTACAAAGGCAATGGACAGATGCTTGTCAAGCTCATTTAATTGCCTGTCAAGTCTTCATCCAGGCAGTCATATACAACTGCATACAGTATTTCATAACTCTGGCAAGAGCATGAATTGAAAACTACCAGTTTCATTAATCATGCTGTAATTCACAAACTGTTCACCACAGTTATCAATTAGATCTACATGTGCAGTGCAATTCATGAAGGGCAAATTCATGTACCTTATTCGATTAGACATGTTAAGTGTGATAATATCAGATCCATATTTTTTCCTGCTTTATAAACAATTTTCATCAGACCAAAATTGTCCATGGGTTAACTGTGGTCATCAGAGTCTTAGAGAAAAAGCACATATTGCCTTTTTTTGATAGAAAAGGTGTAAAGTTACGTTACAGTAGTCCACTTCTTGATGGGCTGTCTGCTCTTTATATTTCAGTGTACCTTCTGCTGTGAAATTTGTATATTTATATAAGCTTTCAATTATATATCACTGGCCGTGGAAAAACATTCTCTTCCTTGTGGCAGTTTTGATTAAAGGTTCCAAATATTCTACTTGCTGTTGTTTGTTCTTCCACATCTGTTTTTGCTGCCATAGAAAATAGAGCTCCTCCCACTAAATTCTAATGTATAAAATGGACCAGTATTCCAGTAATAAATAAATAATTTTATGGTGAATATTTCCTTGCAAGCAGGGGTTGAACTGTGCAGGCACACTCACCATACAGAAACTCATTAATATAAACTTTCAATGGAGTTTCATGCATGAGTGAAATGGCGTGGAGAAGAAAATTTTATCAGGGTTGTATTATTCATAATGCTATAAATTAAGTTGTTGTGAAAGGCAATATGGGGAGTAATAGTTTCTTTTAATAGTTACCAGTCTGATGTACTGAAATCTTGCTTGGAAACAAACCCTGTCCCAGTGTTTTGAGAAAGTTTTCTTAACAAATTATTGTATTCTGTGTTTTTCTCTCAACCTGTGGTTTCTCTGTTTCAAAAGATAATGCTGTTGGTTAATTTTATTTTTAATCTAGATTTTTAAATCATAAATCTGTCAGTGGTTTTGACATTCTCATCTCAGAGCAAATGTTCAAAAAGATCTACTTTGATACTGTCTTTTTCATATTCACCTACCAACAACGCATTTAAGAGCCTGGGCAAGTGGAATGGTCAATCCTTCAGAAAGAAAAAACAGAAGTAGGGCTTTATTAACCTTCGTGTCAGGACAGACATAAGAGTTGCAGCATATTTAAATTTATTTATAACAACATTTGTCTGACACTTCTGAAAAAGGACAACTGGTAACTTCTCTCCAATTTACCCCTTCAACAAGCTTGCAGAAATAGATTCCCAGTGAACAAAGACTTATGAATGTGAAATGTCCTGAATCTTCAGAAAAGAACCTGGAAAGAAATTTATATTGTAACATATTGAATCAAACTAGATTATACTTAATCACCCTAAATGGCAACCACATCCTTACTTCTTAAAAGGAATTTACTTGGATCACATCAAAGTAACAATCCCAAATGAAGACAGATCTGTGTAACTGTGATCCATGTACTTTTCTGCTTGTCATGCTTTAATCCTATAAGCTATGAAGATGCAGGAAACATATCAGCTGCCTGGTTACATTTTACCTGGTTATACTCACTCATATGATCTTCATTTCTGCTTGACAGCAGGTAGTCTATAATTTTATCAAGGATGAGAGTGTATAACCAGTAAAACCATGAGATGGGGGCTAAATTCTTAAAAATAGAATGATCTCTTTATTTCTCATCATGCATTCCTCCCCTTCTGTTTAAATAGCTTACTACCTACCTTTCAAGTTAGGAAATTAAGTGGTCGACAGATGTATCATGGCACTTGCAGGTACTAGAAATATATACACTTGAGACATGAGGTTATTAAAATGTCTGCACGCTACTTATTCTTCTTAAAAGACTGAAAAATATCTTCTCAAATACATTGATGGTTTTAGTTTCCAGATTAATTAATAAAGACTAATACTGTATATGCCAGAGTAAAACCTAGGTTTGAATTTTTACATATTGCTTTTATTTCCATCAATATTCACAGGTGGAGTGTCTTGGGGTAAGGAAAATTATGATGGATATATACTCCAGAGATGCCAGCGTATTGATATTGTGGCAAAGTGATGAACCTGAAGTCATGGCCATTGCTATTGTTGGTGTGAATTCATAGGCCTTTGGAGTCTGATTCTCTCAGTTGTAACTCTGCTATTCCTCCTATTTGTACATCTTTGCAAACATTTGCCTTGGAACTTTCAATTTTCTCCTACTTTACAGTCTTCCCCCCCCTTGTCTGTGCTATGCTTTTTGTTTTGTTTTGTTTTGTTTTCACCATTTCTCTCTGCTTTTTAAGCTTTTAAACTCTCTAATGTTGGTTTTGGTTTGAACCTCCCTGCTGCAAGTTTTTTTCCTTTAACCTTTAATGGGTGTTTGCAGTTTCCTTCAAATTGTGAGACTTCTGCTTAGGGAAAGCCAATACAGAGAAGTTAATTTTTGGCTGAGCAAAATTTAAAAAGTTTAGACCATTCTTAAAAATACCCACAAAATAAGCATTCTTCTACAGACAAAGTAAAGGACCAGCTAGAACAAATAGTTTTACTCCTATACAAAATTAATTACTTCTTTTTATAACCATTCTACATTACTGAGTTCTGCTTACAGCTCCAGGCAGAAGAATAGTGAAAGAACACAGATTGTGTCTTACCTAAGTAAGATATTCTTTTGAGTAAATCTCTATCAAATGGATGAATTTAAAGCCCTCCTTTCACCGTGTGATGTTCCAAATAAAATATTTCAACAAGGGCAAGTACTGGATTTTGTACCCGGGCCATAGCCACCCTAGATGTACGTACAGACTGGGGAGTGTGAGGCTAGAGAGCAGCCCTGTGGAAAGGGTTGTGGGAGTTCTGGTTGACTGCAAGCTGAACACGGACAACAGTGTGCCCTGGCAGCCGAGAGGGCCAAATGTGCCCTGGGCTGCATCAAGAACTACACTGCTAGCCAGCCTAGGGGTGTGTTTGTCTCACTCTGCTCTGCTGCACCCTGAGTATTGTGTGCAGTTTTGGGTGCCACAGTATAAAAAGGACATAAAGCTACTGGAAAGTTTCCAGAGGAGGGCCATGAAGTTGGTGAAGGTTTTATAGGGGAAGCCATATAGGGAATGGCTGAAGTCACCTGGTCTATTCAGCCTGGAAAAATGCAAACTGGGGGGAGATATCATCATGGCTTGTTAGTGTTGTTAATGTAAAGTCATTGAGGACACCTGAACTTCAGTAACTGCTGACGGTCTGGAGTTATCTTCTGCTCTTTTTTACTGAGGTTAAAGCCCAGTGTTGTCCCACCTAAGAACTACACTCTCCTGCTGTCTTTCTCTCTTTTTTAATATGGAAGGAATTGCTTTTCCTGCTTAGAAACCTCAGGTGAATCCTTATCAGTGTCAGTCTTATTGCTTTGTAGCAAAGTTCAACTTTTCAATGAAAATTTTAGTAGAACTGTGCACATGTAAATGTGTTTCTCTGTGTACACACACATGTAAGACAATGGAGTCTAAAAGTACAGTATCATGCAAAATAATATGAGATAGTCATCAACCAGTAAATATTAGCAGCATAAGAACATTTATATTTCACAGGTTGAAGAAATGGCCATCCTCATAAAGCACCTTTTAAATTTATCCTATGTGTCCCCTCTTATGCTCAGCCCAAATTATCATTTGCCCAGTTCTGGAGTTTGGTAGTATTCACAGAAAGTTTACCACTGTGTAGGTGCAATACACTTCATTTCTCTTGGGGCTATTCCTGTGCTTGGACTGGTCTTAATTTAAAAAAGAAAAAAAAAAATAAAGAAGAAAAAAATAAATACTTTGAAAAAAAGAACGATTTTTAGAGAGGGTTTTAAATTTCTGGTGGAAATGGATCCCATTTACCCCTAAGTGAGAGCCCTTTCCCTTTTATCTCTTGTTTAGTTACAATCTGTGTAAGACACAGAGGCAAAAGGAATGGGAAACTTAGTTCATAGGACATCAAGCCAATTTTAGGCAAATTTAGTTTTGTGTTAGCTACAGCAGCAGATAAAAGGCATCTCCTAGATCTCTATGTGTGTCTAGTAGAAAGCAAACAAAAGACTACTTAGTTTCTTCCCAGACTGCTGAGCTGTCCTATCTACTGTTAAAAAAAACCCTAAACATAACCTCATTTGAAACAATTAATATTTTTGTTTCCGGTGTGGAAAATTATTTGTTCTGGGTGTTAAGTGGTTGTCAACAATAACAAGCATTTTTGCAGTTCAGCTAGAAAGCACTCATCTTCTCAAAAGTGATAGCTGATGCTGCTATTGTGCTACAGTTCTGACGACTGAAAAAAGGCTTTGTGGTTCTGGAAGGCAGACAAAGGAGTCTGAAAAATTTCATGAAAGACCTAATCTCAGGACAAAAATACCTTAGTCAGGCAAGTCTATCCCTAGACTTTTCTGATCTTAGAATAGATTGATGTTGATTTTTTGGATCACCTAATCTTCCAAAATTTCAGTTGGAAATGTATTAAAATAATAGTTATAAAAAATCCCAGTTGCTTTTAGAAATACTCTCAGTTGAAGTTATAGTTCTCCACCTGACTACGGAACAGCAGATGTTCTAGTCTATGTGAGTTTCCTGACCTCAGCTGGGATTTGCTATGTTGCACAGATTCAAGACCTTAAGGCCATTTGGAGAAGTTTTCAGAGAAGCATCACAACAAAACAAGGTTTTTGCCCTCTCTCCCTTCCTCCTGTTCCTTCTTTTACTTTTTTATCCTTTTTTTCCTTTCCCTTTTCCGTTTCTCTTTTTCTTTTTCTTTTTCTTTTTCTTTTTCTTTTTCTTTTTCTTTTTCTTTTTCTTTTTCTTTTTCTTTTTCTTTTTCTTTTTCTTTTTCTTTTTCTTTTTCTTTTTCTTTTCCTTTTTCTTTCTTTTTTTCATTTTCTTTTTCTTTTTCTTTTTCTTTTTCTTTTTTCTTTTCCTTTTCCTTTTTCTTTTTCTTTCTTTTTTTCTTTTTCTTTTTCTTTTTCTTTTTCTTTTTCTTTTTCTTTTTCTTTTTCTTTTTCTTTTTTCTTTTTCTTTTTCTTTTTCTTTTTTCTTTTTCTTATTTCTTTTTCTTTTTCTTTTTTCTTTTTCTTTTCCTTTTTCTTTTCCTTTTTCTTTTTCTTTTTCTTTTTCTTTTTCTTTTTCTTTTTCTTTTTCTTTTTCTTTTTCTTTTTCTTTTTCTTTTTCTTTTTCTAGATCAATTAATATTTAACCTCAGAAATAGTCTTTAAAGCACTTTAAATATTCACCTTCAAAGCAGGGTAAGTACAACATTTACATGATACATCTTGAGCTCATATTTTGGTCATATACCAGATCTATTCTGGTCTATTAATACCTAAAAAACAGTGTAATGGTACCTCGGAGCTTTTCAGCAGCCAGGGATCCTTCAAAGTGCAGCTACTGTACTGTGAAAAATCTTCTCCATTCACTCTAAGTTTACTAGAAGCCATATGCTCCTAACTGGGAAAATGTATTGCCCAAATTAAAGTCCTTAGGCTCCTAGTAACATGCCTCTGTGCTAAGAGTAACACGCCTCTGTGCTACACCGAGTAGCACATCTCTAGCTTGTTTTAAATACAGCTCATTATTACTTTTTCTTACAATTCTCATGAAGATTAAAATTTTCTTAAAGTCGTTGTAGCATTTGCCAATTGTAACTAAAGCAGTAAACTTGAACAGAGCCAAGGCTCACTGACAAAAATGCACATCAATTTTCTCTTTTAATGCAGTTGATCTGTAACGGTTATTAGCTGAAGGCATAGTGCTTTTCAACAGGCAAAGGAAGGTTTTATGCTGAAATACCAAAGTGAGACTGATGGCCCATGAAAGATACCTTTGCATTTCTCCTAGCTTACCCAAACACACACACACACACAAATTCTAATGTGGCCATACAGTATTTTTAATAGTTTATAATTACTTTTCTTTTTATTTTTGGTAGGATTATTTTATTTCTTTTTCCTACATGACACGTTTCATTTGAAATAAATAGTGGATTTTAGTTTACAGAAGCTTTTGAAAATTTAGCACAATGCAGTACTTTCATAACTCCATTCCCAACAGTTCTCTAATATTCTGAAACAGTCAGCAGGATGTCTGGCTTTCTACAATATGAATGGATGAATATTTCTTGTAAAGGATGGAAAGGACTACATCACTGGAATCACATAAAAATGTCTTTAGTGATATGGAAAAAGCCCCTGGGACCTTGGATGTCAGTTCTAGGAGAGATGAATTTATAGGTAGAGCAATCTCTCTCCTAGAACTGACATCCAAGGTCCCAGGGGCTTTCTCTGTAACACTGAGGATTTTCTTTTTTTCATGCATTTCCCAAAATATAATGTATGGTGCATGCAGGATTTTGAAGAGATTCACTCTCATAGCAATAACGGCAAACTTAGGCTTACAAACTACCCAACCCCATCTCTAATATTACTGTATAACTTCTGTTTTTAGCAGTAATTTGCTTAGGAAAGTGGAAAACGTTTTTTGCAATAAAAGGCAAAAGAGATCAGTGTTCAAAATCAAATCTCCATTTTTGCTTTTTATTGAAACATTTTCTGTGTATTCAGAATGGGTAAATGAGCTAGTCTTGAAAACCAAGATACAAAGTCTGTGTACACCCAGATTAGACCTTTTTTCCCAATACATCACCATTTTTATATCTCCTTCTCATTTCACTTATTACAGTAGCGCTCAATCACTGCATTTTTCGAAGAAATTGCTGAAGTCTCATAATTTTCCTTAGGAAATGCTGTGAATTTTCTCAGTCCCCTTTGTTAAACGCAACAATCAATGTAAGTCTACAGGAGTTTGCCATTGATTTGAATAGAAACTTGATTTGATCTCACTGATTTATGATAACTTTACTATCTCAGACCAACCGATGTTGATTGTTTCACTTGAAGAAAGAGGAAAGTCTGCACAACAGTCTCTTCACTTTACTCCACTCCATTATGTAGACCGTTAAATAATTTCCATTGTAGAATTACATCCCTAAAGCAAGTTCATTATTAGACAATTAACTTCTGAACACATTTGGATGGAAAGGTAAAAGTTAATTTTATGTGAAAATTCTCACAATTTGTGAATCAGTCTAGCCAAGGATTTCAATTCTTATAAAATCCTTAGCTATTAATATATTAGATATATATGATATCATAATATATATATTAGATACATCTGATATCATAGTGTCCTTCTTCAAGTGCATAACTCTAAAAGGTATGTCTTTCAGTATTATAGGAGAATAATAAGCAAGTGACTCCACACATTATTTAGAAAAGAAATCCTGAGTGACTTCTATAATAATTCAAGGGGATTATTAGATGTAATTATTATAAAAAATTTAAATAATTAATATATTACATTATTTGAACTTTAGTATAAACAGAAATAGGTTTCTGACATTTTCCATATTATTTTCAAAAAACTAATCTATTGGCAGTGATTTGTCATATTCTAACTGTTGTTTTTAAAGGTGATTTGGTGGTAGAATAAGTAACATAAAAACATTCTGTCTCTTTTGAAGGAAATAATTAACAAATGAAAAGCGAAGAACAATGATATGGTAAGAAAAGAAATATTTGCACGGTTAATCAACCTGTTTCTTTAATTCTGGGTTTTCCTGGCAAGGAAATATTGTGTTTATAATATGTAATATATTGTATATCACACATGGATACATAACAATGCACTATTAAAATATATTAAGATATTCTATTCATCATCATTAGGACTCTGTGCAAATGAACATGTGAATCAATTATTTCAGATCAGTTGTCAAATGAGTGCAAAGAATAAATTCAAATTGTCACAAAAAAGGGTTGCAAGTGTTAGTCCAAGTGGTATTTTTTCCAGTGAAGTAACTAAAAGTAAATTTTTTTTCTGAGTAGAGAGGAATATTTTGCTGGGCTGAAAAAAAAGATCATTTATTTTTTATTGGTTTTAAAGCTTTATGAATTGGTTCATATTGTAGTTGTTTTATACTTAATTCTTTAAAAAAACAATAAGATTGTCAAAACATCCAGGCTTTCTTAACACATAAGCTTTTTTGTTGAAATTGCTTAGAGAATTTTAAATTATTTCAAAAATACTTTGTATTCTACCTTCCTCCAACCCCAATATACTTTTATTTTTGGGAAAAAAAAATGTTCAGTGAAAAAAAATGTTAATAAAGACTTTCTCTGTAGTAGTTGAAAGCTGATCATGTCTGTCTCTAACAGAATGGTAGACAGCAGTATAACCTCTTTTATATTCATAATGGTGCTGGAGCGTCAGTGTAGTTTAAGTTTAAATTCTAAAGTTGTCCTTCACATAATGCTTTTGAAGTCACTTAAACCATGATCAAGTTTTAGCCATGGTGGTTATGGAGGCAGTTGTGCTTTGATCTCGCAGCTTTTCATTACTTGGAAGTTCACAGTGTTTAGTGTGCCCGTAGCATGGTCTAAGATAGAAAGTTCCTCTCCCACCCAGCACACTCAAAAGATTTGTGTCTTGCACTGGAGCAGATCTCTTAACTTCAGTGAGACTGGTGTAACTGAAAAGAGAAACTAGACTAGGAATCACTTTGTTGTGGATACCTATCCTAGTTGTGTATATTTGTCTGTGTCTGTAAAACATATCACATAAAAATGTACTGCCTGCCAAATAGTGATATATAGTGTCAGCTTAACGCAGCGCTTTGCACTTTGTATTTCTCCCCCCAATTCCTATTTATCTGGCAATCACTAGACTTGGATTCAAGATAAGAAAGAGATTTTACTGGCAGCAATGCCTGTTTTTCAGCAGACTCCATGAGTAATTGTGTGGGCAGCTTTCAAGTTGCCTGTGGGTCATTCTCATGATTAGACTGCTGATGAGAAATCTGAGCTACCTTCTCCACTTTCATGTCATTTCCTTTTAATTCACTTTGATTCAGGGAATGTGCGTATATATATATATATATATATTTATCTAGCTATGAATAAAAATAAGCTCCTGTAAATCCACTTAACTGAAAGTGTACAGAAACAGACTTGTAAGACAGCACAGTAATATGTGCATAACACTACAACTGTACAGGTTTTATGAAGAGTAGAACATTCCCTACTTTGGATGTCTTCCCTCATGCTTTCATTTTGATCTGTCCAGCAGTCGTACAATGCACACACTTTTTCCTTTGATCACACAAAGGTATATGTTTATTTTAGACAAATAGAATAAAAATTATTTTCTTTTTGAAAAGGACTTGCATTATTGTATAAAAGCTGTAATTTGTAAAGGTCTTAATCCTATATTTGTAAACACTGAAATGTCAGAGGATAAAACTCATTTTTATCCAAAAAGTTTTCATTTGTTGCTTTCAGTAATAATATTTGCATTTCCATTGTGGTGGAAAAAAATTGTCTCTTTCAGTAAAATGAATAGAGATAGGAAGCCAAATAATTGCTATGTGCTTGTACATAACAAAGACCGACAATAACAAAATGTAATCTTTTTAAATCAAAACCAAAATTATTTGTAAGGAATACTCTTGTCAGAAGGAGGAAGCAGAATGATTTCTGTGTTTGCTTTTGACACTGTCAGTTTTCAGGGTAGGATACGGTGCTGTTTGTAAAAAGGAGACATCTCTGCCTGGAGGTCACAGGGGTTTTGAGCAAGCTTGGTAACCCTTCATGTATGGTTTATAAACACAAACTCTCTTTTCCTCAGAGGGTTCTTTTCTTCAGAGATCCCTTAAAGTTATTTCCTCAAAAAAATTTGTGTTCTCCTCTACACTCCTTTCTCATGACAGGGACACTCCCAGTGATCCTGACTTCCAACTGATCCTCCTTTAGGAAAGTATTTACTCTCTCTACGGATCCTCTCTCTATAAGTACTATTCTGAGGGATAGATTACCTTCTTTCTGCAGATATTTTCTTCTTAATATTTTGTTATATGACACTTGATAGCTCAGCCTGAAGCATAGACTGAAACTTTACAACTGAATAGTTAGACATAGTAGAGATGTGAACCCTTACAGATCCTGTTTGTGCAATTCCTTTTGCTACTAACATATTCATGCAGCAAGGAAATAAAAAGTGTTCTTGATTTCAGTTGTTCTTGCACAGCAATTGGATGAAATCTGTAAGCAGCACTAAAATCATCATTGTTTTAGTTTAGCATTCTGTAGTAACCCCAAAAGACTGAACCGTGCATTTCCTATCTGTCTAGTGTGTAGATTTTCAACAGTAGGGCTGGCATTGTATTGTTTCGGTACTTAAAAATGTAATATTTTATTCATAGGAAATCTGCAATCTGGCAGTGGCTCAGGACAGGAGGAACTATTGTTTTATAAGCTTTACAATGTTGCCCAACATATGTCTGAAAATCAAGAAGGGAAAACATATGTTGAGGGATTCTGCATTGCAAAGTCTTATGAAAGGGAAAAGATTACAAAGAGACAATAATCAGAAAGTGTATTAAAATAAAAGAAATCCCATGAATATTCAGTCTGTAACTCTTGTCACTACTGATGTGCACTAAGAGCTCCTGAGTGCTGAGCAGTACAGGTTAGGTGACAAAGACAGGCCATACATCTCTAGACTCTTGGAATACTTGGGCACAAAAAGTATACATTAAAACTATAAGAGGACATTGTCAAATACATAGCGAATGGGAATCCATGCTTGCCTTCAGTTTGTGTTTCATAGGATGGGCATAATGTTCCTAGAGATCTGATAATATAAACAAATAGCATTTATTTTTTTCAAAGTGGGCTTTAATACTTGCTTTACAATTCATTAACAGTTCTGATATGAAAAAGCAGCATTCTGCATCAAATCAACATCTAATATCAGAAACAAAAGGTCAAAAATGTATGGCAAAGTCCACTGAGTAGAGTGAAGATTAAATCATAACAGGCCTGGCTATCTGTGCCTTAGTCCATCTGCTAAGATCCTGCATTTAAAGATGAGCAGAATTTAATGGAATCTCTTATTTTATTTAAAAAAACCCTATAAGTATAACACAGTTACATTTACTTTTGGTAATACTGTTATGACTTGCAATGTATCTGTAGAATTGTACGTTACATCTACTATACAGAGTAAATTTTATTTCGCCTAGACAATTAAGCTATTTTAAAAACATTGTTCTTCATGCAGAAAAATAAAGTGTTTGCTATTTAATGAAGCATGTGAGGATGTGAAATTTCTGGTTCTTTAAAACTAATGCCTTGTATTTGTCAATCTGAAAGAGAAGGAAAAGGAGAGTCAAGAGAAAAGGTTAGTGTCTCTGACTGAAATATTCCTAAGAGTAGATACTTCTAAATTTAACTGACAATATAAAAAAGATCAACTGTAGGAGAGACAAAGCACATACAAGATATAACTGTGAAATGACAAGTCTTTCACGGAGGTCTCTAAGTACTTGGAAATACAGACACCTGCAGTACACTGCAGTATCTCAATGTCAGCACCAGTTTAGGAAGAGCACAAGTTAACGCTGGAGATTTATTTTATATTTTGAAATATACCTATAGTAAACATTCAATGAACTTTAGTCTTGAGTTTAATGTCTCTGCCCTTACCAATACTTTAACTGAGGTTTTTCCACCTTGTTTCAGTATGCAAGAGTCTGGTGGGGGCAGTAGGTCCACACACATACATCTTTTATACAATCTTTTTACCTGAAGCAAGTGTATTATACAATAAACATAAACCATTAAATGTCTCATAATAAAACAAAGTAAAATAAGCACCTAGGTGTAAATTTCAAACAAAACCCCTCTCTTTTGCTTTTCTCTCTGTCATAAACCATTGAAAATGGGGAATGACTCAGTATATATTCTGAAGAATTTCCTAATGTAATTTTGGAATTATGCAATGTATTTAAAAATTTGATCTTCTGCTAAAGCCTTGTAAAACCTTTAAATATAATCTGTTTGTCCTACACAGCAACAGACTGAAAATTTGTAGTAGTATACCTTTTACGTTTTTTTCAGATAATATTCAAGGTGGTAGAACTTACTATGTAAACATAAGCACACACATTAAACACTACTTGATCTGAAATAAACAAATAATACACAACAACACTTGTTTCTGTTCTCCATTATTTGCTGTAGCTTAGGCTGAGTAAAATCTTTAAAGTAGCATACCTAGAAATAAATAAAAGCACGTATTCTTTAACCTAAAGTTAAAAAAGATAAAGTCCCAAAGCAAATAAGAAAAAAAGAACCCCATAAACTCAGTAAAGAATAAAAATATTACATCAGTTATATGTCCAGTTTTAACAATTTTGTGGTTTCTGTTGACATTGGAAAGTGGAGTTAACATTTTTGATTTATAATATCTGCTGCAATATCAATACTGGGTAACATGCTAGTGCTGAAAAGATTATGATTATAAATGTATGAAATCCAATAGTAAATACAATACCAAAAATGATTAATCCGTAATTTTCCTATGACCTGCTTTGCTCTGCATAGCCTCTGGCTTTCTAAATACATTTGGCAGAGCTGTGTTTCTTTCTGCTCTAGTGCAGTTAAAAGAATGAGCTGGGGAAAGCTTCCCTTTCTGTCCCTAGAGCTGTTTTCCTTTTTACTTTCAAAGCAACAGACTAGAGCATAATTGTTGTGCTTAAAGTACTAGTAGACTCTGTGCTGGGGCATGTCGTCTTGTATCCCAAAATTTGGAAGGAAAGGGAAAGGGCATTTCAGCACCAATAGAGCCATGGCACAAGGCAGCCTGCATCACAGGCAGGAGGCCTCCAGCAAGAACTCTAGCTTCCCTATGAGATCAGATAACCTGCTCAAAAGGATGTAGCCTGGAAATACAGGCCTCTAATCACACATCATTCTTATTCAACATTTTTAATAGTACTACAGTATTTGCTAGTATTGAGATAGTTATTCTGATTTCAATAACATGCAGGATTCAAACAGTGATGCCCATCACTTATGTTTGTTTTTGCATTGCCAACTGAAAAAGTGTACATACTAATGGACAGAAAATGTATTTTTATGTGTATTAGTTAGCATTAGTTATGCTTATTAGCATAGTTATGCCTTTCTCTTTTGTTTTACTCACCACTCCCAACAACAATTGCAGACTCAATGGGTACAGACTATGGGTACACACGCAAATGTTACCTATAATATTTACTGTTAATTTATCAAATACATTCTTGTCTGATTCACCTTCATGCCACCATATATCAGGAAATTATTCATAACTCTTGCTTGAATTCCTACAGTCGCATAGCTTTTGAAGCAGGCAAAACATCACACCAAATCTTAGTTGACTGTTGAAGAAGGTACCACTCAAAACAAGGTAACAAGATTCCTGCACAGAGCATGTTGGGCACAGAGTACCTGAATTAGGAGTGAAATATAGATAAGAGGATTGTATTTACCCACACAACTGCAAATAAAAAGCGAAAGGAAGAAGGATATGTCTGATTATACATATATCTTGTCCACATGAAGGATCCTTCAATATGAATGCAGTCTTGGAATTAACACGTAAGCCCAGTCAATTGCACAGTTTTATCATCTTGTGGATGATTAGACAAAGAATGAAGCCACATCAGATAAACAGACTTTTTTTTCATGTTTCTGTTGTTGCTGCTCACTGCAGCACCAGAAATTATGTGGTGCTTATCAATTCCAGGCACTGAGAACAGCAAAACTCTCTCAGTCTTCTCAGCTCTGAGTGATTACTGAACACAAGAAAGCAACTCACACATCTGAATAGGGAGCCAAATATTCAGAGCCCAAACAAAGAAATGTGGAAGACAAACAGAGAAGACTTGAACACATCTTCACTCTGAACTTGGAATTAACAGTGCAAGTAAAAAAAAATCTATCTCAGAAAAATCTCTTGCTGGGAGGAACATATTTCAAACGCCTGGGGGTTTATGCAGGTTTGGGGTTTTTTTGTTATTTTTTTTTTTTTAAACTCAAATTGTTTCCTCAGACTCCCGTGAATCCTCTAACTATCCTGCAGAAATTTCAGAAGTATGCTACTTCAGACAGAAATAAAACCTGTAAATCTCAACTGTTAAAGAATACAGAAATAAGTAGTGTTTCACAGATGCTCTGCAAGTATGTAGCATAGCACAAAAGTTAGGGAACTGATGCTGTCTGAAAAATGTACAACTTGCTCTAGGCATTAGTCTTAGGTCTGACACTTCCCTGAAGCATCATTACCCTGTGAACACGAACTATGGTCACTCAATAAATCCTCATATGACAAGAGATTGGCCTGGAATTATCTACCCTGGTTAATATCAAGCTGGCTACTGGTAACAAGAAAAGGTACTATCAATGAACCCAATGACAAAAAAGTAGCAAGTGATTTAGATGGATTAATATAAGCTGTACCCACAGAAGATCTGGAAAAATTAGTTGTATGATGCATCCAAAAAAAGCAAGAAGCAAAAAACCAAAATCATCATGGAGTCAAAACGGTTGCAAGTCCTTGGTCTTATCAAGAAGGCATGTTATTCAATTATTCAAGAGGAGGACTTGAGGAAGCACATGATGATAACTCCAGCGAAATAGAAGCTCATGATAGAGTACAAAAAAGAACTGAAAGTACCTAACAGATCTATGCTTTGTGCCTCTGGGAAAGGTTTTCTTATCTTTGGAAGAAGAGAAAATAAAAACTAGACGGGTTCACTGTTTTGAGAGCTGTAGAACTAGCAAAAATGGTAAGTGAACTGTGTAAAACCACTAATTATTGCAGGAAAAGTGAAAAAAAGAAGCAAACAAAACCAGAAGAACAAAACCCCCAAACATTTTTTTTTACAGACTCCCCAAGAATTCATATATACATATGTATACATATAAAAAGTGACATTTCTATTACCTTCAGGGGTGGAAAATAGAAAAGATGTAGAGACCAACAATTCTCCTAAACTTCTTCCAGAAAGGAGATGCTATGTATACAACCAGCACTTACAATGAATATCTGAAGGAAAAAAAACCTGAATATCTCCAGGTACTAGGAGCTCTGCTGACCTTCCACCCAATTGTCTTTCTCAGAGATTGTCTTTCTCAGTCTTAATTATAAAAGGGATCCCTACAGCCTCCATCAAAAAAACCTTGCCATCTAAACTCAATACAGTCATGTGTGTATTTCTGGGCTGGGAGTGGGCAATTTATATGCAAGCAGCAACATATTAATTCATGTAGAGGTGGTTTATTGAATGCCGAGTACTTTATATCCTTGAGAAGCTTATCCTTCATCTCTATCACACAGTTCTAAAAAGTTTTAGTCCCTAAAACTCCTTTTCCAGAAGGTTATATCTAGAACTGTACTACTAGAGATAACAATATGGAAATAGAAAACAAATAAATCATTTCTCATCTTAAGGAAAAAATCATGTGGTTACAATAAACCATATTTTTGTGGGGGCTTATTTCCCATTAATATATTTGTACAAATTTGAACACTAATTCCCAAAGCAGAAAATTCCCAAAATGGAAAAAAAAATCATCAGAGCCCTCAGATATAAAGCTGAAGGAATAAAATCCTGATAAATACACATTATAAATAAAGTGTAATGAAAATTGTAAAACCAAGTCAAGGGAGCTTCAGATGATTTATCCCAGCTGAGGATCTTGCTCATATAATTGAGGCATTCACAGTTAGACTTTAAGTATACTTTTCTCAGGTGGTATTCAAGTTATTTTCTCTCAAAATCTCTCAACTGCAACATGTCACCTCCAACCACAATTCTACAGACATTTTCACCTGAGGATGGCCTTTGCAAAGATATATATTCATACCTGGCAAGCAACCCCAGTTCCTTTCAGAAAGATTCTTATCTTCTGTTTAAATGTCAAAAGAAGCCTAACAAACCAAACTGTTGCCAAACCCAGACTGTCTGTATGAATGTCATAGCGATGCATGCTACATACATACTGTTTGCATACTTTTTATGCATGTCAAGTCCTGTCAGATTCACCTTAAAGAAATGTTGTATTTTTGAAGCAGCTACCTGAGGCCTACAGTAAAATAATATTTGTGCTCTACATGGGTCAATAGTTAACAGAGTCTCCTGCTACCAGGATGAATAAAGGCTCTGTGCACATTTCTCTTTCCCAGGTTATGATACAATCCAGTATCTGTTATCACAAAATGGCCTAATTAAACATATTTCGGCCACATTTATTAAAATTACCATGTAACTTGTTCATACAGTTAAAATGGGGCTTTGTTTCTCGAATTTGATGTGACTTTAGCATAACTGTATTATTTTTTTTTTTCTGTCATGTAATGATCTCTTGACAAGTTAACCTCAGCTTTCTAAAGATCAAATTATTACATCTAGTGGCATTAGAGGAATTTCTATGCCACTGAGTATTACATATGAGGTTATAAAAATTGATATATTTCATTCTGTGGCAGCAAATTTTCAGATTGAAACGCATAGATATAATGTGTAAGTCTAAATCCAACAGCCCTATGTCTACATGGAACCAAATGCAACCACAACTCTTCAGGGACAAAGAGAATATGGGTTGGTGCCCATTTATAATTGTATCACTCTCATGATAATTCAGTACAGTGAAATAAAAAAATTAGCATAGCTGTTTCTCTCAACTCAAAAGATATTTTTTGAATGCGTGTGCTTTTGGCTTCTCCTCCTCCACTGAGGTTTGTAAATTACTGTTTTAGATTACAACTCAACTTCAGCTGGCATCAACAGAAAGAGATATCTTCCATTAGGGACATTTTAACTTTTTCCCAACCATTCAGATTCTTCTAAATTCAGGAAAACATACTAACATACTGACTTCAGGGTCAATATTTGATATGTTTAATTTCCAGTTATACTTTCTCCTTTCTGCTGCATATACTACTTCTCTTCTAGAAATGCTGATTCTGTAATGCTTAATTTAATACTGACAGAAATAAGAAATTCTCTTTACAAGAAGAATAAAACCACTGAAATAACTCTTCATTTGCTGCATTTAAGTTAAACCTAAAACTTGGGGACCATTAGCACTCCATAGAACAGTTGCAATTAAAACAATTTTTATCCTTTTTATAAAATATATGTTCATGGTATTCACTGCCAACATTATGGAAAGATAGTTTAACACAGAGGAAAATGTACATTATTAATGTACAATCATTTTATTTTAAGAGATGAATTCTACCACCCACTGACTTCTAGCTAGTTGTACTTACCTTTATGAGGCAGTAGTTAGCCCTCAGATATGTAGAAAAAAGACCATTTTGTTTCCTCATGATGGAAAGTTGTTAAACAGTGTAGTAGAATTGACACGGCAAGATAAGTTTTCTTTGAACCTTGCCATATTTACAAAACTGACTTCTTTATTTAACTTCCAGCAATTAGTTTTGAGCCCTAGGAATCAATCTATAAACACATTACTGGAAATGAGTTAAATGAAAGGCTCAAAGTATGTAACCATGGCAGCTGTGCTTTTAATATATATGGGCAGTAAGCAATGTGCAAGGAAAATCCACAAGAGATTTTATGAAGCGTGGTCACCAACAGAACAGCATCTTCTATTATGTTCAAAATCTTGTTTCTGGGCACAGAGGAAGTACAAGCTATATATAAAAGAGACCAAGAATTTATTCTTATTATACTGGAAATCTTTACATCTAATTCAGGAAACATGAGTAGTCTAGATCTAATTATTAAAGAAAGCAAACCAAACCAAACCAAAACCAGATAGACTACAGGAAAAGGTACAAAATTGGAAGCAATTTAATTAAATTAGTAACACAACACTTAACTTCTACCCTTTCCCTGGTATGGTGCTCTCCCTTCTACTTTTGCTCTATGTACCAGGGTCAGTGGTTTCACCCTGGTGTTCACGGTGGTGAGGAAGATGTTGCAACAAGATGGTGACATCTGGGGTCCCTTTGTTGGGAAGAATACGGTGCTTATATTGATGATTTCCACAATAATACCCACTCCCACCCCCAACCACCTTCTTGGACCTTTTACAACTTTCTCTTTCTTCATTGGTCTGCAGCTCCAGGCTACATCCAAGTTTACTATGTATGGTGTCTTTTACACATGTCAGTTACTGTTTCTTTGGGTTTTTTTGTTATCTCTAAAACCTGTTTCATCCAGCTGTAGGGCTGCATTATATTTAACTGACCATTATTGAGTTAGTTGTTTATAGCTGTGAGGTCTCTAGCTCTAGGGGAAACTCAGCTGGATCTGGCAGCTCAAAAGAAGTAAGGTTGCCACAGATCCACATCCTCAGCTCCATCAGTAGTGAGGCTGAATGGAATGAGCCTGGACATGGTGTTTGTTCCTCAAGAATCTGTAATTTGGGTTCCTGCATCCATTGCATCCCTGTGCTCCTCTGACCCTGTGGAGATGGGCTTCTGATGGGCTGATGACTCCTGTGATGGTCCTGGGAGGACCTAGGGCAGAATTTGAGCTCTCTCACCTGCTGTTATCTCCGCCCTCTTTTGTGGGGTGCAGAATGACTTTTGATACCTAACTTAATGCCATGTTTTGCCCCACTCCCTCACTGTCTGTGCTGCATCCTATGTCTCTGAATCTGAGGGTGTCTGCTGTCCTTCCAGATATGTATCTGTATCTACATTTTTATGTTAGAGTCATAAATGAAAAATAACAAACAAACCAGAAAAATGAAAAAAAAACCTACAAACTTGTGACTGCTATTTAAATATTACCATAGTACTACAAAAAGATAAATACAAGTAAACCAAATTAGATACGGACACCCGGTCAGTTGGAGAAAGTGCTTCCACAACAAAATCCAGTAAGACCTGGAAGCAGGTCAAGAAAAAAACTAGTCAGAGCAGGCCTGACAAGCCTCTGTCCTGAGGCCATGCAAAGTCAGCGCAAAGCTTATGAGCTGTTACTAGCACCGGCAATACCGTATTACAGGGCTACATGGTTACGTTTCTTCACAGTCAGGAGATCAGGAGCATGGAGTTCAGGCAGCCAGGACATGTCTTTCAGTCCACATCACCCAATAATACCCATCTCAGTATGCACGCTGTAAAGACTTCTACCTGTCTAATCAAAAAATTATGACTTTCTGACCTTGAGATGCTCAGAGAATTGCTTTGTCATATGCAAAGAATTCCTGAAGTTCCCTGGGTGTTGTCTTTGTCCCCTGTATCATCATGCTTTAAAAACTTCTCCGTGCACTGTAAATACTGTATTGCCTGCTGCACTGTGGCCTTTGGAACACAGAAACTTGTGGATTATGGCAGATAAACATGAGCTCCTCTACTTCAGGCAAAGTGGAGTAATATGAATCAGCCTGATTCAAACCTTTGTGTCTTCATCACTGTAGTGCTTTACTTAAGGTAAGAAAATCAGAATATATTAATACCAAAGAATCCTAAAATATCTCACTAAAGAAGTGTAAGTCTTTCAAACTAGCGATGAATGACATGACTTTATCAGAGACCTCATCTGTTTTTACCTATCCATGTAGGAAGATTTGGGTCTGTAAAGGCATAGGACCAGGATGTGTCTTTCTGTCAAATTACCTCTCAAAGTGAGCTACCAAAGGACCAGGACCACAGCTGGGCTGTAGATAGATAACTGGGGACTTTTAAATCACTATTTCATTCCAGCAGACCTTGCAAAAGCCGTATGTTTTCATCAAGTTGCCAGCAGAAATGCAAACAACTGTACCCTTGGTCTTTGCACAATCACAAGGATAGCAACTACTGGGTTTGAGATTCTCAGAAACCCACATATTAAAAGATCAGGGAACAATGCTGCTAATTGCCAGTAAAGAGCCAGCTACTGAATCCCTTCTCCATTTTTTTCAGTATTTTTCTTTTCAAGTATTGCTGCTGGACTCTAAAATATTGGAAAAGTCCATGGCTGGCAGGAATTTGTAACACGTCATCCTACTTTCTAAGAGCATCTATAAGAAAAAGGATTTTAATAACAGAACTGTAACACAGTTGTCCAGAACTGAAAGAAGAATTGCAACTTCTCTGCACTTCTATAATATGCCAAAAACCAAATTTCCATAGGAGTTGATACCACCACTTGAGATCCAATTGGGAATTTTATCTGCAAATTTTTTTGTGAGTCAATAATCTTTCTGAAAATGAGAACAGATTACTTTCTCAGAAAATACTTGCACAGGTAGAAATAATGCAATACATGATAGAATGTCTAAGAAATAAGGAGAAATTCAATACTGCACATAAGGTGATATTTTTAGATGTAGATCTGAACCTTACAGTAGAAGACTGTTGTTGCTTTGCCTGTCGCAGGACTGTAAGAAATTGACACATGTTAAAGGATCTATTTAACTTTTCATAAATATTTTTTTAATAGATTTAGAAGTAAATTATAGCCACATTTTTTTTTTTTCCTCTTTAAGTAAGTGATACAACATGACATTTTCATCTGGTTTGGTCAGGTCACATCAAGTTATGTCACATCATAAAATATGTTTAACCTAATGCAATGTGATACAAGTGCAATTCCTGCATTGATAATTTAAAGGAATAACTAAAGAAAAAAATAGCGGAATAAAGTAAAAAATATGTAACACTTGGATCTACTTAATTCAAACTTTCTTGCAACAGACAGACACCCTTACGTTCTCAGAGCCAGTAGCAGGTACTTCATCCCCAGCTAGTTGCTAATAATATACAAAAAGGAATGTTTTCCTTGAAATGCCACTTACTTTTTTCTTGTAATGGGTCTTGACAACAAAATGTTCATGCTGTGTGACTTTGAAAATGCCCTTTTCTGGCAGGCAGCCTTCGTGCCAGTGCTACTGTTTGCTGGCTTTAAACAACAGGAAGAACGTCCAATTTAAAGTCCAAGAATCAACCAATTTGAGATGCACAGACTCCCCATGAAGCAATTATTCCCTTGGATGGGCATGCTGTCTTCATTATTCCATAAATTTTGCAGAACTTAAATATTCAACCACTGATATACATTCTTTGTGCTGTTGGTAACATATGTGTTGTGATTGTCAAAATACGAAAACACATTTCTGTCTCAGAATGCGTAGTGCGATATTCCAGCCCATAGGGATGCAAGCGGGGAAAACATACATATATACTGGGATCAAATTATGTCCTGTGGAGATGAGCTGGACAGGTTTAAAAGAAATGAAGAGAAATTTTCTGTACTATTTGAACAGGATAGTATAAAGTTATGAATATGTGCTTTATTCATCTTGTGTTAGGAATATGTAGATTCATTCTCTGCCTCCTTTAAAGTATTTTTATATTTCCTCTTCCCACTATCTGGTAGCTTATTTTTGTTCAAATTATTGAGTAACTTCAGTACTTCTCGCCCAAGCATTTTGCTTAATTGTGCTAGCAACTTTTATTATCTTTCAAATAGAGTACATATTTTTTTATTTTAACAATGGAGGTATAATAGAAAACCAGTAAAAAAAAAAAAAAAGGTAAAGAAAAATAAAGGCAATCTCTTATGGTTTATATAGTCTATAGAAATATTCTCAGAAATTCATTTGGAAAAAAAATGAAAAAATATTATTAGTGTTCTTTAATACAGATTTGTTCTACAGATCAGTCAACATTTTTTTTTTCTTCTAGATTTCTGCTAGTAATATAGCTTCATTCTGTAAACTGGAAATCTAGCAACTGATACTTCAGATTTCTGAGACTGGCACCCTACCCTGAATGAAGGCAAATACTAAAACTAAAAGACTTACACAAGATAATAGTGTTCTGATTTTAAAAAGTATTTAGAATGTAAATTTTATTAGGTTTAAACTGTAGCAACTGAAGTGTTAAGTAGGAACAAGATCAGCCACTTAAATGTTAAGCCTTGTACATGTTACCTAATTTTGTGTCTGAACCTGTTTTCTAACCTAGCCTTGTCTCTCATCCACTATGCTTCCTCATGCACATGGAATTAAACTGACCTGCAGATGCCCCTGAGGTGACAGAGTCCTTGCCAGCTTAACATCTCTAATTTGTGTTGTCTGCTGACCACAGGTAAAATCATGGACAATGTGCCGTCCACCAGCATGTGTTAAGTCCATCTCTTCCAAAAGACTGCAAGAAACCTTTGAATTCCATCTGCATCCCTTCAAGAAAATATATGGAGCCCTTCAGAAGCACACAGACACTCTGATCTGCTTACAGAGTAGAAATTTATCAGATTTTAATATAGTGTTGTGATTAGACTTTATTTTTTTCAAATATAGAAATAGTGTGGACACCTAAGGCTAAGTCAAATAGGAAATGCAAATGTGTGTTACATAATAAAAGTAGTTTGATTAGACAAAAGGAACAATTTCTAGTAACTACTATGCTAGACTCTGCAGATAATTTAGTTAAACAGAAGGAGAGAAAGAGAAACAGACATTCAGACAGATTATCTGATAAGCCTGCCAACTGTTTCCTCACTTCTTTTAGTAACACCTAAACGTAGCAATCTGCTGTCTAGCTAACAGTATCTAATTTCATTCTGTCATTTTCTCTATGTGTGTGTTGTATCATATTGAAATAATTAGATATAAATGTGTTTATTTTTTTTCTTTGAAGCATTTTATGGTGCTGAAACACTCAAGATAATTCCTAGTAAATCATTTATGGAATCAGAGACCTCAGAGCTTAATTACTGAAACAGTAGACATAAACAGGCTTTACAGAGAAGATTTGCCTCTGGTCCTCCCACTGGCATCACTGAAAAGAGCCTGGCTCTGTCCTTATCACACCATTCCTTCAAGTATTAATGCACATTAATAAGATTTCCGCTGAGCTTTCTCTTCTCTGTGCTGAACTGTTCCAGAGCTCAGCCTTTCTTCATACGGCAGTTGCTCCAGTCCGTTAATCATCTTTGTGGCCCTCTCCAGTATGTCCATGCTTCTTGTGGTCTGGAAGGCCAGAACAAGGCACACAACTCCAGGTGTGACCTGAGCATTGCTGAGTAGAGAATAATCTGCACAGACAACGTTATGTTAAAATCTTATGAACAAAGCAATGGACTTGAAGACTATGTGGCAACTTCAACAGTTCAATGACTTCTGTTACATAACACAAACATGCCCGGATTTCCTTGACAGTTTTTATTATTATCAAACAATGGGTTTTAGCCTTAGTAAGTATATCAAAGACTGTCAAGCAACATAGTTCTCTAGTTTGTTCAGGCATGTTTAAACTTGGACTTGTATAAATATTAATTATTCCCCTGACTATCTTTTAGAGTGAACCATCAAGTTGTCTCTCCAGGTGAATTCCTGGGGTTCAGAAAAACTCATTTTCACATTCATAACAGCTTCTAAAACATGATCAGTGGGTTGCTCCAGATTTGCTCTCTTTGCTTTACAGAATCCTTTACCAGTATCTCGGAGGTCTTTGAAATCTCAAAGACGCATACATCTTATGCTTACAGGCATGAAGTGCATACCCGAGCAGCATTAAAATACTAGTCTGATGGGACAGAATATATCCTTGCACTATTTCAAGTACTTGGAATGGAGATAAAACTTTCATGTGGGTACCATTTTGCTTCCTTGTGTCCCTACGTGCACACATGTGCACTTATGTGATTGAATGTTTGTGCCCAGTAAACCATTTAATAACCTCCTGGATAATTTCAGCTAAGTTAAATAGTGAAAATTCAAGGTATGGAATTAGTTTATGAAAACTGGCTCTCAGTTAGAAGACAGGGTTGTTAAACCTCTGTTATGCTTCCATGGATGCAAGGATTGAAATCTGAACTTTATTCTACATAGAAAAAAAGTAATCCACACAACAACGTGAGACATCATGAATGCCTTCACTGTAAGAACACCTAAAAAAAGTAAAATTCAAACATCAAAACACCAAAGTATTCAAGCATGAAACACACTGAATACATTGGTAAACCGCTTAAGTAATTGCACTGCTTACTGTATTCTCCAAAGGAAAAGGAGATCTTTTTTCCCTTGTCTTTAGATATTGATCTCTTGCTGGTGGTACTTGCCACCAGAATACACATGCACAAGAGTTAATATTTAGGTTGTTTGAGGTTTCAGGGGTTGTGGGAAGGCAGAGGTAAACAAAGTCTGCCTGTCCAGAAGCTGGTAATTTGTACTAACTAGGTGTCTAAACTTCATCTACAGTCAGTAGAGAGACCCACCAAACAGAGAGGGAGTCATGTAAAATAGATGTGGAAGTTCTGACACTTGCAGCACTTTCTAGAGGTTATTATTTTATGTAGAAGGATCTTTCATAAACTGCTGAGGTGCTTAAATTTTAGTTGGTTGAAAGAGTTTAAGATAATGATAAAAGTTAAGTAACATTAATCTCATTCTTACTTGCTGCTTGGATGTATCTTGTTTGCTAGAAGTACCTGTATGTAGAACGAAAAAACTGGGAGAGAACTCAAAGGCTACACTATCCCTTCTTTTTTTAAAACCACCATATCCTAGAATTTGTTTTGTTAGAAAGCTCTGAGCAACTTGAAATAATTGAATGCATTTCAGTAATTTAGGATCTAATCAAAAGCCTCCAAAAGTAAATGAAAGATACTCTATCAATTCAATGTGTTTTAAATTTTCTTAATACTGCGTGTCTTCTATAATCCTCATTGCATGTTCTCTCTTTTGGGATATCAAAGACTGGAAAACATTTGTTATCTGAAATTATTATTTCAGTTCATCTCCAGGAAATAACTTGAAAATGATAAAATTTATGGATAGTGTTTCTTTTTAAGATTATCATAATATATCCATATTGAGAGTGATATAATGGAATAGAGTACTTTCTTTGCTATGATATATAGTTAGGGACTCAAAGATAACCTTTTAGATCAGAAATTTTTCACAGACACTGGAAAATTTACTAACTTACTTATTAGAGGCATTATAAACTATCCATGTGTGCTCTAAGTGGATAAAGGTCTGGCTGGTATCTTGTAATTTAGATATTATTTCTGCTTAAAAATATTTTTCATTAAAATCCTCTGCAGCTGTCTACTTTTTTTAATTCACATTGAACCAACCATTTCTTAAATAAGTCGGTATTTTCAGTAAATAGACATTCACAGTTACAAAGGAAAACTATGTTTACACTCCATTATTTCTCCACATAGATCTGGAAGAGAAAATCCAAGGCATTTTGGTTTGATTTGAAACTCAGATATTTATCTCATAAAAATGCTCATAGCACTCATGCTGAAATCAAATTACACTGGTGAGCCTAATGGCAGAACTGTCTTTAATGTTATATTTCCCCAGCTATTGGTAGTACAACACTTTTTTAATTGATGAAAAGGTAAATTGCTTTGCTTTGTTAAGTTTTTATTCATAAAAGTCTGTTAAGCTTGGGAAAAGCTTTCATCTTTATTAAAGAAAGTGAATATGAGTTATGGATCATAAGATTAAAATACAGTGATAAAAAGTTGATGGTAGTTTCTCTGAGACAAAGAAAAAAATCTAGCATGAAATAAGATAGAATATTCCAAAATGCCTAAATTACTTAGTAACCTAAAGTTAATGTCTAAATGTATGTAATTATCTTGGATTCTATATTTCTGGAAAACAGGTATTCTCAATTTTTGCTTTTGGTCTCTTAATAGTCATTCTGGATTCCCTAAGTGGGATTCATCTCATCTTACTTGAACATCTACATTGAATCTGAATTAATCAACCAGAGCTCCCTTTATAGTTGGTAGAGAATAAAAGGGACTCTCAGGGCACAGTTCACTTGACCTACTTCAGATCCCTATTTTAGGATAAGAGGAATTGTGACCTAGAAGTGCTTGTTTCTCTCCTTTGACTACTTGGGAATCTAAAGTGATTAGCTCAGGTGCAGGCATTCATGGTCTCAATCTGTACATTTAACCAAATTAATTCTTCCTTTTTTCTGTGATTTATATCTTAGGGAATTTTCTATACCAGAATACATATCCATGCTTTATCTGCTTTTCCTTCACAAAAAATCTGTATCTGTGCAAACCCATTTCTTATATTAGCACTTAGGTTAGTGTTTAAGTATTTAGGTTAGTGTTTAAACTTTCCCCTTATTACCAGAAATGCACTTAATTTTGCATTTATATTGTTATATGCTTACAATTTTTTTTCCAGTGAACAAAGACTTCTAAAATAAAATGTAAGATATGGGACCTCAAAGACAACATGATATTATAAATTGACATTAATAGAAATAGACTAAGCACCCAGCTGCAGGTTTTCCTGGAGGGGGTAATGGAGGATTAGTTCTCTTTCACCCAACTCCCCATTACCTTTCTTAGCTCTGGTTCCCATAACTCACATGCCAAAATCTATATTAAAAGCAAGTCCCACAAAAAAACCCCAAAAACAGCAGGAGAGATTACATCTGTCTTGTGGGGAGCGCTACTTGCATATTTTTCCCTCTTCAAGTGATGCAACAGAGTTATAGTTGCCTCTAAGTCTGACTGACACAGCAGGAAGGGGCACCTATGGTGCCCTTTCACTCCAGGCTGCAGCTGTTCCCAGGAAGCTTGGGAAGAAAGAGCTGTAGCACAAAGGTGAACACTGTTTCAGCGAAGAATTGAAAGTAATTAGATACTTTTTCTTGTGGCTTTCCTCATACACATACATAGAAGCAGATATAACAATGAAATTCCAAGGCAGGATGCTGTGTCAAGCAGCATCTTTTATAATTAACTCTGACTGACTACACTGATGAAGAAGATCTCTGATCGGACTTTGAGTATGGGTTTTTAAAGTAACTGACATCACCAATATCCAAGTTCAAACTAAGCAATGAAGAAAAAATGAAGCAGATATAGAAGACTGGAATAATTTGGGAGAGTTATGTCAAAGATTTCAAGCAATGATATACTGCTTTTATGAGCCTTTCTCTTTCAAATGTTTTTTATCCTTTTTTTTTCTTTTTTAATAATTTCTAACTAATTTTCATGAATCTTACTGCCTCTTCTTATTTTCAGTTTCTTTCCTTGTACTCACTGCCACCTGCTTGCTGGAAGGACATGCTTAGGCTTGTTTGTGTTATGTGGCTTAGTGACTCTTGATTACATATTGAATGAGATGTGGTCACAGGACAATATTTTCCACCCTGCTCTGGTTTCCATGGAAAGAAAAGCTGTGCTGAGTGAGAGCCACTGCACTCTCCAGGAGTTCAGCCTACAACTCAGAACTTTCTATTCCAGTAATGTATATGACCAGCTAACAAACAGAGCAAGCAGAGAACAATCTGTACCTCCTTTCAAGAAAATACATTTTTTTGGCAATTTTCTCTTTACTCACTGCTTGCAGCTAATGCTCAGACCCTTCAAGCCATGTGGCTGTGATACACATAAGTACTTATTTTTTGTTTTTTGAAAGAACTTATTATACCCATATTTATTTGTTTGGGAAAAATAAATGCTGCAGATATTCTTGAAGATAAATGGTTAACTATATTGCTTTGTTATCTATCTCTGGAATGAAATAGAATAAATGGCTTTGTGCTTTCTCTTTTTCTAATACAAATATATTTTTTGAAAAAATGTGATACTGTTTTAGTCATGAATAAAATAACATAATTCAAAATTCTTTGTTATTCTTAATAGAATGTATACACATGCATTTCTTCTGAATTTTTTTCTGAGATCAGAAGTTTCAGGTATAAAAAGGACAAAAGACTATCTGTTAAAAAAAATATCCTAAATCTGAGACTGAAAAGTTATTTTTCCCTAAAGTCATGAATAATAAACCATAAATATAGTATAGAAATATGTCCATCTTCTCCTGTTTTCCTCTTTGAAGCTTAGAGCTAGATTCCACATGAATGATCCCTTATTTTCTAGAAAATGCAATAATCTTTATCCTCTCAAAACTATTAGTTCAATGTTGATTCCAGTTCCAGTAAAATAGAAAATTACTTATTTGAAAAGTAGATGAAATACATTAGCTTTTGCTTGTAATATACCTTTATATATTAACTTGGGAAGCAGTACCATTTTTAACAATCAGGAAAAAGGGGCCAGTGGTTAAATGTGTTTAAGACAAGCCTCTGTCATTTCTTTTTGCCCCTTGATTATGTGAGCCTTCTGCTCACACAAAGATTTTGGTCACACCAATTTTTTTGAGTGATCTCAGAGAAGAGTTTAAATATCTACAAAAAAAAAAGTTAGAGAATTTCCTGGAAATGAATTGCCAAGCAAAATCTTAGTTGAAAAGGCTTATCAAGCCTAGCCACTCAATTACATTAATTCTTAGGAAATTCTTTTAAAGAGGTAATTATTGTTATTATAAACTGGAGAAAAAAAATCTATGTGCAAATTCAGAGACAATGTAATCAATAATGAAACCCACATCCTGCTTCTTTTTTTTTAATCTGTGTTGAAGCTCAAAGAAAGAATAAAGCAGTATCAGTAACCATGCATCAAATACACTGTTAAATATCATTACTCCTGGCCAAACTCATGCTGCTCTTTTCCTATTTAGACATTTGTTCTATGACTAATTAGACAAACAATAATTAGATAATTTAGGATGTCTTCTTACTGCTTAGAATCAATAAAAAAATAAAAAAACCTTTTTTTAATTGAACTAATTATATGTGTCATATTTTTACCTCAAATACTAAATACAAAAAATGTTTTGAAGGATATATTTTTGCTTTTATGTGAATAATTATTTACTTATTACTGTACTATTTCTTAAATTATTCTTCACTATAAGAGTGCTGAGACATGAGCACAGGTTGCGGAGGGAATTTGTGGCTGCCCCATTCCTGGAGGTGTTCAAGGCCAGGTTGGATGGGGCCTTGGGCAGCCTGATCTGGTGGAAGGTGTCCCTGCCCATGGCAGGGGGGTTGGAACTGGATGATATTTAAGGTCCCTTCCAACCCAAACTATTCAATGATTTTATGTTTCTATTATTCCATTATATTTGTATTTTTTACCTCTTAACTGCTTCTTTGGAAATTCATCAGTCTGTAAAAAGATTTTGCATTTTTCAAAGATATTGGATTTGCCCTCTTTGAAAAGATGACATTCACTTTCTGTATCATTGCATACATTCCATTCTAAGTACATGACTTTGTGTCTACTATATTTCATGAAGTTCCTGTCAGTCCTTTTTCTTAGCCGGTTCCGTCCCTCTGAGTAACAGCCCTGCCTTCCCATATTGACTACTCCCCTAAATTTTATCTCCTTGGACTCCACTCAGTCCATCCTACACAGTGTTAATAAAATCAATTTGGCCTCATTATCAATGCCCGAGGGAAAATACTGTTAACTGGCCTCTTGTTGGACTTTATACCTACTTATTACTGCCCCTTAAGTTTGACTGCCAGTCAACTCCTATCCACGCCACCGGAAATCTCATCATAGAAGGCGATGAGGTTACTGAATCACGTTACTGAATCACAATTGATTCTTCTGTAAATCCATACTGACTATTCCCAGTCTCCTTCTTGCCCTTCTTGTTCCTGAAAAAAGACTTCTACAAATATTTACTCCATCACCTTCCCAGAGATGAAGCTTACTGGCCCATAGGTGGGTAGCTATGATATTTATCTATGTATTTAATTTACACAGTAAGGTTTTGGTAGTGGGAGCGTTGCAGAGGTGGTTTCTGTAAGAAGGCACTGGAAGCAGTTCCCATACTGGACAGAGCCATTTCCCGCTAGCTCTAAGGTGGACTTGCCACTGACCTGGCTGAGCCAGTCAGTGATGTGATAACATCTTTAAGAAGGGTAAAAAGATGCCCAGGAACAGGTGAGAGAGGAAGGAGTGAGAGTATGTGAGAGAAATGTCCTACAGACATTAGAGTCAGTGAAGAAAAGGGTGGATGAGGTGCTCCAGGCACTGGAAAAATGATTCTCTTGCAGCCTGTGATGAAGACCTTGGAGCTGCAGGCTGCCCGTCTGTAGCCCATGGAGTTCCACAGCAGAGCAGACATCCGCCTAGCAGCCCATGAGAAATTGCATACTGGGGCAGTTGGATATGCCCTAAAGAAAGCAGCAGCCTGTGAAGAACCCACAGCAGCCAGGTGCCTTTCAGGAACTGTGGCTCATGGAGAGGAATCCATGCTGGAGCAGGGTTCTTGGCAAAACCTGTGGCCCCCTGAGGGACCCACACTGGAGCAGACAGATTCTGAAGGACTGTACCTGGTGCTGAAGCAGTTCATGAAGGACTGTATCCTCTAGGAAGGACACCTTGGGGAAGCAGGGGGAAACTGTGGTGAGGAAAGAGCACTAGACTCAAAGTGTTATGAACTGACCACAAGCCCCACTCTCTATCCCTCTGTGTGTCCTGGCCTTTCAGAGATCACCTCTGAAAAGCAGCTGTGATGATATCAGCCAGCTCTTTAATCAGTTTTGGATGCATCCCTTCTCATCCCATGGACATCTTCAAGATCAAGTATTTTAAGTGCTCTGTGATTGTATCTTGCATTAAGACAAGCAATACTGCATTCTTGCAGACTCTACTTGCAATCTTGAGGAACTGGAAATACAGACATTATACCTTACTGGGTATGGAAAACAAGGAGGGGAGAGGAAGTGGTAATGCATTAGCTACCTCATCCTTTTTTCATGTCCTTGGTCACAGAGTACCATGCCTTCATATTTATTACTGATTTCTGCTTCAGTTGACCCTTAGCTTTCCTAAATCCAACTATACCCATTCTAGAAATGTCTCCTGCTTCCACCTTCTGCATATTTCCTTTCTCTGTTAGAACTCAGTTCTGTTCATCCAGGCTGGCTTTCTGTCATGCTTGCTTGATTTTCTGTCCAGTGAAAAAGACTGCCTTTCTCCTCTGAAGAATCTGTCCTTTATGATCACAAGCTCTCTTGGATCCTTTGCCCTCCAAGGCTGTCTCCCATGGAACTCTGTCCAAGCAGACCTTTGACTAAGCCATAATCTGCTCTCCTGAAGACCAGCTGTGTGATTCTACTATTTGTCTGGCTCACTTATCTCAAAATCTTAAATTCTATTATCTGACAGTCACTGCAGTCAAGACTTTCCTCAACTTTCATGTCTTTGATCAGTTCTTCCTGCCCAGTCATGTTGCCCACTCATCAAATATCAGGGTAGCTGAAATTTCTTATTAATTACCAGGTCTGGCAATAGTAGGGCTGCTTTGAATTGTCTAAAGAAGGATTCATCTACTTCCTTTTCTTGTTTAAGCACCATTTGTCAGACATTTTCTGAAGCAGCAGCAAAGTTAGTCTATCCTCTAATCCTTCCCATTAGCTCTTAATCAGATCATCACATATCCCATGCACTCTAGATGCTCCTTTTCATAGAGTACTCCTCCTCATATTTCCTTCTCCTCGCATTCCCTGTCTTTCCCGAAAGCCTGTGTAAGATTTATCCATGTGAGATCTCTAACCTATTAAATTAATTTGGCTTCCAGCTGCCAGTCCAAACAAATATTTCCAATGTGACCCATATTCCAGATACACAAGAACAGTTCAAATGACAATATGGATCTAGATCAGGATAACTGAAATAGATGTGCATTGCATTATTTTCTATGCTTTATTAGTTATAATAAATTTTCCATTTACTGCTGTGGATCATGGTAGCTAGACATCATCTCATATATAGACCTCTACATACAAAGACCTAAAAAGAGGTATCATGTTACAGAAATCAATCCTATCTGAGATCTCTACAGTGGACCTCTACCCACATCTAGGTTAAACATCTCAACCTTAGCTGAAGGAGTGAAATAAGCACCTTTTGTTCTGCTTATTTTAGTTATCTGCATCAGAATGAGATGAATCTCATCAGAACGAGAAGCACACCTTTCTCATTCAATTATTCTAGCTGACGGTGTTTAGCTAGCTCAGCTATATATGGCTATATTGCAGATATTTAACTATAGATAGGATTCATTGAACACTGATGTGTTCACAAACACTAGATTTTGTAACAAATTCATAACCTGAGCCCTGAATATTTGACTATGTCAGTGACTGGACTTGCTGGAATGATTTGTCCACTTGAGATTTCTGACACCTTATTCTGGCTGGTTTTAGTCTAAATCTCTGTCAGTAACAGTATTTTGTCTGAGAATGAAGCACTAAACACAGTTCTATACCTTAAAGCTGAAGTTTCAGTGACAAGCAAACAGACTAAGAGAAACTGAACTATGCCATATGAAATGGCAGTCACCTAAAGGTTTAGCATTGATGGCAATATCAGCAGAGAACAGTACTAAACTAACAATGTCTTTGTACAGAGAATAGAGTAAGATGAAAACTGAAACCTTCAGAGCTAGCCTGTAACAAAACAATCACCTATGAAATGAAAAATTAACCTGGAAAACTTGTTTCTAGTAGAAAATCAGTTGCTGTGATCCACAAAGTGTTGCCATAAAGTTTTGTCACTTTAGCATAGAAAAAAAAAAAGGAAAAAAAAAAAGAATAGTGAATTAAGGTTAAAATCTTTCATTATTAACCTGTTTCCTCATAGACAAGATGTCCTGCAGTTGTCTAGTCATGAGGAACTTTCCTAAATTTATCTGGAACGTGGATTCTAGCAATTACTGAGATGGGATCTTCAGGTGCTTCAGACAGGAAGTATGATAGCTGTAAAATGTTAGCAACTGCACTACGAATTATTTTAAAAACCAAAACAAACAGAAAACCAAACCAAAACAGAACACCCCCTCAATTTATTCTACCAATAAACATGTGATTATTATTAATAATAATTTAAAAATTGTATCAGGAATATAAGGGATAATACATGATGCATATTTTCAAATTTGAGGTTGTACAGAAGCAGCCTAACACCTTGTATATACAAGTTAAATGTTTCTAGAGGAATATTATGAGACAATATATGAGAGTAGTGAATTGCTAGAGACAATATTGTCTCAAAGTTGCTAATCAAAATCAATTAAGTAGTAGCAAATCTAGTAAGTAACTATCACCTAAGACAAAATCTTTATAGTGAGACTGAGACATCCATTTTCTTGCTTAAAACAATTTTGTGGCACAGTCATTTATAGTTGCATGAAGACAAGCACAGGCGCAAACTAAAAATTTATGTCTGTGATAAAATGACATATTCAAACGAAAAGAAACAGCAGAATATCTCTCTTTCAAAAGATTTAAACTGAAAGAGAATAGATTTAGGCAGGACAAAAGGAAGACATTTTTTGTGATGAGGATGGTGAGACACTGGCACAGGTTGCCCAGAGAAGTTATGGCTGCCCCATCACTGGAAATGTTGAAGGCCTTTGTGCAACCTGATCAAGTGAAAGGTGCCGTTACCTAAGGCAGGAAGATCGTGTTAGATGGTCTTTAAAGGTTCTTTCCAACCCAAACCATTCTATGGTTCTTTCCATGATTCTATGAGAACAGCTTAAGGTTTGGTTTGCTTGAGTTTTTTTTGTACTTATGGTGCAAGAATTTGAGGTCTTTATGACAAAATTGAGGCTTTCTTTCCACTAAGGCTGACCAGTTCTAAGAGCACACCTCTAACATAAAACAGCTTAACTAGATGTTTTTATATGTACCTACCAGCTGTAGTGTGCTATGTGGGAGAAATAAGAAATAACAGAATAAATTATGACATTATCTGCAAAATCAGCTAAGAAAACAAAAATGAAGTTCTAACTAGTAGATCAAAGGACTCTTTTGTTACAGATAACATTCAGAAAAGAAATGTAGAGAACAGAAGAATGAGATTTTTCTACAGCTGGAAGCATCCCAAAGTGATATTTTAGGTCATTTTCAATACCCAAGTTGGATTATTATTTGCCATAATCCTCAGAAGAAAAAGCTACTTCACAGATATGGTAAAAGCAAAATGACAATGGAACTTTGAGAAACAAAAGAACAAAGTAAGATCAAAATACTAATGTGAAGCAGATATTTAACGACTCTTTTGACTGAAGAGTGAAGTTTATCAAACTATGAGTCTAAGGAGAGGAGGAAAGAATTACAGATGGGGGATCAAACGTTTCCTGTGCCTGCCTTCTCTGCTGGATATAGCAATAGTCATGGATTTAGTCTACAAAGTTTGGGACTGCATATGAATAAAGAAAAATAATTTGGATCAACTTGTAGATGCAGATAGAAAGTTTTTTCTGGCATCTGAAATTTAATTCAAATGAACAGAACATGAAAACACTTCAGCATAATGAGCTTTTCAGAAAACAAATTCATGCATGTAACACATATGTCCTATAGCAAGTGAGAGAACTAGAGAAAGTGTCATCCTCCTCAGGTCAGGAGGAAGAAGAAATGTATAAATACTTGCAAAAAAAAGCCATTGTGATAAGTAAGAGTTAATCTGGAAAAATGTGAAAGGAAGATGTTTAATATAGATAGGACAAGACATGTATACTCACACAGATGTGGTAGAAGTTGCATAAGTATGGGAGAACTCCTAAGTCTCATGTCCTAGAATCCATTGAAAAAAAACCAAAAATTAATCTGAAAAAAACCCAAAACAAAGAAAAGTGTTATTAAAAAAGGAAAGGAAATACGTGGGTTTATATCACTGTCCTAGAAGTAGATTTAATAAATATTCCAGCTTCATAAGCGTATAAGGAAAATACCCTTTGAAATTACCTAATGACTAAGTTGGTGATGGTTTGGGGTTTTGTGTTTATTGTTTTTCTTTTCATGCAAGATAGCAGCTAAATCCATCAAACTGATCTAGTACATTAACAAAATTTTAGAACACTGTAGTAGGAGCAAAGAAAGTGTGTGGCTATAGTCACACCTGGTTGTGTAGTGATTCTATCTATGTGGAATTTATATGATTTCTGTTAATATGTCAGAAAAGTTTTGATTTATGGTAATATATGTTTTTTTTAAAAAAAAGTCTGTGAGGAAAGGTAATATATATTCAACAACGAATGTGTAATTAAAATATGACAATAGATACTAGCTTATAAAAGCTCATTTGATTTACAAATAACCTAATGCATGAGCTACACTTAACCTGAAGTTAACCTCTTTCTACCTAGTACAAAACTGATACTTGAATTCAAATGTTGTCACTTTCATGGGGTTTAGGCTGTCACTGTTTCTTCCTAATGCTGTAGTTATCAGGAATGGAATTCTGTTTCAAAATTCAGAGGGGTGCTTTGGACATAGGTGAGGCATAAGCTGCAGCAACTGTGAAGTGATCTTCCTGCTCTTCAGTACAGAAGTTCTGCTTTGGGTATAGGTCGTTTTGCAAAATGACAGTGAGAAAAAAACAAGGTACCTTTCTATAGTATTTAAAAAGTAAAAGTTGATACAGGTTTAGATTTGTTGTTGATGATGTTGGGGTTTTATGTCACATGAAGTAAAATTGAAACTTACACTCACAGTTCCAATAAAGAGTAACGTTTCCCTCTCAGTTAAAATCTATAGCTTCAAACAAAATCTGCTCTTGAACTCTCTTATGCTTGAACAGAGTTGTTCAAATGAAATCCCGGATATAGATATTGTTCAAGTTACTTTAGGCTTAAACTTTACTTAGAAGTGCAGCACTACTTAGTTCGTTGAAGCTTCCACATGCAGTAGTAGGTGCTTCTACTTCCCATCTCGCACTGAAGAGTTTGTTTCATACAGCGCCTGAAGCTGCTTCCTGCTGACAATACATTTAGTAGAGGATCCTTCTGTGAAGTTACCCATCTTGCTCTCCAGTCGAGCCTTATGACTGAGAAACACAGGTTAAATAAAATGAAGAGACACCATGGGAAAAGGTGAAAAAGAACAAGGACTTTGGTATAGATCCAAGATGTGTAGACTCACAGGGGTGTAATGGAAGTTCAAGAAGGATAAAGAGTGCTTACAATGGCCTGTAGAAATTTAATGAAGTGATGGCTGAAGATGAAAGAAAGATAGGGGAAGAGGAAGTTTCCAGTTCTTAGGAGTTAATTAAGTAAGAAGATATTTACTAATGGGCAGAAGTGTAGGATAAGAATCAAGGTAGAACTGACACCGGGATACAGGGAGCCACGATGCTATAGGAAAATTTCATTTATGTTATATCAATATGGACTTTGATTTGATTGATTACAAATATGTTTTGTATACATTCATTCTAAAATACATTCGTTTCATACTATATGTGCTGTTCATCTTATCTAGTTTGAGTAATTAAAAGTGAAATAGTAAATTGTCACTAAGTCATCCATGTCCACTTCCAGTAAATGAAGAAAAATAATTGTGACTGAAGTGTGATTAATTTGTTCTATTTTGAATACCCATGTTAGGATGATACAAGTCACCTTTTGGAAGTATTAAGCAGTTTTAAGTCTGAAATTAGGCAAGGAGAATTTTATTTAAGAAACAACCTGTTTAAATAGACAAATGAAGTGGATAATTTAGTAACTAACTAGAATTGGGTCAAATCAATTACCTTAGACTTAAAAGTAAGTATCCCTGTACATCTTCACTGATCAAGCTTTACAATTCAATCTGAGCTGTTCACAAAGAAGTCTTTCCACAGAAAGTCAGTTTGTATCTTACGCTGTGTTTTCTTCTACTGTGAAAAAAACTTTAAATATGAAGCAGTAAATAATCCCAGGTGACCAGCTTTAAGGAGTCTAGAGGCAAGCACAGGGCTATGCGACATGAGCAGACTTATCTTTCATGTCTGCAAGGACTACTTGTTAAGGATTTTCAAATTGATTTTTTTGCTCATTGACCTGAACATGCTGAAACCCAGCTAATACCGTAAAAGTGATATGACTACTAGTTTTGTAGGCAAGTAAAAACAAAGTCAGAAGAGTACTTATACTTCTAGAAAAGACTCATCAAAGGCATTACTTTTTTTTTTTTTTGCATCTTTGCATCTTTCAACCCCATATATTGATGTGAACAAATAATTGACTTGTCATATCAAATGTCTTGTGGAAATACTGTGCCAGTTGGAGTGAAAGGGCAGATCTCTTGAGCTATTTTCCATTTACTGTTCTTCTCCTTGAGCCTCAGACCACAACTATGTGAGCAATGGGAACAAATCTGCATTTTATTATTGTAAGCTTCCCAAAGAGCTTAAATGAAGAGCCATTCTCTGAGTGTCTTGCCATTCTCTGAGTGTCTTGGCTAGAAATACATTTTTTTATAATGTGAAACTTTGGAAATGTTTGTGGAGAACAAGCAAAGACAGGAGAACAATGGACTGCAGAGGAACAGTCCCTCCTATCTTGTACTATCACAACCTCACTTGTAAGAAGAATGTTTATTATTTTTCAATGAGCTGTGTGGCAGTAATGACTGGATTTGCAGTCAAAGTTACAATCTCAGTGCAGTAATTGTGTTATCAGAACACTGCAAGTTTATACTGAAGATAACTGAAGATTCTGGAGAGAGTTGTGGGGTTTTTTTTGTTTTGTCATTGCAATTTTTGGTGCTATTTTTTCTGTTTCTTCTGTTTTAATTATTTTTTCTGTAATTGTAGTGCAATAATAAAGAAAAGGCAAAAACGTGTGTCACTATAAGACAAGGTACCAAACTCTAACAGTGGAGGTGTAGGAGGTTACTAAGAACTCACAACTGTTGTCTATTCCTCTGCTGCTAGAAGAACCTTGAAAAAAAACATGATAAAAGTATATTCATTGATTCTCTACTCCTATAAAGGAAGCAGAAAACTGAAGCAAATGAAAAATGGAAATCCTCTTTGTTTCTCATGCCTAGTTTGTGCAAGGATTTATGTATATTATATGGAAGAACACTACGCGTTTAGACTATGTTGAAATCCTTAATTCATGAAAAAATTTTCCTTATGAAAACCCTGTTGCTGCAATACTGGCAAGGTCAATGTCAGGTTGGATTTTCTGCTATATCACTCAGGGAAATTAGTTCTGCCATAGAGGCTAGCCCAACCTGGACACCTAGACATCTAGTTTTCTGAATCCTTTTCCTTCCTGAATAAGCCTTTCTTTTGTTTACATGGCCCATCCTATTTGTTTCTATCCTTTCCTTGCTACTTCTATGTTTTTATCTCCACGTCTTCCTCTGATAGGCACACAGAAACAAATCTGTTTTGTTTTTTTTTTTTGTTTAAGATACTTACACAGCTCTCATTGCCCTCATTTAATTTTCCCTTTTAATGCAGCTGCCATCACAATACATCTCTGAAATAGGGGGCATTGCAATCACAGACTTACAAATGGGAAATTTATGCACAGTGATTCCATGCTGTTGCAAATGAAGAGATACACTTCAGTCTTAAGAGAGAAGCAGTAATATGTTTATTGATATAAAACAGACATTTAACAAAGTCTGATAGTAAATTTGACAGTGATTTAACACTCCCTTGAAATCACCTTGAGCCAGACGCAGCCATCAAGACTATTGCTGTCTGTTGTGACTGCAGCTGGTGGCTGTTGCTTGATCAGGATTACAGGAAAAGATCAGATTTGAGGGGAACACATCATCAGACGTGCATATAAACAGATCCCTGGGAACACAGCAGAGATTAGGTGCTTCCTGATCATCTTTTGACTCAACATCATTTGACTCAACATCATTTGACTCATTTAGCGAAAGAGATGCAAGCAAACCATTTTTTCCTTTCTTTCAACTATATGAGTTGCTGGGAGGCCGGGCAAGGTCCTTCACTGCCCTCAGGGCCATGACAACTTATTGTGTAATGAAAAAAATTCAACGTGCTTGTGGATAATGATGCTCCTCTCTTGTCTGAGAAGAGTCTAAGTGGGCTGGACTGAGCAAAGGGTTTGGACCAGATAATCTTTTCCGACCTCAGCCACTCTGTAATTCTGTGATGTTGGTATTGCTGTTATCATAATGAAAACCTGGTTAATGGTCTAAAAAATTGTGACTCTGCCTGGTCATTCTGATAATCTACAGAACATTCATCCTGTTCCTGATGGTCAAGCAACAATTCAGGGAAAAATGGTAGTTATATTAGTAACACTTTCAATCTTCTGGCCCAACAACAACTAGTTACAGCGCTATTTATGGAAAAAGAAAAACCCTATGACACAGTACATCTTTGTCATTTGGCAGCTATGGTCAATTTGATTTTTTGCTGGGCCACTAGTAACTGGTTTAATTAATTTCAAAATTATTTGAGATAAAGGAAGGCAAAGCACTCAAAGAAATTTCTAAACCAGGAAAATACTTGTTCATACAATCTTTATATAGAAGAGCTGGTCAGAGCCTAGCAGAATGAAAGGGCAGACCTATGATGTTTAAAATAAAATATCACTGACACTGGAAGACCATTTAGGATGTATAATTTATTCAGTGATAGTAACCTTTTTTTTTAATGCACCCTTTATTTGTTGGTTGACTTTACCTGTAGAGTTTTGTCAGCTTATGACTCATGCATCCCATTAAAAAACTTCTAATTGTACATATTTGACATGCAGATTAGAAGCAGTCAAAATGGATGTAATAAATGACACATTGTTTCTTCTTGACCTTTGCAAAATTAATTGCAATTTTTGCAATTTATCACCAATAGAGTGTACAATTCAGATTATACATTCAAAGTAAATTTGTTAATTTTGTGATTTAATTATTGATTTTGGTGACTGGATAATTACTTGGGGTTTGGGTTTGTTGTTATATGAATTTTTTGAACTAACAAGGTTTCTTTAGTAAAAGAATGTAAAATATATTTGAATGAACAATGTAAAATTAAAAAGCAGAAAAGAATCTGCAGAATTGTCACATATGACAGTAACATTCTTGTTGAATTCAATGACATAAAATTATCTCATTCTTACAGAGAGCAATAGCTGAGACGTTGACAAAATATTGTTAACTACTACAATGTCATATTTTCTTTCAAGAGAAGACAGAAAAGAAAAGTAAATATAAGTCTGAAAGGACTCAGTTAGGATACCTGTTTGAAAAAGGGAACTGGATTGAGCAGTCTGAAACAACAGATGAATGAAGACAGAACCTGGAGGAATCATTAAAAAGGAAAAAGTTACTTGACAAGACCATGAACAATAATGGAAGTAGGAGAAAAATCAAAACATGTACACGCTGAAAGAAAAATGCAAAGTTAAAACCATTATATTTGAGATTTTTCTTAACTTTGATAAAAGTATGGTATTAAGCTACACACGAATGCCTTCTTCCAGCAGAAGATAAGCCCTGGATAACTGTGTTTGCTGATCATCCACAGGGTGTGTTGTATTGTTTTATTTCTTTCCTCAGATTAAGTTGACTAACCACATATATGCAGTCTTTTTGTGAAAATTCAGCTGAAAAAACTTCTAGGACATGAAATGCAATGCTTAATGAAGAGAATATAATTATGAGAGCCCTCGGTTATGAATTTGTGGATTTTATTGAATAAATAATTTTAGTAGGGAAATCATGCAAAATCATTACAGGTAAGAATATGCTATATTTTCAAGAAAGATTTTTTTTTAACGTTTGATGACGGGTTTCATTTTGGAATCTACAGAAACTGAAAATTACTGAAATCTAGAGATGAGTTTAACATTTCTGCCTCATGAAATTCATTAACTACAATTATAAATGTCACCATTTATTTAACCTAAGTTTTAAAATCTGTCTACTTTTCATGTTGTCTGTGGGTCACACATATAACCTCTCTAAAGAAAAAGGATTCTTGATACTGTAACAAATGAAATCAGTAGCACTTTCTGCTAATAGAATCATAGAATCATAAGATAGTTAGGGTTGGAAGGGACCTTAAAGATCATCAAATTCCAACCCCCCTGCAGAGACAGAGTGTCACGAATATTACTCCCGTACATGTTCTTTTTAGCAGCTTTCGTTTCTACTGGGATTTTTGAAGTAGTCTACCAGAGTTGATGAAGTTCATCAACCCCTTTGTCATCAGTTTATCCTTCTGAAGCCAAAGATATTCAGTGTCCAGGGCTGAAAAATAAAATGTGGAGAACCAAGGGCAATATAATTGCATCATAAACATTACTATATTAAGTGAATAAATAAATAAACAAACACACGCGAAGAAAAACCCACCTCATTATGTGTAGATGTCTTGAACAGGGGATCTGCTTGAATAAGTATCTTGTTTGCATGCCCTCCTATTTCCTTCTGTTGTCTTTCTCTGTTATGGTGCTGATAGGCTACATAGGTTTCTGAGCCAGAAAAATGGGTACACTGCAGCGCTATATTTGAATGTGTGAGTCTAATTTCTGCCCTTTCTAACTCATGCCTCACTTATCTATTTGAACATGTAGGACTGAGACAGGGCGATATATTTGAACTCAGTTTAAAAATATTAGTAAGTTATCTAAGAGTGTTGAAAGGCTGGATCAAATGTTGTAGTTCACCAGCTGTTCTATTCTATAATATTGTACATCTATTGAAGGAAAAGTCAGATTTCATGAGCAGCCTTCCTCATATCAAAGCTCACAGAACCTTGAGTTCAAATTGCAGATTCTCCCAGTCTTATAGATTCAAGAAATGCTTATTTATAGAAATGAAAAATGACTACCGTCTCTCTAAATCCTTTAGAAAATTAGAGGAAAAAATCATTTTTATTTGTGATTATTTCAGTGTTTTTATGCATGATGTAACAAGATAAAAATAATTACATGAATATAAACAGAACAAAATGTATGTGTGATAGACCTCAGACAATAAGCTTTAACTTTCACATTACATTGCACGTTACATAAAAAAGATGACAGTTTAAGATAGGTAAAATAAGTAATCAAGTCCAAATGTGAGAAAAAATGCATGAGTACTTTAGAACTGTAGGAGCTTACACCTTTGCCTAGTCTTGTGGCCATGGGTGATGGCCAGTTTTCGATGATAACTTTTGCTGGTGCAGTGTATAACTTCAGATGTTGATGTATATCACAATACTTAAAGCATAACAGAGAAACCAAATTCACTTTTACTATCTTTTCTCTGCCTCATTGTTTTCAAAACTCTTAGGTAACAGCTAATAAATGCCTGGTCAGTGAACATTTAACATGGCATGAACTAAAGGAGCCATGGCAGTTCTGGTTTCCACCCTAGAAACCGACTGACTTCCAAAATGGAGTTTATGAAAGCCAAGAAATATTACAATTCCATAGCTCAGGAGTAGGGAGGAGTAAAGAAAAAGCTTCTGACTCGTGAACCAATTTGGTTTTGTTGAAAGATGACCTTATAACATGTGTGGTACACTTCTAACCACATCTATCTGTCATAAGATGAATTCCTATTCTGAAGCTAGCAAAATGTTTCTTTTCCGCAGAAAATAGACCAAATCAAGCATGATTAGATTAAACCATCAGTAACAACAAAAGAAGTTTACAATTGCTTTGTGAAGAGGAAGATTAACGATTGCTTGTCAATCTACCTTGATGAAATATTTCAAGAATTGTCATGTAAAAGTCAGGAAACGAAGAACTCAAATCAGTCATCTGTGCATAAACATATGTGGTTACATATAGTAACAGGGGAAAAGAAGTTACTTATTAGTTAGAACATCAAACATATACTCATCAGTTAAACAAGATTTAAAATGAGTAATGGTATAGCTTTTAAAGAATAAAATTCTTTATGTCATATATGTCATAAACGTTCAAAAAGATTGTTTCTAGGACTTTCATGATAATATATATTGACATGATTTTATTAGAATGATTTTATTTTCCTTATTTAACTTTACAGTTCCTGTCCACCAGAAAAGGTCCAAATTACATTTTAAAAGTGGATAATTTTATTCGCAAATTAAATATACTGCAATAAAATTTGTGAAAAAATGTGATTTCTTTATAAGCCATGGACATATCATTCTTGACGTAAAACAGAAAAAAACAGGAAAGAAAGAGTACTTTATGAGAAAAAATTCAGAAAATAATTTGGGTTTAGGTTCTGTTTTACTGAAGATTGATCCAAAAAAATAATATTTTCTCTCATATTTCTTTCCGACATATATGACCAAGTTTTCAATGGAATATCTCAGATATCTAATTATTCACTGCAGCAGTGACGCTGTTCCTTCTTCTTAAATCTTTTTAGAGTAAGGGCTGAGAATGTTAATGTTCAGATGCTGGTGCATAAATCTTTCTTTTTTTTATAAAAGGAACTGGCTTATTTCCTCTTATACTAGACTGTCACATTTTCTCTACTGATGTTACTGATGTAAGATAGGCACTGACCTATGTAGTCGCTGCTATATATCTGAATGCTTGGAGACATCAGGATTAGGATCAAAGGTGCTTCCCCAGAGATGCCAACATGTCCTGAGGACCTGTTAGTTGTAATGGTACTACTCACATGCAGTTTTAAATTTCTTTTTAATTTCCTTGAGCAAGTGGAATTTTAGCAAAGACAGTGATTGCATAGTTGTCAGCATGGGTTTCCACAAATCTTCTAGGTCAATATAGTTTTAAAAACAACAGGGAAGCAAACTGATAGCACAGCCTCTTGGAAATAAAAGATCATTGCAGAAAATAGTTTTCCAGACTTACTTTCCGGTTCTCTAGGCTTTGTGTTTTCTAAGACTATTAGATACTGCAAGACAGATATCTTTCAAGGAGTCTATTATAGAGCACCTGACCAGGATGAAGATGTAGATGAAGTGTTCTACAAGTGACTGGCAAAAATCTCATAGTCATTGCTCCTTTTTCTTGTGGGAGATTTCAAATTACCAGACATCTGCTGGAAATACAACACAGCAGAGAGGAAAGAATCTAGAGGTTCCCAGAGTGTGTGGAAAGTAATTTTGTGACACAAGTAAGACTAACAGTGGAGGTGCTGTATTTGACCTGCTGTTTACAAACAGTAAAGGGCTGGTGGGAGATGTGTTGGTTGGAAGCTGCCTTGGGCTTAGCGACCATGAAATGATGGCATTTTCAGTTCTTGATGAAGTAAGGAGGGGGACTAGCAAAACCACTGCTGTGGACTTCTGGAGGACAGACTTTAGACTGTTCAGGTCACTGGTAGAAAGAGTCCCTTGGGAAGGGAAAAGAGATCCAGAAAGGCTGGATTTTCTTTAAGAAAAACCTTACTATATCTTATTTCTGAAAAAGGTACTGTAAAACACCTGAAGAACAATGCAGTCATTGGTCTCAGCCAGCACAGGTTTATAAAGGGAAAGTCCGACCTGACATACTTAATTTCTTCCCATGACAATGTTACCAACCTAGCTGATCAAGAAAAAGAAGTTGACATAATCTCTCTGGATTTCAGCAAGGCCTTTAATAGTCTCACACACAGCAGTCTCCTGAACAAAATGTCCAATATACAACTGCATAAACACGTAATGTAGTGAGCTAACAATTGGCTGATGGATCAGGCTCAAAGAATCATAGTGAAGTGGGTTACATCGGGCTGGTGACCATCACTAGTGGGGTTCTGCAGGGATCCGTCTTAGGACCAATACTCTTTAATATCTTCATAAATGACCCGGATGCAGGACTCAAAGGTTTACTAACCAAGTTCGCTGATGGCATGAAACTGGGGAGAGCTGTTGACACTCTTGAAGGCAAAGAGGAGCTGCAGAGAGATCTAGACAAACTGGAAAACAGGGCAATCACCAATGTCATGAAGTTTAGCAAAGTAAAGTGTGGGTTTTGTACCTAGGACATGGCAAGCCTGGATATACATACAGACTGGGGAGTGAGAGGCTGGAGAACAACCCTGCAGAAAGGTATCTGGGGGTTCTGGTCGACAGCAGGTTGAACATGAGCCAACAGTGTGCCCTAGCAGCCAAGAGGGCCAACTGTGCCCTGGCATACACCAAACATGGCATTGCTAGCTGATCAGGGAAGGTGATTGTTCTGCTCTACTCTGCACTGGTGTAGCCTCACCCTGAGTATTGTGTGCAGTTTTGAGCATCATAGTATAAAAGAGATATCAAGGTACTGGAGAATGTCCAGAGGGGACCACAAAGTTGGTGAAAGGTCTAGAGGGGAAGTTGTATGAGGAGTAGCTGAAGTCACTTGTTCTGTTAATCCTGAAGGAGGTCCTCATAGCAGTTTATTGTTTCCTCACAAGGGTAGGAGGCGGAGCAGGAGTTGATCTCTTCTCTCTGGTGACCGATGATAGTACCCAAGGGAATGGCAGGAAGATGTGCCAAGGGAGGTTTAGGTTGGATATTAGGAAAAAGTTCTTCACTCAGAGGTTGGTGGATCACTGAAACAGGGTTCCCAGGGAAGCAGTCATGGTGCAAAGCCTAACAATATTCAAGAAGCATTCGGACAGTGCACTCAGACACATGGTGTAAATTTTGGGGTTGTCCTATGCAGGGGTAGGAGTTGGACTCAATGATCTTTGTGAGTCTTTTCCAACTCAGGTCATTCTATGATTTTGTGATCCTGTGATTTCCTGTCATTAGCCATAAAAGTTTACGATGTATTTTGAATATTAGTAAGCAATGAGTCAATTTCAAATCTGAGGTAAGCGTACACTCTACATTATATTTGACAATATTTTGTTTTAATGGTACTTGTTTTCCTGCCTTACATGATCTATTTAAGGTGCATATGCAGTATATGTACTAATATAGAGACAGTAGAGAAATACAGTCAGAATTTAATAGCTTGAAGGATCAACAACAAGCAGAATCAACGTCCCATGAAAAAGAGAACATTCAAAATACAAGCTGTATTCAGAGAAAGAGAGATCTCCATTAAATGATTATTTGTTTCTTTCTTTTTTCTCTGCTGTAGAGAAACAAATGTTTCCTTGTAAAGAATAGCAGGGCTAAGTTTACAATTAAGGCATGCACATAAAATCACTAACTAGGTACAAGCAGATTGCTGTTTAAATGTGCAACTACAGCTTGTGTAGGCAAATATGAGGTCTCTTGAAAGCAGTCAGCTTAGGCACTAATAACAATATACAAGAATAGCTGCTTTGTCTTCTTAATTTCCTTGAACAAGTGTAACTTCTATACTTTAGGAATACAACACATCAGACATTATCCTCTGAATACTTCTACAGTATATCACAGTGCACTCCCTCTGACATTTGTTATCATGGCGAAACAGTTAGAAGTACCAGGTTCAGCTGGTTTGGCTTTTTCCTCACATATTTACATAAATATCAGTTGCACCTTTGAAGTGCCATATAGACATACCTTTAGAAATCAATTAAAAAAACTCTAGCCTAGTATAGTACCAGTTTTTCTCTGAAGTAGTGTTGGGACAATCATAACCTCAGAAGCTGTTTAATTCTGTTGCATATAATTAGTTTTGAAAATGTAATTAGTTTTCATAAGAGTATGGAATTAAACATTAAATGCTGCATTAATATATCAAAAGTCATTGTGCTTTGCATAGTAAATCAGGATAGCTGAGTATTCCTACACTACACATTGCAGTACCATGTATAGAATGTTCAAACAACCTAGTATGTGTATAAAGAACTGTGCAGCATTATATAGAGATATACACTTGGGCATTGGCATGACAGTAGCCTCTTAACAGTATTAATTGTCTATGGCATAGCACAGTGTTGGCACAACCGTACCGTTTTCTAGTTCCAGGTTGTACTGAAGTAGATCAAATATCTCTGTATAGGAACGAGTGATGAAGTCTAGATCTTTGCAGGTTGTGAACCCACTGTTGTTTTCAGTATATGAAGGTCCAGGGGTTTTAACTGATATAACAGCTATGCTATACTGTGTCCCATTCTAGTGGTTTGACCCAGGCTGAACAACCACCAAAGCCATTCTATCATTTCCGTCCTCAGCTGGACAAGAGAGGGAAAATGTAACAAATGACTTGTGGGTCAAGAAAAGGATAGGGAGAGTTCATTCATGGGTAAAAGAGACTTCAGTTGGAGAAAAAAGTAATTTATTGGCAATCAGATCACAGTAGGATAGTAAGAAATAAAACTAAATCTTAAAGCATCTTTCCCCCATCCCTCCCTCCTCCTGGGCTTGACTTTTTCTCCTGATTTTCTCTACCTCCTTCCTGCAGTAGTGCGAAGGGACAGAGAAAGGGGGTTGAGGTCAGTTCATTACGTCTCTGCCCTTCCTTACTTCTCAGAGGCAGGACTCCTCTTCTGCTCCAGCATGGGATCTCTCCCATTGGACACAGTCTACCATGAACTTCTCTAACTTGGATCTTTCCTCCAAGCTGCAGTTTTTCATAAACAGCTCCAGTGTTTACACAGAGTACAGTTCTTCAGGAACAGACTGCTTTGGTATTGGTCCCCCACAGGTTTACAAGTCCTGTCAGCATACATTTTCCAGAGTGGGCTTATCTCTCCACAGGTCCACAGGTTCTGCCAGGAGCCTGCTGCAGCATGAACTTCCCATGAGATCATATTTCCTTTTGGCACCCATCTGCTCCAGCGTGGGATCCTCCACGGGCTGCAGGTGGACTTCTGTCCACTGTGAATCCCCATAGTCTGCAGCGGGACAGCTTGTGTTACTGTGGTCTTCACCATGGCCGTCAGGGTAATCTGTGCTCAGATGTCTGGAGCACCTCCTACCCCTCCTTCTTCACTGATCTTGGTGTTGTCTCTCTCACATATTCTCATTTCTCACTCTGGCTGCGGTTTTCTGTCTTGTGGACATTTCCCACTCCTTTCTTAAATATGTTATCCCAGAGGTGTTACCATCGTTGCTTATGGGATTGGCCTTGGCAAGAAGCAGGTCAGTATTAGAGCCAGCAGACATTGGCTATATCTGATATGGGGGAAGCGTCTAGCAGCTTCTCACAGAAGCCACCCCTGTAGTCACCCCCTGCTATTAAAACATTGCAATGCAAAACCAATATTCCAATTATACTGTATTTATACATACATACTGATACTATTGTCTGGGAAGTCGATGTTTCACCCAAACATTAACCTTATTAAAAAGATGCAATATAAAGAGAGAAATGATATCTTCATTGTTTTATCTTCATCTGTCCACTTGCAATGTCATCTCCACTCCTGATGACAATCTTACAATTCCTCAGTAGCAATTTTAGCAACAGAAAACTCCAGACATTTCCTAGAGGGGAAATTTATTCTCGTGCTACTAGATTTAGAAAATGTAAGTCTTAATGCATTTAAATGTAACACAAGTCTTTAAAAGTTATTTAAGTCCAAAGTGAGAGTCATATTTCTTTGTAATCTTTGTTTTCTTTTTTTGGCTGATTTTTGACTCTATATTTTGTGATTTACAACAGACAGTAAAGGCTGAAGAAAAAAAAAAAAAAAAGAGCACGCCTTCCCCCCGACCTGAAACAAGATGTGATGGAGTAATCTAAGGAAGGAAGAGCGAAGCAAATAAATAATAATGGGTCAGTACAAAACCCCTGCAAATTTTAGGCTTCTACTCTTTTTCCTGTCCTCTGAACCTCTCAGGGCAGAGAAAGTCTAACAACAAGCTTGTAAAAATGATTACTGCATTTTGGATTTTTATGTTATTTAGGCTGTTACTGGCATTTAGTATCCAGCCCTTTCTTTCTGTTTGTGGTTGGTTTTTTTTTTAATATTAAAATAAATGATTTCACTTCTATTCAGCAATAAGATAGTTTGTTTTTTTTCTGTTTTGATCATGTTGTATGTGTTATGAATTTATGAGTGGCAAATATCTACCATTATAATGTGAAGAAGTACCTGTTCTACTGCAGAATGATATGGTGATAATTTAATACCAATAATCCTCCCAGTGTAAGAAATCAAACAAATCAAAACAGTGTTGCTATCTTGAAGGCCTCTCAACAAGCACTCTTTAACCTTTGTAAAACCTCTCGTGTTTACTATGTATCAGCTTTAAAGATCTAGATAAATGAATTAATTCAACTTTATCCCCCTGCTAAATACTATTGATTTTTATGAAAATGAATTAAACATTCACTATCAATTAAGATCTGTGTTTGCTTTTTTAGAAGAGCTATCTTCTCACTGAATGAGAAATTTACCTGCCAGCAAACACAATAGACTGTTGCACTGTCCACATATTGGCACACATATTGGATAAACAAAATGCAATTACACTCCTGCTTATACTGCATCAAGATTACACTTTATGTCTGGACCTGTTATTTCAAGCAGCAATGCTCGGCTTAGTTGCATCATTTATCCTAGGTTCCTTTATTGCTTAAGCATGTAGAAAATTAAGTCATTGAGAAGCTTAGTGTTGCGAAAAAGTAATAAAACAAGAGAAAAAAACAAACTCCTTATGGCTAGATGTGGTTTAAATTTTATTTTTGCCCACTGACCGCTTCAGCTTTCCTTTTGCATTTTCTGCAATGACAAGTAACTGATTTGTACTTCTGTTTTCTAGAGCTGGCTTCACAGCAGTTCTGAAGGATTCCTTGGGACAATCATGAGCACTTCTTCGTATTCTTTTTCTCCTTTGATTCATACTAATAAATGTGATCCTAGACACCTCTTTTGGTTTTTATTGTGTTTGAAGTAATAGAGTGTAGAAATCTGGATGCAAACCAGAAAAACTGTGTTGCTTTTGAGAGAAGATGAGTAATATAAAAACATAGACTAGAAAGAGACAACTTCTAAGACCAGAAAATACTATATATTAAAAAAATTACACAGCTCTGATAGCAGAATATGTGGTAGTGTAACCTCAATGAGGGAGACATGAAAAGAAGAGATGAAGTGAAAACCCATGTACAATATTGAACATGTACAATATTACTTAGAGAGTTTTCTGAACTACTATTACAAGAAAATCTTTCAGTAAGTAACTTACATAATTTGCTCTTCAACTTTGACTTATCCTGAACAATCATTTTCTACCATCTATTATGAGATTTAATCTGATATGGATATGGAGAAGGCTGAGGGACTCAACGACTTTATTGCCTCAGTCTTTATCAACAAGAACTCAAGTCACACACCCCAAGTTGTAGAGGGCAAAGTCAGGGTCTGGGAGATTGAAGAACCACCCCCTGTAGGCGAGGATCCGGTTCCAGACCATTTAAGGAACCTGAAGGTGCATAAGTCCATAGGACTTGATGAGATGCATTGCAGGTCCTGAGCGAACAGGCAGCAGAAGTTCCTAAGCCACTATCCACTATATTTGAGAAGTCATGGCAGTCTGGTGAAGTTCCCATTGACTGCAAAAGGGGAAATAAAATTCCCTTTTTTAAAAATGGGAAAAAGGAAGACCCAGGCAACTACAGGCTGGTCAGCCTCACCTCTGTGCCTAGCAAGATCATGGAACAGATCCTCCTGGAAACTCTGCTGAGGTACATGGAAAATAAAGAGGTGATTGATGACAACCAACATAGTTTCATCAAGGGAAAATAATTCCTGACAAATGTGATGGCCTTCTACAATGGGCCTACAGCACTGGGGATAAGGGAAGAGTAACCAACATAATCTACCTGGAATTGTGCAAGGTATTTGACACTGTCCTGCACCAAATTTTTTCTCTAAATTGAAGAGATATGGATTTGACAGATGGATCACTCTATGGATAAGAGATTTTCTAGTCCCTTTCAACCCAAACTATTCTATGATTCTATGATTCTATGGTTATCTGTACTTTACTTTATTCTACCTAAAATTTTATACTCTGTTGGCTGTTCATTTAAACATTTCCATTAATGCATAAAGCAATGGAATAATTAGGTTTCACATCTTATTTATTCACTTTTCGATATTCAGAGCCATATCTGTTTAGAGACATTTCACTTCTATTCTTGGTTTGGTTTTCTTCCCCTTGTTCCAAAATTTGTGATTTTTTGTCGAAACGCAGGAGAAAAGACACCATGCAGTAAAAGCACAAGCAGGGAGGCTGATAAAAGTCAATATTTCCCTTGCCTAACGCCTTTTAACTACTGAAAAAAAATCTCTCACAAAATCAGTCTTCACCTTATTTGTGTATAACTCTATTGTCACATGAAGGTATGATCATTGACTGCAGGCTTAAAGATTTTTGTTCTTTCAGGGTACTTCAGGAATATCTGACGTGACTCTACAGTAGTAGATATCATTATCATGGATCTTTCACATGTTTAAGAAGAAAAGCTAATGATTTTTGACTTTTGTAAGATCTCTGCATGAATTATGAGTTCAATTTGTTGCATAACTTATTTGGGCCATCCTATCCTTACAATTAGTTCTTTCTGCCCTAGAGATGTGTTCCGAGGAGAGGAGAGGAGAGGAGAGGAGAGGAGAGGAGAGGAGAGGAGAGGAGAGGAGAGGAGAGGAGAGGAGAGGAGAGGAGAGGAGAGGAGAGGAGAGGAGAGGAGAGGAAAGGAAAGGAAAGGAAAGGAAAGGAAAGGAAAGGAAAGGAAAGGAAAGGAAAGGAAAGGAAAGGAAAGGAAAGGAAAGGAAAGGAAAGGAAAGGAAAGGAAAGGAAAGGAAAGGAAAGGAAAGGAAAGGAAAGGAAAGGAAAGGAAAGGAAAGGAAAGGAAAGGAAAGGAAAGGAAAGGAAAGGAAAGGAAAGGAAAGGAAAGGAAAGGAAAGAAGGAAAGGAAAGGAAAGGAAAGGAAAGGAAAGGAAAGGAAAGGAAAGGAAAGGAAAGGAAAGGAAAGGAAAGGAAAGGAAAGGAAAGGAAAGGAAAGGAAAGGAAAGGAAAGGAAAGGAAAGGAAAGGAAAGGAAAGGAAAGGAAAGGAAAGGAAAGGAAAGGAAAGGAAGGATTAACATGCTATCTGTGTATCAGTTACATCAAAATAATCTTTGTAGGGAAAAAAATGACATGATATTATTAATTTTATATATTGTGGTAAAGACTAAAAGGGCATGAGGGGATACACATAAATTAATTCTTATTTAAACTGGTGCACAAACACAGAACATTTAGTTATGCAATTTGCCTTGAATTCTTGTGCTTTGATGAACTTGTCCCAGATTCTTAGAACTACTCTGAAGCAGTCTTGGTGGTAAATATAACATTCTAATTCAACAGCTTTTTAAAAAATATCTCCTTCAACTTTATGAAGGTATCATGTTTTTTGAGTCTAAAGCAGAGTAATTTTATTATTATATGTATGGGTTTATGTACTAGGGTCTATAACAATAAGAAAACTGCTTTGCTCCAGAAAGAGTTACTGACTGAAGGAAAAACTATCCCATCTTGTAGGCAGAGTAAAAAATATAGACTTTCTCATCCAATCAATGACTCCGGTCCCTACCCGGTTCTGCAGCGTAGTACAGGAGTAATAATCCTGAATCCTTCTCATCCTCCTTCTCCACTTACCATATATGAGATGACAGGGAAGAATTACACTATCAAGTGGAGAATTCAGATTAATAATCCTCATAGTTATCTGCTTACTTATAGCTTTTCACTCCACGGACAGAAAACTATGTTGTAGCTTTATGTGAGAAAATCTTTACACATCTATATACTGGAAAGAAAACACATGAATGATGGTAGCAAATATGTAACACCATATTTCAGGCTCAGAATGACTGGATCTTGATCGTTATTTATAACTGTTAATAATCTTATTACATGACATTCTGCATAGAAAGCTAAACCTGCTCCTTTATTATCTTCGAACAATTTAAGGTGACATGGCTTCTTGAGGTTTGATTAGATGACCTCCTGATGTCCCTTCAGAGTTAAATTATCCAATGATTTATAAGTGATGCTTAGCAGAAGGTGAAAAAAGTAGCCATCTCTGTTAATTCCAATTCCTATAAACTTTCCAAATCATACTCTTGATTACCAGAACAAAAAAAAATAGTACAACCAAGGAAAAAGTTGAGTTAATTTTAGTTTTTACACTGATTGTATAAGAAGTCAAAGACTGTATTAAACATCAAGTCTTTAAAGAAGCTGCAACCTATCTTCAGTTGGATGTTGATCAATATCTCAGAATAGCTTTTAAAATAGCAACTTGAAAATATTATGAGGGTTTAAAGTATTCTTCACAGAATTCATAGAATCATGGAATCATAGAATGCTTCAGGTTAGAAAGGGATATTACAGGCTATCTAGTCCAATCCCCCTGTAGGAGCAGGGACATCTTCACTAAATCAGGTTGCTATTAATTAAACATTTTAGTTTTGTCAAACTTACTTTTAGCGGAAGCATTCACTCTCACAGCTGGCTATTTTTCTCAGATTTTGGGAGCACATAAATACAAGCTCTTCAGGAATTATTCTTTTTACAACAGTAATTACAAAGGAAACTCTTTGATCGATCCTACAAAAAAATACAAAATATTCTGTTTCTCTAAAGCCAAAAAATTAACATCTTCTGATTTAAAAAGATAATTTAATGAGAAATTGAGAAGATTCTTCATTATAGCAAATATTTCCAGAAAGAAACAGAAAACTTTTAATTTTGAGTCATAGTACGTGAACTTTAGTTATTGACCCAAGAGAACAAGCCAAGCTGAATAAAAACAAACTAAAATTAGTAACATGCTAACAGCTTGCCCATTTCCTGGGGCAACACGTGGCTGACTGATGATGTGATGTTTGGTGACAGACAAATTGTGATCCTCTTTCCTACTTTTAAACTCTATACACTGAAAAAAATTAACAGTTTCATCAATATAATCAATACTAGAATCACTGAAATAAAGAAGCTATTCCTAATTTAAGAGAAGTGAGCAAAAGAAATACTTATGAGTAAAATTTCCTTATCCGATATCAGTGATACATAGGTTGTAGCAGAGGCAATAGTCAGTGTTGATTTTATTACTTAATTGCTCATCATCACCTATCTTAATTTGCATTCTGTATCAGAAACCCCTTCTTATGATATGCCCTACTGGAAAAGAAATCAATTGTTCTTCAAATACTACCCCATAAAAATTCCATAATTTCATTCACTTCCTCCAATAAACATTAGGCAATATATTTATTTCTATGCATATATTTGTTACAAGAACATCTGAATTTTCCGATCAGAGAACTAGTACCAAACAAGCAACCTGAACTTACTTTATCCCATTTTTTCATCAGCATCTTTCTGATGTTTCTCTGTTTACACCCGACTTTCATTCTTCCTTCTGAGCTCTCTGCATACTGAAAAAAATTCCTATTATTTCAAGTGAGTGTGGCTAACACGATACTCTTTTACTTTGTGTCTTCTCTATTTCAAAACACAGCTGCCTTTTCCATCATAACAGAATGCAGAGGTGGGAAATATTTTTTGTTTTCTGTGATAAATATTATCTATTATTCTATTTACATAATGGGAGTGATTCAAGGGCAGGGTCTGTTCTGCAGAGAATTTCTATGCATAATAGACTTAATGAACCCTGGCTTTCTACACATCTATGTCCTTCACTTCATATTCCACTGTAAACACCTCTCAGCCTTGCTTCTACTTCTTTCACATATAACACTTTTAAGAATAAAATATGGCATGCTTGCACCATGTCTAAAATGGTATGCAAGGTGGTTATCTGGCCTCTACTAAATGGAGTACATGATAGCTTGGTTCTACCAGTCTCTCCTACAGTGTAGATATATTAGGAATGAGATTTACTAATTTGGATTGTTCTTCTCTACTCAACTAAAAATGCCTAATGCAATTGTTTCTGATATTTTTCTTCCTGTCAAAGAAGTTTGACAACTCTTAGGTTTGAGAGTTATTGAGCAATAATTGAAAATGTGTATACATATATAATTTTGGTTTGCACATATATGAAACTAGGAAGAAAGCTGAAGAGATGGATGAAAACAGATTGGAGGAACACACAGACCAAGAGGTATGGGATTTTTATGTTTTTGGAAACTTAGATGAAGACATTTTCATATCTATTGGAATACAGCCCTGATTACGCAAATTCATACATCTGTGTTTAATATACTCATTGTTAGTAGTCTTATTTATGTATAAATTTCATGAGGGTTTTAAGGTCTTACTGACTCCTAATTTCTTACATTTAGAATGTTGATAAGTGTTACACTGTTAACAGATCTTTTAAATCCTACTGGTTCCTTAACTTAATCTTTTGCTCTCAGAGAAGCAGAAAATTGTTGAAAGGATCTAGATGACTAACTCTTCTTGAAGTCAGGGGAGGTTAGAAAACAAACCATCTGTTTCTCCAGTCTTACGTACTTCAGAAAATGGCACTGAAGTGAGTAGGTAATTCAAATATTTGACACTCTAGCCAAAAGGTTTCAACATTATTTTTAAAGTTAAGCTGATCGGTATGAAAGAATTAAAGATAAATTTAGTTTCTGATATTCAGCTCTCTTGAATACATTTTTTTACCTAAATATACACAATGAAATAACAATGTAGCCCCATCAAGATAATAATACATGATTTTAAGTACTCAGGTTAATGACTTATGAAATGTCAATGAAACTTTTACCTGTCAATGATTATAGTGAATTTTATATCAGCAGCAATTTCTCAACTAAGAATAGATGTCACTTCTTCAAAAATATATATTTTAGCTTAGGGAGGAAGTGATTAAGTAATTAAATACGCTTACACTTTTTATTACACAATAGAATAAAATGAATTATTGGTAGTTCCTTTTTCTTCATAGAGAATGCATTATTCCTACATCCCCTACACCTGGCTAAAACACAGAAAAATCTTATATCTTGCCAAGACTATACATGACTCTGCAGCACAGCAAGATTAGACTGAATATCATGAGTCAAGGTAAAGCAACTTAACCTCTATTTATATTATAAATATAATTTATAATTTTATATTATATATAAAAATTTTATAATTTATAAACATTTATTATACATACATAATTTTATAATATAAATAATTTTATAATTTTATATTATATATATAAATTTAAGCTTCATCTTTCGAATAAGATACAAAGTTTTATCTGGTTTCCCGAGTCCCTCCTCTTTCAGGTAATCCAATTGTCATGATTTTTTGTATCTTTAAGAAATAGATTCCCTTTTCCTTTTCTTGTAATTGAATTCGTAATAGTTTTTGAAAATGCAATTGAATGTAGGTTTAACTGCAAGTAAGGTATTCACTATTCAGTTATTTCACTAATTAATGACAGTTGCAACCATTCGGTGCTAGGCATACTGAGAGACTGGGAAAAAAATCTCCCGGGGTTGCTTGCCAGTCTCCAACTAAATTTTGTGAAACTTAACATTTTTTTAATTGCTTCCAAGGTACTGGTTTTAATTACATTCACTCAAGACAACTTTATGAAGAACAACAGTGTTCAAACTCAATTGCAGATTCCTGATTTATCGGAAAGATGTTAACAACTGTTCACCTGGGGGTCTTTGTTATCAGGGAGGGAGGGATGTGGCCTTCAGTAGAAGCCTTAAATTGCGTAGTTTGGAATTCTGTATTAAGTCACTCTGTGGAGAGTGTGTGCAAAGTAAATACATTGAGTGTAAATTCTGGTCTAGACAGAAATTAGACATTTTGAATGTTGGCCATTCTTTCAATATCAGCTGAGCAGTCTTGAATGCAAGCAAATCTACTCATTGTTATCCATCCTCAGAAGTAACAAGTTTCTTTTCCTTTTTTTATTTTTTAAAAAAACAACTGATAGGAAGATTTGCAACCTATGAACTACACGTCAAGAAATTCCTCAGTACATACAAAACTTGTGTGAAGAGAGCTTGAGTACTGCATGTTCATTACAGATATTTCTGTATTTTACACACTATTTTATTATCATCTAATATCACAGCATGAAGAATATGAAGCATTCTTGAAGAATCTGATAAGAACCCTCCTAGCAAATGCTATATGGGCATACGTATTTTTACTTAATGTTATTCTACCTGAGACATAATCAGGTCTGCCGAACGTGTTCCATATTTTCTAGGAAGAGTAGACAGCCTAATAAAACATGACAATAAAGTTTGAAACAGATCAGAATTTATCTTTAAGACCAAATCTAGAATGTGATGACAATGCAGATGTAAAAATGTATTTATTCAGCTGTACTACTGAAATATAAGACTGAAATCAACATACTTTAGGCAGAATACAGACTTTTCTCTTGCATGTCTATGTCTTATAGCAAACTGTGGTTTTCTCCAATTGAGGTTCATAGTCCTGAATCTTCCTTTGATTTTAGAAACAAACAGTGTCTTCACAAAATACAGATTGCAGCTATAGTATAGTGTATTAAGCAGTGCCCAAAAATATCTGTGGAATTAGAACTGGTGATCCACATTGCTAATTATTTAGAATTGTTCTTGAAGTGGGTTTGACACAGGCCAGCCACAGGCTTTTTTTACTGTGCTGTTTTTATGTGACGTCTATGTTCTGGGTAGCAAAAGTATATGATGGTAAGTAGATTCATCATTCTGTACTAGATGATCTCTGTATCAGAAATTTATCTTAGATGTATTTGACTGACTGATTGTAGTATGATATGTCATAGTGTCATATTATTGACAGCGTGTGTGTCACACCTTTAGTCACAGAATATTCTGTATCTTACATACTATTAGCTTATATGATAAAAAGGTAATCACAGTAAACACAAAGATGAGGGAGGATCAGAGGAACAATGATGGCTAGAGGAAAAATAATTATCTAATCAGTGAAAAGAATCTGGCTCAACTATTTCCTGTGTTCATCAAAGGAGAAAATTTAGATCATGGTTCTTCCAATGAAACCCACGAGGATGAACCTGATAAATGAAAAAAGACTAAGATGGGCAGACAACAAACAAACACGGGAAACTGGAGGCAAAACAAAAGTGTAAAGGGGGGCTCATCAAGTGTAAACAGGTTGTGTGCAAACTCTTTTGACTAAGTCCTGTGCTCAATCACTACAGTAAGTCCTATATTCTTACCGTATTTTATTTCTCTGTGTGAATGTTCTTTCTGTTCTCAATGTCTGTGCATGTATGCGAATATATTACATCAGTGGCCTTTGGCTCTTATCAGCTGGAGTGGAGGAAGAGCTCGAACTGCCTGTGCTTGCATGTGGCTACTCTTTGTGTGAGCACTGTGTGTGTTTATGTGAAGTTTGGGAAAGATGTTTTTTTTATGTATGTGTTGGTCTGTGTGACCATCTGTGTTAGGAACGCACGTGTCCGTTTGTTTTTGTGCCCCTATGGGAAATGTGCTCATCTTCACTGATGGCTAGACTCGGCACGGTAATCCACAGCAGCCTCACCTCTCCTGAGCTGGTACAAGAGGAATTCCCATTGATCCTGTAGCTCACCACCATTTGGCTCTCTGTAATATACACTTATGGTATATTTTTCAGAAGCCAGACAACCCACTCAGAATTTGGAAGACATGAATCAATTTTCCTCCTCTACCTGTAAGTAGCCAGAGACAACAACTCTTGAAGGAAGATCCCAACCAAACAGTTCTCTCGGGATTACTCTTTGTCTCTCAATACCATTCAAACCCAGAAGCTACTCTGCTTGCGTAGAAAATTATTCTCCTCAGTGATTGAAAGAAGAGGGTCTTCATAACACAGTAATCTATGGAAAATACTCAGGATATAAAGGGAAGGAAAGACAACATGGCATTTTCTTTTAAAACAGGATTTGGTGGGAGGCACTCCACCCTTCTGATACTATGATGATGCCATATAAAAGTATCTGGATAGCAGTGCCTGTCTGCCCTCCTTTATTCCTTTTAGAGTTTGAATCCTCACATTTTATTCATGTTAATAAACACTTAACCCCCACCCAGGTCACACTGGAGGAGAGGATCTGACACTGGTCCTTTTTTTCATGTGTATACTTATTTATTTAAACACAGAATATTTTCAGCTCTTTCTCTGTTTATAGGATTCACTTACATTTCTGAAATATAGCTTTAGTGTGCTATTGTGATTCCTAGCATTCCTTAATGGTAAATAAATTAGTTTACTTCTTTAATTTCTTTCACGTTCTACTCATGTTTCTATTGCTTTCTCCAGGGATCTCTTTGACTGTGGACAGGTAATTTGACCTTCTGTTTTGAATCCTAGATTGGCCAGAACAACCACAGTGGAGAAGTGGGACATGATGTTTTCCCTAGTACTACAATTCTGCATTCACTGGGCTTTCAAGGAATTTGACAAGGTGTTATATTGCATTTATATCACTCCCTGAAATGTACTGGAAGCAAAAATTTGGCAGTGCTGCACACTCGGGGCATAAATTAATTTATGTTATTCTAGAATAGTGCCTTTTTAGAAAGAAAATGCGATAAATCATAAATAAATCATACTGTAAGAAAAGGTGAGAACCTAAATGAGAAAATGACTGAGGCATTAGAATCTGGATGCACCACAGCAGAAATGTCAACGAGTAGTTATAAATGAGTAACTAGGAATCTGAGAGTTGTCCTCTTTCAAATTAGCTGAGACATCCTTATATTCTGGGTAGTAAATGCAAGTATAATTAGTTTCTAGACTGTGGATTGCAGTAAGTATCTCACAGCCTTTTTTTTTTTTTTTTTCTGTTATTTTGGGTTATATTGCTTAAGTAGATGATGTGAAACAACATAATATGATTTAATTTAACATGACAGTTACAACTTAGAAGAAACCCTACATTGAATCATATCTTTACCATCAATATCATCTCTGAGTACTTTAACTGATTTGCTGACTATGACGGTAGTGGATGTTTGTGAAGTGCAGATCCTTGTGTGTAACCATGACAATCTATGAAGAGAAATGCATTCCGGTCTTCCCATCCTTTGGGGCCACTCGTGGTGCATTCAACGACATCTGAACCATACCTATTACCTTTCATAACTGAGGTTTATGAAATTGAAAAAATAAATAAACGAACACCAGTAATGAGCATCAGATTTTCGAGGTGAAATGAAGCTTTCCCTGCACTGTCAGAAGAGACATGGAAAAATATAACAGTGCTGAGATTAATAGTTGTAAAGGTCTTTAAAAATAAGTGTAAGGTCCCAGTATTGTAGTCTACTTACATCATCTGTAATGGACCCTGGAAGCCGTGTTATCTTTAAAGGAATTCGGTTTTCTTATGTTAAAATATGAAGGTGAAGGGAAGGTAAAGATCTCCATAGTGATTTGGTTTCTGGGTTTTGTTTGATTGTGGTATTGTTTTGTTGTTGGGTTGGGTTTTTAGTTTTTTCCTTATTTTTGCCTTTTTTTTGCAAAGTCTTTGAAACAGCATGACATCCTGAAACATTGTTTTCTGCAGAAGCTGCATCTTCTCCAAGGGCACCTGCTACTGACCTAAGACAAACATGCTTTTTATGCAAAACGGGAGTATGTATGGGGGGGGGGGGTGCCCTGTATTCTGCTGACTATTACAAAAATCTGATACTTTCTGGGCATAGTAAACTTTCCCCACTATTCTGAATCTCCATTTTAAATAATGGATTCCTTATATCCACTTATATGCCTCTTATATCTTAGAAAATGACAGGAAATCTTATTGCATCTAGATTGAATATAACTTACAGGAAATTAATCAAAAAAAACCCAATGCTGTTTCTGGGTTTGTCTACAATGATCTTCTCTTCTTCTGTTATTTGTTTCCCACTTGACATAACTGATTTCTAGTAATCATCACCTGTATTCAGGTTCATTCTTATTGCTATTCTCTAATGCATTTCTTCAATTTGTTGTATAGATATATTCAAATTTTTAGTGTTAACCTTTAGAACATAAACATTAACAGTAAAAGACAATCCATGTTATGGATAATCTATCTGGAAGCAGTACCAAGTAAGAAATAGGGGATGATATTTTACTTTGTCAGATAGTCCATCCTCTAAAATGAAATTTAAATCTAAGCTTTATAAAATCAGATTTTTTTAAAAAAAATCCAACATTATTACATAATATGTTTCTTATATTAGTTGTTTAATTACCAAGGACTGCCCTTGATGAGAATCCTGGAAATTATAAAAGACATCTCTCACAAGCCCATTTTAGAGAGACAGAATCAAATTAATTTTGCTGAAGATAAAGTGGGGGCGATAAACTAGAAAAATTGTATTCTGTGTTAGCAATCACATACAGAAAAAGGAGGAAACATGAAGAATCCAGAAATAACTAGATGACTTGTTATTATCCAAAAGAGTGTTTCAATACTAGACAGCAGTTAATTTGTGTTGTGACATGCGTGTCATATATTTAATATACAATAATATACAATATATACAGTTACATAATTGTATTTTTTTCCTGTGTAAAAGAAAATGCAAGATTTTTTAAGACAGTCTTTTAAAGTCCCTATGTCCCTTTACTTTTGTTGTTATGTTCCTCAAAAAAAGAAATAAATCTAGAATTTAGTTGGTTCAATCTATGAATCTGGGTTTGAAGAGAATTAGGTGCTCTAGAAAAAGATTAAGTTAGGATTGACAGGAAAATGCAGTGGAGTTTCCACCATTAGAAGATGTTGCAACCTAGAATGTCTGCATCCAGAAACCTTAGGTGAGCTCTCTCAGATCTGTGTAAGTACGTAGGTGAGTTATCCAACCAACTGGTTGAGCAGATCAAATGCATAAGATGAAAATGAAAAGCGTTCATGTTGGAAGATAAGCTAAAATCAATCTTCAAAGTTTGTTTCCTTGGCCTGCTGTGTTCCAGAAGAGGACAACCAGGGGAACGATCCCCTTTAAAAGGTGCTGAGAGAGACCTAAGGTAAACACAGACTGCATTGTTCCTAAAATAACCTGCGTAGAGGGAGAGTTCCTATGTTAATGCCACAGATTCAGATTTCATGGGCCAGGTGCAGATTGTTTCTTTACTAGCCCCTAGATTTACTGAAACTTTTTCAAGCTTGAGATTGTTTGAATAGAATATTTTGGCCTGAATGAATTAACAGTTCTAGTGCAAGAAGCAGGAGAGGGTGAACTTTGCAATTCAAGTCCTTCTTTTTTTTTACTCTCTTCTGAAGAAAACTAGAGAAACAAGACAGGAAACTCTTCAAGTTTCAGTTATAAAGTCTACAAGAAAATGGCAAAGTAAATGGCAGGGAGAAGTGTAAAACTCAATTGTTCTGTCATTGCTCTTGACTCACAATTATTTTCCTCCTCCTGATTAGTTTCACTCTCTGATAATAAGATAATTCAATCTCCACATGCAAAAATATAATTATTGACAGCTTTCAAGCTTAATTTATAGCACAATTTGTGACGGTAAGTTAAAGAACAGTGAGATCACGCACTTTTCTATGCAGTCTTATTGTACATCTTCATTTACATCTCACAGATATCTATACCTTCATTGTCTTCAATATTCCTCTCCTGAGTATCATACTGCCTACGTTTTGCTTTTTTGTTTTTTTACATTAAAACTCCTTTTCTTTTAGGTGTTCTTGCTGTTCTTGCTGTTCCTGCCACTGAGGGTCACGATCTGGACAGGATTTTCCCCTGCTTTGAATACAGGTCTTTAATAGGCGAACAGGAATGTGGGAGGTATACTGGCTTGAGCTGTTCCTCTCCCCTCACCCTGAGATTTGAAGAAGGCTGGTTTGCTGCATCTCACCCAGAACTTCAAACTTTGTTGAATAATAATACCAGTAAAATCAAGGAAAGAATGAAAGAAAAGAAATTGCTGGGGTTTTAAAATTAGTATTGTGTTTTATGGTTTAGGGCAATTATATTTGCTTTCAAATTCTAACAGGAACAAAGGCAGAGTAATATTTTATCAGTTATCCCATATTACATTAGCCTCAAAACCAGAAAACCTGATTTACAGAGCAAAAAGCTTTTAAAAATCAGTATATCCTAGTAAATTCCCTTTGTCTATCACATTAAATATGTGATTTGTTGTGATGGATAAATCCCTTTCGGTTTAATCTTTTAGGAATTTAGGAGCTCAGAAGAAAATGTATTAGAGCTCAACGTTGTGAGTCAAAAGATTGTCCACATTAACATAAGGAATATGAATATAAGTGCTGCAAGCTTTGTATTAAACATTAAAAAACTCTATTCATCTGTAAAGGATAGATGTATTGTACCTGCCAGATATTTGGCATTGGTGAGAGCTGCAGCTCAAGTCAAGTTAGAAGTTAATGTTTGGACAGCAGTATTGGGAGGGAAACTAGACACGCTGAGGATTACAGATATGTAAACTTTGTTCTGTTCAGCCTCACACCAACCTTATAAACACGATAAAAGCATGTTTTTTAATGGTCACTGGGTCATGTATTAGTTTATATATCTCCAAGAGTTGTTTTCTTGGTTAATATACTTAATGCACTGACTTTTTTTTTTACCTGAATCAATTCTCTTGGTATTTTGCAAAAGCAGAAAGTGCAGGAAGTTTTTTATTTCCTTAAATAAGGTTTTTAGAGCAGATAAAAAATAACACAGAAACAAGAAATTTACAAGTCTAGCATATAATATTGTGTCAATATTGTCAATCTTAAATTGATATTTTATTCTTGGTAGATAGAAACTACTTATTATATGCTATGACTACCTAACGAGTTGGATTGTAGGAAAAGATATACCTTTGCCAAGGAATAGAAAGCAGAAACTGTCTTTAAGAAATATTAAGCCTTTAAAAAGATACGTACAGTCAAGTAGACATCAAGTAAGGTAGGTGTTGATTCAATATGTAGAGTTCAAAATGTATTTCTATGCTCTGTGGCTTTCTGGGAACCTACTTGGCAAAAATTTTCATATGATGTGTTGCCCACATCCTAATATAGAAAAAAAAAATAGAAAAATACAAGGTCATACTTCCTGTCCAATTTTTCTCTGAATTTTGAGTAAAGTCAGTAAGTCTTGGAATACGCTTCTCAGCATTGTTGATCTGCATGTTGTACGTAATTAGTGATGTGTAAAGACTTCCCTCTAGGGTATAAACAATGGTTATTGACTTGTTACTGTGTGTCACTGGGACAAGAACATTACCAAACTGATTTCATACTCTGGAAGTTGTCCTTTATGTATCTACTTGTCAGTTAAAAATCCCTATAACTGGATTACATAATGCCTTTCATTTATTACATTTTTGTGTGTCCTGTGTCTCTTGTAATTTTGAAATTTTGAATTTCCAAGTGGTGTCTCTACAAGTATATGAACTAGTCCAAGGTTTCTTTCTGTATCTTGAAAGCCTGCATAAACTTCCCGCTTCCTAATATAATGAGGACCGAGTGTAAGTGTTGTTGATACTCTGCCAGAGAAGATCAGCCAGGCATCAAGGAGGAAATCCCAGGGCCAACAGGCTCTGTCTCAGAGAACACAGAGAGGTAAGAAGAGCAGACTCAGAGAACGTGTCCAGGCCCAACCAAGAGTCTGGACCATAGGAACACATGACAGCAATAAGGCAGATCTGAGATCAAGTTGGAAAGTCAGTCCATAGGTCAGATATAGAATCCTGTCTGATGATGGCTGGTCTGTTCCACGGTAGCAGTGGGAGCTGAGATCAAACCAAAAAATCAACCCGTGGTTTGGAGTCCAGATTAAGGGATTCCATGATGAAGGAGGATATGGCTGTGGTAGAGTTGGAGACTAGCAGTCCCATGGCATTACTGAGGCAGGGGCTGATGGCTCTGGCATGAACTGAAATGGGGCTCCCTTGTCTATGGGTGGTAGGGTGTGGGAAAGTCCTTGGTGAGTCTGGGCAGAGGCAATAAGATTTATAGTGCCTTTAGGGCCATAAACAAAGTGAACAAGTATAAAAAAATGAATTTGGGAATGGACTATTTGACGTAACCATTACGTTTGAAGTTTCTTATTTATCAGGAAGCAGAAAAAATCTTCAGAGTTTTGGTGAAGAAATTTGTGATGGAGTGGGAATCCTTCATGGTAACGTCTGAAATGTCTGAAAAAGCTCAGTGAAGCTTTGTGTTTTCTAGGGAATGGTACGATCATAAATTATTAATCTACATCCATATAAGGAAGATATTCAATATGCCTTCTTTTCATGCAGTGGTTGCATAGGCAATCCTCTGACATATTGTATGCTACATGGTGGCCTCTACTAACATCCTTTATGGTCAGCAAATCAGACTCGGATTCTAAAAGGAAATTATTCTCTGAGAAGTCTTTCTAGCAGTGATCTCAAATTTTTTATAATATACAATACACTTTGCTCATTGAGAGGCTTTAAGTATTAAAGTATTTTCTCTAATCAGGCTGAGAAATAAAATAAAATAATAAAAAAAAAATCTGTAGGGGTAAGCAAAGTCTTTTGACATCTTATTCACCGGGAAACTTATTTGAATGGTATATATTAAACTGTTATTTAAATTTCAGCATGTCGTTAAAAACAAAGTCACAGGTTCACCAGTACTTTCTGTCTATCCATTCTGAATTTATTAATGGGTCCTTTTTATTTTAAAATTATTTCTTTATTTCCATCCTATATTCTCCTTATTAAAATTCACAGATGAAGTTAGAGAAACTCTAACTCAGGTGAATTAAACAGAGTGAGAGTTGTACTTCACTCTTGCCAGCACAGGTCAGAGCTGCAACTCAGCAATTTTATGCCTCTGTTGCCAAGGCAGTTCTAATATACGGTGCACTCTGGAAAGGCATGGGGATAAATCTTTGTGGTTTGCTACTCTCATTCTTTTCTTCTTCAATAATATTAATCACCCATTCTCACGTGATAAATAGCACAGACATCATCTGAAAATTAGATCAGCATCAGAAAGAGCATAGATTGCAGTCACTACGTTGGGGTTGTGTTTGTAGTCTTATATTTTGGAATAATATGAGAAGCATACAAAACACTAGGGACTAAGAGTAGGATTAATCTTACTTAATTTTAGCTATCTAACCATCTAATCTAAGACAACTTTCCAGTTTCACTTTACAGCTACAGGACTGTAGAACAAAGAAGTCCATGAATCTTTAAAGGTGATTCATCTTACCTACTATACTTTCTTGTCTCAGTATGAAATTGTTTTTTAAATGTAACTACTTCTTTCCACTGACTATGAAGTAAGCTAACAGCAACCAACTCAGACTTGGAAATTGTTTGTTTGGAACTTGTTTTAAGAAAAAAGTAAATTTAATCTTCCCTTAGGTTTTCAGAAAGTTTAACTTTTGCTGAGTTTAAGGTTAGAATTTTCCTTTTATCTTTTTTTCATTTACATCTCAAGCACTTATGTGGAAAGAAAGCGCTCACCTTCTGACTCTGATGTAGATTATCACAGCTTGGAAGACCACGTGACTTATCCAGTTTTTGCCTGGCTTCTATGCAATGAATGAGTTGGACAGCAGTTGGAAGGAACCATTCATTGTCATTTTTGGTTAAGTTGGATAGAGTAGTTTTCCTGAAGTTAATATTAACATTATGAAATGCAAATTATTAGCTTTTTTGAATGGAAATTCAAGCTACCTGATTGTAGCATACTTCTTACGTTTTCAAATATTCAGTGTAATTGCTGTCTTGAAGTCAATCAAGAGAGGAAATTATTATTTCCCTCTTAATTGCACAACAACAAATACAAGTCAGAAGAATTTTAATATTTTCATGATTTGAGGCACTACCAACTATGCACTTTTAGGGAAAGTTTTATTAACTGGTCCCTTTTATTTTAAAATTATAGAAAGAAGAAGGAAAGGACACATGATAGCAATTAGGTAGATCTGAGATAAAGTTGAAAAATCAATACATAGGTCAGGAGTAAGGAAATAATACTTTGTTGAGAATAACCAATATCATGGCAAAATGTAGAATTCAGCTATGTGTGAATGTAAGAACACATCTCTATAATTTACTTTTAGTGTTAAATACATGAATAACCATGGGCAACACTATGATACATTCTATTCACTTCTGCTACAGCTGCCTTGCAAGGGCTGTTTTTATTAATCGATATGAAATCATTTTTCATTTCAGACACTGCAAGGAGTATCCTGAGATTTAATGGAGACATCTTCATTTGATGTTGGAATGATACCAAAGTAGTAGCTTTCAGATTCATGATCGATTTGCAGATTGTAATTAAAGGAATTAGAAAAACACAAAGAACTCCAACTACACTTCCTTTTACTGTGCCTCTGTACATATTTCACTAGCTAGTTCATAGTCATTGTACAGAACTTCTGTTTATTACAAGGTTATGTGTATATAAGGTAATTCTACAAATATCCAACATGTAAATTGAAGTTATTTACAAAATATTTTTCAAATTTGTCTTTTTTTACAATTCTTTTTAAAAATAACTTTCCAAAATATTAACAATCCCTTGCTTCTAAAGATCTGTATAAGTTATTTAAAAGCATACAGGCCTCTTTCTTGAGTTTTGCTGAAGATTGATTAAACTTATTTCCTCAACCTTTGTTAGGATGTGATTACTCATTCCTTAAAATAATTTCCAGATCTTTGCTTCATACCAGTATCATAACTAGATATGAGAAAATACTTGTGCCTACTTATTTTCTTATTTATTTATATAAAACCTGTCACTTATATTTCCAAAGCCTTTTCTAAGCTCACTTGGTAACTATTTCTTTTTCAAGTTTCACCACAGGGCTCTATAGCCCTTCTTTTGAAATCTTTTCAACTCAAAGAACAATATCCATGGGATTATTTTGTTCACTTTTGTGGGGCTCTAGATTGTGCCTGACTGTTGCCTTGACACTGTGGTATAAAATTTTATGTTGTGCATTTTGTTCACTGAACTTTGGTTATAATACATAATGAGCTGATATTCAGGTGCCGATTCATTTACCCGCAGTGCTGAGAAGTTGAGTGTCTGAGTTTCTGTTACAGTTAGGGCAGTTTACTGAGTGAGTCAGCTGAGCAAAGTCGGGATATATCGAGTTGTTTAAACACAGGTGTGCAGTGTGGGAGTATATTGTCTTGGACTCCAGTTGCGACAGTTGAAAATGCAATACGTTTCTATTTATACTTTATTCATAGGCACTCTGGCTGCCATATGTGTGCAGATAAGCTAATATATCGTATTGCATTAGATTTCAATTTTTAAGCAATTGCTTTGAGTACTAGGTATCGATCTTCAGGTGAATCCCACCTCAAATATATGTATACAAAGGCTGTAAGGAGCCCCAAGTATGTTTTTAGAAGCATCCAAAATTAAGGGAGATTTTGGCACAAAAAAAAAATCCTGTGATTTCTGATTATAGAAGATCAGGCACAACATTTTCACCTTCACAAAACACATTAACCCATCTCCACTTAGAAGAAAGGTTCATTTCCTGTGGGGATATAATACACCAATTTTAGGTGGACTGGTTTAAAGAGTGCCTAGAATACCATCACTAGTTTTGTCTATGTCAGGTGGATTGGATCTCGGTTCTGCTTTTTTTTTGTGTGTGAAATTCTTATTGAAAATGGGATTTAATCAAGAACTGTATAGGTCAATGTTGCGCTGGAAATACTTTATTCGCGTTCAGCTCCAATCTCCTTTTGGACTTGTGAGACAAAGAAATAAATTAAGGGGCATTCACTTACAGTAATAAAGAAAGGTCACCTCTGTCTGATGGTAGCCAACAGGCAGTGCTTAGACCACATAAAAACAACCTTTAAAAATGAAGGAAAGTTAGCAGTGCACATGACTAGACAATTGTTTTCTGTGTAACTGATAGAATTATAAGTATGGATTCTGGTAATGATGATGGGTTTCTAACATAGGGAAGGGAAATATACTTTTCCAGTAAGCTACCTATTTTTAAATTTGGGCTGATTAGATCTCCTCAAAGGTTTGAAATAGGGATTGTGCCAGTGGACATGAATATACCTTATGGAGGGGTGTGATAGCACTTTTGAAGTGAATCCCTATAATTATACTCAAGTATGTGTAATCAAACACAAGAACATTCATTTGCACATCAGTCTCTGTACTTCTATTAAAGCTCTTTTTGAAATGTTTCTACAGAGCAAAATCCATCTTCTAAATGTTTGCAGCAAGCAAACAAACAAATGAACAGGACAAGAGGTACTGAATTGGACAAGCAGTTTTGCGAAAAAAAATTACTCAATAACAGAATCATAGAATCACAGATTCAATGAGGCTGGAAGACAGTTCTATAGACTATTCGCCAAGCAAACCCTGAAAGCAGTGTCAGCTAGAGCAGGACTATGTCCAGTTTGGTTTTGAATATCTTCAAGAATGAAAAAAAACCCATCCATAATATACAATTTAAGTAAGTTTACATTAAAATTAACATGCAGCTGTTGATTTGAAACAAAAGGTAAAAATCAACCTGTCACTTGACCTCCAACATCTACCTTTTCCCACCGGAAAACACATTGCTTAAGGCTTCCTCTGCTAAACCTCTTCTGATACCAAGCAAGAAAGGACACCTTATTTCTTTATCACAATTCTTTGGGAACATTTGTGCTTAAACTTTATTGATTATTAGTTTCATGGAAAACCTTTGATAAATCCAAGTGTTTCTTTGTGAATACTTCTCATTTAGTACAGAAAGCAATTATAATAAGTATAAGCTTCCACATCGAAGAGAAAAGGAACATTATTTTCCTATCATAATTTCAGAAAATAATTGACTTTAAGAGATTCTAGGTAAACAGTCAATGGCTTTCCAGTGAAGAGATGTTACACTAACATTTGGAGATGACAGTTTACTCTTGGAGAGTGATCATGAGAAACTCCTCTGCAATGATGTTTGTCATCAGTTCCCACTTAATCAATATAATTTATCATTTAAGACACAGATTCAGTATGGTTATGCTTTAGGACATATTAACAGTCCCATCAACATTAGTATCTGCAGATGACAAAATTGTTGAAAGCAAGGCAGCTAATAATAATAATAATAATAATAATAATAATAACAACATGCAAATCTCATACGCACAGAGGAAGAACAAAAAAAGTGACTTAGCAGATGTTGTACAGGAAAAAGGTTTTATCCCAGTCCTGGGTGGAGCAGGAAGTTGCTCACAGTACTTCTAATCATATCTTAGTACATAAGCTGGTCCCTTTCCTTCCATATCTGCCTACGCAGCAAGTGCCCTGCTTTCAGTTTCTGTTTCTGGCCTTGTTCTGTGCAGGGTTCCAGCTCTTCGTGCACTGGATTTGATCTTGATTCTTATTCCTCTTATTTTAAAGCTCCAACTAAATAAACAATGGGAAGTAGAGAACTAATTCCTTTTTGCTTTTCTTCTGTACACAGGTTTTGCTTTTCTTATTAAATTGTCTTTTTCTCATCCCATGAGCTTTTCCATCTTATTTTCCTCTCCTGTCCTGTGTGAAGGGGGATCGAGAGAGTAGCTGGGTGAGGGGACTGGTAACCAAACAAAATCAACCTATCACATCTATCTATATCAGTCTTGAGACCTTCACAATGTCTTTTAACCAATGAAAAGCCATGAAATCCTTCAGTGTTAATCAATAAGGCATTTTAAACACTGAACTTGCAAACTGTCTGAATCCCAGTGTTTAGTCATTCTATGCCTATATCCTACAGCAGACTACAATTTTTCCACAGTCTTAACTACAGGAGTTTGGTTTGGTGGGAACTTATATGGAATAACTGCTAGATCTACCCTTGTATGAAAGTTAAAGATGAACACTGCCTGCAGCACTTTTTTCCCGGTATCCTCATGGCTTAAAAGCAATAAATCTTATTTGATATGCTCTCAGTCACCTGATTAACAGCAGGGAGTTGTACCCAAATCTTTTCTATTCTGAGCTACTTGGAGAAAAATAGAAGAAAATCTCTCCGTGTCTCAAGGGGATATTAATTCACTTTCTTTAAAGAATTCAAAGTTTCCTGAACTGGAGAGATAGGAAGTGTGATGGTTTCTGAAGGCTAACGTGTGCATATATATATATATATATACACACACACACATAAATTAGAACCCTTTGGTTAAAGTTTCTGTTCCAGGAATAAGTCATTGTTAAGCATAAAACTCATCAGCACGATTTGTTACTGTGAATCCAAAGAAGTACTAACCAAAATGCTCACAGGCGGAACACCTTCTCCACTGATTTGTCAGACAGTTTATACACTGATATTATGGATACTGATTCACGAGACGTCTGAAAAGGTATAAGTTAAAAGTGCAGTGTAAAAAATATAGATGGACAATAGCTCTATAATCACAAGTTATTTCATTAGGACAGATGCTCCTGGCTAGATAATCAACTATAAAGTAGAGAATTGTGCGTCTCCATATATTTTAATGACATTAAAAATTCTAGAGATAAAATCTTCTCTCCACAACTCTGACAAACATTGTTGGATCTGCTTAGTGTGAAACTGCTTACATAAAATTTGATCAAGTGGAAGGAAATGTATGGCAATATGAAATCCGTGCTATTCTTTCTTATGGTTATCATACTGTGACAGCTCTATCTGAAGAATTTCTGGTAGTTTTTTCTTCTATCTATTCTAATCTGAAATGTTATTATCTCTTTTTCTGTCCTGCAGGCATACAGGTGAAGAATGAAGTCAGAAATCCAGGTGGAGACAAATGGAAAGAAAGACTGTATTCAACAGCTTGTTAAAAACAAAGAAAAACATCCTTTCAGGTCACGGACTATGTCTGTAAGAATAATAAAACTCATTTCCTGGTTCTATGTCTGAATATTCCTGACAAGTGTTGAGGTTTAGAGTCTTTTTTGTAAGGGAGTGAGTACTAGCCTTTCACTAACAAACCACTTCTTATAGTGGTAACAGTTTCCTCACATTTCACATGTGGAAAATACACTTTTCACTGCATTACTAGAAGTTATTATCCTATTGAACAAATTCAACATATATTAAAATATTGTCTGGAAAAAAAAAACCATAAAAATACTCCAGAAGTTAGTTATATATTTATCCAGATATTGTACTGTGCTTTCACAGAGCATTTACAGATATTTATTTGTATTTTCCAGAGCTAAAGTAAAGAAAGAATTTTAAATATTTACATGATAATGTTTTTGCCAATATGAATGTCAGTGTTTAAGTGTCTTAAGTCTTCAACAATTCCTCTCCTGTAATGACAGTTTACAACACCTCTTCCTGGAGCAGATACTCATAAAAAGATTTTCTGACAAAAAAAATGCTGTAGTTATTGTGATCTTTCTATTTTCTCTATCTCAATACATACAGAAACTCATGCAAAATATACAAGGTGGTATTTCAACATTCATTTTGCATATGTGCGTGGGCCATGGATAGTCATTAAGGGAAGCTACAGATCTGACATAAAAAAAATTAATTGTAGGGCACCTAAGTGTCTCAGAGTAGGAGTAGGGGGCAAGGAGAGTGAGACTATGGGACAACATAGGCAGAGTTTGATGGATTCTCTGCTTCTGTGCTTAAAAGGAATAAGGATATGAGGCTTCAGTCAACATATATAATTTATCATATACCACTAAATGAGTCTTCTTGATAGATCTTAAACCTATCTGGCCTTTCTATCAATATCAGGTGGCCACATGACCACTACTGTGTATAGAACCTTATGATATACATATAAATATATGTATATTTATATATATAAAAATATATATATTTTTATATATATTTATATATATATACATATATTTATATATATTTATTTATATATATGTTATATATATATAACAGATATAAATCTGTTCTGAACTGCTTAATGAATGCATCTCAATTGTATGCCAGTGCTTACACATGTATGCTCACAGATTTACAAAATATATTGTATCAAACTCCAATTAAATCCTGCATCAGTAGTCTACAATCTTTTTTTAAATCTCTCCTTTTGTTCAAGGATCATGGACTTCCTCCGAGAAATTTCCACCTGTAAGACAGCGATTAATAAGATGGTATTATCTACCTCTTTGATTTTTATCTTTCTTTTTCCACCATGACATGATTCCTTTGGAAGGCTGATATGTCTAGTACTGTACCTACTGAAGCACTATCAGTTCCCTTCTTTCCCCATCTGGCAATCAGGAACTTACTCAGTAAAGCTGTCACAGATAGTATTAGTAGTTGTGATAGAATCAAAGAATCGTTTAGGTTAGAGAAGAGCTTTAAGATCATGAAGTCCAGCCATAAATTTAACACTGCCAAGTCCACCACTAAACCATGCCCCTAAGTGTCACATGTGCACATCTTTTAAATGCCTCCAGGGATGGTGATTCTACCACTTCCCTGGGAACCTTGTTCCACTTCTTGACAATCCTTTCAGTGAAGTAGTATTTCCTAGTATCCAATCTAAACCTCCCCTGATATTTTGTATGCATTAAGGGCCTGACTGGTTATAAATAGTGCTTTAACAGTGTTTACACTGAAGGACGGGACATTTACCTCTTTTGAATTACTGTAATTAAGCATGACCAAATATTTTATGAAAAAGTAATAATATTGCCAAAACCAGATTTTTTAAAGAGTTAATAGACTGGATTAAAATTTCATCCTTTTAGGAAAAAAAACCCCAAAAAACGCACAACAAAAACCATTATTATTTATATTATGAACTTTCATGAACAACATTTTTGTCAGAAAATATTACTTTCTGATTTGTTCTAAAAATAAAGCCCAGGGTTTGTGTTTCAAGGTGGGGGTGGGGCAGGGTGGGGAAGTGTTATTATGTGACTCTATAATTTGTCTAAATGTAGTATTTGTCGCTTGTAAGAAAACTTCACCAGCTGTCAAACACAGAGTAAAATTAATTTCACCTCATTTTGTATGCTTAAAATTTAGACATCCAGAGTGTATTTATCTTAAGTCTTTTTTCATGTCCTAGCAGAAAAAATAGGCAACTCCAGGGGGCAGTTAATGTAGTGTTTATTGTCCGGTACATGACATGAATTACCTTCTGGAGGTGACTAGCTGTGTCTTACTGCGTGCAAATACAACATGACAGGAATCTGTTAGACATTAAACTGTTAGATGCCCAAGTCAAGATAGGTCAAAATATGAACTTTTATTTTTCAGAGTGAGATTTATCTGTGTCATTATCCTGTGTAATTTTCATGAAATCTAGGGGGACTCCGTAACCCTACATTCCTTACCTGCACCACACAATTTACGTATACGGAAAAAAAAAAACATTTTTATACTTCTACCTTAAGACTGGAAGGGCATGGGAAAAGAAGTTAAGGTAGTAAAAGAATTTACACTGTCCCTCCAATGAGCCAGGCAATGCATCTATGTTGACCACCAAATAATTCTTAAACCTACCATAAGGTATAACAGCTACAGAAAGTAAAAACAGTTTGACTGTTGAATAGAGATGAGAAGCAAAATAAGAAGTGTACTATTTTAGGTAGATATAATTTTAGATTAACCTCTGTGTATCTTGGAACAGAGGAGGTAGGACTTAATTTCACTCATTTGTGGATACCTGCCTAGGACCACATCAACATGGTTCTAATTAACATAGAAGCGTAGCAAAACTGGTCCTGTTATTTTTTTAATTCATTTCAGTCATGTTGACCACCAGTCTAACTTAAAGCATTTTCGATTTAAGGATAGATTGTGAATATATTAAATTTATAAAGTGTCACAGCCTGTACAGTTTCATAAATGGAATGGAAACATTGAAACTGACAAAAGGAAGATATGCAATGACTTGGATGAAAGTTGTGATCTGAATAGCAGAAGAGTTTTATAAATACATGTCATCATCTTTCAACGTGAGCTAACATCAAAGCAATAAAACCTCTCCACCACACCAATCATAAGACACATAATTTTAAAAAGCAGTTTTATTTAATAGTTGTAATTAATTCTCAAAATAAAGTTACAGCTTCAAGCTCACTGAAAATAAGATGTTCCTAAATCAAAGGCTAAAAGAAGCCTTGTAACTGGATGTAAAGGAAAGTACCGAGGGCACTTAATCCACCTGCAGCGCCGTGATGATTTATTTGTACTTATGTTGTGTTTTCCTGCTTATGACTCCCCTCCAGTATATTAACTGCATTCCTACATTGTATTTATTAAATATCCAATCCTTAGACTTCTCACAATACATAATAATTTATTTTTAAATTAGGACTCAATATGAATTATAAGGAATAATGAATCATATACTGTATTTGTGTATATTAGGACAAAAAACTTGTACATGTCCATATGTCCATCATCTACCGCTGAAGCCAATTTACTTAGACTAGACTGCACTGATATTTTTAAACTCTTTTACTCTCTAAAACATGCTGATCCCATCCAAACTGTTGATTGGGAATGGTCCCCTAGACAAGTTGACAGCTGAATCACATGGAGAAATGACTTTGTAAAGTGCAAGTTGGATGTACCAAAGGTATGCATGGATCATTACAACAATTAGTAGTGTTGATAATCCAATTCTCACCGAGAAATAGACATTTTCATGAAGATGCTTCAGTTTGAAGTTTTTACAGACTTTGGTGTGTGTTTGTATTTTCACATTAATATTCACTCAGATAATAAAAATAATTATGAACATGAAGTGATGAAGTTATAGCTAATTGTTCACTTTACACACAGATATAAATTCTTTTTAAACAACAGTGGATTTTTAACAATAATTGAAGTGTAAGCAAGAACACAGCAACATTAGAAACCTAATGCATTTTGCTGATAACTTGTAGCAAAAGTCAACTTTACGTTGTAGCACATTGTGTTGTTAAGGCAGATTTGTCTCATGATGATGTCAATATATGAATTGGCAAAAATCCCACAACCAAATGTGAACAAATTACATAATGATATGCTTATTCTCACAGAAGTACGTACAAACATAGAATAGTTTGTGTTGGAAGGGACCTTAAAGATCATCTAGCTCCAACCCCCCCTGCCATGGGCAGAGGACCCCAACATTATGGAGTTGTGTTGAATTCAACTTCAGTTATGAAAACTGACATCTTATGCCTGAAAAATGTTGAATTCTGAGGGAAGTGCAACTGAATAGAGAAGAGTAGATTAAAGGAGGCATAGATATTGTGGCAGACAGAAAATTTAGGAACAAATTTAGTTCTAAAGTTATCACAAATATTACAAAATTTACAGTCATGCCATAGTGGAATGTGTGACATTGTTGTGTTGGTTTCATATTGGAAAATTACTCAGGGAAGAAAACAAAGGGATATTGTGCTTTATTTCAATAAATTAATTAAATACATGGAGTTTTGCTATGGAGAATATGACAGGCTAATCAGCTGCTTTTGAGACTGGATTTCAGGAGAGACAGCCCTGGACTATGCCATGGTAGGCACTGGATACTGACCTCTTCATCAAACAGTTGATAAAATACTTTAAAACACATCAAAAAATCTCACAGTTTCCGTGCAAAGTTATCATAGAGGACTTCAACTACTCCAATATCACCTGGAAGGGCAACCAGTTCTGGTGTGGGTTAAGGACAATATTTTGAAGCAGATGTTGTATGGACAGAAGGTGTGTGGGGAGGGTGTCAGATCTGTCAGATCTGCTGCTTGTGAATAAAAACAAGTGATATGATTGGTGAACAGCAACTTTCACTTGAGGAACAATGCGATGGTGTAATTAAACAGCCACAGGAAGATCAGAGCAAGCATAAATAAAGACATAGGACTCAGAAGATCAGACTTATGCATTTTCAGTGATTTGGTAGAAAGAATTGCTTGGATACTACCTCAAAGGGAGGAAGGGAAAAACAACAAACCAACGTCCAAGAAAGCAGGTTATCTTCAAGGACAAACTCCTCAAAGCACAAGGATGGTCCATCCTGTTGTACTAAAGTGATATTGACTTGGTTTGATGCCAGCATGGATAAAAACTCCTGATTGAACTCAAAATGCAAATAAGAAGCCTATGGAAGGGGGAAGCAAGACAGGAGGAAAACAGAAATATGAAATGAGATGCACAGATGGAACTGGGCAATTAAGCAAAATAAAGCTCAGCTGTAGTTGAAACTGGGGGATGTGAAATGCAATAGGAAGCCTTCCATAAGTACATTGACAACAACAAGAACAGAAACTAAAGCTGATATAGGCTTGCTATTAGTGAGGCAAGTAACTTGCTGATGACAGAGAACTGAAAGGCAGAGATAATAATTTTCTAATTTGTGTCAGTTTGTATCTGCAATATCTTCTGTGGGGCCTTACATTTCCCTCTAAACAAAGTACAACTTAAAAGAAGAAAAATATCAAGCTAGGGATCATGAAGACATTCAAAAACGCTGAGAGACCTGGCAGATGCCATTTCAGGGTCTCCCTCTGTCATTTTCAAAGGTCTGCATCTGACAAAGGAGTTCCCGGTAGCCTAGAAAAATGCAGTTATTATGTCTATCTTCTAGAATGGGAAGACAAACTGAGGTAATAGAGACTGTAAAGAAAATGCAGCAAACCCTTGTGGAAGATATTTCCAAGCGAAAATGTAGCTGGAAACAGCCAGCATGGATTTATCAAGAATGAATCATGCTTGTACAACATGACTTTCTTCAAGACTGAGTTAAGTGGCTGAGTAAGCAAGTGCAGCAAGTTCACCGTAGTATAACTGCAGAGAAATGGCCTAGAAAAGAGAAAACAAGGTAGGTAAGACTGACTGGGCTGAATAAAATCTGGCTCATAAGTAGTCAACAGTTCAAAAGCCTCTTTTTGAGTCATAGTCCTTTGGGAATATGACTGATCCTGTTTGAGAACTTCACAAATGACAGTGAGAAAGATTATACTTAGTGAATTTAAAGAAGAAAGCAAATTGGGGAGTAATCAGTTCACCGTCATTCAGAAAGTCTTCTACAAGCTGGAGGGATGGACTGAAAGAAACTTCATTAAATGCAGCTGACACAAATACAAAGCTCCATGCTTGGAATGCAATAACACCATGCCACAATTTAGAGGAAGACTGACTTGATGGGGAGTAACTTTGTATGAAAGGATTCTGGAGGTCCTTGTTGTCAATATGTTGAACTTAAGTCAACAGTAAAACTTTGTTTCAGTGAAGGCAAACCATCTGTCTGCATTAGAAAGGGTATAGCCAGTACCCAAAGTGAAGCGATTGCTTTCCTCTATGAGGCACTTCTGAGGCTGTGCCTGAAGTATTCTTTCGAGTTTGGCGCTACCAGGAAGAGAAAGATCGACAAACTGGAGTGGATCTTAATACAGGTTTACTATGATGATGAAAAAGCAGGAGGAACACACGAAATAAAGAAAGGCTGAGGAAGGTGGGTTTCTTCAACATGGAGAAGAGAAGGCTAAGAGGCAACTTGTTTGCTGTATCCAGCTCTCTTTTGCTAATTATAGAGAGGAGAGTGCCAGAGTCTTCTTAGCAGTGCAAAGTGAAGTGTTGAGAAGCAATGGTCAGAAGCTGCCATAATGAAAATTGAAAATGTATATGTAATTCACAGTGAAGACAGTCAAACACTGCAACAGATTCTTCAGAGAGGCTCAGTAATCTTAATTATGGAGGTGTTAAAAACTCAGCTGTACAAGGCCCTGAGCAACCTGACCTAAGTTACAGCAGGAAGTGAGACTAGATGACCTTCCAACCTAAACTATCTTGTGTTTATTGTAAAATATTTTGCTTAAACAGTTTGAGTTTTTTGAGTTCAGTTTTAGGATATTTTGAAATATATTGTTACTGTAGTGCTGTTTAAATTTCTGTCATGATTTAACCCCAGCTGGCAACTAGGACCATGAACTGCTGTCTTATACCTTCTGACTGAAGGGGAAGGGGAAGAAGAAGAAGAAGAAGAAGAAGAAGAAGAAGAAGAAGAAGAAGAAGAAGTAATGTGCAACAAAATTCCTCATCATCTCTATAGACCAGTACTCAGCTAATCTCTTTACATTGATTGCCAAGCAGTGAACCCTGTCCCCTGACCAATTTCTTGTTTGTATACTGACCATGATGTTATATGATACAGAATATCTCTTCAGCCAGCTTAAATAAGCTGCTTGGCTATGCTTCCTCCCAGCTTCTTGTGCACCTGCACAATAGTAGAGCATGGGAAACAGAAAAGGTCCTCAATTTTTTTAACAACAAATAAAAACATCATTGTATTAAACTCAACAGTGTACTACCCACATTCTTCTCATACTATCTCTAGAACCCAGCAGCTGATAGGAAGGAAATTAACTCTATCCCAACTAAGCACAAGCTTTACCTGGCAACAGCTAAAACAGTATGTTATCTACATCATTCTCACACTAAATCCAAACTGAAGCAGATATTAGGAAGAAAATTAACTGTATCTCAGCCAAAATCAAGAGAATTTCCTCTGAAAGAGATACTGTGAGTTTAAATACATTATACATTTCTAATGCAAAACATGATCTTGTTTAGGAGCAGCTCAAGAATTTGGAATCAATGAACTAAGATATGCTTGTACACTGTTTTTAACAAAATTAATTGTTTATAGCTTAAACATAGTTATTCTAAATGAAAATAACCATCAATAAGCCTGTTTCATTTTTGTTTGTTATATACTTGCACACCACCTCTTGCTCATTAGCATTAGTATTCATAGCGTGTTATCTTGAAAGCAGAGATAATAAAAAAATATCACTGTGGTCTTCCTCACAGCAGAGCCCTGCAAGAGTTCTGGATCTCTGAGAGTCCTCAGTGATTTGCAGTAAATGTTATTCTATTGCTTTTCTTTTCTACTACTAAATAAAAAAGATGTTTTAAAATCATACAGTGAAGTCAGAAATCCGTCAATAACAGATTCACTTGGTGATTCTGGAAATCATAACACAATACTTTTTTTTACAAATAAATAAAATACAAGAGAACTATCTGTCTTTCCACTACATGTAGGAGTACTTGCTACTAAACTCTTTAATATTTCCATAATACCTAATTAGTGGCTGCTGCTACTTTTTCAGCCAGGGAACAAAAACCTCTGCCAAGGAAGAACTGGAATGTATTTCAATTTACTGATGGAGAAATTAAACTTCAGAGACCAGATATGACTTCCCAGGGTCCTTATGGCAGAAAGGAGGACAAAGAAATGATTTAACTTTGTTTTTTCCCTATGCCTCCGTTGACTTTCATGTCACAGTACAAAGGCTGAGGAAAACAACACAGGGGTAATCATAGTACAAGTTCAGATACAAAAGAGGTGTCTCCAGGGCAGCCTGCAGAGGATAATATCAATAAGATTTTCAGTAATAATGAAAGAGACAAGATAGGCTAGTTTTTCTGACAGAGAGGCCTTCAATATTATTTGTAATATACCAGATGGTTCTCCCGATACAGGTTCAGGGTTTGGATAAGGTTGCCTGCTGTTGATCTCAGCTGGACATGCAGTGCTGTGAGAAGCCCATATTCTCCAATCCTTAAGAGAATTCAAAACCTCTCTATTTCTCAGACAGAGTGAATGTCCTAGAGTTGAAGGAAGAGTCCTTGCCAGCTAAAAAGTACAAATAGAAAGCAAATTCAGTCCTTTGGTCTCCTGTCTCACACATTGTCTAAAAGCAAATATATCCTCTAAGAAGAGCAATCCTAAACATCTGGAATTTTGATTCAATTTCCTAATGCATCATTATTTTCATTTTCCATTCATAAAAGGTACCAGGAATTTTCAGAAAAATCAGGTTACCATATTTGCTTTTAATCAACACAAATGCCCAGTGATATTTAAATATTTGGCATAGGGATGCTCTATGAGGACCGTGATAGCTACTACTTTTTGCAGTACCTTTTGTGTATTAACTAAACTCCTTTTTTTGTGTTTTATTTTTCTGCTACTTTATGCTTAGAGGTCTACAACTATACAGCATGTGTGGGATAGTCTGGAGTATGGAATTCACTACATGAGTATGTTAGAATACATGTTCTTTTTGGACCTTGAGAACATGCTCTTGATTGAAAGTTCCTGAGTAGATATGCAGATACCACCATTTTTTAAGTGTGTAGCTTTTACGTTTCAGGAATAATAGCTATTATCATGAGAACTCTTCTTTGTCTCTGTCAAGACAGAAAAAACAGAAAATGGATCAAGATCTGGGTCTGAATTTCTCAGTGAAAGAACTAGATAACAGTTGTCTATAAATATTTAGCTTTTTGTGTATATGTACTTAACTGAAATCTGATTAGATTCTGTGTTCTGAAAAAAAATGTGAAAGTGATGTAACTTCCATGAATACACAAAAAATTACAAATTTACCTAATTCCTGGGTTTTTTTTTTAATATCTGTAAAAGAACTAGATAGAGAGTTTTAAAATTATCAAAGAGCTTTAAAGCCAATTTTGTACAAAAGTAGTTGGAAGTTCAATAGAGAGCATACATATATGCTATTGTGGTGTTTCAGTTAGAAAAATCCACATTGAAACAACAAATACTACTTCAGTTTTTGCATTCGCTCCTTAAATAACTACAGTACTTATCTCTGAATGACTGTGAATAGAATAAGTCAGTTTGTACATTCGCATGAGGATGTCAGGTAAGTAACAGTGGGATAATGAAAAATAAAAAAAAAAAGAACAAAATGTGGCAGGCTTCCATTCATTAATCTTGCAATAAAATTAAAGAAAAAAATCAAAGTTTTGCTGGAACAGCTATTGGTAAAATCATGTGCAAAGTAAAAGAAAGATTTGTTTTTCAAATGCCAATTATACTGATTACTAGAATCACTCTAATCATTATTTCAAAACTCAGTTATGAACAACAGGTCTTTTTCACCCTTATCTATTAAAGAAAAAACCCCACATATATATATTTTAGGAGCATTAGCCTATCTGCCAGCTTAAGATACTAGCAAAACTAAATATGCAGTATATATACTCTCCTAAATCCGTATGAGAAATACTACATCAAAATATAGTTTAAAAAATTTATTTAGAGAATTAATCATGAGCATTATCATTTTGATCAAAGAAAAAGAAAGTGGCCTTACATACAGATAAAAAGCTTCTTAAAATTAAATATTTTATTTTTATATATACGAATCCTAGGTTATTTAAATATTAAAAGATATACTACTTGAACAAAAATAGCTTACGATATTTGTAAAATAAAGAAGCCAGTACTTTTATAGATACTTTTTCAAAACAATTAACCTAAGACAGTTACAAAAATCTTTTCATAATTATCAGGGCTACTCAGGCATAGCTATCTGAAAATGCCACATGGCGAATCTTCTGTGCGGTTATTTAAAGCCAAGTTATGTTTTCATGTTCAAAAATTACATGGCCATTTTAGACTTTATATAGCCTATTGAATACTTGAGGTGGATCAGGTATTTTTTTTAAGGAATGCATTTTTGTGCATATGTCTTTATTTAAATTATTATTAAATGGATAAAAATGCTCTGCTAAGTTGTTCCAACAGTTTTGTCTAATACAAAAGGGTGAAATAATCTAGTGGTAATTAAAAACATGGCATTGTTTAAAACAATGTTTCCTGTTTTACCTTTATTTTCTCTACTGGTTAATATATTAACCTTATCCACTATAATTCTGATTTTTTTAGATACATTTTATTGGTCTCCAGAAAAAGAGATACTTTTATTTGCTATAGTCAAGTTTGCATGTCACTGTAAGCGTATACGACTGTATGCTTTCATCAAATGAGCTACTTCATTGCTGGATATATTTATAAAAAGAAAGGTAAATCGCCTACACATAATAGAGAGATGATTAATAATTTTCAGACTTTGAATTAGGGAAGATGTATTAAGAAGGCTTATTAAAATTATAGAGCTTATTATATCAGCTGGACTTGGAAGATCTGCAATTTAGAGCAACTTTATCACTAATTATGTCCTGGATGTTCAAGCCTAACAACAAAAGAAAAGATACTCATCAAGCTATTGCCTCTAAGTAGCTAATAGAGAACAGAAAAACACAGGCAAAATGGTTATTTTATGAAGTTGTTCCAGAAAGCCAATCTTCCTATTTGCTTCCCAGCTTTAGATCAATGTATGTTTGAAACAGGAAAAAAAAAAATACTAGAACAGAGCAAGTCATTAAACAGAGAAAACTACAGCAGTCATTATGACTTAAATTAAATAAAAATAATTGTACACCTCTGCAGTTTTCTCACACTTCTTTTCAGTCTATGAATTTGTGAATAGCAGAAATAGTCACTCAGTCATCTTTGGATACTTTGAATAATGTCCTTCTATCCATAATTTCTAAGGCTTAGATCTTCCTTGATACAAGGAAGTACACTCTTCTCAGGAGTTTCCTAACTTCATCATGATCCAAAGCCCACAGTTTGCTGTGTTCCTGCTTCTGTTGCTCTGCTCTCCAGAAAGCTCTTCCAACTGGACAGGGACAGTTTTCCATAGTTAATTTTCTCTTGATTAAAAAATCAGAAACAGAGGCAATGCAAATATCTCGCCTTCTTCACTGCTGCCTGGACAGAAAGCATGCAATATTTAGTTCCTGTATGATAAGCAACTCTATGATCCACCACAATTTCTGTCTTAGTCAGCTCAACAGCATTGTGTAATGCTGAGGATTTGTCCCTGGCGGCTGCACAAATACTTGTACATTTTCTACACTCTTATTGGACCAAAATTCCTCTAAGGGATCCAAATTGGAATTCAGATTATTCTGGAGCAGAACTGCCAAATCAACAGTAGGGAGAACTCTGGCACAGAAGCTCTAATCTTGCTTCAGATAATACATGGAAAATTTCAAGGGTACCATTGTTTTAGATGCTTTGATTTGCTGCCTTGCTTCAAAATTTGGGATGCTCCAGGACAGTATAGCTCGTGTCACTTTGTCACCACCATCTCTATCCCAGGTCAGGAAGAGTGCTGCTACAGACATCACCACTCACCTTTTAGGTTTGGACTAGAAAAATAGCGTATTACATGACTAACACTGGGTCAGAGAATTTCTCCAGTACACGAGGGAGTATTTGGAGCACTTAAAAAACCCACATATATATTTGAGGGAGTATTCTGGTAAGTTAAAATGGAGCAGGTTTGTGTCTGGGAGTGATGATGACACAAACAAAAGGGTAAGAGGCCAATTTTTAGCTCATATACTCTCACACTCTTTTTGTAGGGCTTTTTTTTTTTTTTCTCTATGCCTTATGGAACATATTACGTAACATTCTTCTTAAAATGAACTTGTATGACCCCAGTTTGAGATATTCAATAATTATATGATAGGTTTGTAGGAAGACTCCTGCTTACTGTATGTTAAAAAAATATGTCAACAAAAGCTTCAGTAAATTTCTATTTAAATGATGAAAGCAGGACTTGTTTTCTTAGGATATATTTTTTTCTGTTGTGGCTACTCAGGTGCCAATGCATTTACACTACTAGAGTTTCTGGGTTACTAGGACATTTTTTTCTTTCCTTCTCTGCACAGCTTTTTAGTAGGATGATAAATAATAGCCGTAGCACCAAAAATAGTAGGAAAACAAATAGACTGCAATTAAAGTCTAAAACCATGAAATATGATAAACAAAATGGTATTGCAAATTTTATTCTGAATCAGAGGCATTAATTAGTAGGATGAGCAGTAGAACTTAGATTTCCACATGTTTAATAAGTGCAGTAATTATGCGGTACTCCTTTGCTCAGGAAGAATGTCCTGCAAAATGTAGGGCATACTAAATGGCTCACACAACCTCTATTATCTATCCTAGAAAACTGACAAGCTGCATAGCATGTTTAATTATTTCCATAGTAAGAATGTATCAATACAAAAGCATGTCTAGAGCATGCATCTACATACCCACAGAATTTCTGTGCTCTATCTCAGCAAACTTTTTGAAAAAGAACAAACAAAATTTTACCATATGAACTCGGTTAGACAAAGTACACAAACACCACCGTTTACTTAACATTCCTCCAAATGTCACACTCTTCAAAATAATTAAAATATTTACTTTAGAAACTAAGAACAAGTGAAGTTGTATCAGGACTGAATAGTAAAGCTGGAAAAGAACAGTGAGTGAACAGGGAGTTCTAATATTAAAAGAAAATCAGAACTTTGTTTAAAATTGATTTGAATGAGAAGCACAAGGACGTCATATAAAAGGCAATGACTATTTTTCCTTTTAAAAAAGTTGGGGGGAAAGATATTAACTCCAGACTGGCATTTGCCTAGTGTCTATACCTTTGAGATTATCCTGAAAAATACTGGTTTGGCTCTTGAGAGGAGACACTGATCATCAATAAAATATAAATATAACTGCAAATGGTAGGTTTCTATTGATCTGCATAGATATTTGATCTGCATAGATATTTGTTTTGAAATTAAATGAATTTTTTATTGTTTTGGTTTTGCTTTTGCTAGAGACTATAGGAAGGTACTTTGTCTTTCAATGTCACACTTTCTGCAAGAAATTTTGTTTAGAAGCGGCAATTAAATAATTCAGAAATAATTAATTCAGAAGACAACCCATTAAATTATAACCCTCCCCACTGGTTAACTTGGTGCCAAAATGTATTGTTTAATTTATCATTCTTAGTATTTTTAGAAGGCCTCAAGGCAGGGAATGAAGCAATAATAAATAGGGAATAGTGGATAATTAGAGAAGGAAATGTGGAACAAAATTACTAAGGGCTTTAGGTGAAGTTCATTATTACTATTTAATAGTGCCCAAGAGCATTTGATCAAATTATGGATCATGTTTAAAAGTGGGCTGGGAGAAATCCTGGTGGAGGAGAGTTTCCTCACTACTACTTTCACAATTTTGCAGTAAGTTTTACAGGATTTTAACAAGCAGTATAAAAGCAAAATCATATTGACTGAACCTTCTACCTCATCACACATAGTGCTCTGGTGAGAGTTGAAGAAGACAAAATTTCTCCATTCTCTGAGATATTATTCAAGCTGAGAGTATTACATGATTAAACAGTAAAGCACTTCAAGCATGAGTGATAAGGTGACATATTGTAAGTATAGCCTTAAGTCTTTCAAGCACAAGGTGAAACTGATTTTTTTTCTTTTTAATTTCCAGGGTTTTTGCTTTTTAACTTCATCTTAAAAGAACCTTATTTTTAACACAGATCTTTCAAGCTGACCACACTTTCAGTACATTTTTTTTTGATTATTTATTCAGTAATTTTTCTTTTGCAATTCTGTTACTTTATCTATAGTACCAAAAAAAATCCTAAAAATATTTTTGTACACAAATATGTGTAAAAATGCAAAATTCACTTTTGCATCATGTTAAAAATTGAGATCCTCGCTGTCTTCTTTTCAGTTGGAACATTTAAAAAAGAAAGCATGAGCTCCACGGCAAAGAGTAATTAAGAGCATTTACTTTAAAGAGTAAGAGAGTGCTTAATTTATGAAGTATCTTTTTTATTTAAATATGTTTTCTGAAAATCTCTGCCATTAAAATAAAAAAAAAAAGTTATTTTTTCCATATGTAAGAAAAAAGAAGAAAAAATGAAAGGGAGAGTAAGAAATAATTACTTCTGAAAATTTCCTTTCCAAGGGAACATCTACATTTTCAGATATATATTCAGACTCAAAGTAAACTGATGTCTGATAAGTATAAGGAATTTTGTGGAATGGAAATTCCAACTATACAGCAGTTCTGATAATTAGAACTGAGAACTCTGTCTTCAGACATTTGATTTCGTAGAAAAAGAAAGAGGATTTGGGATATTATATTCCTTTTATTTCTCATAGACTTTGTTAAACAGCATGAGTCAAGTTGATTTACCTTTGAAATTAGTTTTTGTGACTGTTCAAGTTGTTTGATGTTTGTGGGTTTTTTTATTTGCTGTTCTATTAGTATATATAACCACTGGCACAATTTAATTAATAATTCTAGTGGTAGCAGTACTAGCAGTAATAGTAAGAATAATAAATCTCTATTTCCATGGTACAAATTCTCCTAATTATTACTTTAAGCAGAGAAGCAGGGTGTTTATTACCTCTGTCAAAATGGGAATGATTGAAATTGAATACTGATCTGTATCCAAAACTTTTATTTATGTACACATTTGGAGGTAGCATCAAAAGGTGGTAGAAAGCACCTTTGGTGGTAGAAGAAAAAAAGGTCTAGCTGTCACCAGGGGAAAGTAGTCAACTATTTGAATAGATTTTGCACGTGGGTTCTACAGCAATGATTACTGAACCCTCATTGAACTAATCCATGGAACACAGGAAGAAGACGAGGCAGTTTTCCTTGGGACTGTAGTGCATCTATTGTGTAGTGAATATCTTATTTATGGATACCAGACAGACAGACTACAGCTCAGTCAGTTGTCACTGTCTTCTATAGCTTGGACCTCCTTTCTCTGATGTATTCTCAGATTTCAGAGGTGATTTCTGAGCTGCCCGTTGTATTGTGTAACGAAAATCATGTCCATAACCTTGAAAATAAATTATTTACTTTGAAGGTTGGCTACATTGTGTATTTCAATCCCTCTACTATACTTCCTACTGCATGTGAGCAGGAATTTATCTGACACATCACACATGGAAATTGTATTGCTTAGACACTTTTTACTTAAAAATCCTATTCTTTCTAAATGGAAAGTTGCAGAAAATAAGTAGATATCTCTGAATATCACAGACCAGATGAGTCAAAAAAACATTAAAATATCAAAACTAATTTTAACTGTTGGGATTGCTTTATTTTGGTCTTTTTAATTTGTTTGATTAATTGCTATGACACACATTTGCAATAATACCTCCAGATGTGCTGAAATGGAGAAATTTTCCTCGTTGTCTCAGGAGAAGCATCAGGCTTCCATGTTAACTGCGGCTGAGGTCATCACTGTAATTTAAATAATGTTTTATCAATAACATAGAAGTTGATTTTTCTATTTCTTATTATTTTTCCTCTGCGATTCTTTCTCCTGGAAATTTGTATAGAGAAAGTATGTTTACCTCACTGTAATAACGGTGGAGATAACATTTCTTAATGGATTGATTCTTGGTTTTTTGATGTTAATTTATTCTTTCTGAAAGTTTCTTGAGTCACTACTTTTCCTGTGCTAATTTTGTTTTGTATCCTCTAATCTTGCTTTAGTCTTACTACCCAGGTCATCCTTTACTTATCTTTCTTCTAACTTTTTTGTTTAGCTCATAATTTGTTATTACATCCTATTACTCTTCCATTATCAAATTCACCTGTGTGCCCTTCTGTAGTCATTGACAATGTTCAGCTAGAAATCTAAGCTGTCAGGTCAATGGCTCATTTTTAAGAGTTTATTGAACTCCAGAACAGATTTAAGAAATACTACCACTACTATTTTGCATTTATAAAGTCTTTTAAATGAAGATTACAAAGGCATTTATGATCATAATTTAAGCTTCACAATGACCTTGAAAATTTGAAATATAAATGTCTGATCTTTCAGTTTGCTGCATAAAGATCATTCAACTGAAGAAATAAAAAAAAACCCAAAACCTATGATTTTGCAACGGTTAAATGACTATTCTATTTTTCTGAAGGAAAAATCACCACTACTTTTAAAATCAAGATGACTTTAAATATGAATTATTAATTAAAAGCTACAGACAGTCGCTTTTAGATATAATTTACATTACACATCATAGGATATGTAACTGTTACAGTCTGCTTAATAATTAGGTCAATAGAAAGACAGTGCCTTCCAGACAAGTATAGGTTTGGGTCAGCCTGTAAGGCAATTCATCAAACTTGGTTTAGTGCCTCCCAGGCAAGTAACTATTCACTTTGGTCTGGAAGAGAAGACAGAATGCTGAGATGTCTCACAGGCAGAAAATTAAACAGGTCAGCCTTGGAGGCAGCCCAGATAGGTGACTGTTCAGCTTTCCTTGAAAATGGATTAACATGCTAAGGTCATTTCTGAGTACATAACTGTTGGCTCCTGCTAGATGACAAGCCATTATTCATGGACTTCCTTCCATTTGAAAGGCTGTTTATTGTGACTTATCTTAAAAATATATTATGAGCCAATTAGCCTTTGATTCTAGTAATAAAGCCCTGTTTGTGAACATGAATATATGTTTTACCAGAATATAAATAATCATTGACCCTGTTGGCTGTGTGTTTGCTAGGGATACTAGAAGTTCACTTTTAATTGGTATTGTAGAAACTGAGACCACATGTTGATGTGTAAGAATAATAGAAAGTTCCAAACAGAGAGGCTCTTATATATATGTGCTTGTATATAAGCAGGTTTAAAAGTTTAATGACCATATGTGTACCTGGAGTACATATTTTCCTGAGTTGGAAGAGAAAGTCAAGAGCTTTGGATGTTTAAACAAGACTTTTGTTCACGCTCGTCTGAAAACTGGTGATACTGTATTATTTGAAGAAAACATTTGGGTTGTTTTCTGAAGAAAGCCAGAAGAATTAAAGAAAAAAACCCACAATTATTAAAGTAGTAAAGCAACCCAGACCCTTCAAAATAGAAAACAAAGATGTAAGACACTTGACCAAACAGAATAGGAAGCCTAGGAGGGACAAGAAGAGTAGCAGACCAGTACACAACAAGGTTCTTTTATATGTTTCCTCTCAGTAGTTCCATTTCTTTTTCATAAGTTCTTTTCAGTTTGTTCCCATTGTGGCTTAAGATTATAAATGGAATCATGGTATTATTTGAGAATAGTGAGCCAAATGGAGTATAGAGGACATCCAATAAATTGGAGATTCCAATAGATCTTGCTGAGTGCCAAATGACTTTCATGTAATTAGCCGCATTGAAGGAATGCTGGCAGTAGAAAATAAACTTGAGAGAGGTGATTCAGAAAAAGGGCAGTTTTGTACGGGAATGCTACGAGAGACCAAGTAGGCAATGGGCCACATAATGATGAGCTGCAGGATGCAGAAGGTGGTTAGAGAAAGTGGAAATTTTGGATTAGGATTAACTAGGAAGATACTTCCTGTATAACCCATGCCAAAACAAAGTATCATATACTGAAAGCCAATGCTCTAAGACATACGCAAGCATAATTGGTAGTTGTTACAGTTCAGATTTTAAAAGGGATGCTTAAAAACTACAGATAATCAAGGAAGCCTAGCTCAACACAGAAAAAATTAAAATAAACATCAGTGGCTATGGTCAGTGAATATTTTAAGGCGAACAGTTTACTGTAATATCTGTTTGAATTTTGCAGGCTGCATGTTAAATACATGTGCTTGAGCTCTACCTGGAACAGAAAACATCTCCCTTTTAAGTGGATGCTTTCATTGGTGGTTAAAATGATGCTACGTTTATTTTCTTCTTTGTGTGGTCCTATAAATCTCTGGACCAATCCAGAAGAGGAAATTACGGCAACTCTGTTGCTCTTTTTTAACCCTATCTTTTCCTATTGTCAGTGTTATTTTACCTGTAATATGTAAAATGGAGGTCTAGATAACTGGTTGCTGGTCTCATTTCACATCTCAGCATTTTAAGGTTAGGTTGTTTCACCAAAAATGGATGAATGTGGCACTGCAAAATTGTGTGTCTTATCAGCAAAAGAGTGAATTTCCTTGAGTGGGCTTAAACTTACTGTAGAGGTCTAAAATTTACTGTAAAGTCACCATCATTTTGGAATCACTTTTATAAATACTTATAATCATGTTTTATAAACACAGTTTTATGATCAAAGAGGAGAAAATAGTACCAGCAGGGTGCCGTTCATCAGCCATATTTCAGATTCTATTCTAGAGTGTGAGGAACCACACCTGGAAAGGGCCTTGAATTTTCTACATAACTGAAGATTTACTGGCTGCCTGACAGTCAAATGCAGAAGCCTTTTTAATGGTGAACAGTTTTTAATTTGTTTGATGTTTTGTTCCCAAAACATTCTTGGAAGTCTTTTCAACACCATAAGAAACAGTTCAGAGTTCATATGTTCTTACCTGCTCATTCTACAGATGAGAAATCTATACTGTTTTAAAACCTTGGCTATCATAGTGATGGGATGGGTAAGGTCTAGTGCTCAGTTACACTGTGGATTAACTTGTAACACATTTTAACCTGAGCAGGTAAATGAATTAATCAAAAATAATGTTGTCATGGCTATAGAATGTAATGATAACTAGTTAATTTTGGAGGCAAAACTTAGAATATGGAATGAGCTGTGTGCTGCTTGCAAGTAAAATCCATTCTGTATTTTGTTTTGATGTGTTTTCAATTGAATTTTATTCTATGGTTCATTACACTTCAAATAGAAATTAAATATTTAATTTTAAAGAAGCTGACATTATAGAACACCTGATGTTTCATTTACTGACAGAGTTTATGTAATTTTGTGTTTCCTTTACAGCTTTTTGGTACAACTGTCCTTGCTTTGACTGTTGGAGAGACAAGGGATTTTCTGTATATGTTTTTTCATCAAATGAAGATCAGACAGAACGTGAATGTTTTCTCTTGAGCAAGAGATTTCTAAATTCCAAATACTTCCTGGAATTGTCACTGGTTCCTCCAAAATGCTAGCTCTATAAATTTACCATGCCTCTGTCAGTTTTGAAAGCTTGTTGGGTGAAGACTAACATGATAATTTTCAACAAATAGGTCACAGAAATAATTATCCTTGCTTCAAGTAAAATACTCCTAGAGTTTCTCTGGTGGTATTTTGTTTCCTGTATTGATTCTGACACATGGTCTTGCTTGAAGATACAATAAGAAGCATAATACATGGATGAGACTACAGTCGCCCATTCTGCTTTGTTTTTTACATTCACATTATCTAGTGCCTCCAGGTAATAAAGAAGTAGATAAACTTATTAATCAATAGAATTAAATTGGAAATTAAAGGTTCTGTGGGCACAAATATCCTTACCTCTACTGACAGACTTCCTTGATAAGTAGGCACTCAGCACATATCTGTGAGCCATTTATATTTTATATTGGCATCCTATTACGATCAGCATTTAACTATTTCAATGTTGTGAAATTCACCTCCAGTTTGTCCATGTTTCTGTTCTATTTCCACTGAAGCACTAATCTTTCTTTGACAGCTACAAAGAATGGCACTACAAAGAATGTTTCTGAGTTCTGCTGAAACATTAATAGGAACATGAATGTTAATGAATAAAGTGCTGTGGAAAAAAAACGAACAAAGAAACAATAAAATCAGAAACAGCAGCAAAAATATAACTCTTTAGATACTAACTGTGTTTCCATTTTTGTCAAATATTGCTGCTATAGATGAAGCTGCTGGGTACTCTGCTCCTATACTGAAACTTTGAGTTGGAAGCAGTTTAAAATTACTTCCAGGTAGCTGTATCAAGAGATAAGGTGTTACATACGTAAATTCTTTTATTGAATCATTCTAGCATGAGATGATGAAGCACATTTAGGAAAACACAAATATAAATCAAAACCAGTGTAACAAGGGTCATGTCTTGAATGTTAGTTTAAGGTTCCTCTCCATGCCTCATATCCCGTATTTGCTCTGCAAGTCCAACTTTCATTAACTACAATTATCAGGGTAGTGTCTGAATGCTCTACTGACCTCGCTGGTGCCAACTAGTCCTGCCCTTCCTCAGGCCTCCCCCAGCCTCTGCCCATTGGTTCAGGAGATCCATTTCATCTCAGCTCAGGTCCATGAGTCCCTTCCTCAGCAAGGGTGTGGACATGAGAGTCTCCAGCTCTACCAGTGCCTTGACCAGCCGTGGATCTCACCAGTTTGGGCCCAAGCCATGGTCTGATCTAAAGTCTGAGTTCCTAAGACTTTATTTGGATTTATTGTTGGAATTGTATGGTGATCTTTGTTCTAAATTCACAACAGAGACCTAGGAAGAGGAAAGGTCTGTGATGAGAAAATAATCTTTTTACATCATTGCACTACTGAAAACAACTTTTAAAATAAAGAATTTAATTGATATTAAGTTCTGAGTTTATTCCACCTGCTTCAGGGAATCAACTGAGGCATCTAAGCAAGAAATACTGAGATGGATTGATCACATCTGACTGCAGGCAAATGCTGAGTGCCTTGTTCAAGCTATCTTGTTGGAGATTTTATATCTTTTTGCATAATGCTTTGAGAGTTCTATTTCAAACAGATGCCTTTGGAGAGATCTCAATTCAAGCTGGTGCTTCCCTGAGAAAATTCAGTACACTGGAACAAATTTTGACCAAAAGATCTGAGACTAAAATGGACATTCAGCTGCAGCAAGTCTTCAACAAGGCAGTCATGTGATTAATATAATGATTTGGTTTTAATCTGCAAATAGAGCCAAAAATGTTAATAACAAGTGAAAGTGGAAAGTGGTAAGAGCTTTATAGCTACGTTTTGCTGCAGCATCACAAAGCACTGCTGACAGGAGGAGAAGCACACTTCTGCCACCTCTGTCATGCTTCAAGACTAAATGACAGTGTGGAGACTTGTATAACAGAGCATTTAATCATAGATGCAAGCAGCTTTACAAATTACATGACTTCCCTGTCCTGCAGGGAGTCATGTGATCACTCCCCTTCCCAATTCTTGTAATCCTGCCGGAGTACAGGGACGGGTGGTGACATGCCCTGTGCTCACATGAGTTGCATTAGAGTAGTTTGAGCACCTTGTCCTGTCCTCCTGGTCATGTGTCTTAGCCAGCCCCTGGTGCAAACACATCTGCCTTATTCGTACCTTTGTTGTTCAGTGATTGCTATGGGGACGGCCCTCTTCTGTAGAACCAATAAACCCACTTGCCCATCAGTGAGGAGAAGAAAAAAGAAGATAATATTTCCCCCACCCAATGTTCCAGGTCCCAGACAGGAGTACATGCTTGGAGACACCAATGGACAGTACAAGCACATGGATACGAAGTCATTTTAACTGGAGACAAATACACACTTTTCCCTGTCCTGTGGGAGTATGGCATAGTCTGGAAGGAAGGTTGAATACATCAACATTGAGGTCTCTGCCATGTTATGTGGGGTCCTGGAGTTAAGCCAAAGGTTCCTCAGGTTCCTCTTGCTCCATTCTCTGCCTGGATACCATCACTGGAAGGATCAGGTAGAGAAAATATAATTCCTGTTGAAGTTCCTGTGGTGCTTAACTCTTGGCTTTTTCTACCACTAGTGATCAAAATCCAACCCCAAGGTTGGATGGTTTTCCATGTGTTCGAAGCTATCTCAGTAACTGGAATGTTATTCATGTTGGAGGTGCTCCAAAATTCTTAATACTAGGCTACTTCCTTTTCCTGATTTTTTAACTAAAATTCTTTCACCAATATTGTAGTCAGCCAGGCCCAATCCATCCCAGCTGCTACAACCTCAACCAGAGAAAGTGACGTTACAACATAAGCTTTTGAAAAGACTTCATTTCCAACAGAATTTGTTTCCCCGTATTCCTTTGCAAGTTATTTCTCCTACTATTAAAAAACTGCACCACAACTCATGTTCTTCCATTTTGTGTAATGTCTTAACATTTGTTTTCAATCTTTGAACTTATACCTTCTTTTATTTCTTCTGAAATCATCTTACATGACTGCCATAGTTATCCATGTCAACTTCTAAAAACCGCATCTGAATAAGATGATTTTCTTACATTTCTCACTGTTAAAAATTTTTTAGTAGACTAAAATATCCTTTGTTCATTTCTAGGCACCACCTAGGACAACTGGACTGAGGCATTACAGGTGTCTTCACTAGTGTCAAAGTTCCACCCCGATTACTTTCAAGAAAGGAGAAGAATTTTTGAACTGTATAAAGCGATCTAATGAAGTAGAAACTACACAGAAGTAATTACAAAGTAATATACACAAATAAATCTTTTTTTTCCTTTTACAATATTTATTGAATAGAAAATCTGAAATAGCATTATAAACCATTTCACAGGTAGATTCATGGAAGATTCAGAAAGAAAAACACTGCCTGGGACTGGATTTGTTCCATTTAGTTCAGTAACTGACACTAAACTGTAAGAGAAAGAGCTGGTTTAAGTTTTTAACAAATGCAGACTTCAACATATGATTCAGCCTAGGTATGCATTCACTGCCCTCTGAAAAAAAAATGATTTTTTTGTCTGCATGAAGAAACAGGGTAAATGAACCCCTAACTTTAATTTATGTATAGATAAACTAGTTTTGCATATATGTGTTTTGGCAGAATTTTCAACTCTATAGGATCCAAACATATATAGATCCAGATCTGCACTATTCAGCTTTGTAGATATCACTGTGGGTAATAATGCGATCAAAGTATCACAAGCCAAATGATTTGTGGTTTTGAAATACTTCCATAACAATTAATCTAATGGAACATGGCATGAGCCTAAACACTGGCATGCAGTCACCTCTACTGCAAAATTGCTAAGATAGTCCCTAGCATGTCATCATTAAGACGGGCTAACAATCTCTAGACAAAACCTGAGCCAAGGATCATTCTCAATAGCAGTTTAAACACATCTGGTCTATTTAGGAGGGTAAGAGAGCTTAGCTGTAAACCATTATGCTGTGCCAATTAGCCTGAGGAGCACTGAGTCTCTAGACTATCTTATTTATTAACATAGTCTGAGTCTTAATGGTGGTTTTTGCAATTGTGTTTTTCTACAGACAGTTTTCAGTGACAGATCCCTCTCTCTTTTCGCTTCTGAAATAATTATAATAATTTGCAACATTTATTGAAATTAATAGAGAAATATCTTACAGTTCTTACTGGGCCTGACATGCTCTTTGATTTCAGCTATGTATAGCGCTATGTTGGTCTTCTGAGGCTTATGTCCTTATTAAAAAAATTAGAAACCTAACTTTCCTGTCCCTGTTCAGTGTAAACAGAACTGGCTGACCCTCAACTAAGAATTACGCTGAAGAAATACAGACAAACCTATGATCAAATAGCAAAAAAAGACCCACATAAACAACTAAAAAAAAAACTAACCAGCCCTTAAAACTTCTTTGAATTCTAATAATTAAAAGTACATTGTATTGGATTTCATTACACAGTCATGACAGCCTTTTACAATTCATAGGATATATGTTCAATTAATTAACAAAATTTAATTTCTATAGAATTCCTTAATATAAATAAATTAAATGAGAAAAAAGTTTCCTTGTTTGAATCTGAATAACACAATTAAATAATACAATATTTAAATTCTTCTTTCATGAATAGCAAAAAGAAAACAATTAAACCTGTAACCTATAAATGACAAAGCATTGCATAACCTGCTTTTCTTTATCTTTCTTCCACAACCTCAACTTTTTCTTCTAATTTCCCTCCTGCCTTGCCTTGCCTTGTCTCGCCTCGCCTTGCTTCTTTCATTTTCACCCTCTTTCTTTCTCTTAGTGTCCTCTTCCTTTCTTTCCCTGCCCCTCTGCATCTCTGTCATTCTGCAACTTGGTGGTTTTTGCATTGGTTTGAAGCAAAAAAAAATTAGCATTTCTCCCAGGAGTTTCTCCAATACATTTTCCATCTCTACAAGACAGGTCTGTGCTCTGTGACCAAAAGAAAACGGTCTTGGGAGCCAACCTTATGCATGCAAATAGAGAGGTGAATGTTATTACAAGGATGCATATCCTTTCCTTTAAAATCCTCATAAGAAGTGGATATTGTTCTACAGTGGCTGTCTCCTGACCTGCAGATGCTGAGGTAGATTGTTGGTGAGCTATACACTAATGAAGTTCAGAGTGCCAATTACTGACTTGTTAATTTCTTCTTTAATGATGAAAAAATGTGTCCCAGGTGAGAATTTCACACATTAACATACGACAAACCCTGTCATGTATTTTGTTACTGAACATTGTTTCCAGTAATGTACTTACTCTCTAAATATGCTATTAAATTTTAAATTAATATCAAGCGGGAGTTTCTTATTTTAAAATTGTAGGATTGTATTGTATTGAAAATACAAAAAAGAGCTCTCTGGGGAAATGTGGATCATTTTTGTAAAGGTACTTTAATTAATTTACTTAGATTTCATATCTACCCTTTTATTCTCAGAACCCTTGACGTAACTTAAAATGCAAATATTAAAAATTCTCTTTATTATGGTGGAATTGCAGACTTTTCAAAGTGTGATACATTTCTCTAACCCCAAAAGACAAACCATACAAATCAGAATGGAAACATTTCTCCTTTTGGAGCAGATTAAAATCCTCTTCTTTCTTCAAATACTGCAAAGATACACTGAGTTCTAGACTTTCACCCTAAAGACAGGTAAAATGAGCTATTTATTATAAAGAAGGAAAACCCAAATAACATACAGAGAAATAATGCCTGAATCCCTTACTCTAGTATCACATGCAGAGATGACATGCAGTGTTAGTGTCCAACAGTGTACCCCAATGGAAAATCAAATATTCTTAGCCTGGTCTACCCTCAACACTGGCTTAACAAATATGTAGAAGTGCAATAAGAACATGGTAAGAGAAGAATTTAATTTTGGCACATGAGAATAAGTTGGTTATGTATTTGGAATCACAAATCTTGAATTTATTTCCTTTAAATAGAATTCATTTCAGCTAAGTTATTGTATCTAAATATCACACTTCTGAGGTAATCACTTCCCTTTGTAATCAATAACAAGAAGCACACACGTCTGCAGAGTGATTTATTTACCTTATCTCAAAAATCCATCTTAGAGTGGGAAGGATCAACCCTCAAGATAATTGCTTGCTTACAGTGAAAAGAAGGAAAGTTTATTCAGAGCTGTTTTTTTCAAATTAAAAACACGTATGGATTACACCATTGAGTATGACACCCAAATGCATACAGTCATGAAGTCTGTATGAAAGGTACAAATGTTCCCTGGCTGCATTCATTGTTTCAAAAACAGTTTCCCTAAACTATCATATCAGTTTACTAGATCTAAAAATAAATTACTGCCTGCTAAAAACCTTTCAGGTGAAATTTTTTGTTCTTCAGTTGAAAAAAAAAGTATTTCAAGTGAAAATAAATTGCTTTCCCTGGTGCTGGAATTACTAAGTACCTAAATTATTTCTGTATAAAAAGGGTATGTTCCTATAAAAACTGCCACTACGTGTGTGTCTTTTTAAACATCACATCTTTTTTAACAATATCAGTTGACTGACCAAGCAGTCTTTCTTAAAGAATGACTGGCAGAAGTAACACCAGTGATTATCCCACCCAGCTTAATTTTAACAAGTTGAAACAGAATACGAGCATGTGTTTGATAGAGCTCTACTTAAGGATTTATACAAAAGCTGACACACGTACAAAAGGAATATACAGCACTTTCAAAAAAAATTAATAATACGTATGGAAAGTATAGCATTTTGGGAATAGTCCATGTACATTCCAGACACTCAGTCAAAGGGCCTTTATATATATGTATATATATAACTGGATATCTGCTCAATATTTTACTGAGTTTCTTTGGTTAGTTGGTTTTGGGTTTTGGAGGGGTGGTTTATAAGTTTCTATTTTGTAGAAGACATTCAAAATCAGAGATTTAGATTTCAGTTGCATTGCAACTAATAAATCGACTCACCTCGTAAAACAGTTGCCTGATCTGAAGAACATATAAGTGAACACAAACACTTGGATAGTAGAAAGGATTGTGCTGGCAACACAAGAATATATTACTATTTTTTGAAAAAGAATGCAGAAAGGAAGAGAGAGAGCTGATTCTTTGATCTTGTCCTTCTTTGTTTAGTTACATATGATCTTATTTTTATCTGAACTGGCAAAAACAGTATAAGCAAGGAAACATGCACTGTCAACATCAAAAGAAGTCAACATTCTTAAAAAAAGGAGCAGTTGATTTTTACACAGTTCAAGCTTATGAAATCAAATCATGGTTATTTCATCATCACACAAGTTTAGAAACTGGAAGATTTTTCATGACCGTATGTGTTTCTTTAGTATGTGGGCTTAATTTGGTAGTGAGTCACTTTTCAGGGAGCTGTTTATCGTGTATCATTTAGAACTCTCCCTTAGAAAAAAAGACAGTGGGCACTTAATTGTGAAAGCTCCATGTGTTACCATGGCCCAGCACCCATGGACTCTAGTGCTGGTTCAAGAACAACATAGTATTTTATAGTGCTATTCATACAGGGCGTCTCACGGGACTTTTTATAAAGGGAAATAAAGTAGCAGAAGCAAGAAGGTTAAATAAACACTCTACCAAAACACAGTCTGAAAGTATTTGGTTTCAATCTGTACATAAGAAGAGGCAGAGAATCAGATTTTTTGATGATGGCAGACTGACTCTAAATTGTGGAGGTGCACAACGGGGAAGATAAACTGCTCCCCCTCAAACTGACTTTAAAAATGAGATGTTGAACTTTCCACAGTCTCTCCTCTGCCAGGGCTGAGAAGGACAGTGGGGAATTATGAATTCACCGATAATGAAAAAATACAAGGCCCTTAGACAATGCAGGGGAAAAATGATAAATAAACTGGAAATGCTTCAGGCAATCATTGTTGTAACTCCAGTTCTGGAGTAATATACAGAACTTTTTTTCAGTCTTAGTAAAAAGCTTTGTGATAGCAATTTGTATTCAGAGAAAATATTGCATTGATTTTCTTAAAAGTCTAGAAAAACAGAGAGAAAGACAAAGTTACTCAATATCACCTAGTGTGATACTTTAAACCTATAAATGGAAAGGAGAGAAGAGGACAGGGGAGCGGAGGGAAGCCTATTTTTTAAAGGTACTTAAAGGAGGATTTTTTGCCAGGATGGTTTGGATTATTTGAAAATGCCAAAATGATGTTAGCTAGAATCAACTGGAATGAAAGTTAAGGAGAAAACATATATTCATAGTGGTTAATTTTTTATGCCACACTAATAGAAGAAAAAAAGAAAATTCCTGCAAACTCACCCTGTAATGTATGACCTGAATTGCTGAAATCATATATTTAAGGCTCAAATGATATATTTATGGCATAAGTGATTGTTTATTTCAATCAAATTGTAAATTTTCAATGAATTGAACATTGAATTCTTGGAACCAGATTTTCTGCTGTTGTCAACCACTGCAATTTTTCTGAAGACCAGGTTATTTTGCCACATCAGATTAACTGAAGACCCATACTTAGCAGCTTTTCTTTTTCTTTAAGATAGCATAAGTATGGTTTCTCTTCTTGCAATGAGATCACATTGTTTGCAAGCTGGAGATGGAGTGAAACTTGTTTCTGTAGTTCCCAGGTAGAATGTAATCCAGTGGGCAATAATAGTGAACAGCCATTACCTAGAGCAATACCTAAATTATTCAAATTCGTGCAAGTGCAGGAATACTTTGAGTTTTAAGTACCAGAAGCTGTAATGAACCTCTTGGTAACTTTTTTCCTGACACATACACAAACAAAGTCATGAAGAACATTTTAGTTTTGCAAAATATAAGTAGATTATTTTTCTTTGTAGAAAAACAACACTGGAGTCCTTAGCTTGAAAGAAGAACATTTATTTCATGCATTGTGAAATAGATAACCTGTATTGATTTCAGATCTGCTAAAGACATGCTCAATAAGTAAATTTTTAATTGATTATTGAGTTATTACCTGAAATTTAGCAAACAAAACCAAAATCACTGTTTGAAAGGTAGCAAAAAAATAGCATAACAATGTAAAGAAAGGTTCTTTTTCTTCTTATTACAGAGTCTTCTGCACTGTTGAGTGTGTTAAGTCAATGCATCAGTTAGAAGAGTATTTGCTAATTCCTAGTGTGTCCATCTCCCAGTGACCTATTCCCATCCTGCAATCCTTGCACCTCATTCCATTTCACTGGAATTCTCTCATGCATTATTGTCCCAATAAAACACTCAAAAAGCTAGGTCAGAATGAGTATTAAATTATTTTAATTTCTAATGAAGCAGAGAATAAACAACACTCTGGGGACAGAGAAACTCCGTAACAAAGAATTGAGGTCAATGAGTTCCTAAATTTCTGTGGACCTGGACAAGCAGAGCACTTGCGTTGTACAGACTTTGAATAGACAAAATTCTTCCTCTTTTATGTTTCATAAGACCAGTAATAGCATCTCATGAGCCATGAGCTACATAAGGAGTAAGAACTGATGCCCTTGAAAAAATATCTATACACTCCATGTTTGTGTGAGTGAATATACTGTGTACCTAAACAAAGCATGAAACTGAGAAGGCAAATTTCTAGATGGATTTGTCTATTTGGAGTATTACACAGAAAAAAAAACAACCCACCATAGTTCAATCTATAAACACTTGAGCCACACAATAAATGTGAGACTTTTGGGTGATACTGATTTTTGTGAAGTTTCTTTCTGATGTTGTTTACAGATAACATACAGCAGTGATCGAAACTCCAGCTGTGTCATAGCATCTTGAGAAGCAATTTAATGTCTAAACATGGTCAGGTGAATAGGTTAAAAAGCACATTGATTCCTTGGTTTTGACTCAAAATTGACAGAGAAATATAGTGTGATTATTTGCTCACGTTGTGTTTGTTGAATGTTACGTTAGAAAACTACTTTACTTCTTAAACATGATGGTTCTGCTAGTTGAGACCACAGGCTGATCTTTCCTTTTCTCATGCAACGTGCTATCAGCACATGCTCCTCCAGCTCTGTGTGTCTAGTAGATAACATCACCAAACCCACCAGCTAGTAGCCTACCGAGATGTCAGCAGAAACATGTTCTTGATAACTTCAGACATTCTCAATTCATTTACACTGGAGAACTGGCTGCACGTCCTTATGCAGCAAGTATGCAGTAACTATGACTTTACCAAGTACATAGCTGTGGCAGATTGATCCCAGACAGCAGCCAAGCACCAACACACTCACTCCTTTCTTGCCCCGTTTTCCTAAGTGAGATGAGAGATTGAGAGCAAGAGTGATAAAACTCATGGGTCAAGGTATAGGTAGTTCAATAGCTAATAATTAACTAATTTGATAGTTAATTCACCATCTCCCACAAGCAGACCAATACCCAGCCAGTTTCTCACCCGCAGCTGCCATGGAAGACAAAACCCTCATCACTTTCTTTGTTTACCCCTGTTATTACTGCTGAACGTGACATTGAGTGGAGCCACTTCCAGATGGCTCCAAGGTGGCCCCTCTGCTGGCTAAGCTGAGCCAATCAACAATGTTTCGAGGCACTAGTAAGAAAATACATTTAAGAAGGGATGAAAACCTCTGTGCAACAGCAGCCATTAGAAAGACACTGAGAATATATGAGACAAACAACTACAAGGAAGGAGTGAAAAAGGTGAGGAAGGAGGTACTCTTGGTGCCAGAGCAGAGATTCTCCTGCTGCCTATGGTTAAGACTCTGCTGACTCAGTCTGTCCCTTTGCAGTTCATTGAGGTCCATGATGGAGCAGATAACAAACCTGCAGCCCATGGAGAACCTAGTGTCAGGGCAGGTGGTTGTTCCTGAAGGAAACTGTGACCTCATGGACAGCCCATGCTGGGGCAGGCTCCTGGCAGGAACTACAGCCTGTGGAGAGAAACTCAGGAAAAAGCAGACTTTTTGGCAGGACATAGGACCCAGTGGGGCACCCAGCACTAGAGCAGTCTGCTCCTGAAAGACTGCACCCAGTAGAAAGGATGCACAATGGAGCAGTTAATGAAGACCTGAAGCCTTTGAAGACGTTCACGAAAGACTCTTCTCTTTGGGTTGGACCAGGGGAAGAGATTGAGGAAGAAGGAGCAGCAGAGATAATGTATAATGAACTGCCCATAACGTCTATTCCCTGTGCCCCTGCACTGCTTAAGGCAGACAAGGTAGAGAAAGTCAGGAGTGAAATTGAACCTGGGAAGAAAAGAGAGGTGGGAGGAAGATGTTTTAAGATTTACTTTTATTTCGTATCACCTTACTCTAATTTAACTGGTAACATGATAAATTAATCACTCCATGCTGAATCTGTTTTGTCTGTGAAGGCAACCGGTAAGTGATTCTTTCTCTTTATCTCAGCCCATGAGGTTTTGTGATGTGTTTTTCTCACTTGTGTTTTGAATGGAGGGAGGGTGATAATGAGGCTTGCAGGACACTTTATGGCCACCCAAGGTAAATCAAACGCACCTTGACACTGTGCAGACACTACCCAGTAACAGCCAAAACCATTGGTGTGTTTTCAACACTGATTCAGTCACAAATCCAAGACACAGCATCAGACGTGATGAAAGCTGACTCTACTCCAGCAGGATCCAGTGCAGTCATTCAGTGGAAAAGTGATTGCTAGCATTTTGAAAATGTTATTTTTTCTGAGGAAATCATATCCATAGTGAGAGAAAGTTGACATTTCAACCATAGATGTTCTAACACAAAAATTCTTATGTTCTTTCTAATGGGAACAAGACATATTTTCCTCCACTGTATATTTACTGCTTAGACAAAAGACAATATTTTCAACTTAATATAATCAGTCTTATTCCTTATCTTCTACTCTTTCTCTGTCCAAAAACCCACTATAAATTTCAAGTAATATTATCATATTACACATGGAATGAAGCACTCCCTCCCATCACTTTTTAGCCCAATGCATGATTTAATGTTTCCAAAGATACATTGATTGTAAAGCAGTATCAGTGACTCCTGAATTTCTTCACAATGACACTCTAACCTTTATAAGCGGTTAGCTCTTCGTGTTAATGATATAGGAAGTGAACAGATGTGGTTCTCTGTTGAGAAGTGTTACTTTGGATGGTTGCTTTTTTTATGACTTGATCCAAAATCCATTAGTGCCAGTGAAACTTCTTTCGTACTTAAAGGTCAACGTGCTTCAAAGGTTTTGCAAGACTGGGCTGGATTACTAGGCCAAATGTACCTTTCACGTTATTATGAAGAATTTTATGAGTTCTTAGTAAAAAATTCTATAAAGTTTTATCAAAAGCCTTAGCTGACATTGAGAATTATAATCTACAAAAGCACTCCTAAGATTTCTAGACTTGTATTTCAGAATAATGTTAAAGTGTTGTTAAAAAATGCTTAGGAAAATTGACTTTTAAAAGTATTTTACTTAAATAAATAAATCAATGGAAAAATATTTAAAAAATAGTAAAAATGCAGTAATTTCCCTGTCTGAACACATGAAGATTTGCAATAAAGATGTCAACTAGCCTACACACAACATCATATGTGTCTTTTCTAAATTGTAATTTATCAACATTACTTCCTTCATTTTATGCTGTCAATTTATTCCTGTGAACAATAAACCAGAGCCAACTTAATGCTAAAAAGCATATTTTTTTCAAGATTTGCCCCCCTAAATACCATGTATGGTTGGTTGCTTTGTTTAGTGGTTTATGTATGTACTTATTTATTTATTTAGGTGCAATCTTTGAGATTAAAATATGCAATCTATTCTGTACAATTTTACTTTGGAATGGCAAGGAGCATACGAGTGTTTGTGTTTCTATATACTAATAGAAGAATAGGGATACACAAAAATGTCTAGCTAAATTGCTAATTTTAACCAGCACAGATTTTTTTTAAAAGCTTTGTTTATGTTTGAACACAGGTCACGTGTTATATGATTTGATATTTTATTTCATGATTGACTGCAGCTCTTTATAATTAGATTTCCAGTGTACACATTTTGTAAAATGAGCTTGCCATGAATTTGTTTTATTTTCAATTAAAAATGAATGTTTCTAGGAAAACTCCCACTGATAAACTTATTAATTAGAACAAGCATCAGAAGAATGGGGATTGGGGGTCTTAATCAAGAGAATAAAATTTTGGGTTTTATGGTTTTCCATTGAATATTCACAGTCAGTATTTTTATCTATCACTACTGAAAATTCTTTTTTGTTTGAGCTAGACAAGCAAGAAAACAATGCATGATACTGAACACCCATGAAATCACAGGAAATGTAGACAATTAATCAGAATATGTTTAGGAGTAGCAAGCTTCTCAGGCTGTACTGTAGTAACAAAGGAATACAGAAATGAATCTGAAGTCTCTTTTGGCTTTGACAGGCTAAATGTGTTTGTTTAAGTAATTTCACTGTTCTAAAGGAACACAATTCAGTGAAAAGCGTAATGTTTCTTAAGAATCTTTTCATTGCATTTTCTGGCTTAGTAAAAATGTCTGGAAAGTAAATGTGTTAATGATATTCCTTAAGTTTCTATAAATACATAAATCAAAGTACAACTGTTGTTCTTGCCTTATGATGAAATATTTTTCAGCTAAAGCCAATTATACTTGCAGTGGCTTATCACAGCAATTATGTGAAGCAGCAGGCCAGTCTGTAATGACTTTTTTGTTAGGGGAGTGCTAAGAACACTTCCAGCAGAGCTCCATTACCTGAATTACAATCACAGTTTTAAATTAGGTACCAATGCAAGTAATTTAGTTTTGTTTTTTGTCCTTAATTGGTCATTAATTTGTTCATGCCAATAATTTTATTTCTATATCAGTCACTCATTAAAGACTCTCTGAAATATTTATTCAGAAGCATTCCTCTCTGCAAAAGAAGCAGGAATTCCTTGTAAAACATTTCTATGTCCGTGTGCCACTGTTATATCCTCATGAGCAACTTTGAATGGCAAAACACTTATTTTTCCACCATAGTAACTGTGTAGTCATTAACATAAGTCAATAGGAGCCTGGTAATTGCTATTCTTGATCAAGCAATATTTGGAGGTTAGTCCAGCATCTTGCTGCTGTCAGTGACTAGAATCACATGCTCATAAAGAAGCTGAAATGAGCAATTATGAAACAACTTTCCCGAGAGGGGAAATGTCTTCCTATTCTCAATTCTTACCTGTTGTTTTTTGTCCTGAGGTAGGAGTTAGTAAGAAAGGTTTTTTTTTAAAGATAACAAATCTAATTCCATGCCAAGTGAATGCTCTCATTATCCATATAAATGTTTAATCCTGTTTAAAATTCTGCTAATCTTTAAGGCCTCAGTGATATTTTTGTGGCAATGAGCTCTCTGGGTTAATTATGCATGTGCAACAAAGTATATCCTTTTATCAGTTTTAAATTTAAATCCTGCCTATTTACTGCTACACATAAGAACTTTATAAATCTATATTGTGCAATTTTCTGCTCCAGGCGTTTTCCTCAAGTGAGTGTATGCATGAAAGTAATGGCTGGAGGACACCCTAATAGGCTCTTCCCATCTCTGACTCCTCTCCTCAGTGTGTTTCTCCGTAAAACTCAGTTTTGGATCAGTGGATTTGGTTTGGAGCTGTGTCTAAGACAGAAAGTTAAGCGCAAACTCCTCCAAGCATCTTAGGAAGAAGGTCAAAATGGATGATCTTTCTGCAGTAAAAACTAAATAGGTTTTCGAAGCCATGCACAGACCATCTTGCTTCCACCAGGCAGTAACCAAGGATAAATAATAAAAGAAAACATTTTGTGAATATGCATGGAGTCCACAATTAGTGGGGTTTTCAGTACCTCCATAGTGACTGAACTACAAATCATTTTTTAATCTAATCTAGCCTTTGAGCTAGGAAAGCTAGGTCATTTAGTTCAGGCAATAAGGGCTCGCAGCTTTTACATCCAGAGGTCCAGCTGCTCCTCCCCAAGAGATATCTATCACATTTGTTAAATTTTAAATACAAGTTCAGTTATATTCAGATATATGCTGTGTCCAAACACCAAGGGGATTTGTACAAACAGGTTTTATATGAGGCACAGTTTTGAAGAATTTTTAAGCAACTGATTAAAATTAATGTTGTGAGCTCCTCCTGCTGACTTTTTAACATCAGCCAAATAACATTTGGATGATTAAATAATTCTCTATTCCTGCAGAATACTCATTGATTTGAAAGTTTCTTACACAGAGACTTTGTAAGGTTATTTTCACTTACACTAGTTCAAAGGAAAAGATGGAGGAAAAGAAAAAGATGAAGGGAGATTTTAATAAGAATAGAGCAGCCAACTCTTGAGATAACAGGAAGCTGAAACTGAAATATTCAGGTACTGGAGTTTAAGAAGGAAGAATGACACCGTAACAGGTAATGGGCTCATTCCATTAATGAGTCATGGAAAAGCAGTTGGCCTACTTTCTTGGCATCCTGGAATAGACTGAATGTCTTACTTGGAATCAAGGCCTGAGGCACAAATGGATTCCTGCACAATTTTCGAGATCAGACTAATGTAAGGAAAAGAACATTCTGCCAAGTGAAGAAGTGGTTTTGCTCTACATCAGAAGTACCTCAAATATTCATTTAAGCTGAATGGGAAACAAAAGCTTAAAATTTTCCTTTTATTTATTTTAATGACATTAAAAGTTTTAAAGACTTTTAATTGTAATGACTGTGGCAGTTGTTTGATTAGGCTGAAGGATGTTGGTGTTAATTTAGGAATACACAGCAAACTGTCTTAGACAAAGTGATCTTGAGGTCAATGTAACAAACAATGCTGAAATTCACTGATAGTAGTTACTGTTGAATAGATGTTGAGGGTTTATTAAAGCAAATGAACAGTTCTGTAACTGCAGTGAATATGGAGATTGAAAAAATGTGCTACGTGACTAAGGACTGCTGGAAAGATCTCAGAAATTAATAGACTTGCCGCTTGTAAAACATTGCACTGAGAAATTCTCTCAAGAAGTAACTCTGGCAAGACTGCAAAGATGCTGAAGAATACTGTAATTTTGATGACAGAATTTTATAGAAAAGCAGAGGTTGTAAAGGACTACTGGACTGTCTTTGGTCTTTGGAGGTTAGGACAGGATAATAGACATTACAAAATGGGAGAAGAGCTGGAGGTAAGAAAGTGTTGAAGAAAATTTCCAATCCTGGTATTAATACTCGTGATGACAGAAAAAAATCTTGAATAAGGGAACAGTAGCAGATAGAGACTATTAGTAACAGAAAATAGAAAAGATGGAAAAGGACTGAGGGGTGCTGATCAATAAATGGCTGAATAGGAGCCATTGGTGTGCCCAAGTGGCTAAGAAGATGATAGGATCATGGTTTGAATTAGAAATACTGTGGCCAGCAGGACTACCGAAGTGATAATACTCCTGTACTAATCACTAATAAAGCCACATGTTGAATTTTGTGCTTGATTTGGGGCTTCTCACTGCAAGAAAGACACTGAAGCACTCGAATAAATCCAAAGAAGAGACACAAAGCTGATGAAGACCATAGAGCACAAGTCATGAAGAGTGGCTAAGGGAGCTGGGATTGTTTAGCCTAGAGAAAAGGATGCTGAGGGGAGACCTTATCACTCTCTACAACTGCCTGAAAGGAGGTTATAGTAAGGTGGCATTAGTCTTTTTTTTCCCAAGGAACAAGTGATACGAAGAAATTATCTCATTTCATCAAGAGAGGTTTGGACAGGATATTAGGAAAACTTTCTTCACTGAAAGGGTTATCAAGCATTGGAGCAGGAGGCTGCCCAGGGGAATACTTAAGTCACCAACCCTGGAGGTATTTAAAAGATGCATAGATGTGGTACTTAGCAACATGATTTAGTGTTGGCTTTACACTATTAAGGGTTAGACTTGATGGCCTTAAAGGTATATTTCAATCTAAATGATTTGATGATTCTACAGAATGGTGATGAGGGAGAGATCAAACACCATTGCTGAGATTCTCAGTAATCATAAGATAGAGGTAATAACGAGAAAGAGAAGGTGGTAACAAGAAGTTATCAACTGTTTTGATACAAGACGCTCAGGAAACTGAAAGGAAGAACTTTTAATACTAATATGCACTATGTAAAGAAATAGTGAAATGTTAGCAGATATCCAGAAGAACAGCAGTCAGGACTGGAAAATATTTGAAATGCATCATCTCTTCAGTGAGACAGAAGTAAAAAAAATAATGAGAAATATCACTCTATTAGTAACATCACCAAAAGTTTAAGCAAACAAAACTAAGATAGTTAAACTAAAGGAGTCAAAGATTACTTTGGAGAAATACCATTAATGCTATTCTACTGGAAGATAAAAGTTAAATGTCTATAAATACCTGTTATGATTCCCTTCTCAATGTATTAACAAAAAAAAAGGAGAATAAATCCATCAAAAGGGAATGATAATACTTAGGCCACAATATGGTATATATTCGCAGTAAGGAAAAAAGTTATTCAAAACTGAGAACCTATAAAGAAATACTACTAAAGCGTAGGAGGAATGAACAGTTAGTCTTATCTGGAAAAGGCGGAAAACTTGAAATTTGGTCAAGCAAAACCTGATGGGGAAAGATAACATTTGTCTGTAAGTGTATGGAGATAAAAAAAATGAGGAAAATAACAACTAGTCTACAGGTTAATGTTAGAATAAGAATGTAATAGAATGAACTGTCAATTGATATATTTAGTATGAGAATGAGAATATGGCGTAGAATCATCTCATCAGTGACAACCTAAAATATTTTTTTCGTTATTATTATTGATGTTATTATGCAAAAGAAACCACTCTGATTCAACTACTTTTCAAAGATTTTGGAATTGGATTATTTGAGGTGGATCATCCCTAAGAAAGAGTATAGGATTAATGATTTAGAAAGTCTTTAGAAATTTTGTTTGTTCTGAATATAAGTGGGTAAGAAAACAGAAGTGTGAAATGGCTAAGATGTCTGTGAAAAAAATCAGTAGCTAAAAAACTTATTGTCAGTCATCTGAAAGGGTATTCAGAGTAATAGAAGAAAGGTCAAGAATAAAGAAGTAACTCCTTTTAAGCAGGAAACACGTAAAATGGTTTTACAAAGTAATTTAGATGATAATTGTGTGGAGGCAATTGACTCCAGTCAATGACTCCATTCCAATTCACCAACTGCACTTGGCTTACTTAATGCCTAGAGGTACTTCAGAGAAGAGAGAGTCACAATAAAGGAGGGGAATTGTACAAGTAAGGAAAAAAAAATTTAAAAACCCTTCTTTTTAAATCATTGTCCAAATATTGAAAGAGAGTTCAAAATTTATACATTGGAGCAAGAGAGCAATTTTGTCTGAAAAACTCCAAGTGTCTGAAGGAAAGCATCCAAGATTCATTTTTAAGGGTTTTAGTTTTTCTTACTTGAATTAACATTTTGCTATTTTTAACTTGTGGTGTACAGTATATCTTGAAAAGGAATTGATTTAAGGACAGGTGTTCCAGTTAGAGAGAAAAAGGCAAGGAAGCAAAACCAAGCAAACATTGTTTCTGCCCTTGGGATTAGCCTGAAACAGGACTTGTGTTTGATGGGGCATACATATTGATTTTGCTGAACAGGTGCTGTTTGCTGCTCCAAATTAATGGTGGTACTTTTGTCCTGCCGAAACAGGGTACTCCAAGTACGGAGAAAGCAAATTTCTAGTAAAGAGATACAGTTCTGGATACCAGGAACACACCAGCTGTTTCAGCATGGAGAGCATTGTGTAACAGCTGGTTTAGCTTACCTAAAGGACAGAACACGTGAGCCTGCATGTAAATAGATAAGGCTCTGATAAGTGGATGAGAGATGCCCTCTTGTTGAATCACTGGGTTTCAGGATGGATCTTATTGCTTTCCAAGCTCCTTCATAGAGGGAAGCCTTGATGTGTCTGGATCTGTCCCTAGTTTCAGACTTGGACAATGGCTCATATCTAAATGATTATGTGGAAATATGCTTATGACTTAGCCACCAGTCAGAGTTAGTGCTACCTGTAAGAGTGTCCTCAGAGGCTAACATCCACAGGGTTAATGTGTACTGCCGGTAAGCCAAATGGACTGTCAACAAAGTGGTTCAGACTGTTTCTCAACACCTATCACAGTCCCTCCCAAGGACTCTCATTGAGACAACTTCACAATGCCAAACGAGTGGGTTATTTATTTAATGCAACAGATAAAAACAAGTTCAGAATGGTCATTTATAAATTCACTTGCTGCGTTAACACTAGATGATTACCACCACTTCACAAGGCTCATACATATGCGTGTATAGGAATATATAAGTCAGCAGTTATTTTCCCAGTTAACATCTGACAGAGGTACGAGTCTTACTGAAAAGACATCCCTTCTTGGGGGAGAGTATGCCCAAACTTTTCCTGTCTTGAAGTAACTTTTTTTTTATTTAACGGGACTACCAAAAGTGAGCATAGCATAACCTATTTCTTGAATGCTCCGAAATTAAATGCTGCAACTACCACTCTTATATTTGTAGTACTTGTGACTTCACTGAGAAAAGGTTGAAGAGCTATGCCAAATAACCAATGCCCACAGATATTTTTTTTTAATTGAAAGACTGAGCGATAGCTGCTCTTCTGAGGTCCCTATATCATAGCTTGTAGCAGGCTTATAAGGAAAGGGGTGACTTTCATACAACCGTCAATGTAAAACTGAACTGTGTGGATCTGCTTATATATCTTGACACAGTTCATTCATTGGTTTTGGAATTTTTTTAAGCTTTGTGTAGTTCTGTAAAAGCTAAATAATATTTGTATCTAATAATCAAATACTAGTGTCAAACCCAGTCAGGGAATCACATAAAAGGAGTAGATAAAAGGTAAAATTATTGAGACAGAACAACGTGAAATGGCTCAAGAGATACATCTTGACAATCTTTTCAAGATGTGCATGTGAATTCTAGGCTAGTTGTGATACAGCTTTCCAGAATTCCTGTTTTGATACAGTCAGTGTGGCCTCTAGGAGAGTGGCAGGCATTGAGCGTATAAAGATGTTTGCATATATGTGTATAGTCATAGTACCATAGTATAGTTAGGGTTGGGAGGGATCTTAATATCTAGTTCCAACCCCCCTGCCATGGGCAGGAACATCCCACTAACCTGGCCTTGTACACCTCCAGGGATGGGGCATCCAGAACCTCCCTGGGCAACCTCTGCCACTCTCATGGTGAAGAAATTCTTCCTAACGTCCAGTCTAAATCTGCCCCTCTTCAGTTTATACCCATTCCCCCGGTCCTATCCCCACAAGCCTTTACAAATAGTCCCTTTCCAATTTTCCTGTAGCCCCCTTCAGGTACTGGAAGGTTGCTATAAGATCTCTTTTGAACCTTCTCTTGGAGGAGAAGTCTTGGAGGAGGTTCCTTAGGTGAACCTATTTGCAACTGTATAAACATGAAGAAATCTGTGATGTTGTTTAAGGATGTCTATTTTTTAAAAAAAATATTTAATTGCCAGTTTTCCCTGAAAGTATTAAGATAATTTTTAAATATAAGTTTTTGCTGTGGTTCTTAGCTATAACAATATTAATTGTTTGGGAAAATGGCATCATAGTTTCAGCTGGTGGGGGCTTTGCTAAAGCCAGTAGAACTTTTATTATTGTTTATCATTGTCAGTGTAGAACAGATGAGGCTATGTAAGGCATAGAGTAATTGTCACTTAGGGGTATGTCGAGAGAGAACAGGGACCATGCAGCCAATTCATCACAGAGCACTTGAGTAAATATTAAACTCATGGTTCTACAACCTCTAGTTTATATTAGCAGAAATCTGTACTGGAATAAGTGTTAAATTATATTTGTACGTATGTGTAAAACAATAATCCAGAATCAATGTCTTTCTCAGTCTGATTGTACAGTCAATGTGTAGTTCCTCAAAAGGACGCAAATATCTTCATACAAAAGATGAAAATATTTAAATAAATGAAAACACAAGTATTGACCTCTTGAAACTAATTATACCGCTTTGGGTAATTTGCCACACCCTGGTTTGAAGAATGTAATAAAAAACGTGTTGTGAAACTTGGAATATGCTGGGAAAGGATGACTGATTGCCTTGATGCTATTGTTTTTTCGTTTTCATTGTTTTCCATCACTATATCCTCTTCTAATTTATTGTCTCTCTCCCAAATTTCTTCCCAGCTGGATTAAGTTTCTAGATAAAATATTCCTCTCTTTACAGAAAAATTGTTTGAGAATATTTATCTCTATGTTTCCTTACTATGTATATTCTATCATCCATATGCTCTGTACCCAGAAATAGAGTTTTAGAAAGCTAAACTTTTCAATAATAAATACTATATGTCAAGGAAATGGCATATGATTCAAGATAAAGGTAATGAATAATTATGAATGATACTAATGGTCCCTTAATGTTAATGTCATTCTGATAATTTAATATGGCAATTAATTTTGCACGTGAAACACATGCAGGTGCTTTGAATAATTTTTTTTTAAATCTTCATTTTCTACCTCTCTTGATAGCTTTGCAAATTTAATATTAGTACTGAGTAACTTTCATAGTAATTTTTAGTTTAATATGTTGTCAGTATAACAACCACTTAACTCTTGGAGAACAGCTTCTCATTAATAGTATTTATGGTTAAATCCATTAATTATATTTAGGATAATTTCTGTGGGTAATCTTACTCCGCTGATGGTCTTAAATTAACAAATCATAACTCAGCTCATTTTCTACATAAATTATACACCACAATTGGCTGTGTTTGTGAGAATATTGAATTTGAGGACCTGGCAAACCTCTCGAGTACCCGTCATCGGTGTAATTTCCAAATTGAATGGGAACTCGTAGATAGAGCTGCTTTATGTGAGAATGTATTTCATATTGCGATTTGAAGAACAGTGTTATGTGGTTGTTTAAAATGAGGTCAAACTGGCTGTTTTCTGTAGTTAAGATTCATAGCTCTTAGTTACAACAGTATCACTCTTTAGGCCACTTGAAGTATACAACTCCAATTTTAATTGAGCTTAAAAAAAGTAATTGTTGCAGGCACCACTCATCTCTTCTGTCCTTTTAATCAAAGATTAAGCTTTATGTGTGCTTACTGTCATGTGTTTGCTGCAGTTACTAGATGTGTAGCATTTAGCCAAACAAAGTGTGCTTTGTGCTACACAACATAATGGAAGCTAGATATACCCTGTCTGTAAGCATCCATAGTCTTTTGGGAAAATACTACTGTACACATGTCAACAAGCATCAAAATTGTCTTCCGAGATGGGATTCATTTTCAAGATGACTTGGCAGCTCACTCTTTCTACATTCCATCTTACTTATCTACTGTACCCATAGCAACATTAGATAGTTCAAATTACTAATTTATTAATTATTATTAATTTATTAATTTATTAATTATTATTAATTTATTAAATATTATTAATTATTATTAAATTACTCCTTGATGAGGAGTCATCAAGCTGCTCACCTAACTTTGTGGTACCCTTTGTCCAAAACTTGTGACTTATTTCATTTGTGCCAATTTTCCAAATCCGTTCTACATTACCCTCAAAAACCCTTTATCTTCACTTACTGTAGGGGATGTACATGTTTCGTCTATTTTATTTTTGAGTACTAAATTTAGATAAGAAAATTTCAGTTATGTTATTGATCTAGCCACTATTTCTTTGTGGCTTTTAACTTAGAATTCATAAGATATTATCCATTAATATATTTATTGATTTTAATATACTAATGCTATTTATTATAACATTTATTAAATGTCAGGGCATTGATTAGGACTTTGTACTGTAAAGCACCTGGTTATATTTCAGAATATTTAATAGATAAACTGATCCTAAAAGGGAAAATTTCTTAGTTATCCTTGTACCTTGGATATCTTTAAAAAGAGATTCCTTAACTCACAGAAGAATGTAATTCCGGTCTACCTTATTTATCCTCAACAGCTTGATTATAGTTTTAATATGAGAGGGAGACTTGAATGTGATTTTCATATTTATGCTTGTGCTTGATTTTGAGATTTGTAACAGAAGTCACACTGAAAGAAGAAAAAGGAGCTATCATAAGGAAAGGTTAAAGTGACTCTTCTGACTCTAAAACATTTAAATTATCTGAGACTTTTTTTCTAGATTGAAAGAATAAATACACGTTACTGTAATGACATAAACTTTTACAAATATGCATTCAAAATTACATATCTGAATGGTGCCACCAAGTCCTGAAGGCTGCTTAAAATCTTGGCAGATTTGGGACTTGCTAGGAGATTTTTTTGTTATTTAAATCACTAGACTGTGCATTTGAAAATTTCTTCACTATTGAGCTTTCATTTTCATGATAAATTATCAGTTAGTATAGACATGAAAAACCTCATACACATGGAAGCATGACACAGTTTCCCATAGCATGAAGGCTATTATTTACCATAAAGAACTTCAGGTAATTGGCTTAAAGAAAACAAAGTTGGCAGATTACTGTCTTGAGCATAAATATGAGTTGCAGCCCATAGGCTCATATAATGGCCTCTAACACCGAGACCTTATCTAGAGTACATGTCACACCACCCCTACACATTTGTATTGTATCTATAAAAGCTAAAAGAGGAAAAAAGTGGAAAAAAGAAAAGGAAGCTCTGGACCTACAGCAGTATTCATTCATCACACTATGTGCAAACTATGAAGAGTTCAGCACGGCAGGTGAACGGAATATTGGTGGAAGACACCCTCTCTCCCCATGAGAGTTTGATTTAATTTGGATCTACTGTTCACTTCAGGAAAAATATCAAGAGGTTTTGCTATTATTTGCAGAAAAGATCCCACGTGTATTGATAAGGAAAAGAAAGGAGAGAGCAGAAGAAAATTTGTTACTCAAAGATGAGATTTTTGCACTACTATGTGTTGGAATATTCCCCTGGAAGACATTCAGGAACAAGAAATCCTCAGAATGATACTCTTTGATTTGCTGTTACTAAAGACAACTTTCATTGGAGATATGTGTCTTTAGGTGGGCTTCATTCCAATCAACTCAGATATCTGAAGCTAATGTCTGAATTGTGGTTAATAAAACTGCCTTCATATTAGTAGAAAGGAACATATTCTTCAGAGGTTGTGATGTTTAAGCTAATATAAGTAATCTTCAGATGGTGTCTTTATTGACAGTTTAATCAAAAGTGTGCAAATCAGATAATTATCTTTTGGTTCTTCACAGTTAGTTGAGGTAAACCCTGTATTTTAAGTTTAGCCATCTGAACAAGTGTACTAATATTTTTCTTAGTTTTTATGTCTGTAGAAATAACTACTTGATTATTTTACATTAAGGGGAACAGATACAGAGAAATCTGTTCAGAACACAAGATCAATTCACAACAAAAGCCCTTGGACTGCCTTCTTGCTTGTGAGTTAGAACTCTTTTATGAAAAATGTGGGGGTCTTCTTCAGATGGTATCTATCTATCATCTTGGCATATCTTGAGAGAACACCTGAAGCTGGAAACATATACAGCATGGTAAACCTGAGATTCTGTTAGTTTCCAGAAAACTTCAAATAAGCAATCCTTTTTTGTGTCTGCAGGTTGTAGGTGAACAGATTGTAGTCTGTTATGGACAAAGGCTGTGAGACCTTAGTACGGTTGAGCTACGTATGAGGGATGTAGGTACTGCCAGAGAGCCAAGAAATAATTCTAATGCTACACAACACTTATTTGTTTCTATTTGTTTTAATTTTCTTTCTGATTTGACAGTTAATAAAGGAAAGGGAAAGGAGAAACATATGATGTCACATTCAATGTAACGTTTCAAATGCAGCAAGTGACAACAGATAGTGCTATTATCTAAGTTCAGAATTTGCCCTCAGACCAAATTTTTGCTAACTGCTTCTGCTGTCATTTTCCAATAATTTTAACAGTTAAATTTTTGGCAAAATAGCCAAAACTAATCTTGGAAATAATAGACAAGTCACTCTGAAACAGCAGACTGGCATCAGAGGTAAATGATAATTTCCTTAGTTTTGGTTTGGTGGGTTTTTTTTTTTCCCAGAAAGGCATTCCTGTCTCATGCTTTACTTACATATTCATTCTTATTTCATAATAGAATAAGAAAAATGGAAGTTTTAAAATCAGAAAATATTAAATATTTATTAATGTAATCAAAATATCAGTTTCAGGGGGAAACCAAGCCAGTGGAACAACAGTAGAGTTTTTATTGTGTTCTGAATGTTCAGTTTTGTTTAGTGTTTCCAAATAACACAATTTTTTGATAAGGCATTGTTCCTTCGTTCAGCTGTTTTCAGCTGAACATGAAGTATTCTTCTAACACACACCAAAGTAGAGGGCTTTATTTGATTATGAAGTTAAGTGCCCCAATTTCACTGTATTACAACTTCAAGGAATATTATTTGAAGATTTACAATTGTCCTGCCTACCAGCTTTACCTTTCCTATGCTGAAAAATCCAGAAATTGTACATTTTTAACACATTTTATACTGCAATACACTCAACATATAATCAGATACAATTTGGCAAGAGTTTCCACTCTGAATCTATGCTATCAGGACCACAAGCTTTCATTTGGTTTAATTGCATCACTGTTGTTAGAAGAGGTCAGAGTGGAGTGAAATGTCTCTGTTATTGCTCGACATTCCTGAGAGATCATTCCGTTAAAAAACTGGCATGCAGGAAAATGTTATTTTTCCATTACAGAAAAGACCTGTTAAATTGCAGAGAATACAGTTAGTCAAAACTAACAGTAGTTACTCCAGTACATCTTACTTTCTATGAACTATTTCTCCTTAAAGTATGAATTAATAAAGTAGTGATGAAGCTAAGAGTCTTAATGAGGGGTAGATTTTTTTTATGCTTTTCCTTTTTTTTTGTGTTATAACAACAACTATTGTCTAAACATTTGCTGTTCAGATTGTATTTTCAAACCTAATTAAAAATATGAAACTCAATTTTCATATTTTATTCATATCAAACATACACTTACTAGATATTCAACCATCAATAACTGTTGTGAAAAGCACAATAAAATCAGAAAGAACTATAAAATCATAAAAGACAGTACTGCCCACAATGAAAGTTTTAAAAGCTTTTCACTCCAAGAGAATAGTGTATCCAGCATTTTAGTACTAATTGTATTCCCTGTCCACAAGAACGTTTCACATTTTACAGCTTATCAGTATTGTTAGACAGTAGTTTTGCAAGATATTTGTGACCTATTAAATCTGTCTATGACATCTCTTTTTTTCCCAGCATCCGTCTTAGAATAACTTATGAGAAGCTTATGGATGATACAGACCCAGTCAGTTTACAGAACCAAGTTAAGACATTCTGGAAGACAAAACCCATCACATTTGTAAGGTAACAGTATATATCTACCTGTTATCTAGAGTACAGTAAGATTTTCAAATGCCTGATAACATCTGAGACTTTTGCATGATGACATCTGATATAGTGAGATGTAAATGAATTACACCATAAAGAGCCAGAGTTGGAGGATAGACAGGAGAACCTGTGACATCGGAAATCTATTTTTGTATCCTAGTCTCACCCTTTGTGTCTCCTCCAGTGGTCTGAGTTTATTTTTCACCTGGTGAAGTTGAATATTATTCCACCAAAGTATCTTTTTTTCAGATTAGATATTGTCTGTATTTGAGAAAACTTCTATTTGACCTACTCAGAGATATGTTTATCTCTAACCTCTTTCTCAAAAATCAGAGGAGAGTAATAATTTATATGCATATTTGAAAGTGCAATAGGAGGAAGAAACTAAGACTGTTGGTGGGCAGAGACCACCCTACAAACAGAGGTTTCAGCTATCTTTTTACATAAAGAGAGGGCTTGGGTTCTTTTGGAAACCACATACATTAGTTAATGTGGATAAGGTTATATGGTTTAAAATTCTCAGGAAATCATTATGTTTTCCAGTCATTAGGTGTTAGGTATACTTGGAATATGGCAAACATTTTAATTACGTTTTGACTCTAGAGTTACTGGCTGCTTTGCGTATTTTAAACTTTATTTTCTGTTTAATATAAAAACATCAGAGAAGACATTTGATGATTTATTTACATAAATCTGCTTTCACTATTTGAGTAGCTAGAATTTACCGGTGAACTTGAAATACAATTTTATTAAAGAATTTTTATTGCATTTTCCTTTGCTCAGTGTCTGCAGCTGAAAGAAATACATGTATTGTGCATCAAATGAAATGTACTCTTCATTGACATTAGACTATAAACTACCTCATGACCTTAAGAGCAAATCCCAGCATATCGCTGCTGTATTGAGGAAAAACTAAATACCTTTATATATTTTGTAATTATATATTGAAAAAAAGACCTCTCATGCCTTACCAATCAATCGTTGTGGGTGTTACAGTGAAGGTGAAAGGGAAGTTCAAACATAATTAAACAGTTAATGTAAAACACCTATCTTGTCTTGCCTAAATGTTCTGGGAGAGAATACAATACTGTAACAACAGTGTCTCGAAATGTGGCTTCTGATAATTTCTTTCAAGCAGATGCATTTTAAGTAGTTTTACTGTTAGACTTTGTACAGAGCTGTTTACATTGTCTTAAATTAAGTCTTTAATTAATAATGACAAGATCCTTCTGTCACTATTGAAAGAGATATGCAACTAATCTGCACTCTGACATGTAAATTCAACCCAATGGAGAGTCAGTAAACTTTGTGATTTCTGTAAGATATACGTAGATAGAAGACAATTACGTAAGGTCATTTGGAAACGAAATTGCAGTAATATATAGGCATACAGTGAAGTAGTATTTGTCACTACTTATGCCTTTGATGACTCCTATAATAAAGACTAAAGAATGCACAATTCCACTGGGCCAAATCCAGGCTTGCAGCTGCAATGTATCCTGTGGTTATTCTGCACCACAGGCACATCTCAAAGAACACTTAAATATGGTTTAAATGGCTCCTTAAGCTCGTGGCTATTCTTCTTCACCAGAGAAGGTGGAATTCTTTGACAATCTGGTCCACAAATTCTGGGTTTAATCTTTCATATCATCTCCTCAAATATCCTCTTCCCTGGTTATATTAGAAATTACTTCTCTTTTCTCTGCATTTTTTCCTTTGTAAGTGAATGCATGGTAAATGCAAAATTGTGCTGTACACAAATTATCTGCTATAGTTACCGCTGTAGATATTTAAACCCTTTGTCTTTTCTGAATTAACATTTTTATGCCCAGTTGCATTATGTGTATAATAACAGGAGTTGTTATTGATGCTATGCTTCCTCTGATTTAGCCATATAATATTATAACCTCCTAAACTGGACTTTCAAGAATAATTTACTGTCTGAATGAGAGTATTCTTCTCAAAAAAAAAAAATAAAAAAAATAAAAAAGGGGTAGGCCAGTTCTCTCAGTAGTTTTCTTCTTTGATAAAATCAGAGCACTATGGGTCTATTAATATGTGGTGCCACTTTGGTTCATCATACATGTAGATCAATTATCCAGCGTGTCAGAATGGTTTTTTGCATTAAGGAACAAGCAGAACTTTCTGAGACAGTCACACTCTTACCAGGTCATGTAAAATTCCACTCCTACTCCATTTCCTTTTGATTATCAGTGCCACATAGCATCAAGCCAAATCAATGGATTGGCTAGTTTTTAATCTATTTAACATGTCACACGGTGATAACATCATAGTGATCGTATTTGCTTAGCAATGAGTGAGATTCCTTACAGAATATAAAATGTATATTTTCAATACCACATTTGTAGCTTTATCAAAGACACTTAACAAATTAATTGCCAATATTCAGTGGAATATATTATGACTTTAATTCCTTGCTAATTAAATAAGATATAATATAATTTATTGTTTTGCCCAGGGCTGATATCTTATTGGTAGACACAGATTATCCTGTTTCTTTTTTAAAGTGTCAATCCAACATTAGCTATCTTCTCATTCTATGATTTCCCTAGTGTTATAACACAAACTGAAAATCAGTATTAATGAGTCAGTGTGCTCCTCAGCCAGCAGAATTTCAGAATCCTTTTAGACAGGCTTTAGAAATTGTTTGGTTTGGAAGTACTTTTAGAAGCTGCTGTTAAAATATCCTCTACATACTACTAGGATATATATAATTTCATTATCTTTGGTATATGGTATTTTATGTCAATATTTTTCCTATTTACATAACAGTAAATTTTATTAAAAAAGAACCCTAGCTTATCTCCAATAATACTGACATTTTATTAAGGCTATTAATGCAACAGGCTATTTTGATTCCTTTTACTTTCAAAGTAAGAAAACAGAAATGGAAAACCAGCATGCAATATAAATTTATGTACATATATGTATTTATATCTGCATGTCTCTATGCATGTGTTGATTAAGATATGTAACAAACATACAGATAATCAACATATACACATGTAAATTCATGTAACGTGTTTTAGATACAGAAATACTATTGCCTTCCTATTATCCTTAAATTTTGCACAAGATCTCTTTCATATCTTATTACTCTTCAATAAACTTCTGATCTTGACTTTCATTCATTATTGTATAACTTTACTTTCTGTCATTTATTGAACATTTTGTACATCAAAAGTTGCTTCATAAAATTCTTATAAAACAAAATTTACAAAATGTTTTTGCGTTTAAGATATCAGACGAACACCTTAAAAAAACCACAAAAAAAGTTCATTTTGTACATAAAAGCAGAATTTTTAGCTAATTCTTCTTTAAATAGAAGGTATTCTTGCTCTTCCTAAAGACTAAATTCAGTTCTATGTGCTTTATTATGAAGAATGGATTAGTACTAGCGCATTCCTCAGGAAGGCATCTTATTTTGGAATATCCGTTCCTCTTTTAAGGAATTCTTACTTTTTCATCCTTGGAAAATCCCAGGTATGCATTTAGGATAGGAAAGCCCTTCCTTCTTTACTCTTAATGTCTGGGTAGGATCTAATGTACTTGCTTTCCAGAAAAGAGTTATCTCCTGGAGTCTGGTGCTCTAGACATGTAAGGCAGTTTGACAGTTCTTACATCTAGAAAATGATTGAAGAAGCCATAAGCTATGTTGTCTCCTTCACACTAGGTAAGATCAGTGATGTTGTACAATGCAAGCCAAGCATTTTCACTGAGTGACAAATGACAACACCTGAATAACAACAAATATCTTGGCAAATACACGGTAATGAAATACGTGGTGAAACTCTGAATTACTACCTTGTATGCAATGTGATTAACTAGGTATGTATTGTGAATACTTTGTGTCAGGATGGTGTGCCTAAATTATAATTAAAAGATTGAATTGTGGCTCAAGTGGTCTTGCTGAGTGATAAGCAATTAAGCCGGTTATCAGTAAATATCCTGGCCCTATTTTGCATATGATGTAGTAACTAATGCGGATGAGTTGAGAGCAATGTGTCAGATGTTATAGATGGTACATATGACACTTGTTTTCTTCTCTACATAAACCCTCTGCCATAATGAAATAGAAAGTGTTAATTCCCAAGCATTACTAGTCCATTCCTTTTCAAATAAGGGAAGGAAGGAAGGAAGGAAGGAAGGAAGGAAGGAAGGAAGGAAGGAAGGAAGGAAGGAAGGAAGGAAGGAAGGAAGGAAGGAAGGAAGGAAGGAAGGAAGGAAGGGAGGGAGGGAGGGAGGGAGGAAGGAAGGAAGGAAGGAAGGAAGGAAGGAAGGAAGGAAGGAAGGAAGGAAGGGAGGGAGGGAGGGAGGAAGGAAGGAAGGAAGGAAGGAAGGAAGGAAGGAAGGAAGGAAGGAAGGAAGGAAGGAAGGAAGGAAGGGAGGAAGGGAGGAAGGAAGGAAGGAAGGAAGGAAGGAAGGAAGGAAGGAAGGGAGGAAGGAAGGAAGGGAGGGAGGAAGGGAGGAAGGAAGGAAGGAAGGAAGGAAGGAAGGAAGGAAGGAAGGAAGGAAGGAAGGGAGGGAGGAAGGGAGGAAGGAAGGAAGGAAGAAAGGAAGGAAGGAAGGGAGGGAGGGAGGGAGGGAGGGAGGAAGGAAGGAAGGAAGGAAGGAAGGAAGGAAGGAAGGAAGGAAGGAAGGGAGGAAGGGAGGGAGGAAGGGAGGAAGGAAGGGAGGAAGGAAGGGAGGAAGGAAGGAAGGGAGGAAGGAAGGAAGGAAGGAAGGAAGGAAGGAAGGAAGGAAGGAAGGAAGGAAGGAAGGAAGGGAGGGAGGAAGGAAGGGAGGGAGGAAGGAAGGGAGGGAGGGAGGGAGGGAGGGAGGGAGGAAGGAAGGGAGGGAGGAAGGAAGGAAGGGAGGAAGGAAGGAAGGAAGACGTGACAAGTGGAATATGGTTTGAAAAATAAGATAACAGGTAATACAGTGCAAATATAATCACTGAGAGAGTTAAAGTATCTCAGTATTTCACAGAACAGCACCAGAAGAACAAATCCTAAAATTAATTCTGGTGCAGATATTTAATTAGGATAGGAGAAGTTAGTTATCTGTGCTTGTATTTTAAAACATAATTTGTTTTTATGAAAGGTTCTCAAATTATAAATTATTTTGGGCAAAGATATGTTCACTGACAAATCTACACTGGGTTTGACTAATTGATTCATCTTAACAAAAAGGAAAAATTCCCACATTAATTAGTCAGGGAAGTGCTTCATAAAATGGTTTCCAGGAAATAGGAGAGAGATTCAGGACTTGGTTGTCATCTGCTTCAGAAAGTGAATTTGATTTATGGTTCCCCCTATCTTAATTGAAGAGATTTTTTATTTTTTTCAAGAACACCCCCACTCCAAATAGATTCTGTACACTTTTATTAATTTTTCTATAATAGAGTTATTGAATTGTTTTTCTGTAATAGAATTGTAGAATCATAAAAATGGTTTGAGTTGGAAGGGAGGTTAAAGCTCATCCAGTTCCAACCCCCAAGCTATGGGCGGAGACAGTTTCCACTAAATCCAGTTGCTCAAGGCCTCATTTGACCTGGCTCTGAACACTTCCAGGGATGGGGTATCCACAACTCCTCTAGATAATCTGTTCCAGAGCCTCACCATCCTCATTGTAAAGAATTTCCTCTTCTTCCCCTCTCCTATTTGGAGCCACTTCCCCTAGACTTGTCACTACATGCCTTTGTAAAAAGTCCCTTCCCAGCTTTGGATGGGCCTTGAGCAGCCTAATCTAGTTCTCGTCCATAGCAGAAGGGGTGGATTTAGATGATCTTTAAGGTTCCTTCCAACTGAAACCATTCTATGATTCTATGATTCTTACCCACCAGCACTTCCAAGGCCTTTTCTTCAGGGCTACTTTCAATATATAATGATAAGATTTGATTTTAGATTACTTAGTATAGCATGCAATAATATGTTGGAATCTTTGTATAGATGTCTACAAGTGTGTTCAACCTCCTGGTAAAGTCCATTCAGATAAGACTCAGTATGAGCACCCTCTGAGACACTACAGAGTATTGATGACATCTACCTAAGTTTAGCAGGTAACAACACAGGATTTATGATTACTTATGTCCTCTTGCAGTGGATGATGAACTTCATCTTCAACTTCATTTAAGTGTCTACGACACTTAAAATAGTTTTGTAGGCAACATATAATCAGAAGATGCAGAAGATGCATTCTGGTATCACTAAAACCAGCGAATGATTACAAAGACATGTATATATCCGGAATGTGACACTAGGGCTTGTAAAAAAATCTGTACCCTTTTGGGCCAGTACTTGAAGGCAGGGGATGGGTGACCCAGGAAACAGGTAGAAACTAAGGAGTTTGTGCATAATGATTTTAATTGTACTATTATTCATATTGATTTTTTTCAGCATTTTTATGTGCTTTCTCTGTCTGCAAAAATATCTTTTGACTAAAGATGATTCTTGATCAAGACGAGTTCAGACAGTGCAAGTCTGGGAAACCATAGTTTTGTACTGCTCTAGTAATACAGAATGAGAACTGATCATCTCCCTTTCCATGAAGGGCCAGTATTGCTAGCTGAAGAGGTTGAAGAAAGCAGTCTGCTGGTAGTTCTGACTTGTATGCAGAGACAGAAAATGAACAAAGAGATAGGAATGTTGTCAAATAACCCTTGTGCTAAACATGTTCCAGGTTTGTCACTGAAAATTCAGCTTTTTTCAAGCACCCATGGAATACATTATTCTACCTCTCTTTGGCAAACCACAGAAGTGAGAGATTTTTTAGTCTATATTTTCCTAGATACGGATGATGAGAAGTTTTTGGAAGGCTATTTTCCTCTGTAGTCCCAGCACACTTTACTGAGGTAGACAAACACAATCACATTTGTGCAGTGTTACATTACTGAAGGCACCAAATATATTGCAAAAGAAACTCTCACTATAAAATACAGTGAAAAATTCCCTCATGTTCTGTTTTTTTGTAAGAAGAAATGAGAACCCATATAAACATCTTGAAATAACAAATGAAGAAAAATAGATTGCTTTATAAAATATTTATACAGTCCTTTCATGAGAAGACAAGTCAGTGATTTACAGAAATTAAAACGAATTCATACTTACAAATAAAAAAATATAGACCTATACATTAATTCTGAAAATGCTTTAGTATGGAGAACTGCATCACTTTTCTTTCAAGAGAATTTGAGAAATATGTAAAATAGCTATATAATATAAGAAAGAGAAGCAGTCAGATCTAAAAATTTTACTCCAAGCAACATGGTAATGAATTGAAATCTGATGGCGAAAGTAATACTTCTTAACTCATGGCATTATAGGAAACCAGAGGAATTTAGGTTATGCTTGTATGGGTGTCTTTCATGTTGGAAATCACTATCTTATTAAACAGATATTTGAATCAGACAATGGAAATACTTCTAAGTATATATATAAAAGAAAGTGTTATGAAATTGAAAGATGCCTAGCTTATAACCAAAGAAGTTTATTACTCATAAAAAGAATAGCAAAAATACAAATACTGGCACTGCTTTGGGAATGACAATACCTAGTAAATTTATTTAGAGTAGTAATAAGTAGAAAGGCATTATTGGTTTTTGTTTAGTGGCAGTAAGAAATGGTTTAGCCAAACTTTCATTATATTTTCAGAAGCAGGAGTCCATAGTGAGTTCTAATACTTTAGGCAGAGAAAGGCTGTGTGCAAAGGCAGGCACCTAATCATAGTAAAAGGAAGGTCAGATGGGTCATCCCTATAATCACTCTGAAAATAATCTGTAAATTTTTTATATTTTAGTTCTATCATCAGTCTGAACAGTAATGAAAAGAAGGTCATAATGAACTCTTTGTAACTCTCACATCCTGCATCAGGTAGATAGCTTCAGTTTTCCCAGTTCTAGGGTGAAGGAAACAGAGCAGTTCTTTGGAGATCCAAAGAAGTTTGCAGTGGCTGGATGAAAATGTTATTTGTGGCTTGTTGAAAACCCTAAAAGTTTTCAAGTATCCAGTTTTTTTATATTTTCTGATAGATATTGGTTTGATCCTTTAGATTGATATGGATGAATGGAACAGTAAATGGAAAAGCCCAAAGAGCCACTGAAGTCTCTTCTAAGATAATATGGATAGCATTATAAGTAATTAATAAATGAATACTCAAGTTCCTGTTTCTGTGCCTGTGTTTGTGCATATCCATGCATTTACTTGTCTTCACAGTTCTATGAACACTATCCCATTTCTGAACAGCCTTTTTAATAAACAACAGCAAAATGATGTAATTATTTTACCAACTTGTGTAAAAATAGCTTTAAATGTTCTTCTGTGAGTTAATCATCCAGTCAGCTTAACTCAAGGCGTTGGCTTTTCCTCTTTTCTAAATTGTTTTTTTTTTTTTTTTTTAGAAAAAGAGAGATGTAATACAGAAAGTTATTATCACTGCTTAAATATTAGATATTTTCTTAGTCTTAGCAAAGATGATGTCATGAGATTAGATGTGCCACTCCATTTATGTCTTGGGAAAAGTATAAATGATGCCTGAGCATCCTTTTGAGGAAAGATAATTTTTGTTTCATTGCAGTTTCTTTATTGTGCAGATACCTTGTTACGTGGATGCCCCTCCTAATGAAAGATAAGGTCCAAAACATGTTTTAAGCCTTTTTATTGAACAGCCTGCTGTGTAAACCACAACTTCCTGGCACTGCTGTGAAATTCAGAATTTCTTCCATGTCTTATAACTGAGCAAATTTGTAGAAAGGATCTGCAATATAGCACTAAGTCATTCTGTTTGTGTCATTAAAACTGTATTAGAGTAAAAAACAGTATGGTGCCTGAGGTACAGAAACTACAAGTGGAGATTTCCAGAGAACCCACTACAAGAACATGATAAATCTTTTCTTAGAGATCCTAGTGGCTTATGCTTCACAGATTTCCTGGCCCAGAGGAGGTACCCTTTGATATATCTTTGAGCAGAAATTTCTTGCATGAAATTATCTAAATTAAAACCACCATCCATCTCACCATTTAATAAATAAAAGGTGAAAGGAGATAATGTGGTGAATCTGTACATTGTGATTAGTTTTTCTATCTGTGTAACTAACTGAAAGAGAGATAATTCCTGCATTTTGAAGACTACAGAAGGAGAAAAGTATAGAAAGATGAAATCACCGCCCATTTGATTGTCAAATCACAGGGTGGTTTAGGTTGGAAAAGACCATGAAGACCATCAAGTCCAACCTTTAACTTAACACTGCCAAGCCAACACTAAACCATGTCCCTAAGCACTACATCTACATATCTTTTTGAACACCTTTGGTGATGCTGAGTTATCTACTCAGGTTGTTACCTACTTAGGTACTTAAGTAGTTATCTACTCAGGTTGCCAAGGGAAGCTGTGGATGCTCCATCCCTGGAGGTGTTCAAGGCCAGGTTGGATGGGGCCTTGGGCAGTCTGATTTAGTAAGATGCCTCTGTCCATGGCAGAGGGGTTGAAACTAGATGATCTTTAAGGTTCCTTCCAACCCTAACTATTCTATGACTTTATGATTCTATGATTCTATGATTCTACTCCACTGGAAAGCCTGTTCCAATATTTGAGAACAATTTTGGTGAAGAATTTTTTTCCTAGCATTATTCTAAGCCTCCCTCGGTGCAACGTGAAGTCATTTCTTCCTATCCTATCACTAGTTCCTTGGGAAAAGAGACCGACGTCACCTCACTACAACTTCCTTTCAGGTAGTTGTAGAGAGTAATAAGATCTCCCCTCAGCCTCCTTTTCTCTACGCTAAACAATCTCAGTTCCCTCAACCACTCCTCATAAGACTTGTTCTCCAGACTCTTCACTAGCTTTGTTGCCCTTTTGTTGCCCTTCTTTGCACTCGCTACAGCAGCTCAGTTTTTCTTGTAGTGAGTGGCCTAAAACTAAATACAGTATTCGAGGTGCTACCTCACCATTGTTGCATACTGAGGGAGAAGCACTTCTCTAGTCCTGCTGGCCACATGGTTTCTGATACAAGCTAGGGTGTTATTGGCCCTTTTGGCCACTTGGACACACTGCTGGCTCATATTCAGTTGGATGTTGACCAACATATCTAGGTTCTTTTTCACAGGGCAACTTTCTAGCCCTTTGTTCCAAGCCTGTAACGTTGCACGGAATTGTTGTGGCCCAAGTGCATGACCCAACATTTAGCCTTGTTGAATCTCATACACCCGTCCTCAGCTTATTGATCTTGCCTGTTCACATCCCGCTGTAAAGCCTACCTACCCTCAAGCAGACCAACACTTCTGCCTAACTTGATGTCATCCACAGACTTTCTGAGGGTGCACCCAGTCCTCTATTCAGATAATTGATAAAGACATTGAATAGAACTGACCCCAGCACTGGGCCCTGGAAAACATTAGTTGTGACTGGACATGAACTGGATTTAACTGCATTCACCACCGCTGTCAAGGCTCAACCATCCAGTAGTTTCTTACCCAATGAAGAGTATGCCCATCCAAGCCATGAGCAATGAGTTTCTCCAGAGGAATGTTGTGGGAAACAGTGTCAACAGCTTGACTAAGGTATAGATCTCCTTGTTATAGAAGGAGATCAGGTAAGTCAGGCAGGACCTGCCTTTCCTAAAGCTATGGTGACTGGTCCTGTAGGTGCCAAATGATGGAACTCAAGATGATCTGCTCTGTACCTTCCCAGATTCCTTCAGTACCCTCAAGTGGATCTCATCTGCCCCATAGACTTGTGTGTGTCAAGGAAAATCAGCAGTTCACTAAACATTTTCTCTTGGATTATGGAGGCTCCATTCTGCTCCCTATCCCTTTCTTCCAGTGCATGGGGCAGAAAGCAGAGAACAATTGGTCTTAACGTTAAAGACTGAGGTGAAGAAAACATTAAGTGCCTCATCAAACCTTTTTTTCAGCAACACAACATAACAGTCATTCAGGTTTGGTAACCGCACATTCACAAATAAGATTAAGTTTAAAGAATAAGGTTTCAGAAAAGTATGGAAAAAGATTTCTATAAGCATTTACTAGTCAATAAACCAGAAAATAAGAGAGCAGTCCACAACTCTTCTCCTTATAGCTCAGAGGAGCAGTGTTAAAGCCTTCCACAAAAAACTTCACAAAAACTGATAATTCTGAATTCACCTCATTCTTCGATGTTAGAGAAGCTATTGTGATGAAAGGCTATTATCTTGAATAGCATGCATGATTTACCTGTTATGCTAAATTTCTTTCATTTTTATCGCTTTTTTATTCCTTTTTCTAAACAATTACTTTAATAGAAATATTTACAATTCAAATTTATCTTTTCAGTACTTTTTCACTTTAGGGTGAATTTTATCAACATGCAAATCAATAATTCAGAACTTTCTAGAGACTGAAATAAAGATTTGATAAACAAAAAAATAATGCAGCTTTTGGAAACAGCTCTTTTCTCAGTTTCTGGCTTCCTTGAATACCACAGTAACTCAAAATAACACTTTAAAGGATTTGTTTCATTTGCTACTGCTTTTTTACCTTACATTTTTTTCTGAGAACCTAAATTTACTTTTGAGATCTTCCTTTGGTTTAGGACATTGTATTCATCCTAACTAAGACTATTAAAAATTAAAGCAGACAGAAAATTGCCAGATATTTCAAAGTGAATCGATAAATGTAGAAATAGAAGAATGTGTTGTGAACTTTAAAAAAATGCCTGTGCACTTAGCCGTCAATGGAATAGATGAAAGGTGCTTAGAAATCAGGCTGTAGCTGGACTTATCACATCTAACTCTGACCTCCTAAAAGCATGATGTCTCTAGTCACTGATGAAATACAAATGTCTAGCATTGATAGGATGGTTTAACATTATAAAAAGGCTCCTGTTTTAGAAGAATTCACTCCAAAATCTCTTTTGCCTATACTATATATCCTCTTTACTCTTTACTGTCTAACCATGATGGACTTCAGTGGCCTAAACGTAAGCCTCTGGTGCCATGTCAAATCCGCTGTACTATCCAAAACTTTCACAGAGGGACAGAAGGACACTTTTGAGAGCCACCTTTCTAGAAAGACCAGCTGGAAACCATCTGGACTATGTTGTATCAAGACATTCAAATTACAGGCAAAATTGGGTATTCTTTCTGAGCTCCTGCTGTGATCAGTACATCTAGAATCAATGTGCAGAATTTGATTTCACAATGACATCTATTGTCATTTGAAGTACCTGGTGGTATCCTGACAGTTCTTTCTATGTATGAATGTTTCCTGTGTCATTCCCAGCACTCTCTGGATATCTTGGATGTATCAGCACTGCTGAAACGGCACCAGAAGTCTGAGTTCAGTCAGTTGAGTAGAGTCTTTCAGAAGAAACAACCTTAAACATGAAATGTATGTTTATGTCTACTAACACATGCATATATCTAAAATGGCTTTGACCATTAAAAAACTGCCATAGGTTCAACTGAAGAAAATTAGTATTATGTATTGTTGAAAACTGGAAAAAAATAACAACTTGCACAATTTTGAGAATAAATTCTGTTAATAATTTTAAAATAGTTAGCCATATTTTGGTAGTTTATAAAGAGTAGTATTTTAATTTCCTGAGGGCAAAGCAGTGAAATTTTTCTTAAATAACTTCATGACTCACCTTTGAAAATTATTCTTTTTCTCAGTATTCTGCTAATCCTTTCTGAATGCTGACATTTCTTTAGGAAAATCTACATGTACTGTTGTAGGTAGAAACAGGCTTTTCTCTTGGAACTTCAACGCAGACAGATTCTAGCCAATCTCCAGACTGGGCAACAGCAGTCAGTAAGTCTACAGAATGATGTAGAAAGCCAGAGGTACGAGGCTTATAACATTTAGTTTAGAGGTGATAGAGACCCTAGTGATTGTGATGTCTTGGTCTAGTAATAAAGTCTCTTTGTTATGGTTATTTCCATAGATTTAGTCTGACAAACTTCCACCCTCACAAACTTGCTTCTTTTTCTCCATATGTGCAATCAAAAATTTGAGATATCTGGTCCCGAACATTAAAACTGTATGAGAGATTCCATTTTTTATTTTCTTTCTGAAAATTGGTTTTTCAACAGATTATTGATTGCAGCAATTGGAAGCTTTAAATACGTGGGTTTTTTTGTAATATATATATTTTTTAACATATCCCTATCGGTGTTTTAAGAAACCTTACACACCGATGGTGTTACCATGCAAAATAAATTATTTGAAAACTGGCACAATGCTTTCAGTTGTTTTATAGTTCTACAAAACAATGTAAAAATAACTACATGCAGTTACACTATTCTTTATCATCTCCATGCAGTACTTCAGATCAGAAACTTTTTTTCTATATTAACGTCATGTGGCTGAGTGGTAGGCCTCAGGACTTTTCCCTGTGACATTAGCTGAATAGCTAAGAGAAACAAGTTTGTTCAAGTGAAAAAGGGAAAAAAAAGCATTATGACCTATATTTTCTTCTTTCAATCTTTCACAATGTTCTGACCAAAGATGAAAGTGAAGAACAGAGACATCGATCAACTGAAGGAGTAATACCAAAAAAAAGAATTACAAAGGATTTTTAAGTCATATTTCATTTCAATCAAGAAGAGAATTTAGCCACTCCAAAGGGAAAACAAAATAAAATAAATCAAAAGAAATCAAAAGCCTTTTCAAAAGTTGTCTGTAAAAATAACTACTGTAATCCAAACTTTTGGTTGGTGTTTGTGTAAGTACATTAGACAGAATATATCAAGCATGTATTGTTCTAGGAAAAGGAAGGATTGTTGAGGACTGTGAAGATCAAGGGAAGCCTTGACTCCAGTGACCATGAAATGGTGGAGTTCAGGATCCTTAGGACAGTGAGAAGGGTGCTTAGTAAGCTCATTACTTTGGACTTCAGGAAAGCAGACTTTGGCCTCTTCACGGATCTTGTTGTTAGAGTACCAAAAGACAAAGTCCTGGAGGGGAGAAGGACCCAAGAAAGCTGGTTAATATTCAAGGATCACATCCTCCAAGCTCAGGAGCAATACATCCCAACAAGAGGAAGTCAGGCAAAAATGCCAGAAAGCCTATACAGATGGACAAGAAACTCCTGGACCAACTCAAACACAAAAAGGAAGTCTATAGAAGGTGGAAGCAAAGACAGGTAACCTGAGAGGAATACAGAGAAATTGTCCAAGCAGACAGGTATCAGGTTAGCAAAGATAAAGCCCAGAAAGAATTAAACTTGCCCAAGGACATCAAGGCAACAAGAAAAGTTTCTATGGATGGGTCAGTGATAGAAGGAAAACTAGGGAAAATGTGGTCCCTTTCTGGAAGGAAATGGGAGACCTAGTTGCCCATCATATAGAGAAGGCTGAAGAACTCAATGACTTTTTTGCCTCAGTCTTCAATGGTAAGGGCTCAAGTCACACTGCCCAAGTTGCAGAAGGCAAAAGCAGGGACTGAAAGAACAAAGAACCACCCACTGCAGGAGAGGATCAGGTGCAAGACCATCTAAGAAACTTTAAGGTGTACAAGTCTATAGAACGCGATGAGAAGCACCCACAGATCCTGAGACAACTGACAGATGAATTTGTTAGGCCACTATTCATCATATTTGAGAAGTTGTGGCAGTCTGATGAAGTTTCCACTGACTAGAAAAGGGGAAATCTAACTCTTGCTTTTAAAAAGGGGAAAAATAAGGAAGACCTAGGCAAGATATTGGATCAGATCCTCTTGGAGACTCTGTTGAGGCAGGAAAAAAAAAAAAAAAAAGGCAAATTTTGCCTCATGAGTTTTGTCACCTTCTGTAATGGGGCTACAGCACTGGTGGATAAGGGAAGAGTAACTGACACCACCTATCTGGACTTGTGCAAAGCGTCTGACATTGTCCTGTGTGACATCTTTGTCCCTAATTGGAAAGACAATTGTCAGGACAATCCCAAGCACAAATGCAGGCTGGGCAGAGAATGGATTGAGAGAAGCCCTGAAAAGAAAGACTTGAGGATGTTGGTGGATGAAAAGCTCAACAAGAGCTAGTGACGTGGGCTTGCAGCCCAGAAGGCCAACCCTATCCCGGGCTGCATCAAAAGAATTGTGACCAGCAAGTTGAGGGAGAGGATTCTACCCCTCTACCCTGTTCTCGTCTGCATTACTGCATTCAGTTCTGGGACCACTAACATAAGAACATGGACCTGTCAGAGAGGGTTCAGAGGAGGGCCACATCAATTATCAGAGGGCTGGAACACTTATCCCATGAGGACAAGCTGAGAGAGTTGCTGTTGTTCTGCCTGGATGTAAAAAGCATGCCCAAAGCATTCACAAAAAGATTATTCTGACAAGGGTCCATTGAACTGACTAATAGGAGGTAGTTGCTAGATAATGATAATTGTATTAATAATTAATATACCTAGGATATGCCAATATATAATATGTGTCAATATATAACGTATCTTCTCATCCACTGCATCTTACTATCGATATCCATAGGTACCTAAAAGGAGGTTGTAGAGAGGTGGGTGCTGGCCTCTTCTCCCAAGTGACAGGCTGTAGGACAAGGGGGAATGGCTTCAAGCTGCACCAGAGGAGGTTCAGACTGGATATCAGGAAAAAAAAATTCACAGAAAGAGTCTTCAGGCACTGGCAGATGCTGCCCAGGGAGGTGTTTGAGTTCCCTTCCCTGGAAGTATTTAAAAGATGGGTAGATGAGGTGCTCAAGGACATGGTTTAGTGTCAGATATGAATGGTTGGACTCAGTGATCCAAGAGGTCTTTTCTAACCTAGTGATTCTGTGATTCTATAATTCTATGAATTTTTCAAAGAGTATGTTTCATGCTGAAATGAAAGGAACTGCCGGTATTTGGCTGATGTGATTACCATATTGGTGTTTGGATTTTATTGTACACATTTATCACATGTAATATATTAGTGCAGCTATAGTAATCCTAAGTGTCATTTTATTATTTGAAATAGAAGTAAGAAAAAATAAAATAATCTATCCTTTTAAATTAGAAATTGATTGATCTCTAAAAGTAAGGGTTTAACAGCATTTAAAAATACCACGGAAGATGAAAGGTGGTTAAAGGACTCTAGATATAGCCCCTTCCTGGAGGAAGTTCCATTGCCAAGCAACAAAACCCATGAAGTATTAGCTTCATTAAATGCTGATTAATTAATATACTTAGTTGATATTGAACAAAGGTATAAATTGTACTGGCAAGGTTATATCAAAGAAGCAGGTAAAACCTTTCAGGTAGCAGCTTCAACTTTCACTCAAAATTTGATCCCATGATCAAACTTACATTTCTTCCTGAAGAAAGCAAAAAGGTGGACACTTCTGCAAATTTCAGTCCAAATATTTGTGTTGAATATCCATTACTACCAAGGCTTATTATCTTACTATAAAAGATAAATCTGGCTGACGTGTTATGAGAAATGAACAGTCACAAGAATTTCCAAGAACTTTATGAGAAATATACTCCTCAATTTCTGCTTGTAAATCAAATAAGACATCTAAAGAAAGGTTGCATTTTTACATATCTGTTCCATATTCTGGTCCTGAACAAAGCTGAGACTACTGGAGAGTAGGAGGTGAATGACTGGTATTGTAATTTAATTACAGAAACTTTGTAAAAGTTTCAAACATGTGGGAGAAACTTAAATTGAGAGATCTCAAAGGATAAAAAAAAATAATAAAAATTAAATAGCTTTTGGAAAAGAGAGGCTTTGCAGTATCAAAAAGCACACCAGATCATACAAAAATTGATCAAGGAAACCTTATTAGAAATCCTGTGTGGAAGTGTGATTCTCTTAAACCTTTGCAACATTGTAACACCCATAATGTCAGTAGGAATAACACAGAAACAAACAAAAAAAAATATAACAGATATTTAGAAAGCAGAGTAATTCAAAGAACAAAATGTGAGCAGTTCAGAATTTTACGAACATGAAAATAAAAAAAAAAGATATCAAGAAACCTTTCCTTGACTGAGATAGGACTGCCTCGGGTAATTGTATCAGTGGAAAGACAACATGTGACCCCCAAAAATATTTGTACAAAACATTGTTCCTATTGCGGATAGTTACAATATAAGGAGTCAGGTCACCAGCACTGGAAAAAAACAAAACCAAATGGGTGACGGTTACAGAAGCTTTTCCTGTAGAAGACATAAACTTCCGCCCTGAATAAGAGATCTAGAATTAGGATTTGTGATTGATGACCAAAAATGGTACAAAATGCCCACAGCTCCTCATTACAAAAAGGTAATCAAAAGAAAACCTTAATGAGCTGTAGCAGTGGTCTTTATAGTCTGCCCCGTGCAAGTTTTAAAAAATGCTGGCAGTTCATAATTTCTTGGGGATTCCAGAAACTAAATCGAACATTTGCTGAGCTAAGTAGTTTGAGTTACGACATTTTGGGGGCAAAGAATTAGACTCTTGATGGAATTTGGCGGTTATCTTCTGATCTGAGCTCAAAGAAGAAAGCTTAATATATACCTAAGCATCTTCAGAGAGCTAGAAAATAATTCAGTGAGATAGAAAATGGTAACTGTACTATAATCGGTATACCTTATACATGCCAATATATAATGTATCTTCACATCCACTGCATCTTACCATTGATAGCCATAGGCATTATTTAGAAATTTTTTGCTTCAAAATAATGCATAATTAAAATGAGCCTATGATTCTGTCTACAAGTAGACGATTTACTATATTTTGTTATTTTACATAATATTACAATGTTCTCTGTTAAATCCTTCCAGATTAATTACTTTATTTTGCCACCTATATTTTTAATGTATCTTTAAAATTTCTTCTGACAAAAAACCCAAATATTTCCTGTTTTTTTTTTTATTTTATTTTATCTTATCTAAACAACCTGAAATTCATGGACTATGTGTGAACTATGATTTGATTTAATTAGCCACTTAATTAACCAGTATGTTCAGACATTCTTGATATTGCAATTTGAGTAATTCTGGACACGAAGGTGTAGATTTATGGTTTCTTAAATGTATGAAACTGATAGAGTATAGTCCTCTGTGGAAGGAAGTGAGTTTGTGATGAGAGAGGAAGCCATATAGTTGTGCTGGGGAAGCACTCTTTCTACGCTGAAGTATCTTTACTTTCCTGTGACCACAAAAACAGTCCACCAATACTCTTGTGTTGCACCTGGTATTTTAATATGGGTCTGTATCATGCTACTTTCTTAACTTTATCTGCTTCTATTATAGATTATGTATCCTAGTAGAGGTATTTTATTTATTGGAGGAACAATTCTCAACATTTTTCTCATTTGTATGATGTAATTTATCATTCATGGGACTGATTTTATCTTTGTGTCAAATGCATACAAATACATTCCTCTACGTGGTTGATGCTATTAGAATTAGGGACCTAATTCTACTAACTTTGAAGGGAAGCTAGAAGACTGACTTAATTACTTCTGAAAGTCAGATACTAAATATAAAAAAAAAAAAAAAGATAATGTTATTTGCATTCTTTACAAATTATTTTCATTTTTTTGTCTAAATTAATAGCTTTAATGGAAAATGCCTCAACAATATTATCATAAGAGAGCAAATCAGAACCTCTAAAGGCACTTGATGTTGTACTTTTTCCACTTTATAGAAATATCCTGAATAACATGTGTTGGCTTAAAAATGAACTATAACCACAGTATGAGCTGAATTGGCTGTTTACAGCTCATTACCGCCATGTTTATTATGTGTTTGAGAGACTTGGGAGCTGAAAGGTTGGGGGGGCTGATTAAGGGGAATAGTTGTGCATAGAAGGCAATAGTGAGATGAGTGAAGCAACTATTCCCTCTGACGGGAACCTGTGCCTAGTGGTTTTGCCCTTTTGAAATAACCTTACACTGTTCAGTTCTACAATCCTTACTTCTGCCGAGTAGCACTTAATTGTGAGACAAGTCTCCTGAGTATTAATGACACTACTCAGAAGAATAGCACTACTCAGGCTGAGTAAGGGCTGGAAAATCAAACACAGAAGAACAAGTGACGAAAGGTGTATTGTTAAAGCAATTAGAGCTGTAAGCAGAATAGCTCCCCTTCTGGGATTCCAGTGTGAAAATGAAAGTCTAATAACATTCATTTTCATCATGTTGACTTGATGAGCCAGTCACAGGTAGTGCAGGCAAGATGTGATTGAGAGAAAGGAAGACTAATGATAAGGATAGGACACCACAATTGCATGTATTGCTATGAAATTTCTTGCAGGAAGGACATTTGACTGAATTGAGCAGTGTGCTTTCACTACAGTGATTAATAAATGATACTGCTTTGTAAACATCATTTATGAAATGAAAAGTAAACTGCAGGTAGGGTGATGCTTCTTTTCTAGGGTATATCTCCTTACTGGTTCCATTACTTTTATTAACTTATCTGATATCCCACAGTGTATACTAATGAAATTAATATAGCAATTAGAAACTTATTAAATAATTACTTACTCTTTCTGTATTTTTAAAACAGGGTTGACCAGTTACTTTTTATAGTAACTTTAGTATACTGTGTTGCATAATTATTAAGATTCCACAATCTGAAAAAAATTAAAAATAAAATACAGTCCATAAGGCTTGAAGCTAGGAATATCAGTAGCTCTGACAGTGAAGTTTTACAAGACATAGCCTACTTTTTTATAGTGACATTAGTGGGTTTATATATTTTTAATATATAAAATGTATATAATATATCTATATTTGCAGAACTTAAAATATATTTAGAGACTGATCCTTGTTGTACTAAGCTATGTAGAAGCAGGTGGTAAAAAGAGCCCATTTTAAAGTTTGGGAACAGATTTAAAGTTTCAATTCTGCTATGGAAGCAACACATATCGATGACAAAATCACTTCATGGTAGCAAAATCCAGATATCTAATAACAATGATTTTGGATCATACGTTACCAATACATCAGCTCTTACTTTCTGATTAAATGTGTGAGAATCTATATGTCAACAGCATTTTTTTGCAAGTGGAACTTCTTTCAATAAATCAATGAGAGTTTGGTGGCGATTTCTTTATGTGAAACAAGCAGAATCGTAGAAAGGGAGAACAATATGTTAAAAAAAATTTGTTCTGTAAAAGGAATGCTTTGATACTAGAGACAAGCAGCACAGCAGGAGCTTAAACAAACAAAAACAACCTTGGTGTTTGCTATTCTTCTCTAGTGACAGCTTTGTGGAGGGCATCTAACTGTTAGAGCAATTTATGAGAAGGTTCTGGCAGCGTGTAGCATTGTGGTATCACAACAAAGAAAAAAAATGAGATCCTGTTCTTTTTTTTTTTTTTTTTTTTTCCATGAAATCCATACTGATAGTCTCTGTTTTCTATGTTGAATTTATTTGGTGCATACGTGCGGTGGTGTTGTGAGATGTTTTTGCAGTAGTATGCATTAAATTTGCACTCAAGAGAAGGTCCTGTCCTTCCGGAATTCTTTTTATTGGTTTGGTTTTCTGGAGTCACTAAATAGAGAATTTGTTGTTAGAAAGATTGAAAAGGAGAGATACATTCCCCAGTGAGGGAAAGTAGCTTCAGAGGCAGAGAGACACAGTTCCTTCCTTTTTCCCTCGGGTAAGAAAGAGTAGATGACTCAGGGGAAATAGTGAAAACATGGACGTACTTCTTACTGGAACACTAATAACGTTATCCTATTTTGCATAATTAATTTGCTTGATGACAATTGTTTCCCCTCATGTGTTGCCAATCCTCCCTCTGCACTGGGTACATATTGTAATTCACCGAAAGAAGTAGTTCTGTTTAAGAAATAGCAAGGATGAGATTTCTTCTCACCTTACATTTTTTCATATGGAACCTTTCCAAGGTCCTTACCACCAGAGACTTCAAACATGACATAATGCAGAAGTAACTTTCTTCCCTCTGTTTCTGTCTCGAATAGTGTTATAGTTACGCTGCTTTGCTGCCTGAATTTTCATGTTTCTCTTTCTTTTCTTTCCTTCATTGGTTTCCTTCCTAAATCATTAGTAGTTGGGGTCATACTGCCTGAAGAATCATTAATTCTGAGCAAATATATCTTTCCTTTAATAACAGATAGACCTTTCCTACTTCTACGTTATGGTTAGAAAAAGAAATGCCATTTGCAACATGCAAGATGCTACTTTTCTATTAAAAAAAAATCTTTTAAGAATCCAAGATATGCAAACAAATATCTTCAGCGATGCTGATGTTATCAGTCTTAGTGATGCTGCTTCTGTATCTGTTTCTTAACTATAATTTTGTTAACCTTGAACAATAACAATCAGACAAATTCAGAATAAAAATATGGGCCAGCTCCAGAATTAATGGAACATATTAAAACTTCCCTTCATTACAGTAAGGCCAAGATGAGACTTTTACAGTTATTGATAAAAATTACGAGATTTTTAAAAGGCTAGAAGCAACAAGACACAGACAACTTAAATTTCAAACATTTCTCTCAAACTAAGAATGTTTTTATTTTCCATCAGGGTTTACAGGACACAGAAGGAAGGGAGGAAAGGAGGAAGGGAGGAGAGGAGGAAGGAAGAAGAAAGAAAGAAAAAGAAAAAGGAAAGAGAAAAAGAAAGAGAAAGAGAAATAAAGATAAATCAGCTTGCTGTACTTAGCTTTTTTTTCCTCAGAAGTATAAATGGGGAAGTAGCGTGTTCAAATTTTGTCTCTGGGGAGAACAGAAGGTAAGAGAAGGTCTTAGCACAAACTGGGATGTCACTGTAAATGTCATCAAAAGGTATATTGCATCTTACACATTGGCATAGTCTTATTCCCTAGCCTCCAAGCATTTATACATAAGTGGACTTTCACTGCAGTTGTTTCTGGTCTGCTGAGAGCACTCATGTCCTTTATTTTACTAAGAATATCCTGGAACAAAGCATGATACAGTTTTAGGTGCATCGTGATTTTTCTCAAATCTCTGCAGGTGACTAACAGAAACAGAAGTAAAAATGAACTAACTTTTTTTTTTTTTTTTTAAATCTTCGTGCAGTACTTTAAAACACACATACTATAAAACTTCTATTTTTCCTTAAACTACATTTTCTTATAAAAGCACCAGCACTGAATGTTAAAACTGATGAAAAGATCTATATTTTATTTAGGTACACAAGCATATTTAGGCCTTTCAAACAAGGAATCCTATAATCATCAGGATTAAGTTTAGACATTAGTTTAATTAAATAACAAGACTACTAGAAAAGTTTTAAATTAAGAATGACTATTAGATTTGATGAGTCTACAGAATAGAATTTCAAGAGGTTTCTCCTCCTTCTCTCGTCCCCCCTCCCAGTTATTTTATATACATCTCTATGTACAGAAATAATAGTGATAAATGCAAAACTAATGATTTAATTGTTCTGTAAACCAGCTGTTAGCCTTATACTGAAATCTCAGTAAGGAACAGAAAGCTGAAGAGCCAGAGACAGGAAACCACGACCATCTGCATTCACTCTTTTTTTGGTCAGATCTAGTGTTTTTATTCAGTGAAACAGGAACAGGATAAGGATGCCTGTGGGAAGCCATCTGACTGTTGAGAGCAACAAACACCTAAAATTTAAAGATTGCTACCTGTCTCTGTTTCTATACTTTACACTCCAGATAAAAAATAAAAAAATTATCAAGTCTGAAGCATAAAACCATAAACATATGCCAATTCATACCTTGCAAAAGCAATAGTTGTGTAACTTTAAATCCCATAATTTTATTCTTTTTAATCGACGCATTAAATAACATTATCAGATTGCAGAGTAGGACAACTATGTTAGGTCATATTTGTATATATTTAAGTAATACTTCAAAATAAATATTCAGAAATAAAAAACGAGTGGCACATTGCAAAATGTCATTACAAAGTGAATAACATGATGCCCTCATTCACCTGTGGAAAAGATTGTGGCCTTTGGAAATCTATTCTTTTATCTATTTGTCCGTGTCCTGCTGCTATTTTTGCTAGTCAGGAAAAGATTTCCAGCCCATATCATCTTCCATTTAGAAGCCTTTCTGTCGTGGGTTATATTCAATGATTTAGCTTGTTTGTTGTAATGCTTGGCAGAACATCCTCAGGCTTATTTTCACAGCTAAGCAAGATTTTGCTAGATGGTCTCTGAATTCAGAGTCTTTTTCAGACAACTCAAGAGGGAAAATTGCTGATTCTTTGCAAAACGCTGCGTTGCATTTATTGAGTTAAAAAAAGCAATCTTCACTGGATGATGATGGACAATTTACGTAACCCAACACAGCTAAAATTTTTAAAGAAAACTGTAGCTATTTTTTTTAACCCTTACAGTACGACTGCAAAAAGCAACAAGTAAGTTTTGCTGTCCTCTGAAATGGACTTAGCAATTATAAGCCAATGTAAATCACTTATTAGTGTAATTATTTACAATGTAATCACTTACTAATGCAGTTTTCAATAAAATTCAGTAAGCCTTAGACTAAAACTTTTTTTGAAAGTTCTGTTCCTGAGAAGGTTCCTGAAAGACATTCCTCCTTTAGATAAAGACAATCTCAGTTTGTTCAAATTTATGACACAGAAACAGGTTTGAAGCTAAATAAAAAATCACCTCTGGCAAACTTCTTTCAAACAAGCTGTCACATTTTTAAGGCACATCCATACTATATCTTGCTCTCTCACACATGCTGAGTGCTCTAACCATTGTGATATTGCATAAAAGAAAGACATCGTCCTGTGGAATAGTAACTGTGGAAAGAGGAAAAATGTGATAAACTGAGCAAAAAAAGGGAAGAAAATGGAGCTAAAAGTTCCTTATGAAACCACAGGAAAGATATAGTATGAAAACTTTGTGTATCAATCCAGTTTCACTCCTTCCTATGAGTTAGATTAACATTGCTTTCTATGTAAAGGATCATGAGAGATAAAATGTATTCACATACTTTCAAAACTAAGTTTTAAGAAAATTAAGGGGAAAATCTGTATAGTTTTGTCTCGATTTTGTTTTTTCTAATCCCCCCTTCAGACTACTTTTGCAAACAAAAGCGTCTTAGTACAATATTACTTCTTGATAGTAATGAAGAAGAGGAACTTTTTTTTGCAGGATTGAAACCAAAATCAAGTTAACTTTAAGGTTTTTTGTGAAGGGCCATCTTGGTTCTTATACTATCTTTGTCTTTCTGCTTTATGTTGTATTGGACTCAGTTTTATTGCAGGTACCTTAATAAAACACGGTGTACAACCTTTTCATTCACCAGACATATGTGAAAAAGCAAACATATCTTCAGGACTGTCAGTGTTGTAGATACACCAGGGCTTGTGTAGTCTGCCCATGATGTAGTCTCATTTTAAGCATGTTGTATTCTGCAGATCTGACTCTAGTGAAAACCAAGGACCTTTCAGGCTAACTATTGCGGCAACCTTAGAATGGGGTGTATTACTAGTCTGAGAAGGTAGCTGAATACAAACAAACAACAAGCAAACAGTTTTGCATGTTGAACTGCTGAAAACATAAAATGTGGAATAAGAGTGTATAATCCACTTCTGAATCAGAGTTTATATACCTATCCCAAGACTGTTTAAAAGCTCCTCTTTCTAGAAGGATCTGCAGCCCAGAATCTGACTAAAAGAAACTAATCTTAGGATGCTTTTACAGTCAGTACAGAGAAATTGTCACTGTTGAAGCAGAAAATCTCTCTTTCTAATACAAATATGTGGTTTATGTCTCAAAAAAAAATCTATAGACCATATAGTCCAGAATATCTAGTTAGATTTATACAGAATGTCTAAACAGACCACAAGGGGTTTTTGTTTCTCTAATAAAGTGAGATTTAACCAGTATCTTTCTCAAAAATTTGGGTGCTTTATGAATTCTTTTAAGACGACTAACTTTAAACTAATGGCTGTATATGTATCTTTTATAAACAGTGAGCTTTCATTTAAGATAGAATTTTACTGCTCTGATTTACTTAAACAGTTTTCTTGTTTAGCTACAATGGTCTAAATTCCTCTTCAAGCCTTCAAAGTCAGTTAAGTCTGACTAGGTCTAATCCTTGACCACTTCCTCTGTTATCTAAGGCATGTGTTTAATTCACAGTCAAAGTGTCTTGAGAATGTGACAGTCTTTTCAGTTCCACAGGTGTTGGCAGAAGAATGAGATCAAATTTTAAGTCATCACCTAAATGTAAGCTTCCTCACATTCCTATTACTTTCTCTTTTGTGCTTTAGTTCTTGTGTTATAAAGAGTGAATGTCCTTAAGTGAATTTAGAAGTTTGCTTTGTTTTATTTTCGTCTATCATTCTTAGCATTATACAGTAGGGGTTAAACAGCATTACTGCAAATCTATCACCAAACCTCCTTTCCATATCAGAAATAATTCTGAAGATCTTTATCAGTGTAAAGGTGAAAGTAGCATTTGTCAGGATTTTTACACACACACACACACACACATACACACACTTATTTTTAATAGCTCAGAAATAAAAAATAACTTTGAAATTCGGTGTGCCTTTCCTTGTTCCCCTTCCTTCCTTTTGGAGTCTGACTTCCTAAAACCTCAGAATTTACCCCAAAATTCTTCATTCAGGAGATATATTTTATTATATTTAAACATTTTTGGTTTTTTTGCTTAATTTGTTGGGTTTTTTTAAGGATGTGCTATTCATTTCAAAAGGCACATTTTCATACATCACCACCTCCATTTAATCAAATTTATTTTAGAGGAAAATTGTCTTCAGCAAAAATCACCATAAGGAGTAGAAAATTGAAAATCATGTAAATCTTTCACATTAATGTTGTACAGTGGGAAACATCAGATGACAAATATAACTAAAATATACTGTATCTATAATAAATTATGGGCAGTAATTCTTTTAGGCACCTGCTTTCTATTGAGTTATGTGAGAAAGTTTTCTAAATGCATTTTGAGCTCAAAGGCTTTACAGAAGTAGAGATAGATCACATCAGTTGGTTTTACCCATGTCCACTGTTGCTGTTACACCATCATAGAAAAACACTAAGTTGGTCATACAGGACTTGCCCCTGGTGAAGCCATGCTGGCTGCCATTAGTCACCTTCCTGCCCTCCATGTGCTTTAGCATAGCTTCTAAGAGGATCTGTTCCATGATCTTCCCAGGCATAGAGGTGAGGCTGACAGGTTGGTAGTTCTCAGGGTCATCTTTTCTACCCTTTTTAAAAATGGGCACAACGTTACCCTTCTTCCAGACACCAGGGACTTCTCCTGACATCCAGGACCTTTTAAATATCATGGAGAGTGTTTTGGCAACCACATCTGCCAGTTCCCTCAGGACTCTGCGATACATCTCATCAGGTCCCATAGACTTACATATGTTCAGGTTCCTCAGGTCTTCATGAACGTGAATATCCCCTCTACTGTGGGAGGAGCTGTACCCTCCTGGTCACCATCCTGCTGTCCCATGACCCAGAACAGGTGAGAAGAGTGGTTATCGGTGAAGACTGGGGCAAAAATGTTGTTAAGAACCTCAGCCTTCTCCTCATCTGTTGTAATTCCCATTTCCAGCCATCAGTGACTCCCATTTCCAACCGTCACTGGCGGTATGTTTTGTTTGACCTTCCTCTTTTGATTGACGCAACTGTAAAAGCCCTTCTTGTTAGTCTTTACTTCCCTTGCCAAGTTTGGCTCCAGCTGTGCCTTGGCCTTCCTGACTTCATCCCTACACAACTAGGCAGTGTCTCTATACACATTCCAGGTTCCCTGTCCCTGCTTGCACTACCTGTGCAGTTCTCTCTTCTTTTTTAGTTTGACCAGCAGGTCTTTACTCAGCCGTGCCGGTCTTTTCCCTTTCCTGCCTGATTTTCTACATATGGGGACTGAGTGCTCTTGTGCCCTATGGAAAGCTTCCTTAAATATTTTCCAGCTCTATTCCTCTCACTTGTCTCAGAGGACCATATCCCAGAGGGTCCTTCCGAGTAATTCCTTGAAGAGCCGGAAGTCTTTACCGAAATTTAGTGTCCTGACCATACTCCTCACCCATCCTATATCCCCCTGGACCTTGAACTCCACCAGTGCATGATCACTGCAGCCCAGGCTGTCTCCGATCTTAATGTCACCAATGAGTTTGCTTGTATCGGTGACCATAAAGTCCAGTATTGCATCCTTGGGTGGGGATCTCTATCAGTTGGACTAAGAAATTATCCTCAATGCACTCCAGGAGACTCCTGGATTGCCTACAGTCTGCCATGCTACTTTTGCAGCCTATGTTGGGGTGGTTGAAGGCCCAGAGTAGGATGAAAGCTTGTGAGTGCAAAGCCTCTTGTAGCTGGAGGAAGTAGACCTCATCAGTTGTCTCTTCTTGATTGAGTGTCCTGTAGTATAAACCAACCACAAAGTTCCCATTGGTTCTTCCATCTTCAATTTTTACCCACAAGCTTTCAACTTTTTCGTGGCTACTCTTAAACAACAGTTCTTCACATTCTATCCCTTTCCTGAGATAGAGGGCAATGCCTCCACCCTTCCTTCTCTGTCTGTCCCTTCTGAACAGCCTGTAGCAGTCAATAGCCTCATTCCAGTCATGGGATTCGCCCTACCATGTTTCTGTAATGACAACTAAATCATAGCTTTCTAGCAGCATGGTAGCTTCCAGCTCCTCCTGCTTGTTACCCAAGCTTCATGTGTTAGTGTAAAGGTACTTCAGCTGGACTGCCGGTTGCATCACCTTCCCAGTGGACCCTTTATTACCTATAAGTAGTTTTGGAGGAGTATCCTCCCTAACACCTGACCCCTGACACCCACATATCCACATGTTGTTAAGGGCTAGCTTGATGTTATTCCCCTCTCCCTTCATATCTAGATTAAAGCCCTACCCACAAGGCCCACAAGCTCCTGGGCCAATACCCTCCACCTAATTCCTAGAGCATAACAGCATGATGTGGTATTTATTACAATGGGATAAATATTTTATTTTTAACATGCCTCTTAACTCTGCAGATTTAATGATGATGATGGGAACTCACTAGTCAGACAGGAAAAGTAAATTATCACCAATAGCTCATGGAGATACAGAGCAGGTATAATGCTATAAGGCATATGATTATAGTAAGGAATAAGATTATAATGATATACAGTTATGAGGGGGAAATCTCAAGATCAGAGAAGCTTTCATAAATATTTGTTTATGTGGCTGATTTACCAGAAGGCTGTGCTGCCGTTTGAGAAGACCTGAATAGGGTGGAGGGTTGGACAGAGAGGAACCTAATGAAGTTTGACAAAGGCAAGTATACAGTTCCGCACCTCAGGAGGAATAATTCCTTGCACCAGCACAGATTAGGAACTGACTAGCTGAAAAGCAGTTCTTCAGAGAAGGATAAAAGGAGTTCTGGTGGACAATAAGTTAGTAATGAACCAACAATGTGCCCTTTAGGCCAAGAAGGCAAATGGTATTCTGGGGTAGGTTGGGAAGAGTGTGGCTAGCAGATCGAGGAGGTTATCCTCCCCCTCCACTCTGTCCTAGTGGCCCCATCTGGAGTATTGTGTCCATTTCTGAGTTCCCCAGCTCAAGAAATACATGGAACCACTGAATGGAGTCCAATGGACTTACACATTTATTACAGCTGGAATTGAGTTATAAAATCTAGACAATGTAGAATTTAAATATTAGGAAAAAACACACCTATATATTTTTCCTCCGGTTATGTATTATATTACATCAGATTATGGGAAGTTTGCTCTCATGCAAAGAAAATTTTGTGTCATATAAGAGGACATGATCTTTTAAGCAACAGAAAAAGAAGACTTGAGTCCTAAATAAATTTTACCTAACTTCAGCTACTTACCTGCCCTAGTCTCCTTTCATCTGCTGTGAGGTTATTACAGGCCTCAGACAGGTTCATTTGGGTCTGTGATTTTCTTCTTGTTGCAAATTCCTTCATATTAGAAATATAAAGTAGATGGTTAGGCACTGGAAGGGTGGTTGAGTAGCACAGAGAAAACACAGAACACTAGGAGAGGTATATGGGGCAGCGGCAGGCTCAAGCCATACTGGAACGTGTAACTGCTAATTCTTCCTAGAAAAACAAATACTGCACTAGAACACTGTTATCTTTTATTCTGGAATTCTTTTTTTTATTTAATTTAAAAAAGTAACCCAACTACTAGGGAAATTTTCCCTGAAAATACAAAGTGTTTCAATCTGTATGTTTTTGTGATACTCACTCACTCCTCTCCACTACTCCTTCAGGGCTGAAAAATTAATACAGAGCAAAAAAGATCAGTCTGCTCTACCAATCCATTGCTAATGAACACGGTCATGCTGTCAATGAAAGAACAACTGTGAAAGACGGCAAGAGCTGATGCATTAGTCCACAGGAAGGCCTCTAGCCCTATATGAGACACCCTAGGATATCAGAAGAATTGACATAGAGCTGGTAGGTGTGATACGAGACCTTTGGCATTGCAATGTCTTTTTCAAGTCGCAGCACAAATCATGAGACATACCCTAGGGCATACCAGACAGTATTACATATTCATGTTCAGGAAAATGATTAATGCTCTGCGTTGAATGAAACTTAAACAGCTCATGAGTGGAGGGTAAAAGCATCCAATTAGAATTTTGCAAGACTGGAGAAGACTTTTTTTCTGCAATAGTTGTTTCAAAGAGTATAGGTTCATCATAGCCTAAATTTTCAAGATTAGAAATCAGTATCAAACCTGATTTCTGTGTCTTGGCATATTGCATGCAGAAATATATTTTTGTCTAATTAAGTATTTTATTGTGCAAATTTTTGTTTGACCTTTTGTTTTCTGGTATTTCTATTTTCATGGCCTTTTTTCTCCTTCTATATTCCTGGTTTTGGCCACAGTGCAGCTTATTGTCTCCCAGAAACAGCATAAACTTACTGACTGATCCCTAGTGGAAAAGTTCTAGGGTATCAGACTTTTCTCATGAAATAATATCTTGAAAAAGGCAAGGAATCATGCATTATTACAGTACATTTTGAAGAACTAAAAGGTATCATTAGAACTCTCTAGTCCCTGATAAAACTATAATATTAAAGAGAAATAAAGCTTAGAGCCCTTATACTCTGATTAAGACTACTTTCTTTTGCTAAGTTCACTACTTTTATTCTGAAACCGGAATTCTTCAGCATTTGCCTCCTTTTGTGACTTCATTGGTATTTATACTGTGCTTTTGAAAGGAATGCTTCACAAAACATTTTGCATTGGCAATGAATTATATAGACATTGTATGTCAAATGCTGATTTTATTGGACAGTCAGCAACATCTTGTGCACGTTTATGAATATTTGCTTTAGAGGTTGGTCTCTATTAATAGTTGGTTGCTGATGATAACAGAAAGGCTCTTCCAAAAATCTCCCAAAAACTTCAGATCAGGTCCTGTATTAAAATGTTGGAACACACAAACTGACTTGTGCAAATTTTAAAATTATTCTTTTTGCTTTCACATAAAAAAACTTTTGTAAGGACCAGTAATCTTTGTTTTGAAAAGGTGATGCTGGTGCAAATTATGCATCACACCTAATTTAATCCTGTAAATAAATATAATAATTTGTCTGAAAATCACTTGTGAAAGCTATTATAGCTAGGCATCTCCAAAGTACTATTTTTTCATAATCTGTTAAGACTAAAAGAGAAAGCATATCTCATCACATAAGGTATCGAGACAGCTTAATGGTGGGTGATACATATTACCTTGGAAAAACCAGTTAAAAATAATTTGCCTTATTTTCCAATCAGCAGACAGAAGAAAAATATGTATTTTATGTTTGTTTTGAGAGCTACCGGTTACTACTGCTAATGTAAACTTTCTTAAGCCAAAGAAACTATGAGCTTGAAAATATTTTCTAAATAATTTAAAGGAGAGTGTTGGGATGAGATTATCTCATAATTTTCACAAGTAAGCGAGATCCATGAACCAAAGGTGCTATAACCACTGGCAGTTAGAGATAAATGTTTCCTTATGTGAATGGATATTGATTTTACCTCTTGCTTTAGGTTAATATTTTTAGTCACGAATAGATAACAGGGTAAAATAGGACAACAATGGTAAAAAGCTGTTTGGGGAAAATTAAGCAATCATCATTAGCTCACTACAGCATGCTTCTTTAATGCTCCATAGTCTTATTTAAGTGAGTCATTTACAACGAGACTATCATTCCAGTTTTTAGATGTCACAGAGAAAATGCTCTCTAAGCAGGGATTTATATGAGAATAATTTTCAAATTTTGGTCAAGAGAATGAATGATTCAGGAGTACAGACTTGCACATTAACAGATTGTGGGGGGCCTTATTACAGGGGGCTTAGAACTAGATGATCTCTAAGGGCCTTTCAAATCCAAACTATTCTATTATTCTATGATTCCATGATTATAACAAAAAAAAAAAAAAAAAAAAAAAAAAGAGTCAGAGAGCTTAAGGAAAATTATTTTGGTGGGTTGACCCTGGCTGGATACCAAGCTGCTCTGTTACTTCCCCTCCTGATCTGGACAGGGGTAGCTAAAAGAAAATACCTGGAAGGCTTGGGGATTGAGATAGGGATGGTGTCACTTGTCGATGGGGACAAAGTGATTAATGTCACAAGTGGGCAAATTTGAAAATGCATACGAGACACTTCAGGAACAGAGTTTGTCAATCTATTTGACTCTTTTTTTGCCTAACGGTATCTCAAGAGTGAAAAATAGAATCACTCAGCCTGCGAGCCAGAGTGTTCCAAACTGACAGTGATGCAAAGGTACAATGGCCAGCCTGTCAGAACTGTAGCAACGTCACAAGGGTGATTGATAATCACACAGTTTGCTACACATGCAATAGGTAATAATTGATAATCACCCAGCCTGTCACGTTCCAAAATCACTTTAAATTCAACCATGTCACAAAGGCAATAAATTTAGCCTTTAGGTTGAAGTAGAGACTCTTCTTTTAATCTCTCTAAACAGTTATAACAAACTGCAGAGACTTGTACAAACAAGTCAATTTTATTGAGAATAACAGCTCATGACTTAATAAGGTTCATTAATAACTGTGGAGAAGGTAACGCTTGCTAAAACATATTGAACAACCCATCTTTATGATACCACAACAAACGTGTACAAACATGCAACGAGTAATGACATACATGGAGCATAAGGATCAGATGCAGTTAAAGATAACATGTAGATAAGGTTAGAGTACAGAGAGAGATGCCATCAATAAGCTTGATGTTAATTAGCTTGATGTTAAGATGCACATTTAGCGTGCATACATGAAGTGCTCACCGCAACTGAATCTGGGGAGGGAGGGAGGGAGGAAAAGGGATGAGATCCAGCCTGTCGGCTGATGCCAAAAGTTTCGATCACATTTTTCCCTCCACTCTCTTGCCCTGATGAAGTCCCCTGGAGGGCAGGGGGAGATGGAGTTCAGCCTCTTGGCTGTTCCCTAGAGTTTTGGTGGCAATTTTCTTTTCTTCACACCTGCCCATCCACAAAACTTTTCCTTTGTTTACACTACTTATAGTAAGCTTACACCTTAAGTAAGTGTAATGTGGTCACTATATTAATTACTGATTGGTGGAAAAAGAGGTCTCGCTTCGTGAGCCGAAACTTAACTGCTCAAGCCCAGTAGGTGTGGCCATGGGAGTGGTTTGCCTTGCTCTGGTAGTAGGAGGTGACTATACCTTTTCCCAGGTACCTCATCTCCCACTTCAGATGCTGATATGCCCTTGATGCATTCCTTTCTGTTAAACACCTTGTACTCAACTCATGGCAAGGAGGGAAGGGTGAGCAAAGTGGGAGAGAAGAGAGGTGGAAACACCCAGTCCTATTTCTCCCCACATTCAGCCCCATTCCCATACTTCGCTTTTATTCCAGCATTCAGCCTTATTTCCCACAGATGGGGAGAGATCACTCTCCAATTACAGTCACAGAGAAACCAGACTCAACTGGATGGTATTAATTTAATTTGTTACCAGTCAAATCAGAGTAAGGTAATGAAGGTAATAAAACCAAATCTTAAAATACCTTCCCTCTACCCTTTCATTTTTCCCAGGCTCCACTTTGCTCCTGATTTCTCTACCTCCTTCTCCATCAAGCAGCGCAGGAGGATGGGAAATGAGAGTTGTGAACATTTCATTACATGTTGCCAATGCTGTTCCTTCTTTTTCACTGTTCAACTGCTCATGGGGTCCCCCTCATGGGAGACAGTCCTCTACAAACTTCTCTAACTTGGATGCTTTCCATGCGGCACAGTCCTTCAAGACCAGGCTGACCCAATGTGGGTCCCCAACAGGATCATGTCCTGCCAGCAAACCTTCTCCAGGTCCTGCCAGGAGTCTACTCCAGTCTGAGCTTCCCACTGGGTCAGAACTTCCTTTTGGCATCCGCCTGCTCCACTGTGGGGTCCTCCATGGGCTGCAAGTTGGTATCTCTTCTATAGTTCACCTCCATGGGCTTCAGGAGGACAACCTGCCTTTCCATGATCTTCACCATGGGTGGCAGGGGAATCTCTGTTCCTGTGCCTGGAGCACCTCTTCCCCCTCCTTCTTCACTGACCTTGGCGCCTGCAGTGTTATTTCTCTCACATATTCTCACTTCTCTCCTCAGGATGTTGTTGTGCAGCAGTTTTTCTTCACCTTCTTAAACGTGTTATCCTAGAGGTGTTACCATTGGTGCTGATTGGCTTTGGCCAGCAGTAGGTCTGTCTTGGAGCTGGCTGGCATTGGGCCTGTCAGACACAGGGGAAGCTTCTATCAGCTTCTCACACAAGCCATTCCTGCAGCCCACCTTGCTACTGAAACCTTTTCATGCAAACACAAAACAATAATGCTTAAATAACTAGAATCAAAAAAGAAATTCCTAAGCATGAGGATCTTTTATTTGTTATTTAATTGACTGTCTTACCTCTAAATTAATCTTCAGCATGTTTACTTGTAAATGGTTTGCAGCTTCTTCTGTTTTATAAACTGTACACGCATAAACCTTGTGCATCGAAGGACCTTCAAACACTAGAAATTTCATGACTGAAGATTTGAAGTTAAGTGGCCCAGGGTGAAAAAAAGGAGAATGTAGAAACTAAGGCTCATGAATTCCATCCTGGTGTTTTAATCCTGTTATAATTCTTGTATTTTGACCAAAACTCCCTATGACAAAAATACTGCTTGAGAAAAATGTTTGAGGAGATCTGTGAGACTCCTTTTGCCTGAAATTTGCTTTTGTATTATAACTTATTGCAACTACCTTCTTACTTAAATGCTTGACAGTATAAAAAGATTTGATGATATTCTGATTTTCAAACCTAATATAAACTGTGCATTCATTATGCAAAGCTGATTTTTATTCCTTTCTCAACTCATAGTTTTGATTCAAATGAAAGTACAAAGCCATAAAAAATTCTAAATATTTATTATGTTTTCTTGTCTGTGACTCCCAGTAGTCAATTGGAGGGGAGAGGGGAAAGAAGAAAGAAAAAAGGAACCAGTAAAAGAGAGGACATTTGATTTCCACACTACATCATTCCAAAGCAGAACTGCAGAGAAAATATATGACTCAGCAATAATCAGACAGCCCTGGGAGCAAAGATCTTTCTTAACAAACATCAGTAATGTTGCTATGCCCTGTTTTTAACAAAGTATTATGTTCTGAAGAAACAAAAATTTTGCCAGGTGTTTTCTAACTACACCGAGTTATCAAATGAAAAAGGTTCCAAACAAAGCAATTATACATGACAAACATGCCCACAAGAACACATCTCCATTTAGATATTGTCTTCCTTTTAAAAGGTGAGAGGAGGAAAAAAAAAAGAAAACAATGTCCTTTTCTTGTCTTTGAAATTAATGGGCCACACTATAATCTTTTTTCTTTTTTGTTTTTTTTTTACTTCAGGAAAACAGAAGACATGAAAAGATGGACAAGTCACTAGGCATCAAGGAGAACAAATTAAATCACTCAAATACCAGGAATAAAAAATCAGGTTTCCTCAAGGCATGCTGACCCCTTGAATTTATATATTTTTCCTTTCTTTACTGATCCGACACTGCCATACATTGTTTGGAATCCATAAATGACAGTATATATCCTGTCACGTCCTCATGTGGCAGCAAGTACAAATCACAGTGTCACTTAACATTGTTGTTAGATAAACTTAGGGGATACTATTTATGGAGCCTGTAATATCGCTTCCTGTAGCACCTGATGTCTCCTTGGAGGTCCATGATCTGAGTGTTGACCAGATCCAAACTTGCTTTCCTTATGAAATTTGACAAGGTCACAGCTATAAGTAGTGTGTCTTCACTTGACTATCTCTTTCCTCCTCAAAAATTGCTTGCACTGAAAACCCACGCAAGGTTGTCGACTAAACTATGAAATTTTTTCTGTTGGTGTTCTTTCTTATTGTATTGATACTGTTGTCTCTATACATTATTGGAAGAAAAAATAAAAAGAAGTAGATATGAGATATTGAAAAGGGTACAGTGCTGTTCTGAGTTTTCAAAGGCACAGTTTTTACGTAGCTTACTTTAATTATATGATTGAAATTTAATTATGTTATAATTATGGCTGCAATTACTGTTTTGTGTGTTTCATTAAAGGTGCGTACATTAAATGCACCAAACTTCTGTTGACGACCTTAACTAATATAAGCAGATGTTTACAGCAGAAGAGCCTAGTTACCCTTCTATTGTAACATTGCTCTTGCAAGGTGACTGTCTCTAGAAAGCAGGTAACAGCTGACTATGATGCTGGCAATTATTTCTTCTTCATTTTTTCTGTTTGCAGTTTTACACTATATACAGATACATACCTACATGTACACACACACATATACACACATATACACATATTTTAAACTTAATTCTCAGCCTGTGGAATTACAATAAGACTGAAATTGTCTCAGAATTGCACATCTATATTCTATACAGGGCAAAAATTGCAAACAAATTCTATATTTGTTTGAATTAGGAAAGATAAACAAAATACTTTTTAGTGCTAAGTAATCCAACGGGGAAAATTTCAAGGGGACCTAACTTTGCCTGGGTGCTTATATTTCCAATAAAGTAAATTAATAGAAGCTGTATTTTCTAGCCCACAGCTATAGTTCAGCACAGTAGTTTGCTGATCAGTAATGTACCATTTAGATTCATCTATTAAAAATAATTTTATATACCTTTTACAAAACTAAAGATTTTAAACCTCAGCTGGGAGATATGTATATTTTAATAGATAAGCATTATCAGTAGTAAAAAATATCACTGTTTCATAATCTGAGAGACAAAATCTTGAATCTGTAGAGTATAAAAAGCATTAAATTTAGCATGTTTAATTTTTAAAAAGTAAACAATTAAAATTGTTCACTTTTATAACTTTGGTATATGTCCCTATTCACGCCTTAGTTTGGTGACACAGTACATTTTAATAAATGTATTTTCTTTGGACTTCAGAAATTGTTGTTGATCTAAATTTATCACAGTTCAGAGCTTGCACCCTCTACTCATGATGTTATACATTTGCTTATTCTATTGATTCTCACTGAGAGAATTTAATAAGCAACAAAGTACATGACAGGGATTTTTATTAAAAAAATTCAGACTGACTGTCACAATTTTTTTCTGTGTATTGAGGGAAATGTAAAAGGAAGATGTCTGACAGTACATACTCTGTTTGCTCATGAGTAGTCATTCAGGGTGATCAGGTATCCCTCGTCACAATATCTGCTTATTTCTGGGTTTCGTATTTAAACCACAATATCCCATTTTGAACAGAATTTGGAAATGTTCATTTTACATATGGCATCCAGCAAGTTCTGGCAATATCCGTGAGAGGAAAAACATCTCGATGTTATTCTGTAAGCAGGAACCCTATCGACCCTGACGAAAACTCACAGCCAAGAACCAAAGTTATTTCTCTGTCTCCTCAAAGCTGCAAACTAGAGAGCTCATTTCATCTCTTCTCCTTCTTCCTAGAGGTCTCCCTGATTGCCCGCTCCTCCTTTCCTAGGCACCACAGTCTCTGATCCTTTCTGTAGATGAAAAGTAGGTCGAGGTGGTACTGAATTAACCCTCAGAACTTGGGGTGAAAGCAGGAGGATTTCTGTGGCAGAAGAGCTTCGAAAAATCTCAGTCAACTGAAAAATATGTTAGATGTGTGAGTATTTCTCTGTGTGGTTGGCGAAAGGAGAGATGAGGCATGGGAAGAAAGCTGAGAGACTATGTTTGCATGTATATTAGAGGGAGGAATCATAAATAATTAAAGAGAAATTAAGCTAGTGATTTTAAATTTCAATAATGCAGGTTGATGCTGGTATAATTTACTGTACTGAGGAGTTAAACCCATTATATAGAACAACCTGAATGTAGGACAAGAAGGGGACTGCCAAATATACTAGTGTGAATTTGCCATGATAAAATCCTCCATATGCTTGGTTAAATGTGTTTACATATATACACACTGTATATTTACATATATTACAAGCAACATTAAATAAACAGGGATGATTTTGGAATTAGAAAAAATGACAGAACAAAACGAAGTACTGAGAAAATAAAACACTGGAATACCTAGGTGTGGACTGTGTGACATAAAAGTTTATTTTCCATTTTTCATTCTTTCTGTCATAAACTTGTAGCACATTCCAACAGATATCCAGTGGTCCAGGAGACTTTATCTTAAATTGAATACTCTCTGCCTTTTCTTTAAATAATTAAAAAAAAAAAACAACAAAAACAAAACAACCAAAGCAAACAAAACCACCACACATGGATCAGTTTCAGCTATAGCATGGCAAATCCTAAAATTTTGTGTTGATGTACAAATACTTATTTCCTTTTGACAAAATATTTTCTTTACTCTGCATTTTAGTAGCCTCTGTTGAAAACCTGTACGATGACTTTTTATGTTTCTTGTCATGATGCACTGATAGGATTTAAAAAGTTTGGAAAGAATTTCTAGAGTTCCTGTTAAATTTCAACTGTAATTAAGGACTAAGGCTAGAATTTATCTCATTTACCTTTAGTTCACCTAAAAAACAAGCAAACATAATGTATTCATCTAGGCTTATCTAATTGACAATGAAGATCACAGAATCATACAATTGTAAAGGCTGAAAGATACCTTTAAGATCATCAAGTCTATACGTCAGCCCACCACCACCACACCAACTAAACTATGTCCAGAAATGCCATGTCTACAAGTTTTTTGAACATCTCCAGGGATGGGGACTCCACCACTTCCTTGGACAGCCTGTTCCAATATTTCATCACTCTTTTGGTAAAAAATTTTTCCTAGTATCCAGTTTAAACCTCACTTGATGACATGAGGCCATTTCCTCTCATCCTATTGCTAGTCAGTTGGGAGAAGAGATCAACACCCACCTCATTGCAATCTCCTTTCAGGTAGTTATAGGGAGTGATAAGGACTCCCCTCAGCCTCCTTTCCACCGGACTAAACAGTTACAGTTCCCTTAGCTGCTCCTTATAAAACTTATTCTCCAGACCCTTCACCAGCTTTGTTGTCCTTCTCTGGACATGCTCCAACAACTTTTGCGGGGCCCAAAACCAAACACGGTATTCAAAGTGCAGCCTTTCTAGTGCTGAGTACAGGGGCACAATCACTTCCCTACTCTTGCTGGGAACGTCATTTCTAATACAAGTCAGGATACCGTTGGCCTTCTTGGCCACCTGGACACACTGCCAGCTCATGTTCATCTGGCGGTTTTGAACATATTCAGGTAGGATAAATTCCTTTCTACTGCTTTCTGGAGGTACCTATGTATCCTTGTTGACTAGTTTTGTCAACAAGCTAGATGAGAAGCTTAACTCTCATGTCTAGCTTTTAAGTGATGTAAAATAATTACATAATATGTAGATATTGATAACATTAGACACATCAGTGATGCAATATAATTCTGTGGCTCATTTTTGCTCTCGAGCTATATTCCCATTCTAACCTGAGGATTGAGTGCCTAGGTTCTTATTTATGTGTAATCATTGTTATCCACTAAAGTAGATATGAGTTCTCATCTTCAATGACATAAAAATAAGCTCCCATTCCAGAAGCAGTTTATTCTAAGAACTATTCCTTATAGGTGGTATGTGAAGTGATAGGGCTTGATCAACAGGCCTAAAACAATATAGGTGACCCATGGATGATTTGTATTTCATTTCTATATGCACAGTTTAATTTGTAACTTCTCACATTGCTGTTAATAGCAGAATTGTGCTGTGCTGTTCTCAGTGCAGAGTGGGACAAAGAGAAGCAGTAAGCAGCTGGGGCCAGAGACTCCGCATTTTTGGGTGATGTAATTTGTTTAGTCAACAATCTAAAAGCTGGACCCCTCACAGCAATGATTGGAGACCTTGCCCACAAGTAGAAACACTGTGTAGGACTTCTATATTGTCCTGGGACAGGCTCTCCAAATCTTTGCTGCAGAATAAAAAAGGAGGTTGCCAGTGACTGCGGCACTGAATGATGTCAATGGGACAATTGGTGATATATCATTCTTAATTACTATACTTATTTACTTGTAGTAATTGTTAGACGCATTGCCTTGAAAGCTTTTACTCCTAACTTGTTGTTAGTCATTACTAATCATTTGTTACCTTTCTTGTGATAATAAATTAAGTAATCCTCGATTTCATAGAGTAGTTGAGAGTTTGGGGTTTTGTGCTGATTGTACTTTGTGCTTAGCACCTTGTGGTAGAGTAGAATGGAGAGGATCAAACTTCCTCCACTCTCTTTCACTCTCAAATCTGTCCTTACACTGTTGTGAGACTTCCTGGGGCATGTCCCTGCAGCTTTGTCACCATGCTGTAAACACATTACTTTGGTTTCAACGATGTACTATATGTATAATTATAGGCATTTTCACCAAATATAATAGCAATTATCACAAATTAGGGTGACATAGCAACACAGACAATACAGAAAAGATTTGGGCTAATTGTTTGGTTTAATTTATTTCATAGACTTTTTGATTATGAACAGAGTAAAACTGTTAGGAACAATGGACTTACCGTAGAGTTACTTGAATGAAATTGAGCTCTGAGTATAACTATCTGTTGATGATGGTGTAACAATGATTTTGATGTTTGACCATCCCCAGGAGAACAAGAAGGAATTAGAAATCAAATACGTCTCTCAAAATAAAGCCTCAAGGCAACAACGATAACAACAAAGCCAACGGAAATTTCATAATCTGGTTACATCCCAAAACCCAGTAGGCTGGTAGGAAATCAACAAATGACTGTAGGAAATTTTTTTTTGTACAGTTTGGCTGGCAAAATTCTTGAGCTTTCTGTGTGGTATAAAGCTGGTCACACCATTCAACAAGTCAGCTTGGGTACATAGCCACTGGATTATGTCTCATAGTGCCTTCTTAAACCGTACTTCTAAATTCACTGGCTGAAAATGCCATCTTCAAACAGGCCTTTAAACTCAAAGTTCAGCTCAGGTAAAAGTTTTACCTTCAAATGTATTCTCACTAACAAACGTGGTCATACACATATGTAATTTTCTTGTGTTTGCACAGGTAGTTAAATGGTATTAGTTCTGAATAATCAATTTGTAATGTAAATGGAATGCATTTAATCTAGATTTAGACAGCGTGAAACATTAACCTCTAATTATTTGCGTCAGGCTCCTTTTTACAGTCAATGGAAACAGATAGATGCATGCAGCAAGTGAATTCTGTTTTCCCAGTCCAGATGTCTAAAATATATCAGATTAACCTAAGTGAAAGTGTTTCCATGGATTGGTAATATTTGTGTTTTTTAAAATGTAACAAAATTTGTATGCAAATTTGTTTTCATAAGAGATTAACTTTCATTCGGACAGTGACTTGGCTAACATCTGGTAAAAGCCAGAATGTTGACTTCTTTCTGGATGAAACAGCAAATCATTTAAAAGATGAACTCCTCAAAAAAAAAGAAGTGAATTCCTATCATACAGTATACAATAAAAATAAATACATTACAATTATATTTCTTTTCCTTTGACCATACTTACATACTGTATGCTACCTATAAAAGTTTGTCTGATTTTAGAAAAAAAGCCATGGAAACCACACCAATGTTGGGCATGAGTGAAATATTTTTACAGCTAGGTTTCATAATAGAGATGTATAATTTAGGCAGGTTTCTTACCCTGAGTCAAAGTGTAGCATATATATAGTCATACTTTTATTTGTGCTTTCTCCTCTTGTCCCAGATATCTGTTGTTGTAATGAGCTTACATATTTTAATATTTTATCTGAAGTATGCTTTCAGTATTTTCAGAGGTTAAATGAAAATATGGATAAATGTAGCCTCTTGATATCTCTCAAAAAACCTGTATAATTTACTCAGCACTGAGACATATCTGTTATCCCCATAATGTGTGTTGTAGTCATCAAATGAAAGGCAGAAAAGAAATTTTTATCTTTATTACCTTGAAGAAGCAGACATTTTAAGAAATTATTTTTGCCAAAGCATATGCCTAGTCTCATGATAAATGTTTCTGTACTCTAAGAAATCACACTGAAAAGGTTTCACTTAAATGCAGCTTTGTATGTGAGAAATTTGTTCCTGTTTTCACCTCAAAGTCCTATGAAAGGTCATCAAAAGCAGATACAGGGTGAGAATACAATTAAAAAAAAACGAGATCACAACAGTCTTCATTGTACACTGATTCCTCTCTAATGTCCTCTGCTAGGAATTAACAGTATCAAGAACAGTATCAAGACAATAAACTTGCTTGCCCTTATTATCTAGCATGACTAATATGAATAGGCTTATTGTGCAGCAGCTTTAATCAAGCTTCTTATATAAAGTAGCTGTGAAGACAGTGAAGTGTGAACATAGCAGGTCAGCAGCCAGAGTTTGTTCCTCTATTTGTTAATCCATGTTCAAAATCAGGCTGTTCTTCACAACTACTATTTTCTTGCTTCCTTTTCTTAAAGATGGCTCTGTAGACTTCTCTGTGTGCTGCAAAACCAAATTAACTACTCTGACTGAAGATCTATTTGAAAATATAAGATAACCATTGAAATCACACTGTCTTGCCTGCATTTCTTTCTGATGGACCATCCTTATTCTCCAGTAACTGTTGAATCCTTTGGCTGGTTGCAACATGTGAAAAAAAAGAATGAAATCTTGCATAATGAAAAAGTCTACTGGAAACACACACAAGGTAGAAACAGATTAGCACCCTTGTTGAAGTAAGGTTGCAATCTGAATTCAAACATGTTATTAAATGCCTAAGAATCCAGCAGGGAAGAAACTTAGAAAATGAATAGGAAAACATCTTATGGCAAGAAAGCTATTTATTTGTTCTTTCCCACTCGTATAGCAGATAGTTGTGTTTGGCTTTAGGGATACACTTTCTGTTTGCATGTAATAGTCCTTGAATACGTACTGCATTCGGTTCTTCCTCCACTGGAAATCTCCTGTCCTTTCAAGCTAACAGATACACTCTCATCTGCACTGTTTATTTTGAGTTCCATTTCACTGCTCTTACAACAATGGTTATTTAGGGTTGTTACTGTGATTCATATTGTGTTATGAGTATCATGTCTGATTAATTCTCTGTGGCAGTATCCTATTTGAATTAAGCCATATGGTTATCTGATAATGAGTACATTTTCTAGGTCAAGTGCATGTTGCATTTTGGGGTGGATATTTCTGAATTGAATAAGAGCTTCAAATGTTATTTCAATTTAATGAAGTTGCAATTCAGAATTTTTCTTTCTTTCCTCTCATTCTCTGTGACAAAGCCAAGACAGACACAATATGAATCCAATTGCAGCAGAAGGACAGGTAACAGCTACCCACAACATGCAGTTTTCACATATCATTTGAAAATTGAAATAATTTTTTTTTCTTTTCTCAGTTTCCCTTTATTTTCTAGTTATCTTTGGAGAGAGACAATAAAAGTAACTCACAAAAGAGAAAAATCAACATTCTCTGTTTTAGTGTAAATAATTGGCTAACAAATGGTAAAGAACTCATAGGTGCAAGAGCTTTGCACATAAGTATTCAGAACTGAGGTACAAATGTTAATTTTTATGCAAAAAATATTAAACAACTGCACACGTAGATTTAATGTTAAAGGAATGGAGACTAAAGAAGGTCTGCTGGCCCTTAAATCAATGTTCCTGGATATGTATGACTAAGCACATGATAGTTAGGCTGTTCTAAACATTTACTTCACATATTCCTGCATATTCCCAAATCTCAAGATTATCTTTAGTTCCTGACAAAAAAATATAAGACCAATAACAATATTAATAACAAATTATGATGTACCACAGCAAGAAAGTAAGAGAGATACAGTGTATGTCTTTCAATAGCAAGAGATTTGTTAGATGAAAATGTCTGGATGATTGTGAGAACTAAGTCGAAACCCACAGAACAGGGAAAACTAAAATGCCTTCAACTGCCTTTACAGATTTCCTTTGGGGAAAACTCATGATTCTCAGTCTCTAGATTAAATAAAGCTTAAACATGCAGATTTATTAGAACAACAGTGAAGAATTTTGAGAACTTTTATTCTGTGAGAAACAAGTCTAAGAAATTTGGCAATTTAATCAACAAACCATATTAAAAGCATAATTAGACCATGCAAATATCGGAAGGACAGAAAGTGTAGATAAAGAGCAAGCTTAGGTACCCTATTAATTGTTCAGTGATTTTAGTCTCATGAGGTCAGGTGCAGAACACAGAAATAGAGGTCAAATCATTAAAGACAGATATGTGGAAAAAAAATACTAGAAGACCAAGACCTAAATTAAGACAAAACTGAGAAGAGTCATAAAGAGCAACAAGTAGGCATTCAGTGAACATGAGCTGGAGAAAGGAAAATCACAGTTCTCATCTTAAAAAAGATGGAAAAGTAAGAATAAAGAATTGTATATGAGCCAGCTTTAGTTCCTTTTATTAAAAAGTTGGAACAAATAATCAAACAATTTATAAACACCTGAAGATAACAAGTAGACCAACTGACCTAATTTTTTGGAAACAAAGCTTGTCAGAATAATCTAATTTTCTTTCTGTGACAGGATAAGAGACTTAGAGACAAAGAAGAAGAAATGTATAAGTTATATTAGATATTTTGAATTTACAGAATCTTTTGAAACTGCTTCACATGACACATAAGCAAAAGATAAGATTAAGATTATTATTATTATTACTATAAGTGTACAAAATGATCAGATGTGCCCAGAAAGACATTAACAGTGACTGACTATCAAATCAGAAGGCAGTGTTATTGTTTGGAAAATGAACCAAACAACTCATCTAAAGTTTCCAGATATATGAGTATTAGTGCTGCAGATAATCAGTTCATATGATATGCTGCCCTTATTCATTTATTTTTACATCTTATTTCTAGGTAGAACTACACAGTGTCTTCAAACTTTAGCTTGCCATATGTATCAGAGATAATAAATAACTGTCCATTGTGGGACATTATATATATAAATATTTTATATATATATATAGTTAAAATATTGTGCACTCAAATTTTATGTTAGATGAGTTTAAAATAAAGTAGTGAATTAGCTTAAGCTAACTCTTAGCCAGCTTGTGATGAGAAAATATGTGACTGTACTTAACTCAGTAGATAACAGGTAGGGAATCAGATAAAAAAGTAGAAAAGCATTTGAAACTGCCTTGTATTTACCAGACCTTGAGGCAGAGCCCAAGGAATATGCATAGCCAGGAAAAATGTTATAAATATTTTGTGGTTGTAAGGGAATAAGGCATGGTGTTGTAATCAGTGTTAGCATGGGACAAACAACAAATTCAAACTCGGCTGATCATGTACTGGCCACGCGAGGGGTGGGTGATGTTGCTAACCCTTTTCCAGTTCCCGAGAAGAAGATAAAAGGAGCCGGGCTGGATGGGTAGGACTTGAGGAGGACTACATGCGCATCTTTTACCAGGGGATGCCCCCAAAGTACAGTACCTATTGACTCTGACTGTCTGAATACTATGCTCCATCTCCTTCTCCTGCTCAGTGAATGACACCAAACCACAGGTCGGTAAACTTATAAGTTTTTTTATGTAGCTAGGTGTAATAAAATTTGAACAATAAAACATATTTGATTTAACTTTGATTTAGCAGTCTTGTCTTCGCACACTGGGATTCATAATACACCATATCAAAGAAAACTCTCTACAGACATGAAAAAAAATCTTTACTGATATTACTTTGTAGCTTTAGATCTAATCTTGACTGTACAACAAAACCCGAGAATTGCTGGGAAACGTATAGCAGTATCTTTATTACGAGCTTGCTCTGCTTGTTGAAATCTGTTTTCTTGAATACTGACACCCTGCACCTTCACCAAGTTTTTTATGAACGGAGGGTGCCACCCAGTAGTAGTGTGTATGCTACTGCCATGTAGGGTAGGATTCTCTCAAATCACGCTACTGATGATGAAGCCAAGGATTGGTGTGACTCTTACCTACATTCAGAAGGCATTTGCACAATTGGCTGTTGCTGTCAGATGACCTGGAATTTAAGGGCTCCTGATAAGTCTACCAGAGCCATGGCATCACGTATAACTCTATGTTTGCTGTCTGGTCAGGTGGATAACTGTATGGGCACATGTTTCTCATCTTTCTTACTGCCTCAATAAAGTTTGGGTTATAACACTTTGTTAGACTCTGTTCAGACCACACAGGAAGAGTTGTTCAGTGAATAATATAGTGGTTTGCTTCACGTTGATTACCAGCAGTGCTGTTGAAAAGAGATCATTAGAAAAAAGAAGATAGTGATTATTAGCCTCAAATAAGAATACCTATCCTAAAATGTAAGATTATATTTTATGCATTGATATTCATAGCTGGTGTTATAATTAATTCTAATTGTCCTGTATATTATTGTCTGTCTCTGCGTGTGAGTAGAGCTTAAGTTCGAAGAGAAGCCTATCCTTCAACTCAAAGCCTAAATAATACTAAAGTTTTCAGCACATGTTAATATCCACATATGTTTTTAACAGGAAAATAAGGCAGAGACTTCATGAGTTTTGGTGAAAAAAAGACACATTAATGACACTAATGATCAAGAAACAAGGATGATGATATGTTTGTGATCTCATTAGCACCAATATTATAATGAGTAAAATATTGTTAGTTTTATTCCTCTAGCATGTTTGAGAATGTGGTAGTACTAATTGTTGTCACACTCAAAATACCCTTGAATATTTTTGTGATACAGGAAAAGAAATTAATGCCCTGGAAAGATCACCAACACAGTATGCTAGGAATGGCATAAACATACTCCAAAACAAAAAAAACTTTGTTTGTCTGGTGTCATGCAAGCCAAAACAGTACAAGATCTGTCAGGATTTTCTTCAGTTTCTCAACAGAAAACAGGGGAAATCAGTCAGCAAAATGCCTGTTTCAAGTCAGGTTACTTTTATTCACTTAGATTTTTTTACAGAACAGACATCACTTGAGAAAGACGTAAGAAAAGTGGAGTCTGTTTTGTAAAAGAGAAAGAGATAAGAGATTACTCTAAGCAAAAAACTGAAAATGACACATGGAAAATAAGGAGGTGATTGATGACAACCAACATGGCTTCACTGATTGTGCCTGACAAACTAAATGGCCTTCCATGATGGGGTGCAGCACTGGTTGATGAGGAAAGAGTTACTGGTATAGTCTTACCTAGAATTGTTCAAAGTGTTTGACACTGTCAGCCACCATATTTTTGCTTCTAAATTGGAGAGACAAAGATTTGATGAATGGACCGCTCGGTGGGTAAGGAATTGACTAAATGTTCACAATCAAAGAGTAGTGATCAACGGCTCAATGTCCAAGTGGAGATTGGTGATGAATGGTATTCCTCAGTGTCTGGTGTTGTTTAACATCTTTGTCAGAGACACAGACAGTGGGATTGAGGGCATCTTCAGCAAGTTTGCCGATGACACTAAGCTGAGTGGCACAGTTGATGCACTGGAAGGAAGGGATGCCATCCAAAGGGATCTTGACAGACTTGAAAGGTGAGCCTGTATGAACGTCATGAAGTTCAACAAGGTTAATTGCAAAGTCCTTCACCTGTGTAAGGGCAATCCAAAGCACAAATATATGCTTTGGAGAATGGGTTGAGAGGAGCCCTTAAAAGAAGGACTTGGGGATGCTGGTAGATGAAAAGCTCAACATGAGCTGTCAATTTGCTCTCACAGCCCAGAAGGCCACCCGTATCCTGGGCTGCGTCAAAAGAAGTGTGATCAGCATGTCAAGGGAGGTGATTCTCCCCCTCTGCTCTCATGAGACCTCAGCTGGAGTACTGCCTTTCAGTTCCAGAGTCCTCTGTTTAAGCGAGTCCAGAGGGGGGCCATAAAGACGATCAGAGGGCTGGAGCACTTCCACAATGAGGACAGGCTGAGAGAGTTGGTGTTGTTTAACCTAGAAAAGGGAAGGTTCAGGAGAGTCCTTATTGCAGCCACCCAGTACTTAAAGGGCACCTTCAGGAAAGCTGTGGAGGGTCTCTTTATTGGGGAGTGTAGTGGTAGGATGAGTGGTAATGGTTTTAAATTGAAAGACTGTAGATTTAGATTAGAGATTAGGAAGAAATTTTTTAGTGTGAGAGTGGCGAGGCACTGCAACAGGTTGCCCAGAGGAGTTGTGGATACCCCATCCCTGGAAACGTTCAAGGCTGGGTTAGGTGAGGTTTGAATAAACCGATCTAGTGGATACTGACCCTGCCCATGACAGGAGTGTTGTAACTAGATGGTCTTTAAAAGTCCCTTCCATCCCAAACCATTCTATGATTCTAAGATAATCCAGAATGAGTAAATTTTCTGTAATGTGAGCAGAACTGGTCAAATGATCAGTCATGATCTCCCTGTTAGATCCTATCTGAAGACATTTATTTATGTCTGAATCATTTAATTTGATTCAAAGTCTCTCTTCACCAAGCTGAGACAATAAATAAATTTAAAAACTGCCTTTCAGTGGCAGAAACTCTTGGAGAGACACATTCTGGTGTCTGTCTTCTCCAAGTCAGCCCTTTGATCAGCTTATATACCATATTATCTACATTTGCAGAGATTAATTTCACTCTATACAGCTTGAGTGACAAACGCCTGCAGATAAAATGCATCCAAAACATCTTTACAATCAGGTTGGTTTTGGTTTCAAAGTATATAAGTTTAAGATGTGGAGTTCCACCCAGATCTGTTTCAAGCTGGTGGTGCTCCAATTGAATTTCCAGGCAGCACTAAAAGTGATTTTTAAATGAGTGGATACCAGGGTAAGGTTAAATACCTCTACATAGCTCATCTCAAGTTTTTACTTTACTATATAATTATTGTCATGAAATGCTGCAGTGCTCTCTAAATATATCTTTTTAAACCAGTGTGATCGTATGTTCATATTAAAAAAAAAGGTGCTTGTCAGATTTATTTTTGCAGGGCTTGTTTGGGATATCTGTGTGAAGTAAGTCTATAAAAAATAAATATTGGACATCCAGAGCAGAATGTTTTTAAGGAAAATGGCATTTTTTTCAGTTTTGTTCATGTAGAAAAATAATTGTCACTTTTACCCTCTGAACTCATTTCTTGCTTGTAGTTCATAACCTTCTCCTGTGGACCCGTCTGAACTGTATTTCATGTAGAAAAATAATTGAAGGAGAGCAAGATCTTTTAGTCTATGCTTCATCTCACTGAGAGTAGGGTGTGAAGTGGAGTCAGAAGCTTTTGCTGTGAAGACAGGCTCTTGGGACGGTCAGAGAGACATTCCCCAAACCAATCAAGATCAGAGAAAGAAAATTGTGCTAAAACAGAAGGGATGGCTTATATGACACTACTAGTTTGAAAACAGATGATAGTCTGCCAGGGAGACTGAGCTTAGCTTTAAGTGCAGACAGCTTTTGAGAACATTTCTGCTTCCTTTATCCCTAGACATCTTCCTCCAGTTCATGCTCAGTTATACTTCGAGCTTCTTTTAATAAAAAGTGTTATAATTATAATGTGTTTGAGTGTTTGTGCATGTTTATGCATGTCTGTGTTGGTGTACCAGGCTTGCAAAGAAACAGAAATGATCATCCCCCTTCCTATTTTAAATGAAATGAGAATTATTGTTAGAGACCAAGGAATATGTCACATTGATGTTGCACAGCAGGTTGACAGTAGTGTCTTTCTATATGACCCCAGTGTGATCACACCTGCAAGAATAAGATCAGTTCTGGGAAGCTCAATATCACACATATATTAACAAATCAAAGGGAGTTAGGGAGAGTGCAACAAAAATGATTAAGTGTTTAAAAGGAATGAAATGTAAAAAAATAATCACAACTTGGCCAAGCAGTGTCTAACGTGGTAATAGAGTACAACATTCGAAGGGAAAAAACTCAGTAGGAGTTTTTTTCAGATTGTGTTGTCGAAGGAAACTGGAAGAAATGACAGGGTATTTTGAAAGTAGATGCTGAAGTTAAATCAGTAAATACAATATTATAAGTAGAGCTTTTATAATTTTGAAAAAAACTGTAAGAAAAGTACAATCAAAATATTGTTAACACAGAAAGCACCCTGTAGGTCTTCTTGCCTAAGCTACTGATTAGAGCAGGGCTAACTTTGAATTTAGACTGATGGATGTTTATCATAGAAACTTAGAGTCATAGAATAGTTTGGTTTGGAAGAGACCTTAAAGATCATCTCATGCCATGGGCAGGGACACCTCCCACTACACCAGGCTGCTCCCATTCAACCTGGCCTTGAACACCTCCAGGGATGGGGCATCCACAACTTCACTGGGCAACCTGTGCCAGTGCCTCACCACTCTCATAGTGAAGAAATTCTTCGTAATGTCTAGTCTAAATCTGACCCTTTCCAGTTCATACCCATTTCACTACAATCACTACAAGTCTTTGTGAACAGTCCCTCTCCATCTGTCTTGTAGGTCCCCTTCACGTGTTTGAAGGTTGCTACAAGATCTCCTCCTATCCTTCTCTTCTGCAGGCTGAACAACCCAAACTCTCAGTCTGTCCTCATATGGGAGGTGCTCTAACCCTCTGACCACATTCATGGCCCTCCTCTGGACTTGTTCCAACCGTTCCATGTCCTTCTTAAGTAGAGGATTCCAGAACTGGACACAGTATTCCAGATAAGGTCTCACAAGATAGGAATAGAGGGGCAGAATCACTTCCCTCGACCTGATGGCCACACTTCTTTTGATGCAGCCCAGGATACAGTTGGCCTTCTGGGCTGTAAGCACACATTGCTGGCTCGTGTTGAGCTTCTCATTGACCAGCACAACCAAGTCCTTCTCTGCAGGGCTGCTCTCAATCACATCATCCCCCATCCTGTACTGAAATTGGGGATTGCCCTGATCCAGGTGTAGGTCCTTGCACTTGGCCTTGTTGAACCTCACGAGGTTCTCACAGGCCCACTTGCCTAGCCTGTCCAGGTCCCTCTGGATTACAGTCTGTTCTTTCACAGATTCCAGTGTTCCAGTGCTTGATCACCATTACTATGAAGAATTTTTTTCTGCACATCGAAAGTAAAGAAAAAATAAAAGGAAAAATAACAAAGATTCACCAAACTAAGGCTCCAGCACTGACAGAATCCTTCCAGGAGAGTTGGGGCACAAATGGCCCCTCTTCTAGAATATAATTTATTTGGTTTTGTGGTCCTGAACATTGCTTCTTCTAGGAATGTTCTGGAACTAAATTTGGGGGACGTGCTGCTGTCGGAAGCTCTCTGGGCAACAAGTTCAGCTGGGCTGATTGTGAGAGAGAAGTAAGTTGTTGAAGGACAAAGCCTCTTCTGCAGCCTCAATGGTGGTTTAAGGCAGCAAAATGAGGTTTAAGGCAGCAAAACAAGAGATATAAGGCAGGAAAAAGAATCAGTCCCATACACAGACAATTCAAAATTACTTTTTTGTGCTTCATATATGTGGAAATTACTTCCAGCAGGTTTTGTTTCACTGTCTCAGAGGCAAAGGTGAGACAGACTGGCCTGACAGTTTTCCTCCTTCTTGAAAATAGGCATCACATTTGTCTTTTTTTTGTCATCAGGGACATTTCTACTCTCTGTGATTTTTCAAATATGATAGAGAGCAGCCTTAAGAATGGCATCAGCTCTTTTTTTGATACATACAGCCTGGTCTCATGGGCTTGTATATGTAAGATTTCCTCTAGAGATCATGAAGACATCCTTCATCTTAAAACTTTTCTGGTATCTTTGGTAACACTTATTTTACCCTATACTTTCAGACTAGGGAGAGAGACTGGTTTGTCTGATAGAAAATCTTACTGAATAGGGAAGTTGCTGAGTATTTCAGGCTTTTCTATATCCTTTATAGTTAGATGTCTATGTCATTCAGCAGCAGACCCATCATTTTCTTTATCTTCTTTTTGTTTCTCTAGTTACTTATAGAATTCTTCTTGTTTCCCTTCACATCTCCTCTCATTTTCAATGCCACATGAACTTTGATTTCTCTAACAGTAGCTGTTTCTGTATTACTCTTGATTGTCTCCAGATTCACCCTATGTACTTCCATTTTGTGCTCGAGTACATCCAGAATTTCTCCATTGAGTCTGATGGTCTTCTGCCACACCTTCTCGATTTCATAGAATCATATAATAGTTTTGGTTGGAAAAGAACTTTAAAGACCATTTAGACCAGCGCCCCGCCCTTGCAATGAGCAGAGACATCTTCAGCTAGACAGTGTCGCTCAGACGCTTGTCCAATCTGACCTTAAATGTTTTCAAGGATGGAGCATCTACTATCCCTCTGGGCAACCTGTTCCAGGGTTTTCGTATTTCATTCAGATTGAGATTGGTTTTCTTGTATTTGAGGAGTTTTTCTGTGAAGAAAACTGGATCCTCTCAGTTCTTTTGTGGTTCAAGTCAGTCTTCTGTAGGATGTTGCCTTCCAGTTGTTCCACGAAAAAGCTGAATTTCATTCTTATCTTCACTGCCAAAACCAAAGTTTGCTATTCTGCCACACAGAAACTGTACAAATGAAAGAAAGTCATCTCATTGACAGTAAAAGAGACCAGAGCAGATGCATCTTTAATACCTGGAACTGTTCTACTATGTCTTTCTTTTCATAAAAACTTTATATCTATCAATCTGAAATAAAATTTATAGTTATTAAACTATAATATAATATAGTGACCTTGAATCTTTTCTTGGGATGTTGATTCACAGATTAAACTTTAGGTTATAGCCCTTTTAATCAGTAATAGTCATTCAAATACCAATAATAATTTAAACTAAAAGCAAAAAAAAAAGTACAAGGGTCATTACCAACATTCATTGGTTAATATTAACTATTTTAGCATTATTATAAAATATTAACTATGGTATTACAACATTTTGAATAATATATTCACATTTCATAATAGAATCCCAGAAAAGTAGAACTAAGAAGGCAATAAGAGGTCATTGAGTCCTTTTCATGCCATAGGGCAGAATCAGTGCTCCCTCTGATTCTGCATATATATTTTTCCACTTCTCTTAAAAACTTTTATGACAGAGACTCTCCCAGTAATCCATGCTTGTAACTTACAGTCTTATCTTTACATGTTTCCCCAGTATCTATTTTGAATTTTCTGTGTTGCTATTGAAGTTCATTATTTCTTGTCTGATATATCATGATTTTGGAGGATAGTTTATTTCCTTCTCTGTGGATATCCAATCTGGTTTACATACACTCCCATGTAATTTAACTATAATTATCCTATTTTCTTAAGATTATGTCATATGAAAGAGCAACAGATATGTTACAAATTGAAACTATATGACAAGAAGCTTCCCTTTCTATTTGTCATTTTGTAGAAAGGTTCTATTGTTTAGGTTGGTTTGACCACACTCGTTCTTCACAAAGCTCAATTCTGTGTGCTGTGTACACAGAATGTATCTTCTATGTACATGTAAATAGGTTGTTTTATTATTTACTATTGAATTTTTCAGAAAGTTTAAGTCAGGCTAACTTATCTATAGTTCTCTGCTATAGTTACCTGACTTCCCCTCAAAATCATTTATTTGTTTGATTTTTTAAATAGGCAATAAGCTTCGTGTTAACCATAATTTCTTAGAATGATTATTGTAAGGAGTTTGTTTATAGTAAGCAAACAGAAGATATTCACTTAATTTATACTTAACTGTACATATAACATCAATTGTTATCACTCCTGCATGTCAAACTAATTATTTACTGATCATATTTTTGGTCATATTACTAAACCATCCATCAGAATAGTGAGAGAATATTTCTGATGATCATTTTATCTACAAATGAGAAAGAACTGCTCTGTTGATAAATTATCATTACTGACAAATTCTGATTGTGCTCTTACGAACCATATGAAAACCAAGTTGTAGTGGAAAATACCCTCAGCTATATTAAACAAAATCAAAACAAACCCAACCTCAAATCTAAAAATCCAAACTGGCATAATATTAAAAGAAATAATCTAACCAATAGAAAACCATTGTGGTACATGGTAATTTTACTTAACACTATTATTATGTGGACTCAGATCTAATGTTCACTGTGTGTCACAGTTATACTGAAAAACTGGTTAATCGTAAAAACCAAAAAATGGTTACTGTGCAATGCCTGTGCCCAAGTCGGGTGTTCCTTTCATTCCTAGGGGAAAGTTTTTAATGTTTCATGAGTTACCATTGATCACAACTGTTGGATTCATTCCATTCAGTTTTAGGAACATATCAGAGTATTCTATATTAGAATCATAGGTTTTCTAGGAAGTGATCCATAAAAGCCCATCTCTTCTCATTGGCTACTTAGTGACTGCTGTTTGCTGGTGCAGTAAACGCCTGAAATTAGATAGGATGAATAGAGTTCTTAAAGACATACTTGAATGTAATGTTTTAAGAGGATGGATAGATTTTATCTAGTGTATATATTCACTGTAAGGAACAAATGTGGAAACATGAAATTCTGAAAGAAAGCTAGAGCTGGAAGGAAAGAGAAGGGTTAGATTTGAGCATACAGGTAGTATAGACAGAATATGGTGGGACTAGTTTGGCTGTAACTACAGCAGTGCAACTGAGTTTGTCTGTGGGAGCTATTACAAAACCGAAAGAAAGGGATTTTTTTAATTAGATATGAAAAGAACAACAAAAAATTTAATAAAGAAGTTACATCATTAGCTGGTGATAATAAAATACTGTGTCATCTTTTAATCTATGCTACCTACTGAAAAGACACATTATAACAAGTATGTTAAAAATCACTTAAGTTTCTGAGATATAAGACAATTCAATGTTTAATTTGGGGTTAATTTTTGGCAATCTTTCAAATCCATTGTTAATAAAATTTGAAGACACGACCATCATCTCTAAAAGAATTAATCTTCTACTTACACTGAAAGACTAATTTTAGTTCTCCAATGAGAACCTGTCATCTGAGAGGAAACTTTTATGACATATACAACCTCCAATTATGTCATGCATTTAAAAAAGGCTTTGATTTAGTTCTTATATAATTCAGTTATGCACAGTCATGTGTAACATTCATAAATAAAGAAATAAATAATTTATATTTTCATATTCATCACAAGTCTGATGTTAGTTATAATAACAAGCCTGTGTGCAAACCTTCCCAAATTTTTAAAAGAACTACGATTTTTACACAGGGAATAAATAAACTGAGCAACGAAACAAATTTTTTCTAGATATATACATTTCAGAAAATACTTCAGTAAAAAAAGCCACAGAATAAGAACTGGGGTTTAATAATTTAACTGGGTTAAAAACTGGCTGGATGGCTGGGCCCAAAGAGTGGTGGACAATGGTGTTAAATCCATTTAGGGGCGGGTCACAAGTGGTGTTCCCCAGGGCTCAGTGCTGGGTCCAGTTCTGTTCAATACCTTTATTGATGATCTGGATAAGAGGATTGAATGTGCTCTTACTGAATTCATGGATAACACTAAGCTGAGAGGAAGTGTTGATCTGCTTGAGGATAGGGAGGGTCTACGGAAGGATCTGAACAGGTTGGATCAAAGGGCTGAGACGAATGGTAGGGAGGCTCTGCAAAGGGATCTGAACAGGCTGGGCCGCTGGGCCGAGACCAATGGGATGAGGTTTAACAAGGCCAAATGCCGGGTCCTGCACTTGGGGCACAACAACCCTATGCAGCACTACAGACTGGGGGAAGAATGGCTGGAGAGCTGCACGGAAGAGAAGGACCTGGGGGTGCTGGTTGACAGCCGACTGAACATGAGCCAGCAGTGTGCCCAGGTGGCCAAGAAGGACAACGGCATCTTGGCTTGTATCAGAAATGGGGTCACCAGCAGGTCCAGGGAGGTTATTCTCCCTCTGTACTCAGCACTGGTGAGACCGCACCTCGAATACTGTGTTCAGTTCTGGGCCCCTCACCACAAGAAGGATGTTGAGGCTCTGGAGCGTGTCCAGAGAAGAGCAACAAAGCTGGTGAGGGGGCTGGAGAACAAGTCTTACGAGGAGCGGCTGAGAGAGCTGGGGTTGTTTAGCCTCTGGAAGAGGAGGCTGAGGGGAGACCTTATTACTCTCTACAACTACCTGAAAGGAGGTTGTGTAGAGGAGGGAGCTGGCCTCTTCTCCCTAGTGACAGGGGACAGGACAAGAGGGAATGGCCTGAAGCTCCGTCAGGGGAGGTTCAGGTTGGATATCAGAAAAAAATTCTTCACAGTAAGAGTCATTGGGTACTGGAACAGGCTGCCCAGGGAGGTGGTCGAGTCGCCTTCCCTGGAGGTGTTTAAGGAACGGGTTGATGAAGTGCTTAGGGACATGGTTTAGGGAGTGTTAGGAATGGTTGGACTGGATGATCCAATGGGTCCTTTCCAACCTTGTGATTCTGTGATTCTGTATGAGGACAAGGCCAAGTGCAGAGTCCTGCACTTGGGACACAACAACCCCATGCAGCACTAAAGGCTTGGAGAAGAGTGGCTGGAAAGCTGCCTGTTAGAGAAGGACCCGAGGGTGTTGATTGACAATCAGCTGAATCTGAGTCAGCAGTGTGCCCAGGTGGCCAAGAAGGCTGATGGTATCTTGGCTTGTATCAGAAACAGCAGGGCCAGGGAAGATTTTGTGCCCCTGTACTCAGAATTGTGTTCAAATATTGTGTTCAGTTTTGGGCTCCTCACTACAAGAAAGGCATTGAGGTGCTAGAGTGCATCCAGAGAAGGGTAATGGAGCTGGTGAAGGAGCTGGAGAACAGATCTTACGAGGAGCAGCTGAGGGGTCTGGGGTTGTTTAGCCCAGAGAAAAGGAGGATGAGGGGAGACCTTACCACTGTCTACAACTACCTGAAAGGAGTTTGTGGTGGGTGTTGATCTCTGCTCCCAAGTGATAGGTGATAAGACAAGAAGGAATGGTCTCAAAGTGTGCCAGGGGAGGTTCAGATTAGACATGAGAAAAACTTTCTTCACCAAAATGTACTGGAAAACACTGCCCAGGGAAGTGGATGAGTCACTGACTCTGGAGGTATTTAAAAGATGGGTAGCTGAAGTGCTTAGGGATGTGATTTAGTAGTGGACAGGTACAGTTGGACTTGATGATATCAAAGGTCTTTTCCAACCTAGATATTCTATGATTCTATATTGGAGTGGATAATATCTGACTTGCATCTTCCTTGCCTTCCACTGCTATATACAAGAATCTGACTTTTCTGGAGGTCAGTTTGGCAACTTTTGGAAAGACTAAGTTCAATTAAACTAATAATAAGAAGTGAAGAAATGAAATAGTACTGAATAATAGCAGCACTCTCTGGTGTTTACAAATACATTTACAAGAGGTCATTCCTCCTGTGAACCCATTGTAAATGTCAATTTGTTGCACTCTTCATTATACTAGATAAGTATGGGCAACAATGGACCTCAGACCTTACTTGGAAAACACATAACTTACAAGCATCAAAAGACAACTGGGGTCATCTCTAAAGCAGATTTTATAGTTGTTAGTGAGTATTTTACTGTTTTCATTAGATGAAACCGACTTTAAAAAGAAAATTACTTTTAAATATGACTTTAAAAAGATTTTAATTGCCTCATTCTTGTTGTAATACAGCTGTTCAGCTCTAAGGAACACTATTTAGACCCAGGAAAAAATACCTGCCTATACTATTGAGGTCTAGACTAAGTAATTTTTCTGAAACTGTGTAACAGACTTATTTCAAACTCTTGATTGTTAACTTCTGTTTACACTTTTCTTGTTTCCTCTGTGGTATTAGGTGTCTATGCTCTTATCCCTCCTGAGTTTGCAAATCATATGCTGCAGAAAAGGCACAATATAGGAAAAAAAGTCTAAGACAGGTGGAAAATGAAGTTTGGTGTGTATGAAAGTCAGGTTTTTTATGAACACAGTTCTCTTAGTACAGAATGATTTACGCATTCTCCAAGTCTAGGAAAAGGTAATTCCCGGTTCTGAGATCCAATATTAATTAAATATATTAGAATTATCTGATCTCATGGCCACTAATGTATGCATGTAAACTCTCAGATATTGCTTCAATTTTAGGTACGTGCCTAAGTTGCACTTCCCTTAAAATAGGTATAGCAAATATGGGGAATTCAATTCTATATAGATAGCAGTTTTGTATGTTCTTTTCCTTTGCTAATGAAACTAGACAAAAATCTCGATAGAATACTATGGGTCAATGGTATCACTAATTCATTTAGAAGTTCCCAGAAGTGTTTTTCAAGTTGATTTAACGAAATAGAAGAGGAAGAACTGTTTGCCGTATAAGCATACAAAAAGATAAGAATAGCTATTTTCTCTGCTCAATTTTCATCTGGCTTCATTGTGCTGAATTTTGTTATTCGTGCTATCATACTTACAATATGTAAAGAAAGAGTCAAACCAAAGTCAGTGGTAGTGTCGTATTGATGAGGGATGTGATACAGAAAATCTTTTCCAATGCTTGTCTACAATGAGATGCCATGTGAAGACTGCCTGATTTTTTCTTTTTTTCTCTGGGCTTTATTTTGGTCAGTGTGATTGCATGGGAGGAATCAACAGCTGAAACAATTAGTATGAATCTTCATTTGTTGAGAATGCATAACATATAGAACAAGATGTGGAGAATCTGTAAAAAATAATAAAAAAATGCTTTACAATGTACTGTATCATTCTGGGTTTTTTTTTATTTTTTGTGATTTTTTTTACTGCCTCATTGTTATCTATTACTTGAGAAAATCTCCTTAGAATGTTTGAAGGACTCCTTCTAAATATAAGAGTGTATTTCTGAAGGAAAACTCTCTGAATAAAAACTATATTTTGTCTTCTAGACTCTAAAAAAACCCACTGTTTTAAAAAGCAAGACCTAAGAACCTATTTTAATCACCATCAAATGATACATAAATGTTGATATAATACTACTGATTTAGAAATTTTGGTGTAATATTTGGTAGACGAACATTTATTCACCAAGAGTTGGAGCCTGACCCATTACTATAATTGAGGAAAGTCACTCAGGAAACTTATGAAAATCTAAGTTAATATTTAATGACATATAAGAATTTATTCCTTTTCATAAAAGTTGAATTAGTGTCTTGATCAGTTCTTGAAAAAAAAAGACCTAACTATCTAGCATTTAAAACAAATTTTACCCTGAAATTCTGTGTTTATTTTCCTTTCTTTGAGGACTTGACTCAGAGTTCCCGTAAGAAACTTGTAAACTGATAATAAGGAATATTTGTTCTGTTTAAATAGTCTTAAATCGAGATTATGATAAATGAGATTATAAGGCACATTGAAGTGCACTGGCAAAGATGAATTTATAGCAAAACCTTGCCCAAGGTATGTGTATTTTTTTCTAGCTCGATCTAGAAAATATTGTTTGGCACCATTTTTATGCTGATCTTTTTATCTTTCCGAGTTTTTCAGCATACATAATCTAGACTGACTTGGGAAAGTGGCTCCATGCCATCTATATGCTGCTAGTTTTCTTTCTCTGGCTTTTCTGACAATATTTAAAGGCATGTTTTGTCCATAAGAAGAGTCTTGCTCTGTATGTATAACAGTTAATTTCCTCTCACCGGAATGAGTGCTAGGTTCTTTTCTGAGAGAAAATCAATAAGAAGTCAAAGACTCCTATCTAAGCCATCACAGCATATACTTGAAGTAATCTGTTATTTTTAAAATGATATAATAATATTTCTTTAAAAAACAGTAGAATAGCTAAAATGCATTTAGATATCAAAGTTTAATATTTTTGGAGTAATTTACACCGAATATGTCTCGTAATACATAGGCTGAACATTAAGCAAAAGCAAAAAAGTCATCAAACCATACAAGAGCTGCTTTGACAGCTGTGGTTTGAGAAAATGCATAGCATAAAGTGCTGCACTTGGCTTTTCATATTAACACTGGGAGATTTTACATTGGACTCTTGTAAGTATTCTAGGCAAGTCAGAAGAAAGTATTGATCAGCTTTAACTGATGACATGACTAAAAATTCATCCACAAATATGAGTGCCTAATTCTGAAATACAAGCAAACGTCTAAGATAATGGATTACAGTGCAATGGTATTGATAGATAAGACTTTTTAATGTGTTTATCTAGATGTTAGATGTTTTCTGAGAGATTAATAAATTAATTTCTTCCTATCTCATTTTGTTGCAAGTTTAACTGCTTAGACAGCAGTAATGAAGTATTGTTCCCAACTTATCCAGGGAACTTTGGGACACAGAGTTTGCACCAAGCTTGGTAAATGATTTTTCCTGGAACTCTGTATGTGGATATCTCAAAATTCACATTGCTCTGCTCCTAGAACTCTGAGACAGCGTAAGTCTGTGCAATTGTTTTCCCTCTCTGTACATGCAGAAGCACTGTAATCTGTGACAATACTAAGCAGAAAAAGCAAACCAACAGCATGTGGATATCTCCCTCTAAATAGTTTTTTCCAAAATTTGGGTGTGATTTTTTTCACCTATACCTTAGCCTCGAAATCATGGCCCCTAATCAAAGTTTAAGCCAATTACAATGGCATTTTTACCTTTTCTGCTTACTATGGTTTGTCAAGAAGGTTAAAGAACTGTCACTACAGGAAAATGAAGTTCTGTATTTGTTAGTATTGTATGTTGGAAATAGCAATGCTAATCCCCAGCCCAGAATATTTCCAATGAAGTATCAGTGGCTCACAGGTCTTATTTGTACTCCTATAAGGATTATGGGAAAATTATAAAATAAATGTTTTTTTAGACTCCTGACAAACAGATGAGTAGAAAACAAAAGTAGCAAACCCACTATCTTTACCAGAGGTCTCCTCAGGAATACATGATAAGAGTAATTTGGTCTGACTGACTTAGCAGTGAATTCACACCAAATCTCCGTGCTCGACAACATCTATGATGGTCCCTTTGGACTCATGTTCATTCTTCTGGAAGAATATAGTATGTTGCTTAGGCCAATCACATAGCTACTGTTTCTTGTCCGTGTCAGTGATGATCTGAGTGACAGCTGGTGACATATTGTGCATCCATGGGGACAGAAGAATGCTCACACAGGGGTTGCTGATAACCTTTCTTATGAGTGCCTTTAAAAAATAAGAAGCAAATACAACGGGATTTTATTCATTAAACTAATGACAGAGCTGATGATGAGCTGTAATCTCCTTTAAGAGGTCATTCAGAGGGACAGTCTGCCGCTTAGTTAAAATGATTCAGTCAGCAGTCTAGAATTAGCAGGAGCCTTTTCTCTTTCTCTCTCTCTTCTTTTTTTTTTTTTGTCTTTTTTTTTTTTTTCATTACAACATATGCACAAACCTGTGCATGGAGCTGATGACTGATGATGATGACAGTAATGATAATGGTTGCTTGATTTTTTTTCTTATTCTGCTATTCACTAGTCCGGGGTGCTGAAAGCATATAGTATGCACTAAGACTTCATTAGGAATTTCTGAGATGAATGATTGCTTTATTCCACTTGAAAATACCTTTCATCTGCATTTCTGATCCCAGCTCCTTTCTGTAGAGAACTTTAAATAAAAAAAAAAAAAAAATGGCTGGTGTTATTTTCAAAATGAAACTTTAAAATAATTGACATTTAAGAAACAAAGAAAAGCTCCTTTATATAGTGCACATTCCTCTTTTAATCTGCATACCTTTACTGATGAATCAAAAGTATTCTAACAAGAAAGTAATTACGTTATGCACATTACAGGAGGGCCTACAAGATGGCTTTCATTATGGTGCAGTATGAAATAAACAGTATTCCAGAAAATAACCAAAAAACATTATTTTATTTATTTTTTTTTAATCTGACACTATTTGCTGCTCAACACTGAATATTATGAATTCAGAGTTCTCAGAGTTTGGATCAGAGAAGTAGCTCATATATCTCATAAACCCTATTTATGAACACTAGAGACTGCAAAGGTATTGATTTTTAAAACATTCATCAAATCCAATCAGAACTACTTAATTGGTCTTTGGTCATTGGCACACAGATTCTCTGCTCATACATATGACAGCACGGTAATAATTTTCTATTTCAATTATTTTCTATTTTCTATTTCTATTAACCATAGACAATAATGATTAAAAAATACAAGAAAGCTGGGTATCTACTCGTTAATCATGTATGCCAGTTAAAACATTTTATGTTGAGCTGACCTTGGAATGAGGAATAGCAGAGGACAGATAGGGTTATTCTCTTTTCACACAAAAAAGGGAAATGAACTTCAGGTCATTCCTACTTTATTCGCCACTGGCTGTTACCCTGGAGGTGTTGTGCTTGAGAGATTTTATCAACAATACTTTGTGATTACTACTGGGCAATCCAGAGAACCACATTAACATTGGCCTCGGAGGAATTTTTCCACATGTCATTGCAGCCAGGGGCTAAAGAGCTATAAGAGATGTTATGGAGGAAAGCTAATTACAAAAGGGAAAAGAGGATGGAATTGAGTACAAAGACAGAAAAAAAAACAGACTATTATTTTCAGAGTTGTAATGGTATGTGTCCTCGTGTGCATTTCTAGCTCCTTTCCTCTGATGCCCTATGACATTCTCACATTTTGAGTTTCATTCTATATTAAATAAGACAGCAAGCTTGGAGGAATGTTATGTCACCAATGTTTTTTCAGGAATGAAATCCTATAGCATAACTTTTTCATCAGATTCATTACCATAGGTTAAAAAAATATGGGGCTTATACTACATGCATGTATTAAGAATGCCCAGGAGTCATAAAACATTGGATTCATAACATCTGTAACTAGAAACTGTCACTGCGCTATTTGAAAAGTTGTGTCTTCATAGAAGATCTTTCACTTATCTTCTTCCTCTGACAAAAGAGCATTGGGTTTGGGTTTTTGGGCTTTTTTGGGGGTTTGGGTTTTTTTTTTTGTTTTTGTTTTTTTTCTGTTTTTTTTTACCATATAGTTCAGCAGTTTTCCAGTACCTTCTGATAGGTTCCTTTACCAGAAAGGACTAGCTAGAAGCCTACAGCAATTTCAACTTAGCTCCTGCTTTCTGATATGCATACGTACTTTGATTGTCTTGAATGCAATTTGTAGTTCAAGAAGCCACAGAGGATCTTGTCATCCAAATCTGTCTTTATATTAGAGGACAAAAACTGCATTTTTAGGACACAATTCTTTTGACTTGTTCTACATGTTTATGTTAAGATGGGATGATTTCTTTTGTAAAAAATAAGCACTTATCACCATGCATTAGTTAACCTGGGTAAGATTATTTAGAGGAAGTTATTAATGACTTCAGTGCTGATGATATCTGTATTTGATAAAGTGTATCACGTCCTTGAACACTAGATGATTTCAACATATGAAGTGAGCTGAAAACTGTATGATCTTTCCTGTCCTTTTAGGTAGGCAAACCTTCACAAGCTCACATTGTCCACCTGTGTTCAGGCTTTTAAAGTATTTTCTTTCCTCTGTGCACTGCTGAGATTGGAAGTAATTTCTAAAATTCTGCTAGTTTGGAGCCTGTGACTTATGAATATGGCTCTGTACAGCTACTAAGAGAGTGCTGTGTTTCACTGAATACAATCTTTGTAGGCAGAGCAAAATAGACTCTGTGTGGACCCTCATGCTTTTAGAATTTGCTCCTCTGGTAGCTGTTGGAGAAACTTACCTGTCTTCTGAATGAGACAAATATTTAATTTATTTTCTGATTAATAGTATTTCTTGGTTTGCTAGGCTTTGTTCAAATAACTACGACTGAATTTTATAATGACATTTCTAGTAGGAACACTTTTATTCATTCTTGCTACTGAAAGTGGCAAGTGCAGTTTATGTTTTTTAATTTTTTAAAACAAAGTGTTTAGCTACAAAGTGTGTAGATGTGTACCAGAAAAGTTAATAAAATAAAATAATGTTTTCATAAAACCTGAAATTCTCTTATTCACTTGCAGTCCACTATGATGAAACTCAAGCTTGTAGGTGCTTAATAAAATGACTGACAAGCAAAGTAATGCAAGTTTCCCTATACCTGTGAAGAATGATAATTAAAGATGAATAAATACAATATGTTTAAAATGTCAGTTCACTGTGATTGAATAGACAGAGTGCTCTACATTTTTTATTTTTTAATTATTTTCTTTTCCCAGAAGTACTTTTCAGATTCTGCATATCATATATTCTGTTATCCACGAGCTTGATTATGCAGTGTTGAGAAGTTATTAATTTCATAAAGTTTGAATTGGGAGAACATTTGCCTTCTTTTCTCAGCTAGCTGTAGAGTGAAGAGATATTTGTAATTTATATATTAACTATTACAATTAAATTTTTCTGCTCCTGTAACTACATATATAAGTAACATTTTAAGACAAAATCTGCTTAGAACAAGAAAACACATCTTTTGTTTACTGACTTTTTTCCCAACAAACAATAAACTTATAAACGATAAACTTATAAACTTTATAGCTTAATTCTATTCATTCAAACTTAAGTAAAACTCAGAGATTTTGTAAAATTTATACTAGTGGACTGGGAAGTGGAATGTTTCTTAAGATGAAACAAAGTTTAGTTTAGGTGTCTGTGGGTGTGTAGACATGGGGTTAAAACATCTTTCTCTGTACACTGACACACATAGTCTATATTCAATAGTCTATTGAATATAGACTATTAAGCACTGAAAATATATAGGAGGGGAACTTTCTTCTTTCTGTTTCTAATTTCAGTTATAAATTTAAAAAAAAAATTACTTTATCTAGTAATTACTGTTTTCCCACAAAAAAACGTTACTACAGCCTTCACAGGTTAGTGAAAAGTTTGTATTACATTACAAAATTATTTCTGCAAATAAGCTCTAACTATGTTATTCTGCTAGAAGATCACATCTGAACTGAAAGAACTTGTCTCGCCAAATACCAGGTGACTCCTGTATCTTGCATAAAGTTGAGATGTACAAAAGGTCTTTGATATTTTCAAAGTACTGGCATCTAAGTTCTGAGAAGAGAATATGTGTAACAACTTTTTAGGGTTTTTTTCCACTGTTGTGCCACTAGTCTGTTTTCCCGTAGTTGATCTTCCTACGACCTAGTCAGAAGATCTGAGTAGAAAAGGAAGTTTATATCTTCCCAAACAAAAATGATAGCTTCTTCTGTGTGCCTTTGGACAATTTCCTTTAAACAGTTCACATTTGCTTTCCCTGTCAAAAAAAAAGTGCAGTGCAGCAAATTTACTCTGTGCAATCTCATAAAAAGTACACTGGGACCATGCTGGATAGGGAAATACAGATATGCATTGTACTCTTTTGTTGATGGATCTGTACAGAATTTTCAAAAGCAATATAATAGTACAACTGTAATCTGTATCTGTATATTTAGGCGCAGAGAATTGAGACTTATTTTTTTCTCTTAAGAAAAAAAATGTTCCTAAAACTGACTTTCTCAGTGATTTGAAATTTTGAAATCTATTAAAATAGCCACTATATGAAACAAGCCATTCTATTTAGTGTCTACAATTTTTTTTTTCAGAACACATATTATGAATATCTCAATGTGACAAACACTCAGATATATTTGCAAAGCCCAGGGCAAGTTACATCATCGTGTAGCTCATACCAATCAGATATTATTTAAAGTATAATAAATCAGAGCAAAATTACATGTCAGGTATTCAAAGGTTACGAGGAATAGAATGGCAGCACAAAGTCATTGGCAGAAGGAGCAAATCACTAATACGATCATGCTGCAATTATCCATTTCTAGACTTTTTTATATGAAAAGTGGAGTTGTATCGGTTTAATGAAATTGTGATAATAATTGTAAGCTAGTATTTTTGTCTTCTTCAGATTTGACTTTCTTAGGATGTTGTTGGGAGGCCAAAAGAACAAAATTAACAAGTGACTAAAAGCAACCTTATGTTACTACATCGGAAAACATCTGTCACAATGTCTAAATCCATATTATTTAGTCAGAATGAAATCATCAGTGAGTATAGTAAAAATTATTCTATTATTTTCTTTCTTCATGACATTTTGAGGGTTATTCATAGTGCTTAAACATAGGAAAGTGACATGGGAATTTCCAATCAGAATCAGAATACTTCAATAAGGTTTCCGCTCTGAGTCACCCTCTGGAAGACTTTCTTCCTCCTTCCTCCCTTTTCCTGTCTCTCTTTGTCCGCCTTTGCTTCTCTTTCTTTCTTTTCTTCCCCTCTCCTACTCCCTCCCTGGGTAATATAGAGCACCAAGGAGACTTTCAACTGACATTACAGTACGATATTTTTAATACTCCCCTTCTCATGCAAAGTCAGAAAACATATGTTTATATTATTAGCATTAACTAAAGTAGAGTAAGATACTACATAAGGAAAAAAATGCATTCTTCATGCAAATAAAGGAAGTAAGTACCTCTGATTACCGTGACATTATCAGGGAAAATTTGGCTCTCTCTCCAACACAAAGTACTTTCTTGATGAATTATGAGTCTGTTTGGTTATATGCAGAGTTGGAGCAAAACCAAACAAAATTCTGATGGTTCATTTTTATCCTAAATCCCTAAAGTTTAAGATAGGCCAGAATTCATTACTTTAAGATGTTTTAATTTGTACCTTTCTCTCAAGTGTGTAAACTAATATCCATGAAGAATAATTTACAAATGAGTGCATAAGAAATTTAGAGACCTATTACGTGGGAAATCACAGAATTATATTGGAAGTCATAAAAGCCCTTAAATGTATTGTAAATTGTAAATACTGTCTAGTTGATCTTGCAGTCTTTTGGCAGGTAAAATTCTCCTTGATGCCAATGGGAGTTTTGCCATTATCAGAATTTCAAAGATGAGATCTTCTATGAACAGCCTGGTACTCTAAAACATTAAATTTTATTATCTCCATGAGAACTATATTCCTTATAAACTTAACAATAGTGAGTAAATTTGTTCCTGACTTGAGGCTCTGAGAAAATTGATGCAGATAAAGACCATATCTAAGCCTTATTTAGATTTATAAGTAAGCAACCGGGTTCAGTCTTTGTGCCTTGTTGATTTGCTGTCTGCCGCATGCCTGCCTAGCTGTCTGTTAGCATATGGATGCATTTAGTTGTGTGGGAACAGCAGCCCTATATGTAATGAACTGGGAATGTGAAAAATCATGAAGTTACCATAATTCACTTTTTAATACAATGATTGTTTTTCATTGTGTTAGGATAACTCAGTTTCAGTGAAGTTTCTAGCCACCCCTGTGTGATGTAAAAAAAGACTGTCAAAGGGATTTTTGCTTCATGTAAAAACTTGCCATGTGCCAAGAAATATCTTCAAAACCATGAGGCATAGGAAAACAACCATGCTTTCAAATATATCTTAATATGTCACTCTCTGTCCCCTGCTGCTCAGTGAAAATGATTTATTTCCATGCTTACTATAAACTTCTGTGTATAAAAGGAATCTCTCTTTCTTACTTGGTTGTTGACAGCAAATGTATTCATTGAGTTAAAATGAAAAACCGTAGTAGAAGCTAAATATTAAGGACTAAACCCAAAGAAGGACATCAAACACACAAGAAACTACAATCAATGGTCCTCGTTGGAATGTTCTTATTTAGTCAGCTTAGGTGTGTTAAAAATTATATTATTAGTCGGTGTTAGGACAGATATGTTTGTTAAGCACTCAGAATTATCAGACATCAAAGAGCTTGTCAATGTACTGTATAATAGTAAACACTATAAATTCTTCCAGTAACCAATCCTATTGCACAGCAATCTCCTCCTGCCTCATTTCCTGGTCACTTAAATGCTATTACACAGGATACTTCTCCACAAAATCTCGTTTCCCAGTGCTGTGTAACTGGTGTGAAATGAGCCACTTACCCTCAAAAATAACTGTTTAAGGTGGTCAGAAGGTAGTTTGATCAGCTACAATTGCTCTATATACTGTAATAAAGTGGCAAAACTGCCGTTGCAACCCAGCCTTTACAACATGCAGAGACGTCACTTTTTGAACTGTGTTCTGGTCCACTAAGGATGTGTGGAATAGATCAGTTCTCGTGAATCAAATTCCAAAAGAAAACCAAATGCACTAGAAACTATTCTGGTGTTTCTAAAGGTCTTCCCTCCTACACTAGTTCCAACCAAATATTTCATTGTAGTTCTAATGTAGCAAGTTTTTTTTTAACTCTGGGTAATATGTGAGGAGAGGGAAAAAAAAAATCCAAACACTGAAAGCTATTAACTACTTGTTGTGGAATATTAAGGATATCTCTCACAACGTGTCTGAATACCCCAGCACCTTGGCCAAATGCTGTTTTTTTTTGTTATTACATATCATCAATAATAGTATAATTATATTATCTGGAATCAATTTCTGCTTGCATTTACAAATGGAGAATTTATGCTATTTTTTCCCCCATTCAATCAGTGGAATAAGTTTATTCTGACTAATTTAAAAGCTGATACACTTTATTCTGTCTGTGTAGTGGCCAAAAATGTATGCATTACTTATACATATATTAAATTACATTACTTACACAAATTAGCAAGCACGTAAGTAAAGTATTCTGACACTGTCTGTGGAAAGTTTGTATTGATTTTACCTATGATTTTGAATGTGTGATAATAGTCAATGAACACCGAAAGGATAACACAAGTTTTTTGAATCTCTGGAGTCCCTTTAATTGGTTGTTTCTTCTGGCCGACATCCTTGGCTATACAACATGGGAGATGCTGAAAACAAAACATTGATCAAAACCTTTTCCCATGAATTTCATAGTGGAACTTGAAATGAGGTTGTCAGTTTCTTGGAAGAAAGAACATTTAAAAAAGTTAATTGTTTGGCAGAGGAGACAGAAGGCAATCTGACATCGCCCTTCCGAACCATCAAAGGGCTGTTCTGATACCTGCATTACTTGGAATTTTCCATTAAGATGCAATACCTGTAGATGCAATACCTGTAGATTACTGTTGTTTAATCAAAACAAGATATTCAGTATATTTTAGAAATTACTGTTTCTGTGTCAAGTTCAGGAAAAGCACATTTGTTCAGCTCTATACAGAACACTGAAATACTTATCTTTGCTGTTTTAGTGTTTCAGATGTGTTATTCCTTTCTTACACCCTTATCTAAAAAGCTGTCTCAGACAGCTATTAAGCTGTGAAGTCTTCTCATTTTCCAATTTATGGTAATGTTTTTGGAACTGTTTACTGTGCAGTCCTGAGCTCTGATCCCAGAAATTTGCCATGAATTCCATTATTTCTAAGTTATATTTATGTATTTATCTCTATTCTAGCCAGCATTATTCACTACAGCATTTGCAAATATTTCTGAAGTTCTAGAAGGAATCTCTTTATTGATTTTACTTTCTTTTAGTGATTATTCACAAGAGACCTGAGATGGAAACACAAGGAACTTAAACTAGCACACTTCAGCAGAAATTCAATCCCTAGACATAAAAATGAGTTTTTATCCACACAGAACATACAAGAGGACTGAAATTAAAACAGTGATTTTACTTGAGTGAAAACAGTTATTTTACTTTGACATTTTTATTTAAATCCTACTTGTCTAAATTGCATTACTTCAGTGCCTGATCTTTTGACTTTCAATGAGGCTCTGTATATACACATGTAAACATAAACATCTTTCTATAAAACCTGTCTCTGAATGCATGTGTCTGTGTATGCATTGAAGTCTGTGTGAACTTATACATGGTTATACAAATTGTTAAATTCATTTGTATGGCTGTGTTTATAAATCCATGTGTACACAAATATTTAAATATTTTTACAGTTTGTTGAAAGCGGATGACCTCTCTTTGGTAACAGAATACTAAAATGCTGATTTACTTCAGATGTAATTTCTTGACATCTACACTTAAATCTAGAAAAACGGTCAAATCACCTTGAAAGATATGCAATTTCACCAAAAGAAATTTTATACCACCTCAGACAAGACTTGCCATTCCCCTTGTTGAACTTCATAAACATTGACAGATGACATCTTCCCTGACAAATCCTATTATCAAATCTTTGTTCTGTCTGGACTGATATAAAGAAGCGAATCTACATCTGCATTCTGGAAGAGTATTCTAAAATTAAGTTACTGAATATGACCTTGATCTTTAATCTTTTGCAATTATGTATCTCTGTTTCATTTCAAATGAATACTGAATGTGTAGGAAGCTGAAGCTGATCATCACCTTATATCAAATGAGCATCTTATACACCTAACTGCAAAGTAGACCTTTGAATGTGAGCTATTTAGTTTGATGACAGTTAATAGCGTAGGTGGACTGCAAAAGTTTTAGTAGAGGAACAGCTGAAATGTACTTTGCTTCAGAATATCTAACAGTCTATCATTTAGCAGACCTGAGTTTGAACGCCCGTTATAAATAAATGAAACAACAGCAAACAACCTCATTGCAATCTACAGCTTCTTCAGGGTGGACAGAGAAGGGGAGGTGCTGATCTCTCTGGTGACACACAACAGGACACAATGAAATTAAATGAAATGAAGCTGTGTCAGGTAAGTTCAGGTCAGACACTAAGAAAACATGCTTCACTGAGAGGGAGGTTGGTCCCTGGAACAAGCTCCTCAGGGAAGTGTTCACAGGATCAAGCCTGCTTTCAAGTATGATGCTCTTAGATATATGATTTAGTTTTAGGCAGTCCTGTGAGGAGCAGATAGTTGGATTCAATGTTCCTTATTGGTTTCCTCCAACTCAAGATATTCTATGATTCTAACAAAACCCAGGCAGATATGAAATTCTCACTTTAATTACCTTAAATTAAAACCTTAAAAACCAGAGAACAACTAATACCTAAAAAAAAAGCCCTATCTGTCAGCTGCTATTGGCAGACACTAGTAAGCATTTTGGAGGAGTGTTTTCTTCATTAACCTTGAAGTGGAGAGTCAGGGAGAACTACCAGCGTGGTGACTCTAGCAATAGGTGTTGATCAGCAGAATAACACCTGGGTTTTGGTTTGCATATATTAACAAGCAGCAAAAATTTCAGCACTTGGCAGTCAGGTAACACTGGCGAAGATTAGAAGGATACAGTTACAGTGGATTCAAGAGCAGATCCATTCAGCAGTTTGCTTGTCTACATTCTGTTGGGCAGAGTGATTTGGGGACTCAGTTCCTTTCTCACTCAGACTCACTTTTTTCACAATGCACTTAGATTTACTTTGTACGGAGACCTGGCTGTGGAGAGACAACTATGGATTACTCTATGTCTATGTGCCACCTCAGTACGGAAGGTGTGCACACACTTTTTTTTCTCTTGCGTGGAGGAAGGAGGCTGGAGATTACCTGTCTGTTTTGTTGTTATATTAAAGTTATACAAATTTAAGAAACTTAAATAAAACCTAAAAGGAAGCAACTACTTTTACATTACTTATTCAAATATATATATGCATGACAGTAATTCTTTTTCACAGTTAGGTGTCCAGATACTGTCAGTTATTTCACATTAACTTTATTCCATTTGTCAAGAGTTTAAGAACCTCACTAAAACATAATGCCTTGGGAGGTCAGGATCATGCAAGGAAAAACAATTTTCCTGACAATCCTGCAGAGAGTCTTAATACTAGAGAAGAATCCTTGATATGGTCTCTGAATTTCATGAGGAGATAATGGACCATCGGGGTGATGTGGTCATTATAACCTCTGCTGCTAAGCAGAAGAACTAACACAGGCTGTAATACCTGAAGATTTTTCATGTTGTACTGCACCTGATTCAGGGCATCAGCCTGAAGCTGGGTTTCCACATCTCAGTATAAGCAACCTACTACAGTGGTTTTTTTCCCCTTTGAAAATGATTTTCAGTTTTCATTGATAACTAAGTATTCAAAAATTTACTACACATGAAATGTGAAGGGTAAGACATATAATAAAGGTCCTGGTTCAGATTAGCTAGAAAATCAAATAAAAAGATTGCAGTACACCCCAAATTTGTGTCCTGATCTTCAAGATAAATTGTCAGCCACTGACTGGTCCCAACAAGGATATAAGGATCACATTGCCTATCTTTTTGCTATCTGTACAATATATCACAATGCAAGATGTTCCTAATACAGCAAATGAAAAGTCAGGTGCATTCACCTGACCAGATATGATTTAATCTTAAGAATCTCTTCATAATCATTGAAAAAAATTAAGCATTTTGAGATGCAGTTCATGTAATCCTAAATAGATTTCTAAAACATGGCAAATGAATTGCAGCCTGTTACTTTGTGGACTATGGAGACAACCAGGTAAAAATGCTAATATTGAAAATATCTAAATCTAGAGTTCACATGTACTTCTTGAACAAATGGGACAGGTTATTCTGGACATATAGGAAAGGATATCAAACTAATACATATGCTTTGGACCTCAATATCTCTCTTTCTATGTCTGCTATTTGAAAAATGGGTGCAATCCTTGTCTTTTTAGTTTTGCTTATGAAACAAATAAGAGGAACTAACAAGGCCAGGATTGAATATGGCATTTTAGGCCATGAACTTGTTCTTTCTGACTGTCACAAGAAAACAAAACAAAACAAAACAAAACACTTAGTTTGAAGAGTTTAACCAAAATGAGGAGCAAACTGGTTTATAATTTTATTGATGTCACATAATTAACTAGCAATCTGTAAGCTATGCATTCGGGATTAATATCAGTAATGCAACAGGCAAAAGACGACTCTAGATGCTTCCAAAATGTTAACATGCAATACACATTTCTAAACACACTTCTTTAACCAAAACCCTTTATATTTTAATCCTCCTCCCACAGTTCCTCTGTTTGCCATCTGGAGGTCACCAGTACCCTGTCACTGTTGAGACACGACGCGGTGATGTGGAAGTTACATGTAACTTCAATAAAGAAACTTGTTTCCACATCACCGTGTCGTGTCTCAACAGCGACAGTACCCCTCCTCGGTAATGAAGGTTCCCCACTTGCTCACATATTTTGAGAAGCGTGAGCCTTCCATCTCTGTGTGAGGAAGCCCCCCAAAAGATCCTTCCTATCCGTCAGTAGGGGTCTTGGATGCTGGTCTGATGCTGACAGCCCGCTGCTGGGTACAGGCTGTTCCCAGGGTCCCCATCAGGCAGCTGTGCTGGCTGGCATGGGCTGAGGTGCTACAGACCGCTGTGTCAGGCACAAGCATAGTGTGATTGCTGCTGCTTCTTCTCCAAGGTCTTTCTTTCCTCTAGTGCATTTGCATGATGGGTTTTGTTCCAATGCTTTATTATTTTTTTTTTTCATATTTCTCTTCAGATTGCCTCCTTCTTTGCTTCAAATGTCTCTGAAAATTCTTAGATCGTGTTAAACACAACTGATCATTTCCTTCCTGACTAATATTGACAGTTGAGGTGATTGGCTTCTTCCTTAACATGATATTTTTTTGGACCAACACTGTTCAGACAATTTTGCCTGTTCAACCCACACACACACTGTGTGCACTCATATTCTTATCTTAAGAAGTGGTGTTATCCAGGCTGTTGGCCAAGGATGGGTGTGCACCCCAATTCTAATTTGATTTGCTAATCATTGCAGCCATTCTTTTTTACAATAAAGTCATCATCTGTGGTATTTTTAAAACACAATAGATTTCGCAGAAAACCTGGTCCATGAGCACAAGAATGTTCATAAAGCAATTAGTGTAACAGTTCCAGTAAGAGTAAACACTCATATATCATTAATTTCTGTATTTTAGAGAGCTGGGTAGGTGTGTTCTCCAACTTGCTTTGCAGTCACATGGAGATGTCTAAGAAAACTCAGGATACGTAAAGAAATCTCTCCACAGATGTCCAAATCACTATATTATTCAGGAGATAATTACTCCAATTCCTTAATAATTATTCTTAAATGCTATGTAGAAAGTCCCTAAACTAAATTTTTTTGGGGTTCCAATAAGAAAAAAATTAACAAAGATTCACTATGACAAAGATATTTTTACACACTTTCTGTACTTCCTGCTGTTCTGTTTCCTCAAGTAATTATGAAAATAGCTTAGAAAAAGTATTTGCAAGTATCTAAACTTCACCCAGATACTGGCAATTATAACTCATGGGGTTGTCCTAGTATTTCTAATTATTGTCATTAAAGTCCTTTTAACTTGATTTCATACCCCACTAACTACCCTCACAGATTCTAAAAATTGTATTTAAGAATTTCTTTTTGGATTATTGTACAGCATACCAGCTACAGTATCTCAAACTCTGCCTAGCTGGAATTTATAGATATTCAAAAACTTGAAAAAAACTGATGAAAAACAGAAGTCCTGTAAGTGCAAATCACATGGCTTTCTTTTTCCCCCCAGAGAAGTCTTGTGCAGTATCACCTTTTTCTCTTCTTTACTTCTAATATGAAAGAGTAAAACTGCTACTTCTAAATATAAAGCTTTTATTATTAAAAGATATAAAATACATGTTCTACTTTGTACTACTAAATATTTTATGACTATTTCTAAGTAGAAATACTATAAGTTAGCTTTGAAACATCTGCATTGTACATGCTGGCTACATTTTTTTTAGTAAATGAAATATTTCTGAGACTGCCCTCTGTAACTGAGGGCAAATGGCACTGAACAAACCTTAGCCACACTTTTAAAATCTAGTATATCCCTCAAAATTTAATTATTGCCTACTGTATATGGTCTCTGGTTCAGGTTAATCTACAAATTACATATAGGAATTGTTTGTCAGTGTATCGATAAACTCAAAACAAGAAGCTGGTTGGAAGTATTTTAAAAATTAGGAGTACTTTTTATAGACACATATAGACACACATATATTGTAAAGTCATATATAGATAGATTCCATTTCTAAAAGTTATAAAACATTTTTAGTTATATTATAACAAGTATCATTTAAAAACCCCTCACATTCCTTAAGCATTTAGATTGGTAGGAACTAACATATTTTGACTTTATTTTTGACCTTTAAATTATGAATTAATGTCTAGTTAATCTGTTATTAACATTAGAGAATTTAAAATTCTAAACACATTTTTATTAGACCTCATTAGAAAATCTTACATAGACTTGTTTTCTCTTTGAAAATACAATTCAATCAAAAATCATGTCAAGTTTAGCAATATTTTATTTTGACCAAAAAAAAGAAAAAAAAAAGCATAAAAATTAGGATATTTAATATTTTTGGAATGACACATTCTAATTTTCCATTTTAAAAGAACTGTTTTCTTTACAAATAACAATACAAATCTCTGGAACTTTAGGGGAGATTTGTCCTCATTTCTCCTTTAAAGTGAGGATGGCTTTAACTCTCTAATATTTTCTGTTATTAGAGTAGAAAACAGACCGGAATCAGGTTCTGATATGTAAGGAAAGTCATATTTACCGATTGAGGCAGTTTGAAATAAACTAAAATAATTTAAAACTAAACCTACGTCTAGCCTACATTGTCTCCACAGGACAAGTTTTGTTCTCCAGTCTTATTTTCAATTCAGCTTTAAAAGACTATTTGCATTACTGGTATCTCCATATAATTTATCTTTTGTTCCATAGGGATGTTCTGTAATCCTTCATTGCGTGTCTCCTCCCTGTTTTTCCCAAGAGTATTCTGGTATAATGTTCATCATGCATATCTTTAGATGTCCAAATAACAGATGCCCAAGTCGAGCTGTTCACTGTAGGCTTCAGTTGCATTCAATGATGAGAAATAGTCAATCTCAGCCATTATTTCTCTGGCCTGTTTCAGCTCTCTGCTTTATGACACTGTTAATCATGCCTAGAAATCATTTAGCTTCCTCTGCAAACCACAAAGAGAATCCAGGCTGGCTAGCTGAGAGGTAGACAGCTGAGGTTCAATTCAGTTACTCTCCAACAGATGCAGAGTCATGTCTGGGATGTATTAGCATAGTGTCCTCCAGCTGCCCTCCATAGAATCATAGAATGATTTGGGTTGGAAGGGATTTTAAAGATCGTCCAGTTCAAACTTCCTGCCATGGGCAGTGATGCCTCCCACTACACCAGGCTGCTCCCATCCAACCTTGCCTTGAACACTTCCAGGGAGGAGGCATCCACAACTTCCCTGGGCAACCTGTGCTAGTGTTTCGCAACCTTCATCATGAAGAGTTTATTCCTAATGTCTAATCTGAAACTTCCCCTTCCAATTTAAAGCCATTTCCCCTCACCCTATCACTATAATCCTTTGTAAAAAGTCCCTCCTCAGCTTTCTTGTAGGTCCCCTTCAGGTACTGAAAGGCTTCTCTAAGGTCTTTCCCACAGAGCTTTCTCTTCTCCGGGCTGAACAACTTGAACTCTCTGAGTCAGGACAGACTGAGAGAACTCCTGCCCTCTGAACATCATTGTAGCCCTCCTCTGGACCCGTTCCAACAGTTCCATATCCTTCTTACGTTGGGGATTCCAGAACTGGACACAATACTCCAGGTGGGGTCTCACAAGAGCGGAATAGGGAGGCAGAATTATCTCACTGAACCTGCTGGACGTGCTTCTTTTGATGCAGCCCAGGACACAGATGGCCTTCTGGGCTGTGAGGGTGCATTGCCAGCTGACATAGAGCCTCTGATCAATCAGCAGCCCCAAATCCTTCTCCGCAGGGCTGCTCTCAATCACATCATTCCCCATCCTGCATTGAAATTGGAGATTGCCCTGACCAAAGTGTAGGACCTTGCACCTGGCCTTGTTGAACCCCATAAGGTTCTCACAGGCGCGCTTCTACAGCTTGTCCAGGTCCCTCTGGATCACGTCCCACCCTTCTGGTGTGACAATTCCACTGCTCAGCTTAGTGTTGCCTGCAAACTTGCTGAGAGTGCACTCTATCTCGCTGTCTATATCATTGATGAAAGTATTAAACAGCACTGGTCCCAATATGGACCCCTGAGGGATACTGCTTGTCATGAATCTCCATCTGGACTTTGAGCTATTCTCCACTGCTCTCTGAATGCAACCATCCAACCAATTCCTTATCCACAAAAAAAGTCCACCTATCAAATCCATATCCCTCCAATTTAGAGAGAAGGATGTTGTGGCTTTACGTGTTAAAGGCTTTACAAAACTCCAGACAGATGGCATCCATTGCTTTTCCCATGTCCACTGATGTGGTTAACCTGTCACAGAAAGCCACTAGACTGGTCAGGCAGGACTTGCTTTGGTGAAGGCATGCTGGCTGTCTCGAATCATCTCCCTGTCAATGCTTTCCTCATAGACTCTGTGTCATGTCTGCCAGCCTGGTGCAGATGTTTTAGAGAACCAGAGGCCCTCACATGGCACTAGGTGATTTTGTTAATATAGCAAGCACAATCCTTCCTCAGATGCCTATATTTTAGGTTTAAACAGTCCTGTTAACACCAGTTGGAATTTGAAATTTTACTTCAGTCACCATTTGGAAACCTTTGAAATTGCTCTAGAGCACCTATGCAGCTATATAATATTGACATTTATGATGTAAGGGATAAAAGAGATCCATGATCTCCGTTGCAAAAAGCATTAGATATTTATATGTGGGTAATTGAGTCAAGCTTTCAGTCAATACAATGAAAGGATCAATTCAATTCATGCTACAGCAAACACACACCTTTAAACAGACAAACTGTGCTTTAATCTGCAGGCAGAAGGATAGCTTGAGCTGCATGGATGCACTAGGAGATTCTGCATCATCTCTGACTGTCGCTCTAGGAGGTCTGTTATGTATATAGTGTCATATCTCTACGTATCTAGATATTTTGAGTTATGTGTTTGTGTTTCTGAATTGAGTTCTAGATGTCTTAATTAAAAGATGAACTATTTTGTAGAATACTTTTCATTTGAACAGTAGCCTAAACACAAAGTTAATATGTAGACCTCTATGGCTGACACAAAGAGCAAGCAAGATAAATTTGTTCTGAAGTTTGATGAGATAAATTGCATCCCATTTCCTACTGGTGCTGAAACTTTACAGTTTGTTGTGTCTGTAATGAGTACACTTTTTACATCACCTAGTACTCTACAAACTTTATTGTGTAAATGTGACCTATTTCTCTAGAAGAAGGAATGATTTCTGTTTTCCTTTGAAGATCTGAAGGTCACATGTGATTAAGAGGACAGCAAGCAAGGCAAATCAGATAGGCAGCCTTAGTTCCTACTGAAGTACAGCATTTTACTAAAACATAACACAACTCTAACAGCAAAGGAACAGGCATGTACCATTTGATCAAACAAATAAATTGATGGTGTTATAAGAGTTATAAAATAATGTCAAAAAAGTAAATGGAAAAACTTTCGATTTCATAAAAGCAAATCTTTTAGAACAACTCAAACTGTCTTCTACCCAGAAAAAAAAAATCTTCATAAAACAATTGGGATATTTGGAGACACGCCAAGTTTAAATCTGTCCTTAAACAGAGTTTTAATACCTAAATCACAAAATCATAGAATAGTTTGGGTTGAAAGGGACCTTGAAGTCATGAAGTCCAACCCCCCTGCTGTAAGCAGAGACATTTTCAAGTAAAGCAGGCTGCTCAGACCCCCATTCAGCCTGGCCTTGAATGGCACCCACCACCTCTCTGAGCAACCTGTTCCAGTGTTTCACCACTCTTAGCGTAAAAAATTTCTTCCTAATATGCAGTCCAAACCTCTCCTTTCCTAGTTCAAAACTACTACTCTTTGTCCTATTGCTACAGGCCATGCTAAAAAGTTTTTCCTCATCTTTTTTATAAACCCTCTTTAAGTATTGAAAGGCTGCAATTAGGTCTACTCGGAGTTTTCTCTAAGCTGAACAATCCCAACTCTTTCAGCCTCTCTTCATAGAGAAGATGCTCCATGCCTTTGGTCATTTTGTGGCACTCTTCTTGGCCTGCTCCAAAAGGTCCATGTCTTTCCTGCACTGAGAGCTGGACACAGTATTCCAGACAAAGTCTCATCAGAGCAGAGTAGAGGAGAGGAATTACCTCCGTTGATCTGATGGCCATGCCTCTTTTGATGCCACTCAGGATATGATTTGCCTTCTGGGCTGCAAATGCACGTTGGTGGTTCATGTTGAGCTTCTCATCCACCAGGACCTCACGGTCCTTACAGGGCTGCTCACAATCACTTCATCTTCCAGCCTGTATTGATACTGAGGGTTGCCCTGACCCATGTGTATAACCTTGTACTTTGCCTTGTTGAACCTCAGGGGTTTTCGCAAGCCCATCTTGTCGAGGTTGCTCTGGATGGCATCTCATCCCTCAGATGTGTCAACCTCAGTACTCAGCTTGGTGTCATCCACAAACTTGCTGAGGGTGCCATTGCTGAAGATGTTAAAGAATACCAGCCCCAGAAGAGACCCCTGAGGGACACTGCTTATCACGGATCTCCATCTGGACACTGAGCTACTGGCCACTACCCTCTGGGTGTGCTCATGTCTCCAATTTCTTATCCACCAAACAGCCCATCTATCAAATCTATATCTCTCAAATTTAGAAAGAAAAATGTTGTAGAGTACCATGTCAAAGGCCTTAGAGAAGTCTAGACAACTCCTGTGGGTCTTCCCTTGTTCACTGATGTAGTCATTCCCTCATAGAAGGCCACTATGAGGTTGGTGAGGCAGGACTTGCCCTTGGTGAAGTTGTGCTGGCAGTCTTGAATCACCACCCTGTCCTCCATGTGCCTTTGCATAGCTTCCAGGAGAATATGTTTCACAATCTTCTCAGGCACAGGGGTGAAGCTGACAGGCCAGTAGTTCCCAGGGTCCTTCTTTCTACTGTTTTTAAAAATGGGTGTAGTGTAGCCTTTTTCCATTCACTGAAGTGTTCATCTGACAGCCATGACTTTTCAAATAGCATGGAGAGTGACTTGGTGACTACATTAGCCAATTCCCTCAGAAATCCTGGAATCATCTCATCCAGTCCCATAGACTCACATACATTCCGGTCCCTCAGGTGGTTGCAGACCTCATCAGAAGGAAAGGAATTGCTCTTCCAGTCTAGGTATTGCAGTCTGTCCTCTCAAGAGGTTTAGGAAGAGATGTTCCTAGTGAAGACTGACATAACATATTTTTTCAGTATTTCAACATTCTACCTGTCTGTTGTTGCCAGCTTGGCAGTCTCATTCATCAGGGCAGGTACACTCCCTTTGATGTTTCTTTTCTGATTTACAGCCCTATAGAAACCCTTCTTGTTATTCTTCTCATCCCTTGCCAAGTTCAGCTCCATTCATGCCTTGGCCTTCCTGACCCCATCACTACACAAACAGGCAGCATCTCTATACTCTTCTCAGGGTCCCTGACTCTGCTTCCACTGCCTGCGTATCTCCTTTTTGCCCTTTGGTTTGAGTTACAGGTCTCAAATCAGCCACACTCATCTCTTCTTGCCTTTCTCATCAGACTTCTTGCACCTGGGCATGGAAAGCATCCTTAAATATCTGCCACCTCTACTCTAGTCCCTTGTCCCTGAGGACAGTTTCCCAAGAGGTCCTATTGACTTACTTCTTAAAGAGCTGGAAGTTTTCTTTCCTGAAATTCAGGGTCCTGACTTTACTCTTCTCTTGACCCATATCCCTCAGGACTGCAAACTCCACCAGCACGTGATTGCTACCTCCCAGCCAGTCTCCAACCTTGATGTCTCCTATTAGCTTGCTTACACTGGTGATCACCAGTGTAAGCAAGCTCCGCTTACTTACTCCGCTTACTTACTCCGCTCATAGGCGTGTCTATTATCAGGCCTAAAATATTGGCCTTAATGTATTCCAGAAGTTTTTTTGGATTGCCTACAGCTCACTTTTCTACTCTTCCAGCAGATATCAGGATGGTTGGAGTCCCCCAGCAAAATGAAAGCCTGTGAGTTTGATGCCTCCTGAAGCTGGAGTAAGAGGTCTTCATCAATTGCCTTCTCCTGATCAGGTGGCCTGTAGTTGACTCCAACCACTAAGTTCCCTTTTTTGTCTTGGTCTGACTTTTAGCCATTAGCTTTCAACCTGCTCATGGTTATTCTTCAGAGGCAAGCTCCTTACACTCTATCCATTCCCTGATGTAAAAGGCAAGTCCCCCACCCCTCCTTCTTCACCTATCTATTCAGAACAACCTGTAGCCATTGATGGCTGCACACTAGTCATGCGATTCACTCCACCAAGTTTCAGTAATAGCAGCCAGGACATAGCTTTCCAGCAGCACGGTGGCTTCCAGCTCCTTTTGTTTTTTTTTTGCCCAGGCTCTGTGTGTTGATATAGAGTTACTTCAGCTGGGCTGTCTGCCGTGTTTCTTTCTTAGAGAAGCACCTCTTTGTTCCTTTGAGGTATTTCCCCATTGTTTCTCTATTGGGTTGTGTTACCTCAGCATTCCCTTGCTTCAGGGGTTGCTCAGTACATTTCTGAGCAACAGATTGAGGACCACCACTAGCACCCTGTCCCTCTAACTTTGGCTTCTTCTCCCACATCTTGTCGTGGGCAAGCCTTACATTATCCCTCTTCCCTTTCCAATCTAGTTTAAGGTTCTATTTATGAGCTCCATTATCAACCAGAATCTCTATGTGAGCTTATTTTACATTTTAACCTGCAAAGAATTTCCTAATATTTCTCTGTTGCTCTGGTACTGGGTGAAAAATCTTTCCTTTTTCTAGAACAAATCCACAGTTAGAGGTTTTTAATCACTGTGTCATGTGAAAATGCTCCCTTGAGCTGGTGTCTCCTTCTTTTTTTACAGTTACTGAAAAAAGTTAATATGATATTGTATTTGTTTTCCCCAGGATATTGCTAGATTAGAGAATTTTCACAATGTATGGGTATGTCCTCATTCTTTTGTACCATTAGTAATTTCTCCCAGCCTTCTTCATAGTTATTATTATCTTTCTGTGGAAGGACGAACATAGTCAACAAATAGATAACCAAAAATCATGAGAAATTGAGTATTATGACAAAACAAAAATCTAGGCAAAAATCTATGTTCAGAACTTTGGCCAAAAATCAAGAAAACAGAAATTGGATTGGAATTAAGGATAGGTAGGTTAAAAACTGGATGACAGTCAGGTAGATAGATGGATATAAGAAACGGAAAAAAACCCAACAAAACTAAGGCAAAGGAAATATGAAAGGGATCAGAGTTAAGGCAGCAAGAAGTCTGGGCAGAACTTCAACTAAGCATCACATTGAACAACAACATCAGCTGAAGGGAATGATTCATATGCCAAATACCGGGATTAATCACTGGTCTAGATGTAAAAAAGATGAAGGCTTATTTGTAAATTTGACCTTTTGGGAAAAGAGGAAGTATGGAACAGTTTGAAACAAGTAGAACAACACTGGAAAAGAAGAGAACTATGATGCATTTTTACTGTTTTGTGGATTACTGTGGCCAGAATTCCTCTTGTTTCTTGGATATCTAGGCTTTCAAGTACACAATGCTGACAGATTATTATTCAATTTATAAATTAATATTTTCCAGTTAAAAGAAAAAACACACACATTCAAAAAAAAAAAAAAGTGGTTGAGCACATAAAGATGCACCTTTGAAAACTCAACTGTGTGTGTTAAATTGGTATTGGAAGTCAAACAGGATTTTTAGATATGATTTTTTCAATTAAGTAATAAGAATTTAATTTTAAAAGATATTGACACTAACCATATTTTCTTGGAAAAGTAACAGTTTATCATCTTAACACAACACTAAATTTTACATAGGATGGTTTCATAGTCATATGTGACAGTGACAGTCAGCAGGTGATCTAGTGACTAGATATTGAAAGCCAAATTATCACTGTTAAGTTATAACTATATGCCATCCTTTTTTCTTTAGAAAAAGCATTGAGAAACAAAAATGGGTATTGAAGTTACAACAGCTTTACTGTCACAAAGAACATTTACTAATTGTTCTTCACTATCTTTAGCAAAATGCATGCAGACAATTCCATTTGGAAAAAAATAATAGGCATATGTAATAAGCAAAAAGGATTTTACTATTGTTACATATCCATTTTATTATTGATATGGTTATTTCCTAATTAGTAATTCACTAATGAATGTTGAAGAAAAGATTAATAAAACAATATGAAAAAGAAAACATTATTTGAATTGTTAGATTGTCGCCACGCAGGTCAATGCCTAGAAAGGAGACAGAATAAGGTAGCTTCACAGATTGTTACTAGGGTTAATACTTTTGCAACAGGACCAGAATCCTCCTTTTTCTTATATTTTTCTTCACCCTTCACTACAATCTCTCTCTCAGTCCCAAGAGAAAAAAATCCTCATCTTCTCTTGCTAACTAATCAGATTCTATTGATGCAATCAGGCTCCACTTCCCATAAATAGTACCTCAGGAAACATTCTTCTGCTATGCAATGCTATTTCTGTGATTGGCTGTGTGCTATCCCATGTTACATTTGTCTTGAGAGTGCTGAGATTGAACTGGTTTATGAGTTTGGTTAATTTTCTAAAATGTAAAGTCAACATCTTACCACAATATATTGAACAAATACAAGTTTGAATAGAAAGCAAAATGTACATCTGGGATCATTAAATCTCATTCCTCTATAGCTTCTGGGACAGGTACGTTTTTTGTGGTATTTATATGATCATATGCAAGTTCCTGTTAGGCTGTAAATAATCCCCAAAACATTCTTTTTATCTTCCGAGATATGAGACACAAGAGACAGTAAACCTGAAGGGGGAAGACAGTTCTCAAGGAAACAACTTAATTACATATCAAAACTAATTAAGACACACCTGTCAACATTTGGTTTCTATGTAAAGAATTTAGTACAATGGACTTATTCCACTGTGGCAGCTGTCTGTAATGGTGTTGCGTTTCCCAGTTGAAAAGTAAGGAACAAGTAGCTCAGGGCGTGACAAAATCATCATATACACAAGAGATTACTGTAGCTGATCAGTCTGCAGACTCATTTGCTTATACTCTGGAAATGATCTGTTGGGGCAGAGGGAGTGTTTTTGTTTTGTTTAGTTTAAAATTTGCCAGTGTAAAAAAAATTAAAATAAAATATTTACTATTGGGGAAAGTTCTTCTTAGTTTTTGTAGGTGAATGAATTTAAATTGTTCTTTATAGCTGCTTCCTTCCAAACATTTATCACTCACCACAAAGAAACCTATAGAGTGACTAGGCATTGGTAAGTCTGCATGGAAGAGCTTTCCAAAGAGACTAAAGTATTCAGCTGAAATCCTCTTTTTTACTACTCAGAAGTAGTATTGGCCCAGGTACCAAGAATGAAATGCGGTCTCCTGTTCATAAGCTATTAGGTCTCAGTAATTTTCTTTGTTTTTTGTCATTACAGTTCTTGAAATTTTCTGTGGGTCCTTGTAAAATTGTACCATCTGTTCACTCAGTATCTGCATCCAATTAAGTGCTCTATCAAACTGATATTCCTGTCATGATACAACATACTTCCAAACTGTACAAGGAAATGGGAAAAGGCACAAAGATGTTCACTTTGAACAACAGTAACTTTGAAACTCTGCTGTTTGCTCCATTCAAAAAGAATTCAAAAAATGCTGTTGACTGATAGAGATCAATTGATTAATTCAGTGGTCCTTGCTCCATCTTCCCGAGCCGTGCTGCTGCAGATGATTGATAGACCTCCGAAGGAAGATCCCTTAAACTGTACTCAAACATTTCCATTATGTAACATGAATACTGGAATGTGTTTTTATTTCTTCAAAGGTATCCAGCCTGGAGAAATACTGATCACTGGAATGTGATAAAAACTGAAACACTAGAGCTTAGTTCAGTCGCATAAAGGAAAAGGAAGAGCCATGCCCTAGTAAAACCTTCCCATTCCGCTGCTCTAGAATGTGGCTCCATATATCCTACTGTCATAGCTGCCAGTCCATGAAGATTATTTTCATTTTACAAGGTATTGTAGTAGATGTCAAGTCTTAAGCGATTCAGTTAAGCCTCTAGTCAATGTAATGAATAGAGTCTGGAGAGCTAAGTACAGGTATTCAGTTTATTGGTTTAGGGAGATGTTTTATGTTATGCGACTAAAAACTTCGTTCAGAGCAATAACTGAAAGTAAGATTACAAATAGTTGAAGTAAGCAAAACTGAAAAAAAAATCGAATATGTTATCTCATTTTCTAGCGTTGTATAAATCCTCTCAGAAAGGTAAAAAGATACTCTGATGTGATGATGAATATGTAAAATTCCATGTAGCATGAAATATGGAATCAGTACTTTTCTCTTTTATTTTCTTCACACATATATGAAATAGAAAATAAGCTAATTGCCATCCTAAAACTGTCTCTGAAGCAAGTACATGCCCTTGTGCATTACAATGCATGGGCCCAAATCTCTGGTTCTTAATTGAGCAGAACTATCATTGAAAACAACAGGATTTCATTTGATTAAGGACTGTAAAATATGTCCCCATGTGTGCACTGCTTTGTTCATGGTTAGTCAGACAGTAAGTCATGCAAAAGCTCTTTTTAATTACATTTTCAGATGGTGACGTAATTGGTTGGAACAATCAATATCTTGCCTGATTTCTGAAGGTGAGATTTTCCTAGCAAGACCACTGTCCTGCTTATTCTGAAATATAGAACCTCAAGGATACTTTTCAGTAGAATATTAATATTTATTAACACTTAAATTTAAATAAATAGAAAATAAGAAACAAATTTATACGCTATGGCTGTTTTGAGTTTGTCAGAATTCTCAAAATATTTTAAGTACATCCTGTTACTTCACAGATATGATTCTTAAGAACACTACATACTACCATGACAAAATATGTTATACCTATTATCATGTAAGAGATAGATACAAGTTCAACAAGCAGGCAGAGAATTTTCGTGAGTGGAATTTTTCTCTTTATTGGTGGTCAGTTCACCATGGAAAGAGAGAGGGACAATATGAAGAAAGTGTATAAGAAGGAAATCCTCCCCCACTGAGGAAAAGGTAAGTGAGAAAAGCTTTTAGCTTCATTTTCAAAACTCTGGTAAAATGCCCACTTGAATTCACCATCAGTTTCTCCTCCTAACAGAAACAACCTCAACATCTTAAATTTAGCTAAATATTTGGGTCAAAAAGACCAATAATATACATTAAACTTTAATAGATAGTTTGACAGACTGTAGGTTAAGAAAAAATAAATGAAGGCATTAATGTTATGCATCCTTTTGTTCCCAGTCTACTAAACAACCTGAAAAATGATCCACAAAGTTCACCCAGCTCATACTGAGGTATAATATATTTTATTTTAATCTGTTTGTTACGTTCAGACTGAAGTCTGGCTTCAAGTAAGTTAACTGTTTCAAAACACTGTGATTTTAAGATAAAAAAGGAAATTGGAGGTGTGAGACATTTGTACTCGTTTTAACCCTTACTCCTCTCACATCTCCTACAAGCAAAATTCCTGCTGAGATGAAAATGAAAACAGCTCCCTCACATTCCTGAAAAGCCCGTTTCTCTACTGTAAGACTATGTAGTCTGTTGGATGAACACAGTGCACATTGTGGAATTAATACTTTTATATATCTCAGGCTTCCTTTTAGATGCATTCAAGACTTTTCAAAGTGAGTGTATTTGACTGTTGTGAGGGGAAAGCCTTTGAAAAATCTAATAAACAGAAGTTGCAATCTTTTCTGAGTAACAATTTTTTGATGTGTAAATTATTTAATGTACTTAATGACTTGTGGATTGTTTTAACAACCACCACATGCTCCAGTAGAATGTCTTTTGTAATGTATGCTTGAAGACAAGTAGTAACAAAATATGTTTCCAAAACTATATTTTAGCTCATCTCTCATGTGGCTATTTAAGAAAAATCTCATAAGAGCAGGATGGTACAGAAAAATATAAAATTGCTTTTGAAAATGGTGTATCCATTATTGATGCCACTTATTTCTCAGAATACAGCAAGACTTATGGAACATTGTGGTTTGAGAGAATAAGTATATAGTTGAAGAATAGAATCTTCCCCACCTCCCACACTCCCATATCCTTAATGGTAATGCGTAAGCATGTTAAAATCTTATCGTCATACTCTGTGAAGTAACATTCTCTGACTTCAGCAGATATGATTTTTTCCCTTTAATTGAAAAGGTCATCAATATTTGTTTTTCTATAATATTTAGCAGTGACTGCTGCTATAGTAGGATATGTGTTCCACGAATGTTTTTCCTCAAGATTGTGTCACTGGTTATAATTCAGATGTTAATATCCAAGGTAATGAAAAACATCATTGAACTTCATTGGATGCTGGAGATGATTAAGAGGCGGGATCAGATTCATGATATGTATGGTACTTTTTGTTTGTTGCTGACCTCTCTTCTACATGCTGACATGTAAAACTGTATGCTATAGTTTAATTAACATTTGAAAGGAGAAGAACCATCTGTGAGCATTAAGTTACTTGATTCCACAGCCAAAAAGTTGGACTTGCATGGGAAAGTGAACAGCGTAGGCATAAGTTAAACTAAGCCCTATGCAGAAAGTAGTTGGAATCATCTCCAAATACAGTAATTAGTTGGCTTAAAGAAGAAACACTTATCCATTAAATGCTATGCAGTTCACCCACCATCATCTTCACAATGAGCACATGTATTAAAGTGGTGCTCAGAAAATGTTTGAACTGTACTGTTTCATGGTGAATGAACAGTTAATTTGTAGGAAATATGTAGTGAAGATATAAATGTGCTCATGTGATTATACAAGACACAGATGAATGCCATTCTCTGAAATGAAAGTTAATGTTAACCAATAAAAAAGGTAGTACCGAACAGAATATAGAATAGAGATATTTGACCAGTAAATCGAGCTTGCTCAGCCAGAGCTCAGGCAAAGAACAGGACTGAAAATCTAGCAGATAAGCATCTCCAATACTGCTGGTCTAAATTAGGGCATATGAGCTTGGACTCAGCGCAACATGGACTGAAATTTTAGCAGGAGGGTCCCTGAAGCTAACATAATGTACATGAGTTCTGCTCATAACACAACATTCAGTTCCATCTCAATCACCTATAAGAAGTGCAGAGTAGGTCTTCAGCCTAGAGTAGACTGCCTTGACCCAATGTGGAATTCTTTTACAGTTTACAGCACATTGTCCTCATTCTACAAATGCAGAGGGTAGTTTTAATAGTAAGAGTGAGATGAAACTTTATGGGCTGAGGGAGGGCAGTATTGCATTAGCATTGCTTGCTGACCTTAAGGAACATTAAGCAGCCACTAAAGGCCAGCTTTATCTCACCTAACTTTAAACTCCCAAAGACCTGGCCTAGAGTTATCTCCCACTGTGGCCAGTGGAGAAAAGCAATCTAAAGAGGGCAATGCATACTAAGTACCTTAACATGTTTTGTAGGATGAGATGAATACCTGGAATATTGTCTCTGACTATATTGCTTATAGATGTAATCTAAATTAACGTCATCCCCTGGATAGGTTTAGCCCAGGTCTGAGACACAAGGTCTAGACTGTTTAAGAGACTTTTTCAACTTTCAGTTGTCCTCCAGAAGGGGGAAAAGGTAAAAGTGTCACCATACTTGTCATCTTTCCATACAGACACACATCTGTGCATCTGTAGACTATGCCTTAGATGTTTAAATTTAAATATGCTGGTTTTTACACACCTCTCTGACTGTCATGTTAGGACTTGTCAGGTCAACCTCTGAGCAATGTTCTTTGCTTGGTAGTCTTTATTAACCTCAGATTCTGGAAAGAGAGAGCTGTTGGTCTCAGCTTTCTTGGTGAGAAAATACTTATTCTCTGGATACATTTTTTAAGATTAATTTTCTGTAGGAAATTATAGTCAGAAAGATTTCTATATTGTATGAGACATCAGCTAGAGTGTCCAGCTAGCAGGAAGAAGAAAGCTCAAATATATATCTATGTAACCTAATTAGCTTTGTTATTGTCATCCTCAAAATGTAGGGCCTGACTCTAATTGAATTTATTCTTATATATAAAGGAGATAAAACACCAATGAGTTAAATATCCTGATATAGTATAAATGAGTATCCTGAGTAAGTATAAATGATAACAAAATCAGCCTCTAAGTACATCAGCTGCAAATTGTCTGACAATATAGAAGTAAATGTGTATTTCACACAAGCTTTAAATCTCTTTCATGATCTTCCTATCTTGTCCTTTATCCCACTAAGTAATGATTTTTAGAAATGTACAAAGAGCAGGAAAAAAAACTTATAAAAGAGTTATTTCATGCCAGTAATGGATATTTTTATTTCATTTTAAGGACTTGTCTACATGACAAAGGTCTTGAGAAACCAATATTATGACCATAGAAACATTATAGCCAGTAATAATTGCTACCTTTCCAGTATACATTCTACGTGCAGAGAACTGTTTCTGCATCCCTGCATCTTTGCTGACAGAGAAATCCTAGAACATTTCCTCAAACAATCTCAATAGTGTTCTTACTTCTCTAACTGCCGAATGTTTGAATCTTCCAATACATTTGATATCTACTGAACTGGATGCATATCTGACAAGAAGTTATCCATTATCTATTACAAACTATAAATCTTTATTTTAATGCCACTTGAACTAACATTGCTTAGTGGTAAACACATTTTATTAATCTTTCATCTAAAAAGGATTAGCAAGCATAAGGTAGTCATTGATCGGACTAATGTTAGTCTCTTGACTGATGCTTCTCAGGCACCAGAAGGAACAAGTAAGATGGAGACTGATATACCTTTGATTTTTGGAAGGATCAAGGAGAGAAATCCAACAGACTCATGTGAACCTTTATGAAGAACCAAGGTTAAATCTGCCCTTTAATAAAGTTATTCCCTTGAATATTCTCCTTTTTTTTTTTTTCAGGCTTTCACAGAAGTGAAGCTGCTGCTAACTCTGCTTAAAGATTTTAGCTTGTTCTAGTGACCATGTTTCTTCTGACCAAGAAGGAAGCAGGTACAGACACAGCAGCAGAGAATTCGACACTTTTTCTCTTTCATCTTCTTTTCTTTCCTGCTTATCTTATCAAAATATTAGCTTTTTTGAGGGAGAGGTATGAGAAAAATTTTATTTTTTTTTTCTCATGCCTAGTGAGTCATAAATAACTTCAATTAAAAAATTAAAAGCATGGGAAAGCAGTGCCTCTTATACAGTAAGTATTCTTCTTTCTCGAACTCAGTAAAACAAACAGAAAATAACTTAAGGAAGAAAGACCACAAATACTTCCCTAGATTTAGTTTTTGATGTGGGATTTATGCTCAATTGTCTAATTTGCTTAAGTCTGGGTGTTAACTCTGTGTGATGTGGTGTTACACGGCACAACATTCTAGTATCTCTGGAGCTCAGTTGTTTCATGAGTCAAATACGATGAAAAAAATTGAATCGATTTTTTGACTACTTCTTAAACAATACATGACTGGCCAATCCAAATTTTCTTCCAGGTGTTTTTTGATAGTTCACTTCGAGAAAAATGAAGTGTAAACAGGTATCTCATGTTTATGAACTATACCTAGAGCACGTAACTGCAGCAGCTCATTAGAATATACAGTTCAATTGCCTAACAGATGATCTGTCAGTATAAGTTTTAATAGGCTGGTTGAAGCTTTTTAAGATACCTCTTTGTGACTCCTCTTTTTAGGGCACTCCGGTGCTTTATTACATTTATGAACTTCCTGTTTCCAGACTCAGTTAACACATATCTAGTTTATACCCATTTGTTTCCACATTGATGGTATCTTTAGCTTAACTCTTTATTGTGGCTACCTGAAACTTTTTTTCCACTTCTGTTTTTTGAGCAATTATGTCAGTGCTCCATATTTCTGGATACATTTTCTTTCATATGATTTAGCATCTGCTCTTCTATCACTTTAATATTTATTCTCCACATTGTTTACTTTAGGCATCTTAGATATGGATGAACAGAATGGTGTCCAGAATTTCAGATCAAGTCATGCTGTTGCTAAACAATAATATTCACATTTCTTATTCTTTGCTGAAAACACCTCTTGTTATAGTAGTTACTTTTTCATAATGACATGTTATAGAAACACAATAATCATGCAACCAACTAATAGACACTAGTTTCCTCCACTGTTCTTAACAACAGAGAAAGTTTTGGCTTTTGCAGAAATGCTTATTAGTTGCCATTATCCATTATTACATTTACTCTGCCTTTGCCTGCACATGTAGTACACATGTAATTTTATGGTTAAACCAAGAATATATTTAATCTCAAAAGAAAAAAATGTTACAGTATCATAGAAGTATTTCTTCATTCTTCTCCAACTTTTTATTTCATGTCTAGAAAACCTTTAACATTTTTTCTTTGCTATACTTAGTATTTTAAAGTGCTTGTGAAAAGGAAGTCTATCTGCAATCTAAAATATAGTGAAGTGTCTGTATAATGCACAAGTATTTTTGGTGGCATAGTACAGTCTCTGAGAAACTATGTTGATAACAGCCTGGACAACGAGTATCTTTTAAGTGTGTATTTTTAAAATGTCCTTTATACTGAAATAAAAATTAAAAAAATAAGTGAGAGGGTTTGAATGGGTTAAACATCAATAAAACAAATGCATAGCATTTAGTTAAGCAAATGTTGAAAATTCTGTTTGTGAAGGCATCAAAAGTGCATATTAAAATAGCATATTGCTATAAATACAGACCCACTATATTGGTCCTTTTAAGTCCTCTGTCCAAATTGACAAGATGACAGAGATCTCAGAGGTGTAAAGTTCCTACAATAGTCCTGTATAATATACTGTAAAGGCTACAGAGAGGATTTGTAATTTGTTTACATTGCAAATAGTATAGTAGAAGTTTGCTCTGTTAACATTCCATCAAGCAGTAAGCAGAGGTTCACATGTACTGTTTATTCATTATAACTGTAATTGAGATCTAGTCACAGCATCCTATGAGTGTTAAAAAATGTGATGCAAGAGAAGGGAGGGCATATTTTGGCATGCCATAAAGTAAAACATAGAGTCATGGGAAATTAGGCTTCCTTAATTCTGGTTTTCATATAACTAATTTGTTTTTTCAAAACAAATTTTTAAATCTTGAAATGCAATGATTTGATTTTATGTTAGGAGAATGTGTGCACTTCAGCCTACTTAAATTTAAAGATATTTGGATTGAAACAGAAGGGAAGGAAGAGAGTCCTACAGCTAGCACGACAAAATATCCTTCTATTGTCTTATGTAAGTATGTACATAATTTTATTACAGAACCAATAATACAGGTGACATCCTCTTGGCAGCAGAATACAGTTGGTAGATTGTGTTAAACTGATTGGATTTTTAGATGAATACTATATTGTTGTCTGGTAAAAAAAGAAAGTAACTCAATGGTTTTGAATGTTACATATGTATTTTTTATTATCTTTATTATATAAAGAAAATAAAATACAGAGGAATCTATTGGTGAAGAGGATCATCTACAAGACATACTACATTTAACATTTCTAGCTCTCTACCTGTGGAACAAGAAATCATAATGTATAAGAAGAAATAAAACATAACAATCTCCATGACACACTCATTACAAAAATGTGGGATCCCATTGAGATGAGTAACTTGTAAGGATTCCCAACAGATTTGATCTAAAAGTTCAAATTAACTGCTGCAGTCAGAAAGCTGATGAAGTGATGAGGAAAATCAACCATAGAAAATGACAATTATGAAGATAAACCCATTCAATAATCCAAGGAAAATTAAAATTTCCTGGCTAACATTTATGAGTTCATAGCCTTATGTGTGTATGCTCACATATATCTCTATGTGATTTATTTATCAGCAAATATTTATTTGTTCTCAGTCTTGATTTTGCTGTGGAAGTGATGTGAGTTGATGTACTGTTAACACTCACAGCTTTCCAATTTTAAAGATAATAGGACATATTAAATAGTCTTCTGATTGTTAGCAAGCAAACATGGACTTATACCATAATTGCCTCATTAGTCTGATTTTCAACTTGACAAGAAGGATACTAATAAGATTACTGAAATGAGTAAGAAAGTAGCCCTTGTACACTTATATCTGAAGTATATCCAGGCATAGTCACATACACAGCACCACTGTTCCTGTGCCGGATCCGTTCACTGACCACTGTCATCTCTTCTCACAACCATTTATGATTACACATCAACAACACAATGTGTTCAGGGCCAGGGAGCAAATACATGCATGAAAGTGAAACACCTGTTGCTGCTGGGACTGTTCCCTTTCCTTCTCAAAGCTGTTCTTTGTAACCTTTATGCTACTCCATTAAGAGAGGAAAAGAGCAGAGGAGTCTAACAAGAGTATAAATATGAAAAGTAGGAAAGGAAAAAGCAATTTAGCAACTTGCTTATGAGTCAAATTAATAGATATAATAACCAGGAAGAAGATTGTTCAGATAAACTGGTCATATCAACTGCTTCCCAAATAGTGGTACCACAGTGAGTGACAAAGAGCAGCCAATCAGAAACTGTAACTGCAGATGAATATGGTACAGTAGAAAAGCAAATATTATTTGTCATAATACTGAGAAAGAAATTCACTTCCAGGCAGAGGATCCTGTTATGAGAACTTATTTCTCCACAGGGGGCATTGTAATCTATTCAGTAGCATCTAGGACAAAACAAAATTCAGTAAGGAAATGATTAACTGAACAGCTTGTTTGGAGGAAGGAAGGAGTTTTGTAGGTTTCGCTGTCTTGGTACTTAATTTTTCATGCCTGAACACTGAACAGATTGGAAAATCCCACACTGCATTTTGGACACAATTACTGATAGTATTAAGGAGTGAAAAGGACTCGGATGGGGGTTTTGTATAGATTCACTTACCAAGGTGAATGGACCTTCACCAAGGTAAGCTAACACAAAGAGTAAGATTCACCTTGGTTTTCTGCTATTCATATGGTAAACATTTTTCTTAAAATTATCCTTGAAGACTTCCTCTGCAAGAAGGAGAAATGCAGACAACCTCTGGGGAGTAATTCCTGTATCCTAAAATAGTTGTCTGAGACAGGTGAGACATATAGCTCTCTGTGCTTATCTCTTTCCAGTGAATATAAAAACAGTTACACAACTGGTTTAGATTGCATACTTGGTTTTAGGACAGATGAATCCTTCGTTTAGATTTTCATTAGATTTTTTCATATGAAGAGTAGCTCTTATACATGTTTTCAGCAAATAAACCCCAGCATTACATTCTTTAAGAAAAAGAACTAAAGGCTGAAAAATATATAAAATTTTATTACCTGAATGCCTGGGATGACAGAACACAAATCTTCGAATACTTTAAAGTGAAAGAACTCCTGCTTTAGACCTGAAGCCACTCAGCAATCTGTGCGAAGACCTAAGGTTTGCCTATTGTATACTCGGCAGATGCTTTTAGCCCTTATTGTGCATCTGAGGAAGATTTAAAACAACGGTAGTACTTTAATTGGAAGCTTAAGGTGTACTGTTCTACCTTGACAATCATACCTGTGTTTCCACAGTTTATTAAGCCTGGAGACAGAAAGAAGGCAGTCACACAGACAGAGAGTGAGACTGCAGGAGCGCAAGGCAACAGCACAGAGATACCCTTTGTCATCTGCTTGTTCAGACATGTTAGTGGTCCATAACGTGCCATTTAACAGTGTGAGGATGAGTCAGGACCATGTAGTTCACTGTAGCATTGAGGGTCAGTGGCAGAGAGGATGAGATAGCTCCATTAATCAGTGTCATAGTGAGGCAAGGGTCAAAAGGAACCAGGCTCCAAACTTTCATTTGAAAGAGGTCCCTAAGGCCATTAACCAGAATTGTGATTTTGAGGCATTGCCATCAGTTCAGGCATTCTTATATTATCAGATCAAATGCTGTGTTGGAACTTTTCCTGTATTCTTCCTAAAAGTCGGCAAAATGACTTGTCTCAGGTACAATAGATCAACACATCATGCACATATAAAGGAAATATAATAAAATAACTACAGCCCCTCATTTATTCACTGGATACGTAACATAGGAACATACTCTGTGTGCTCAGTTTGTCTGGTCAGGTTTGGAAAGACCGTCAGTCTGTGCTACTTGGTCCTGCAAGATCCTTTACACCATGCATATATGTATATAGGTACGGTTTCAACGCATGCATGAACTTATGAAGAAAAACTGAATTATCCTACCCATCTAATATTACTTGTCTATCTCCTAGTACTTGAACCTTCCCACCCTAGATATGAGAGGATGAGGAGTGGAAAGATGAGAAGGTGGTGGAATCATCCTGCTTCTTTTTCTGGCTGGAAGTAATTCAGTTCTTGAAAAGCAGCTACTGAAATTTAAGTCTGCTGCCATTCTCTAATTTGGAGTTTTGTGTGGAGGTTGTTTTCATTTATTTATTTTTAGAATTTATTTTTCACTGTCAATAAAACTTGTTTCCTTATCCCTATGTTAATGCAGATTGCTGGAATTAGGTTAACTTTCACCTTGTTTAGTTTTTGAGAGAATTATTTCCTCTTGCATTTGCTATGGATATTAACCCCATTTCACTTTACAGCCCTACTGGGGCACATTCCAGCTTTGTTTTGCTCTCTTACCCAGCAGATGTTTTATGCTCTCTTTTGCCTTTCAGTAATGTCACTATCATCATCAACTTCTAAATGCATAACTCCACTAGGGACACAGTTCAGGCTGTCAACAGCATGTATTAGTCCTGGATCTGATCCTGATGCTTTTACTCAGTCAAATCCTGATTTCACAGACAGGACTGCTTCGATTTTCTGTGGCTCTCGGTGGATAAGATTCTGCCTATCTAGCACAATGTGACGCTTTCCCATACAAGTGAGTGAAAAGAGACACTGCACTTTAAAAGCACAACAATTGCACATTATTTGGGTATGTGGATTTGTTTCCGATTTTCTTTTCCTACATCTTTGTTACTCTCTTTGCCTTTGTGTGCACACTGCCAGAATAACATAACTTTTAAAAGACTGATCTAGATGAGCTCAAGATCTTCTGTGATTCAGATATTATGGCTTCTTGAACTCCTTTTTATGTTTAAAATCTGAAGTGAAGATAAAGATTTGTGATCATATTTAAATTAAAGCATTTCTAATAAGAACTAAATTTAGATTCCACTAGGCAATTTTTGTATACATCCTAAACTGTAAATGGTTGTTACAAACATATTAATTGAGTTTTAATTATAAGATAGATGCTTACACGATATGACTGCTAAGCTTCCTTGGAACTGTTTCTGGTCATGAACTAACATTCTGAGACATATTTATGAATTCTTTAACTGAATAACTGATTCATAAGATGAAGCAAGATACAATAATAAAAACAACTTAAACCCCACAATTTGATGCATCTTAAGCAGTTAGGCACTTCATATAACCTTTATTGTTATAATTAATTTTTCACTTGAGTCCATCTTCTGACATACAATCTAATCAACACATATTAACTGCAGCAGCTATAGTATGTACATCATCCAGAGCGTAGTGTTAACATTAGATAGTTAAATAATACTCACTCATAAAAAGGTTTTTAGATTCAACAGCTATATGATAAAACATGGATAGTCATACAGTAAAGCACTGCACAGTCATTAGCCCTCTCTAGATAGCTGTTTAACCATCACATTATATTCTCTTTTCATGAAATCATCTTATCCTAGAGATTTTTCTTTCCTGATCACACTGTTTTGCATGCCTAACTGGTCCTAGTTCTCTTCTATTCATATGGATCTCTGCTTCAATTCACAACTGGGGAAGTCGAGGCAAACATTTACAAAGACTTCATTGAACTGCAAAGGTATTATGCCCTATTTTTCAAGTGAGGGTAGCAACATAGAATGCTAGAGTCATGATTCACACACAAGTAGCACAAGCAGATATTAGAAGACGTCCCAGTAAAGTGTACAATGTGTATGGGAGAGTACTAGTTTCTGGCACAGTGCTGACCCAATCGCTTAGCTGCTCACCACAATATAGAGAAAAATACTGCTAAAACCACAAATACCACAAGAGATTGCTTAATTGGATTGCACTTCAATGCACTTGAAACCTTGACTTGCTTTTGTTTTTAAAGGATCTTTTGTTGTTTGTGAATAATAATGGACTACTATCGCACAGAACTGTTATAACATTTGATTAATGTTTGTGAAGTGTTTTGAGACCCTTATTTGAAAGGCACTAAAACCTACAAACTATTGTTATTATCCTTTCTCTGAATTCCCCCAAGTTCCAGGTGGCTCATAACATTTTAAGGAAAGGCTGTCAGAGTAAACCCATAGACTCCATTAAAGCAATGCATTTCATCTGTTTACTGATAATTTCCATTTTATGTTTTTAGATTTTCCTAAGTTGCGGTCTCTTTCCTTCAGCTGAGTAATGCATGAGACACAGTGATATGCCTGATGAAAATAGGGCTGTTCCCGAGGCTGGGACTTTTAATCTTGCCAACTTATTGATTGCTTTCATGAAAAAAAAAAAAAAACATAGGCTATGCCAGGTATCTCAGTTTGCACCAAATGATTTTACTGTGAAATACTCAATACCCAGATGTACAAGTAGATCTTAATTTCTTCCAGTTTGTGCACTTTGCTTTTTCTATATTGGTCAGACAGTTTTACATTTCTGATGCAGAACTCAGATCAGCTATTTTGAAGTCAGTCCAAGGTCTTAGTGATAGTAAAATATAATTATGTTCTGTGTGCATTCGTATCCAAATAGACAACATTTTGATATGTAATGTTTAATACAATTTGAATATTACCTTTCCCTATTTTGGTAACTGGATGGCTGCATATCCTTCAAATAGTGCAGAACTTTTCTTTGGGGAGAGACTTCTTATATAATTCCACTGCTTTTCTAGCTTCTCAGTGATTCTGGATGCAAATAGACCAGGACTCTGGCAGATATTTTAAAACAGATATACAAACCAAGTTTTCTTGATGTTCCTGTCACAGGGCTGGATAGGGTACAACAGTAAGAAAGAAACACTGAGAAACAGTCCTGCCACTGTTTGCTGACCTGAATTCAAACAAAGAAGGAACCACACCAGTATTCCTACTTCTGTGCCCTTTTATTCCTCCCTCAGCCCTCAGGAAATCAAAATATATTAAAAAAAAAGAGAAGCAAACCCCAGAAATGTATATGCTTATAATGTATCCTCTCCTCCTGTGTTGTGTTTCTTTGAGCTTTAGACAAGCAGACAGCAGTGCAGCAGCAGAGTTTTAGCAAATAAAATGTCTCTATCAGTTAAAGCAAACCATACGATAGAGGCAACACAGCGTGCCAGAAATCCTTACAGTCAAACAGGAAAAAAAAATGAGAGACAGAAAAATCCACAAGCACAGACTAGTAGAATCTTCACTGTGTTGCTGAGATTATCAAGGATATGGGGCACAGGAAAGAAATAAGGAGGAAAAACGCCTTTAAAAATCACACCTGAGATTATTCAAAAACTAAAGGAATTTTCAATTCCCCACTGCCCCACTCCCTATTTCTCTACTGATCCTATTGCTTTCCATTTAGATAACGGAAATAGCAGGTATAGCTTTTCTTATACAGCATTACCCCTTTTTTTTTTTTTAATATCCTTTGCAATTTGTGCTCCAGAATCTAAACTTTCATTAAGAAGCAATATTTCTAGCACAGATGGTAAAGAAGATAATCATGAAAATATCAACTGAGTATAAACTGGGGCGGTGATGACTTTTATGTGTCACCAACAGCTTGAAAGAATAGGTCTGAAAATACTAGTCCATTGGGTGATCTGGCCCATTTGTCTCAATGCCTGGTTAACTCCTGCTACTTCTAAATTAGGGGACTTAAGGACACCTACAAGTAAATGGGTCTGGATGGACTTGTTGAATATGTTTTCACCCTATTGTAAGGTGTGCACAAATGTCTCTCTTCTTCCTTTCCCCATGCCCTGCTCTCTACAAGTAACGACCAAAGTGCACCAGTCAGACGAGGTCTGTAGTGTGTTTCATGAAGGACAGAGAACTCGACAACCCCGTGGCAAGGCTGCAGGGAGGGCACCTACAGAAATTCTTAGAGATAGACTCTTAACCCGGAGACTGATGCCCTAATTCTCGAGTACAAGTGTGTATTAATTTTGAATTTTAATAAAGTTTTATCTGTCAATAACAACTTTATCCTACATGGGACAATTTTTGTTTTTTTGGTGTAATTTAGGTTATGATTTTAAATGGACACAAATAGTTCATTTAGACAGGGGAAAATATTTAGTATACAATATACAGTAACAGCGAGGCAACGTTGTGGGCTTAATGATACTGAAATCCATCCCCCTGCAATAGATGATTTTGTAGAAAACTGTTGTCTTTTGTGTTTTATACATTATTTCCCTAAATAAAGATGGTCCAGGAGCCACCAGGACCCTTGGGGCAACCTCTGACCCCTTATTTCTTCTCTCCTTAAGCACTGTGATGCTTGGGTAAAGAATTACAGAGATAAGCCAGGCAAAAACTTAAATCAGGACAGCTGTTACAAAAAAAATTTGAAGGGGCAAAGAACACAGTCCATCTCTCAACAGATTTTTTGTGGGAGGTGTTGGTTCTATTTTTTTTCTTGCAGATTATATAAAGGATATCCTGTCCCTGAAGTAACTGGCCCTGTGGTTCATTCCCTGCAGCCTGCAATGTTCGGACATGACCCCAAATCCCTAACCTCTCTGTCTTTTATTATTTTTCATCCCATTATCTGCGTCCTAACATTATCCCCACTAAGAAATCTAAAATAAAAAGAAAAACAATCAGAGAACAAACCAAAGCAGAACAAAAAGCCTCAGACTCTCATAATAAAACACGGTGGAGCTGATCTGCCTGCTTCTATGCTTGTCTATTTCTCATACTTTTTAGCTGCCTTGACTGGATTGTAAGTGCACCAGATCTTTAATTCTGCATACACAGAGTCCAGAACAATTCCAGGTCCATATTTACCAATACAGCAGGAGAACACTTGTAACAAATGGCCAAAACTTTCCCTCCAAAACCTGGGTGTAACTCAGAGGCCAAAGGTTCTTGCTTCTTCTTGACTGTTTCACAATACAACAATGTGCTGTGAGTACAAATACCTAACATCAGACAGTCTGGAAGTGACATAAAATAGGCTCAATTTCACAAAAAGATGATAGCATGTGGAAAACTACATTGATTTTATTGTTTGTATATTAACCCCCACATACATGTTTGTGCATACATATGTATATATGTCTGTGTATGTCTGCAAACACAGAAAAGCATATGTGGGAGAAAGTGCCGAAGCTCAGATATGCCTAAGTATTTAAATGAATGTATATGAATACATACGCTGTATGTAAATACACTGCACTGCTATTGTTGACTTTATAAACTTACTGCTTAAATTTGTTATAAAATTGGACTTGATTTTGCAAGGGATGGCACAACTCCTATTGAAAAAGATAATTATGCATTTTGAGACTCTCATACTAGCAATTAGCTTCAGTGTTCAGGTTGCCAATAAGTCCAACTTATAAGAAAAATAACAACAACCCAACACCCAGTAATAAAAGGCTATTTCAACCATCAACTATGTAGGAATGAACGGTGAACACCTTCTCACTTGTTTAATTTTAGAAAAAAAATAAGTAAAAACAGAGTAGTCACTGATAAATTACATTAAATGTTAAAAAAAAAAATGGTGTCCACATTTTTTTGTTGTTTTTCTTATGGCAATTTAGTTCCCCTAAGTAGCAGTGACCTTCTTGGTTTAGCTACTTCGTGTAACTTCCTACAAAGAGAAAGTTTGTCCTTAAGAAAGATAATGAAACTGTTTCCTCCAGTAGCAACTTATTTTTAAATAGCTTACATGATAAGCCAAATCTGACCTGACAGTGTCCTTGTAAAGCTTCTTTGAAGTACTGAAATAGAGATTATAGTTATAGTCTGTGGTTTGGTTTTTTTTTTTTATGAAGAAGGTATTAAGATTTTCACTTTTCATATTTGTTTTAGAATTATTCTCTTGACAAAGTCTGTGTGAACTCTCTTCAGATGCTTCAGAGTATTTGTCAGACCACTGCACAGCAATGCAAAGCATATTAATTCTTGGCACAAGAATTTTGTCTCCAAGGAACATCACGACACCTTCTGTCCTGTAATTAAACCGAGCGTGCTCTTGGATCAGTTTATCCAAACTGGTGCTGTCTTATGACTGACAGTCTTGTGATGATGTATTGGTGCAATACATCATCAAAATGAAGCACTGTGATGATGCATTACTAGAAAGGCTGAGGATCCCGGCACTAAAGACAGAATACAGGTCTTGCCCAGGGCTGTGTGGTCATGCTCATCCTACAGGCATTTTAGCACTCCTGTCAATAGGACAGAGAACAGAGTGAAGAATTGTATGATATAATAACTCACAGTATGAAGGTATGCACCTTTATATAGGTAATACAGTTGAGTTTTTTTATGAGACATACAAACATGATGGACAGTTAACATTTCTCTAGAAGACCTTTATTGATATGAGGTATTGGATAGGCATTAGTCAGGTAAGAGGAGAGGAATCATAGACCTTTGTTAGAGATTAATCAACTTTGTGAAGGGATAATCTCCACCCTTTAAAAAGAGAAGATTTTTCCATGTTTGAGAAAGGGGACAAGATACAGATTTTCTTCTGATTTGGACATCTTCCTCATAGCTTCCCTTCTCCCTGTTTGAATCACCACAAGGAACTTTTTTCTGTTTCAGAAACACAGTATATTTCTCATTTCATTTTTCTGATACGGTGTGATCGTATTAATTTCCAGTGGTCACTTTACCTAATAGAATTAAATTCAGAATTCAGGAAATGAGATCTATTTGAGGAGAAGATTTTAAGCACATGATTGTCTTTAAACATGTGCTTAAGTCAATAAACTTTAATGAGGCAATGTTTAACATTTCTTCAATCAGGGCAAAGGTAGTCTGTGTTGACAGCTTACAGTTTTGAACTTAGATATTAGCATTATTTTAAGATTTAAATATCCACTCTGAATTCAGCAGTATTTAAATATGCTTTCAGAACCAATACATCCTATAATATGTGAATTTTATTTTATTTTTTTTAATAGATATAGTCAGAAATTTAAAATGTTTAAAAATGTTAAAGTAACTTTCACATTAATAGACCTTGTGTCTAGTCCTTAGAGACTTTTAAAGACTTCTGTTTTGGTGAACTGCACTTCATGATAACAGATTTTAAACCGTTTGGTCACATATTTTTCACCTTCTCTCTCCTTATCCTGCATTGACAATACACTTCTTGGAAGAGTTGACGTTTTTTAGATTGGCCCATGATGAAGAGATGGCATTTCTTTATGCAGAATAGGAAAAAACCCTTATCAATCTCACAGGCTATGTTCAAACAAGAAATTCACAAGTTTTCAATTTTATATTTCTTATAAGTAAGAACTGAGTGCATTATTAATATCTGACTGGACAAATGAGCTGTCTGATATTAAAATCTATATTTTTAAGGCCTGTTTTCTTAAATCTCTCTGCACAATTTAATTCACCATTATAAATATCAACCAGTACAGAAGTAAGAACTACTGTTAATTTGTGTAGAATCTCTCTAAGTTACAAAAAGATAGAAATCTTTTTTAAAAGTAAAATTTAACAATTATAGCTTTATAAATATCATAATAAAATTCGATGTATTATTTGTTGTTAATATTCATTTTATTTGATTGCACTCCAACTCTTTCACAGATATTCACACTATTTAAACATCCCTTCCCCAAATGTACCTCCTCAAACAGAACTAGTGTGACATAGTGCTTGGCTCCTGTTTCCTTCTCCTCAAATATCACACTGGTATTTCAGTGCAGCTTGGGACTCCCAGAAAGAGCTACTCTGGGCATTGCGTTCAGAGATACTACAGTAATTCCTTTTTCCATTTCTTCTCTCTAATGCCTGGTGCAGTGTTGGGGGACCATTCAACAACTTGCTGATGCAACAGACCACTGAATTTTCCTATTTCTTTCCTTTGTTAGATGATACAGGGCATGACATGTGGGGAGGTGCAGAGCTTTGCTGTCCGTTTTATTCTAAAACCACTAAAGATTTATAAAAACAGTGACATATTTGGCTTAAACTTGAAAGGCAGACATTATTTTTCTGAAATGTACTCAAATAAAACCTCCAGCTGAGCTGCAATTTTACTAAGCTATCTGGCCTACTCCTTATATCCCTTATGCAACTAAGCTTAAGCATCTTAATGAACTCTAATGTTAACTTAAATGCTTAAAGAAAACAATGCTGACAAGGAAGCCAAAACCAGAATAAAATCTTTTGGAATGAAGTACATTTATTTAGCTTTTTCCTACAAACACCATCTGTATGTTTCACAGGCAAATTACAGGTATATATAGGCTACAAGCATATAGGGCTTTTCAACATACAGTATGTCTGCAAAAGCAATTGCCTACCTAGGGAAAAGTCATTACTGGTAAACAATCTCATTTTAAGATCTCTAAGGAGGTAAACTATCCAGAAACAACACCTAGGTAATAGCTACCTATTTATCTGCTATACTGGAAGCATGGTTTTTTTTTCCCCTCAAGCCCCAATACACATTCAAGCTGAGCTTCATAGTTGGGTTAATTAGGAGTTAGACATGCTGCAAATTAAAATCTGACATCTGAAGCTGTTTTGAACTCTTAGATTCCCATGGACCAGCAAGTTTGTTTATATAGGCTCTCTTTTCATTCCTCAAATGTCCTTTAGAAAAGGTTAAGATTTTCCAGTTGGAAATACAGCATGTGTTGAGCAATTTCACTGTTCCATGTTTTGGGATAGAATATTTTGTGTAAAAGGAGTTTAGTAGTTTCCTGTATTTTAATTCTGATAGCTTCAGTTTGCTAGAATTAGTTTTTTCTTATCTATGACCTTTAAGTTTAACTGACTTACTGATTTTATGGAGTAACAAAATGAGAGTGGGGAGAAGTGCATATCTATCTTGTTTTCTTAATAATTTTCTGTAACAAATAATGTCAATTTAGAAGACACATGGCATATTATTGCTGTTTTAATGGTCATGTGTTTTAATAATTTAATCAGTAATAATAGTGTATGCATCTGTATGAAAGTGACTTTTATTCCTTTGAGAATCCTCTGGAAAGTTAGCTATGGCCATGCTTGTCACTATGGAAAACACACAATTTAATGATTCAACAGTGGTTTCCAGGGGTAAATCTGTTGTGTTTAATTTATTATCATATTATACAGAAGGGGAAAAAATAGAGTAATTAAAAACCCAAGAATCTAAGAAAAAATAAACTTTTTTACAAAGCAAGGAATCTGCAAACAGCTTGTGAGGAATAGGTTTGAGGTGCGATAACACCTATAAAAGAGATTATTTCTAAGCATACAATATAAGTTTATTTATTACCATCATAGCCAATGCCACATGCAGATATATTTACAACAAATGTAAAATCTTGATCCTGATACATAGTATCTATACGTAACTACCTAAGAAGAAAGCAAAATCAAGAGAAATGAATACTCTTAATACTATTTTTGTTTATTTGTTTGTTTTTAACACTTAAACTTTTTTAATTCATTCAGGCTTCATTCCGAAGGTTTTTTGTAAATGGCTAATGATCATCAGTATTTTATTCAAAACCACACTATAGCTGTAATTTAAAAGCAATTTTTTTCCCTTAAATTTATATATATACTTCAAGAAAAAGAGAGCTGATTCACATGCTGCAGACAACCTTGACATAAGTATAAATTGCAGCACTGCTGATAACTAGCCTTGGCAAACTGTATTCATACACTTCAATCTAAATATTACTCCCAACCCAAGGCTTCTAAAAAACATAAATTCACTTCTATCTTTTAAGGCTCTACTCTTTGGCATTCAAACTCTAAAAGTCTGAGTGGGGGCAAGGGAAAAGATGAACTTATCAAGTTTATGAAAGTCTGCTAAATAAACTAAAAAGAATTAAGCAGTTGATACACGTATTGGCACACACTCACAAATAACACAAAGAGAAGCAGAAACATATTAGGAAAGATGAATCTATATTTATTGGATTAGAAAGACATTGCAGCCTTTGCCTTAAGTATGTTGAGATCAGTGTGTCAGTCATCAGAAGATTCATTTAGTTTTGCTTTGGTCTTTGAGATAGAATGAGTGCTTACCAAGAATAAGAGCCTGTTTGATTTATAAAATGTATTTTCCATGTATCTCAGTGATCAGAATGGAGGAAGTTTTCTTCAGAATTACAGAGACAACAGGAAAGCTTATCATTCTGTCTCCTTCTACAAGGGGTGCCTCTTGCAAGTAAGATAAAGCTAATCAAAGCCTCAGGCATTTGTGGCAGGAGAGAGCGAATTAAGCATACAGAAACCACTAGGTGGTCTTGTCTTTGTAAGCAGGAATGATCTGATGCGTGCCTTTATAGTTTAATTGAAATGAAATGCACAGATACAGTGTGCAGCAAAGAGAAAGTTCACTGTAATGAATAAGTCAAGTCTTGTGCGGTCTTAGATATCTGTTTGAAATTGATAAATATCATAGAAGGGTTTTTTAACTTTTGTTTCTCTCTGTTCTTACAGTTTAAAATGAAACTATTTCAGTATCAATAAATAAATGTCTTTCCCAAGGCACAAGTTATTCTCATTCACCTCCACTCTACTGCCTGCTTTCACAATGGATTGGCTGACCATGCAATTCTGAGTTTCAAGAAGTGATATTGAGCTGCTTTGAGTTGTCATAGCAATTGCATTTCTAAAAGAAATAAGTAGGTTTCAGATTCCTAAACAATGCTGCATCAGAAGCGATTTAGAAACTATAATGGAGCTACAGGAATCAGTATTCAGAGTTGTTGTATTGGAATGATCACATCATTTATGAAAACACATCCCTAGATGTCCTTGACCATTTATGACAGCAGTAATGAGAGCAAACACAGCCAACCTCAATTTAAACATGAATAAATATGAACCTTTCTGACATCAACTGTCCTTCCTTTGACAGTTTCACTATAAATTGAGTAAAGAAAACATACCACTGTTCCAGACCAGATTTCATCTCAGAAAAACAATCTGGCTCTTTACTGTCATCACTGAAGAGCTAAAGATACTATAAAATAATAATAAAAAAATCCTTTTATTTCATCCTGCCTTTTAGCAATTGGAAATAGTGTTGAAGCTGGCTGGTGTGACAAGGTTTATGACTACATTGCTGATGAATATTGCAAAAACGGCAATTTTGTTACATACTTATCTACAGTAGTCATATATTTAATACAAACTAAGATGCTGGCACAAATTATGTCTGAATTATATGTGCAAAAGCAGACAAGTTTGTATAGACATCACAGAAGCAGAAGAGCCACTGGAGTCCAGATTAGCAAATATGTAGTCTGAACCATTCTCTGGAAGGTTCTGCCTTTCTCAGTTGACTCTATATGGTTGGTTAGGTGACTAGGCTATTAACACAGTCACCTGTTTCTAGATGGTTTGAATTATCCTTACTGCAAACCCATAATTTTAAGAACAGTTTTTACATTTTATAATTTTATATGCCTATTTTATGCACCTATATTTTTTTACATTTTAATATATTTTTATATATTTCATATACCTATTTATATACCTATTTTATTTGTGTTTTCTAGGTCATTTGGAGAGCTTGTCTAATTTCATATGGCATATTGCATTGATCCATGTTAATTAGAGGTCAGCCCTCAGGTCTGTTTAAATATTCATTGAAAAGAAATTTTAAGGAGAAATATGCCACTTCAAGTTACCTTCTATTACTTCCTAAGTTCTCCATTGTAGCGATGACTTCAGCATTATCTTAAGAGTGTGATATCTGTGTCAGCATCAAACACTAAAACTGCTGATGAGGAAATGTCTCACTCAAACTCAACTCCCCCTGTTTTGTCATTGGGTGCTAGATTCACAGCCTATGTGCACAGGTCCCTAAAATCTGTAGATTTTGCTAAAATTAGATCGGTCTTTGGAAGCACAGCCTCTTTGAAGATAGTTTTTGAACTACGCATTATCGTTTAATTTCTTCTTTCCTTTTCCCTGATATGTATTTGGTATGCCATTGGCACAAAACAAATCTATGCCTTTATAAGATACTGATTTGGGAGGGGTGAGTTGTAGCCCCAGCTCCATCTTTCCTCCTCCATCTTTCCTCCAACTGCATATTTAGGTCCTTCTTAAGCAGCAGGCTCAAAAGACCATTTGCAGAAGCCTCCTGTTCTGCTCTTCAGCCATGGTCATGGGAATTTTTCATGCCTTCTCATGACAGGGAGTCTCCAAATCTTCAGTTTCTTCGAAATGTTATTTTCAAGTGGAAATTGCACAGTGTGAATATTTGAATATTAATAACAGATATTACCTTTCCTTCTCAGCACCACGCTCTCCAATGTGTAACTTTCATCTCCCATGGGTTCAGGTAGCTGCCATTCTTCTTCACTATGCCTGTAAGCTCAAGTAATTCTGAATTATAGTTCTTACGGTAGAAACAGAAACAGTGCTGTGACATGGCATCTTAGTTCTGCCCTGTTTGATGGTTTATACTATTAGGTGTCTGTGTGCATAACACAAGTCAAATTCTCTTGTTTATTAATTCTATTTTACCCCTCAATGTAAGAAATATAGGTTTCTGGATTCTGAAGTTAATTCATATCTTTTTCCCAAGATGAAACTGAACTAATTTCCATGTTTTTAAATGGATATTTTCCCTTGTAGGCTCTTGATAATTTCTTAAATAGACGTAACTTTGAAGCTCTTTTTCTCCTCCCCTTCCCCCACTTCCCTCCTCAACTTTTCTGGGGTCTTTTTTTTTTTTTTTCCTTCTGGCAAGCAAAGAAATACGTGACAATCAGCTTAGCATATAGTACATTTGCTGATGAAATAATGATGTATATCAACTTTATACATAAAACATGACAAAAGCCCACCAGCTATACTTTGCAGTCAAGAGATTAAAAATAAAAAATATTGTTAAAAAGTTGATTGGCAAAAATGTCCTAGTTATTCAACTAGTTTGCTCCAGTGTCTTTTCAATGACAACTAAGCTCTTTAAAAAGTCTAATTTTGTTTGATAAAAAATCTCTTTAAAGAGGAGTTTGAATGTTACATTTCCAAATTCTAGGTTTGAAGACTTTAAAAACATGTTTACTCATCTGAAATGTTGCCTCTAGTCCAATAAAACATATAAGCTAAGCAAACAACTTATAAAATCATACATGTACAACAGCAAATCAAAATATCATCTTAACAGACCTGACATAATAAATATTGTTACCTACTAAATTCATAAAATTAAACATATAAAGTACAGATGACTATATGCATGTACGCGTGTGTGTCTATTGTGATTTATAAATACTGAGCAGTACTATACAATTTATGCTGTCATAATTATTGAGTAAACATATGTAGTATCCTAACCAGTATGAACAGGCATAAGACAATCAATTTCTTAGTTATAGAATTATCAATATGACAACATCTATAGAAATTAAAAACATGCTGTTCTACAGACCTCTGCTTATTTACACCCATCTTGGTAAATTCCATCGTTTTGCTTGGACTTGAGCTAATACCAAAATAAATAATAGACATATTTCAGAAACCTATCACATCTATAATATGCAAGTAATACTCAAAATGCCTTCTCCTCTGAATCCTGAAGAACTCATAGTTCCTGTGTGTATCTAGAGGTCAACTAAGTGACAGTAAAATTTGACATGTTATAGGAGTTCTTATAAAAGTGCACACACTCTAGGAGTAATACACTAGAGATGGGATAGTTGAATAAGCACTAGAACTAGTGAGAATATAGACTAAATTATTCTATTTTTAAAAACTGAACTACAAACAGAACTAATTTGTCCCTATGGAACTAAACTAATGCTTGACCAGTTTCTGAAAATAGAATCATGACAAGCCAACACATTTATTAGACATAAGTTTTAGTTTAGATTCCTGAATATTCAAAAAAATACATCCAGACAATGAAAAAAATCATGGTATTGTAGAATGTAACGGACTCATAAGGATCATCACGTCCATCTCTTTGCTCCTTGCAGGACTATCTAAAGCTAAATCATATGGTTAAGAGAGACATCCAGACACTCCTTGAAATCTGACAGGCTTCGTGCTATGCCTGGGAGCCTGTTCCAGTGGCTGACCACTCTCTCAGTAAAGAACTTCTTCCTAACGTCCAACCTAAACTTTCCCTGGGGCAGCTTCAATCCTTTTCTTTGTGTCCTGTCTCTGGTCACCAAACAGACATCAGCACCCACCCCTCCGCTGCCCCTCTTGCAGAAGCTGTGAACTGTGATGAGGTCACCCTTCAGGCTTCTCTCCTCTAAGTGGAAGAAACCAGGTAACTTCAGCTTCTTCTCTTGCCCTTGGGACCTTTCACCATCTTGGTCATCAACTCCAGTAGTTTGATATCATTCTTATATCGAGATGCCCAGAACTTGTGGTAGGGCCACACTAGTGCAATGTAGAGTGAAGCAATCAGCTACCTTGATCAGCTACCTATGCTGTGCTTGATGCACTCCAGGACACTCTTTACTCTCTTGCCAGGGCACACAGTTGACACGTACTTAAATTGCCACCAACCCAACCCACCAGACCTCTTTCCACAGAACTGCTCTTCAGACTCTCATTCATAAGCAGGATTATCCCATTCCAGATGCAGAATCTGGCACTTGCTTGTGTTAAAAGAATCAAAATCTTGGAATGATGACCTCTAAGTAATATGAGTAGCTCAGAGGAGATACTGGATTTATATTGATCATGCTCTGAAGCAAGAAATTCCTAAGCAAAAGGAGGGAAAAGAAAGTCATCTTAAAGGAAACACTCCCAGCTCCATACTGAGTAATATAGTAACTTTATAAACTCAACAGCATAATGAGCTAATCAAATACACTAGCAGAAAGATTAGTTTGTTCTTATATGAGGGACAGTAAGAAGATTTCACTGGCTCTGTGACTTGAATCATGATTTTCCTGATCATTGTTCATTCTCAGGTTTGCTCATTCTTTTGTTCCAGGATAGTTGAATAATTAGGTAATAATAAATACTTTAATTCTAGAGTCTAACTCAGCAAGTTCATTTTAAGCAACCTTTGTAGTCTGAATTAAAGGGCAATTTCAGAGCCTCTATTTCTTTAAAAAAAGTCTTAAAACAATTTAAACATAGAATTCCTATAGAGTTCTTAACATTCCACGTGTCTAGAACTGATTGTGATGTGACTTAGGCATTTTTTGCTTTTGTTCATATCTCAGGGAATATTAGAAATTACTTTATGCTTGTGTGTCAAATGATACTGCAGCCAATTAGGGATGGCAGCAGAAAAACGAATACCAGGAATAAAAGGGATTTTTTACAATTGAAATTCACTTCTCACTTTACTAGTTCTTAAACTTCACTCTAGTCTTTATAAGAATGATCAGAAAGCAAGAGGAAATTTTATTATTCTGACATCTTTGATCCTGTAGATTTTCATAACTTGCAGTCATCACGCATTCACTGCAGACACCAAATCCACTTATTCAGTACAATACATACATATGCCTATTTCTCTTAATCTGTGATTTGTATGAGGGTTTTACTATTATCATTAGTATTATTATTATTGCAACCACTGAGTTGTGAAATCTAATTCTATATAACTCCTACAGTAAAAGAAAACACAAAGGAAGGTGAGAGGGAAGAGTATCCAATTGCAAAATTTAGCCTTCTCTTGTCTCTTTTTTATTCTTCTACATTAATTGATATTAACCCCTGAGGAGAGGGTGTTAAAATCCATCAGTCTAACATACTGCTAGTTAACTAATTAATACTAATACTGGAGCTGTGAACTCATCATACTAAGCTATTATAATTAACATATCACAGGCTATCACCATTCAGAAAATGGGACAAAATATATTTATTACCAATAGAAAAGCCAGAGCTGATCCTCCCTTTCTGATTCCTGAGGAAGAGGGCAGTGTTGGATTTAATTTACCACAAGGAAAAGGATTGTTCCTCTGCACTACACAGCTGAAATTCCTCTTTCAGAAGCCTGGAGTCTAATGGAAATGGTAGAAGAATATCTTTTATTTAACTATAGTACTAATAATTCTGAGATCTCAAAACTGGGAAGAATATTTGAGCTCTCTGGAGTGGCACTGACATAAGGGGCAGCTGTGGCACCAGTGAGAATAGTATAAGTGGGGGTGGGTTTTGGTGGTGTTTTGAAAGAGACCTTCTGTTATTTTTCAAATAGTAACAAAACCATCAAAAATGTGAATTAGGGGGGGAACTATTGCTAAAAGTAATCTTTTACCTACTGTTTTCTGTTTGAGAAAATGAAACTAGACAGCTGGATCTCTTAACTAATACAATCTACAGAGTCTGAAAAAATGTAGCATGAGTGAAATGCTACTGTCCAGGACTTGTTCCTTTGTCCAGCTTACCTTGAACTTAAAATTAAAAACCCACTGATGTCAGTGACAGTCTTCTTGTTTCACTTGTCACATACACAAAGCTACCACTGCATTCAAAAATAAGAGACACTGCAGGACCTATGTATGCTGTGAACCTGCTGAAAATTTTATAGTGGCCAATAAACAGCCAGGGAGAGAGATCTGAGTGGGAAAACCTAGGGGCTATGACATGCTTATCATAGGAAATTTCTGCCCTATGATTTTTTTCAGGTAATTAATTCAGGTCATGGAGCATGGTGTCACCTCAAAGCTTGGTATATTCATACTGCTGTACGCCGAGAATTGTTATTTATTTGATAAATGTCCACAAGGCCTACAGAAATCAAATGAAATTCATAAATCTAACCAGGAGATGATAAAACCATAAAGCTCAGCTTTTAATAAGCAGGGATTTCCATCTGGTTCTTCTGGTGATATTACAGGTGTGTGTAGCAGAGGCATTTATGGATGCACAATTTTAGTATCTCTAGGATTTCCTGCCAGCACACAGATCTACTTATTCAGAATAGAGGAAACTACTGAAAACTTGCACCGAACAATTCATGAAAAGAGTAACACTTTGACAGCACTGCAAATGCAGTAGCAAAATGAAAAATGTGCAGGTAGACCAGGATATTATATACTGTAAGAGCTGTGGCTTTGCTTAGGTTTTTGCAAATAGTTTCTTGTATGGTCCTGTTTCACTGAATGTAAAATGTTCAAATTACAAGGTCAGAAGAATCTGTAGAGTGCTGGGGTACTGGTTTACAGAAGTTTCAGCCTAAAACAATAGTCATAATCTGATGTACCAGTAAGCATGTTTAAGATAGATGAAAAGAAAGTGCTTGTCAGAAGAGGATACTAGGGGGCAAGGTGTTCCTTTTGTTGTGTCTTCATAAACACTGCAGTCGACACAGATCAGAATATCTAAAGCCTTAATATGGGGAAAAAAAATCATTTTTAAATCGGAAAAAAAAGATTCTGTTTCACATCAGGTTTATTTTACGGTACAAAATTTAACTGATTGTGACTTCTTTAGATATGATTCTTGTGTCAAAATATGACCAAACCTAAACACATTTCAAATGAAATCTGATGAATATCATGAGAGAAATAGAGAACATTTTCAAATCAGTCTTTTTGAGGCTTGTCTTTAAAAAGGACTGCTTTGAACAAGAAAAACATACTTGGTATGATATTGAAACTATTCATAGAAATGGGAATAGAGAAACCTGAATATTGATATTTTCTAAACTTCTTGACAATCTTTCAAATGACAACTGGTAAATTAGATTACTTGTACTTAGAGACATCAAAGAACACCATGTCTCAGAAAAATCTCTGAAAAATGGCATCACATGCACTAGCTATTCTGCACAATGCATAGCAGAAGACTAAGATACAAAACGATATTACGGCACTGTGAAAGATCTAAGCAACCATAAAATAGCTTCAGAACTTTGTTGCTGAAGTTGTCCATCAGAAGTAAGTAATTAATTGTCTCAGCCTCTGATAAGAGACCTTTCCCATTAAGGCAGACTAACCTTGTCTCTGAGGAAAGACAGGATCATTTACAATTTTCACCAGAGCATCTCAAAGCTGTGACCAGAACTAAACTTACTAGACACGAACACTTCACTCTTTGAGTTTGACTGACAATCCCCTCAAGTTAGTTAGCACATAACTATGCTACTTAGAGTTGGTCACAAATAAGACACAGCCTGGTTCTGAAAAAGGATATCTGTATAAAAAGATTTTTATTTTACCTAGGTGTTCTGAAAGCATTGTTCAGAAATTATTGCACTTTAAAATGTTACTACTGTGATGAAATCTTATAGCATCAGTCCATTATCCTAAACTGCATAACTTCCAATACAACTTTGTGTGACAACAGTGAGAGGTCCAAATTCTACATTTGCAAGTAATGTTACATGTATTTAAATAGCCATGCGCCCTTCAAATAAAGTAAAATATTTTTAATCTCTATATTATGGATTTTTTCCCTAAATTATTTAAACTTATACCACAAATGAGAAAAAAAAAAAAATCTAACAAAACCCAGCAAATCTACACCAAACAACCTGATTTAATTAACAATGTAGCAATGTCCATATTGGGCATTCTTGGCTAAAATATATAGTTGACACATAAATGGATTTTGTCCAAGATGCACAGATTTCCATCTTATTCTTTGATGAACCCCAGTCTTTGGCTTTAATTCATTGGGATGATTTGCAGTTTTTCTCTGGCAGGTCTTATTCAAAGACTTTGAATTCAATGTAATGATGTCAACTAAGTTTAGACCAGCCCCTAAACATAGGTAATAGCTACATGTGCGCTTTAATGAGGCACACAGGGGAAAGACTTAAAAAAATCACATGGTGTAATTACATATGTTACAATTAGTAAAAATACTGTAAACATTACTGACAGTTTGGAAAAGGTCTGTAGTTCTCCCACGGTTCAAACAACTCTACAAACCAAGTATTTTTTAATTCAATGGCTTGAATTGGATTGGGAGGTGTTTTATGGTATCCATCTATTCTACTCAAGCAGAGCTGCAACTACACACAGTTCTATAAACTCAATTTCACTGGCTAGAAAACTGTTCATGTGAACTCTCTAAGGAACTGAACAGACACTGGCTTACTTCATATTTCACTAAGAGGGGTAAGTAGTAAACTGCCTGGCCATTGGTTGACAAACCTATCCTAATGTCCCTGTGAGATACTTCTGTCTTCCAAAAAAAAAGTGAACTCTGAAAATTTCCTACACAATTGAAACATTAGTTCTTTGAGATATTTTTCCACGACTCTTGCCTTTCCTACTGCTAGTGTTAAAAATAATTTATCCTAAATTAAACAAAGAACAGTAATACAAGATGTTCCATTTCTTCACAAGTGATTGCAGTAGTAATTCAGAGCATCATGTCTACCATTCCTATAAGACTATGTAGAGTATATAAAAGCCCTTCAAAAAGTCTAATGACAAATAACTCTATTATGTAGATAAGTAACAGTGTTTTTATATGCTGACAAATGCACATAACTGGTTGGGAGACTGCCCATTTTTGAAAATGTAGTTCAGGTTTCTCTGGATTTGCTTGGCTGCAAATGGTTGATTCAGAACGCAGTATGAAATATACAGCTTATTTCTAAATTTATTTAAATGAACTTTAAGCCTCTGAGTTGTTTATAGAATGAACAAGAAAGAAAATTTAATCAGGGAGATACATCTGAACTTCAATCTCATTCTGGAGTTCAGCAGTGACTAATACACAGCCTGGTGTTGCAGTCTGGACGTAAGCCCTCCTGTTGAAGCTTTGTCTTGCTTATATGTGAAATAGGCAAGATATTTTCTGTGGAAAATGGCTTCCCATAGGCTATATAAAAAACAATCATGAGTCCTGGGAAGGCAATTCAGAATGTCTGTCACCATAAAGGGAATAATCTTTCTGAAGTTTCCTATGAGCTCTACAACTTGATTAATCTTGTCAACCATGCTTCCTTTTTAGTCAGAGAGGAGATAAATTTCATTTACCAAGAGGAAGATCACAATTAAGAGTTTCTTTCTACTTGATGGGAAAAAAATTGCATTCTGAAGCCAAAGGACATATCTGAAATAGTTGAGATGTCTCTGGGTGTTCTGATCACTTTCCAGTGACTCCGGAGAGACTGCAAAGTACTGAGGTAGGATACTAAAATTTTGTGCGTTAAGTTGCTAATAAGCAAAGGTATGGCAATCAAGCTGTGTCCCTTGCATTCCTTGACTCTGCCATGTTTTCCTAATATGTCATTTCCAAACACTCAAAATAATGGCTTAGAAACATCAAAAAATGAGACAAAAATATTTAAACAAATGAGATTCAGTATGTAATCAAATATTCAAGGTCTGGGGGGTTTGTTTGGTTTTGTTGTTTTGGTTTTTTTTTTTCTTCAGAGTTTGAGGTATTAAGGTGCAAAACAAGATATCATCACAAGGATAGTTGTCTCCAAAGATAATGCACTGAGAAAAAAGGGAAAAAAATGACAAATGTTTGTCACACTTTGCTATTCACTGCAGCCACCTCCCAGACTAGTAAACCTACAACTTTTTTTTATCCTTTAAGAAATTTAATAACCTACAGGAAGCCATCATTATGGTAATGTTGGGGGATTATTTTCTTTTTGTAGTGGGAGACAAAATATTGCTTCCAGTTTCTCATATTCTGATAATTCTTGACAATTCCCCAAAGCAACTCTTACTACCTTTACGGAATGACCCACTCCTTACATGATTTACTCTTAGTTTTCACCATTCTCTCCATTACCCTGGAAAACTAAATTTTGCAACCAGTTTATTGTTCTAATGACAGAGTAATTCTGAGAGGGCTTTCTGTTAAATCTTTGCTTGCCTTTTCTTTTAAGATATTTATTTAGTGTGTTTGTGTGTGTAGCAACTTGATATTTAAATGAAAAATATTACTATATATAAATGAATGATATTTTTGTGTAGATTTTGCATTTTAATTAAAATATAGTGAAATGCTATAAGTGTGAATGTATATGTCAATGAAACTGTTTATCTCAATCTCTGAGTAAGCTCCAATGGATATGTCATGGTCTATTATGCTCCAAAATAGCCGTTAGGGTCTATTATGTCAATTATCATACACATCCATGACAGATTGTTCTTTTTTGTTTCCCTTTTTTTTTATATTAACATTAAAAATGAAAACAAAAAGGAGCTGGATTGCTCAGGGTATTGAGATGCAGCAGAGAGCCTCTCACTTGGATGTTACCCACTGAAATCTAACTCGGGTCAGTGGTAACTGAAAATTGCTGTTCAGTGATGCACAAAAAAGGGGCTTAGTGTCTCAAAAAAAACAAGACTGAAGCATTGAAGTTAATGGAAATGTAGAAAATTACTTCAGTGATTACAGAATGAGGACCTCACTTCAGGTTCCAGCAGTTCATATTGCAGGTGGACATACGCTCTTAATATTGGCACTAATTTGCTGTCTTCACCAGACAAGTACAAATACAATCACAGGTCCATGGTCTTTTCAAGCATCCTAGAGAAATTTCACAAAGATTTTACTGTTTTTTTTTTTCAGTTATTACACTAGTACATACCATAGTTTTCTTCCCTTTAAAAATGGCAGAATGAGAGAAAGCATATTGAAAGGTGATAAAGATAATAAGTACAGGACTTCTGAATGAGAAGGGATTAAAAGTTACTTTTCACCATTAGAAAGCACAACCACAAAATGTGTGACTGAGGTCTATATAACAGAGTGAACAATTACATTCTTTTTACTGTTATTAGTAGCTTAAACTGTGGGACTGAAAGATAAAGCAGGTTGAAAGTATAAAAGTTACACAAGGAAGTAGACAAATTAAAATTCACCCATCAAGGGATTAAACCTGCAGTAATCTAAATGCACCTACAGTCTTAGTATACCCCAAACAGATGAATGTCAGAAGCTGGAGGAGTGTTCTCCAGGTTGTCTATCATTAGTCTTTTGAAAGATAGGATCATGGACTTGAATAATCTTTGGTTTTATGACTCAAATGTTCTTACAATTGTGTTGGCCTAAGCGAAGTCAAACTCTCACCACCTTCCTTTCATGCAAATGGTTAACCTGGTTTGCACATTACTATGGAATTACTGAGTTAACCAGCTCTCTGTTATGTGGAAAAATAAGTCAAGAAAATGTGAGGAAATAAAAAAAAAAAAAAAGGCAAGGAGACATGCCAGTCTTCATAGCTGAAAATGCTGTATTTTCTGAAATTGACTGTAGAAAAACAAAAGAAGTAAAGAACTAAAAATACAGTCACAAGGTAGTATTCATCTCATCTGAAGGTAAACATTTCAAACTGATGGGAAGAATCATGACCTAGAATTAAATATTTTTCTCATTGATTATAATACTAGCTAAATATAACTATCTAATAAAAAATGGTTCCATGAGAGCTTTAAGGTGTCCAGGACAGTTTCACGAAGGCAAACACATGCTTATACAATACATGCAGAATATTCATGTCCTTTGGCATTAGCGATGGAGTTTAGGTAGAGTACAACAAAGAATCCCAAATACATCAATGTACAGACAACAGAATTGACCCTAGAAATAACAAGTAGATAGCTTAAGAATGATATTCAGTCCTCTAAATTTAGGAGTATAGTGATATTTTTTTGGTTTTTTTTTTTTTTTTTTTTTTTATATCAGACCTGATGCTCAGCTTCAGTACTGGAGTGTATGGATTTCCATAAGTTCTGTGCCCTACTCATGTGGCCTGTGTATGCCTTCAATATCCTAGAAAATCTCAAATGGCACTAAACCCCTGTGTTTAGGAACTGAAGCCTGCTCTAGAAGTCAACATTCATATTGGAGATGTCTAACGTTAGATTAATTGAATCCAAGCACTAATGATTAAGGACAGGTGAAATAACCCCTGATGATCGTGCATCTCCTTACGATCTCCATGGATCGTAAGTCTCCAAGGTCTTACAAAGCGAATCCATGTAACACTGCTGTCTAGTAAGACAAAATCTTTTCGATGAAATCCTATCCCATTAACATCAAGAGCAAACTTCCCATAGATTTCAGTAGTTCGCTATTTCTCTGTCAGACCAAGCACAAGAGAATAAGCAAAACACCTCAAATATAGCTTTTCCTCTCTACACACTTTGAATCAGGAAAACAACCTAATATTGTTAGATAAGATAAGACAAGCACTCAAGTTCAATTTTTGCTTGTACAGTATTGCATTAAGAATAGAAATACCATGAAAATTTCATGAGAAGTTCATCGATGTCCTGAAATCAGTCAGGTAATAGGGACATGGAAATTCAAACACCCTGCAAGAGGACAAATTTGTCCATGTTGTTTTAATAAAATCCTCTTTTTCTGACAACCAGCCTTGCAGAAATAGGGTAGATGATGGTAAAATCATTCAATCTTTCATGCAGGTAAGCACAAAGATTGCAGCTATACTCAGTACTTGTCTTAAGAGAAAAGGGTTCTTGTCTTTCCCCTAGATATCGCTGAGAACAAAGCACAATATTGCCCTTTGTATTTCATTTAATATTGAAATTTCCCTTTCTTCTGCTTGCACATAGTGTAATGCAACAATTATGTGACACATTAAAAGAAAAAAAATATGACAATACTTGCACTGTATCCAAATGTGAAGGGATCTGCAGTAATTTCAAATGAGAAACCTGCTATTAGCTCATACAATGGATTCCCCAGCTGAAAAGAAGACATAAATTGGAGTGAATCAAGCATTCACCGGCAGCAGATCTGCTGCTTGTGTTCACTGATGAGATGTAAATGTGCTTAGCAAGAGTACAGCATCAGAAGAAGACCATGAAATTATAATATAACTACTGTAATGAGAATGGGTTAATTTGTAACATTTCTTATTCTAATTATGGTCTTTGACACATGGGAACAAAACCATTTTCAGCCATTTTCTTTTCTTGTTGCTATCCCTTCTTACAAGAATGAGAAACAAGAGTAATCTGCATGCTTTTCTATTCTGTGAAATACAGTAGCATGCTGCACTGTTTTGACCCTTTCAATATTCTGCATAGGTAATTTGAGAGAAGACAGTCCAGTTATGGTCTTAGCAAAGAGCATTTAATGAATCCAGGAAAAGTGTAATTTGCATGGAAATAGCCTGAATTATTTTTTCAAGTGGAGAAGAAAGTAACAGGAAAAGAATAAAAACAAACAACAAAACAGATCAGCCAAACAACAAACCAACAACAAAACCCAAAAACTAGAAAACAAAAACAGGACAACATTTCTCCATCTCTAGCACAATGATTTTAATGAGAATTAAAATTCGTATGAACTTAACCTATTTTCACAGTGATGATATGTTATTTTTCATCTTATGATGTGTAAACTGTCTGTGTAGACATATTGTTTGTAAAACAGATGTTCAGCTGATGAAAGTTACCCTGCTCCACACAATTCAGATATTAATCCACTATTTTGACAGAAAATAAGTATAGAGAGGTCATGATACTTATCTTTCAGACTAAATGAATGCATTTTCAGGCCTGTGAGTTCTCTATTTTCCAACAATGGCTACAAAATTAATCCATAACGAACACATAAACATGGAATTCACATTTCAGTGAACAAATCTGAATTCTGGTAACACACCTGTGGACAAAATTCTTTTCTTTACAAAAATGTCTGACATAGGCATATATGAGTATTGACAATTTGGTTAAAGAATATCCTTCTGATTTACTTGCATCTGCTTGGTAACTGTTATTTGATGGCAACTGCAATGGCAAATCACTTTCCTTTTGTGAATTGCTTCTGGTATTCAGTATCCTGCTTTTCCTTTAAAAATATAAATATAGAACAGATTGTTGTCCTTAAAACTCAGAACTCCGAAGTGTGAGTTCGTTAATGATAACAGGGGAAAGTGAAAGAAAAAAAAAACACAAAAAATACAAAAAAGCCCATGGGTTTTTCTACCAAACAATCTTCAAAGAGGATGAGGAGGACACATGCACTTTGAAGATTCTATCAGATATGAGGAGAAGTTAGATTTGACTTTTAAAGGAGATTTGCAGGATCTATTGAAACTCCATTTGAGTATTTAAAACAAATGCTGAGATTCAAGCTATATTTAGGGACCTATTTGGCATTTTGACACAGATGAAATGAAGGAATATGTTTACAAGGACCCAAGGCAATGGCAGGAAGATGTGCCAGGGGAGGTTTAGGCTGAGTATTAGGAAAAGTTTCTTCACACAGAGGGCAGTGGAGCTCTGTAACAGTCTCCCCAGGGCAGCAGTCATGGCACCAAGCCTGATAATATTCAAGAAGCATTAAAACAATGCCCTTAGACAGCTGGTGTGAATTTTGAGGTTGTCGAATGCAGGGACCAGAACTCAGAAACCAGACAACTTAATTTTGTCTAAGAGAAGGATCCCAAATTGTCGGAATTGTGATACTGGGATTTAGAGATTATGAATCTTATTTATAAATATCCTGTCCTATTAATTTTTCCCATGTAATTAAAAACTCTGAGTTTCTTGGATTAAAATGTCAATACAGTTTGGAAATTGAATAGATTTAGTTTACCTATTAAAACTTTCATATACCTAGTACAAAATAAATAAACCTAGTAGAATTCATAAACCTACTAGAAAGACAGGGGAAAAGATAGCATTTAAACTGTTACAGACATCCCAAGAAAAGGACACTGAGGTAACTTCAGAGTACCACAAGAAAGTGCATTCAGATTGACAGAACAGCTTATAACCACATTGTTAACAGAGAAACTAGTTTCCCTTTGGGTGCTCAGTAAAGGAAGTAGCCGTGAAATAGCTAAGAATAAAAGTTGCAGGAAGAGAATTATCTGTTGAGAAGAATCATTATGTAACATAAATGTAAACACTATGTGCACATCCATATGTCCATGTGCATATGCACATACCCACCATTGTAAAAATGCCTTCATCCTTAGATCCGTTTAATTTACTTGTCATTGGATATTTCTTATATATCACAGTAAAATGAAAAAAAGATATTTTGACTTTACTAAGTTTCCCTAAATATATTCACCTATTTGAGACGCTTGCCCTGCCTCTAACTGTCACTTGCCAAGGGAATAGGCCTCCCGTAAATCCTGTGTCTTGGATATTAACCCAGATGTATTTAATGTGCTAGAGAACATGAAATCACAGCAGACAGTGATTTTTTTTTTTTTTTTTTTTTTTTTTTTTGGCAACTAGCATGCCAGGTTCTGGGATCAGGATTCACTGAATACTTCTGCAGCTGTAACTACAGCAGTCAGTTCAGCAGGCTTCAGGTACGAAAACATAAGACAGACAAGTCATCGTGCCCAAACTCTAGCTGCTGGTCTCCAAAAGGCTGCAGATCTTCCATAAGTTTTGTCTCTAACCTGCCACCTCCATTTAAGTGTAGTGGCATCTGAGACGGCAGCATATACCCATGTTTATGTAGCTGAATCCTGCCCTAAGTCTCCATTAATTATAATAGAAGCATAGACATCTAGTTCACATGTAGATAATGAGGGCAAAACTTCACTCATTGCCTCTACTACTTTTTTATTAATAGTAAAAGTTTGAAGGCAGCAAGTTGATGAGACCAAGATTTTTTTTTTACAATTCCTTATTTTGTCTTTCTTTTAACCCACTTTATTCAATTGTATTTAAATTACTGTTGGACTGAACTTCTTGCTATTTCTAGTGGCTGAAGCTCAAATGAGGCTCTATTTCCATTTATTCCTCTTCTTCTCACCCCTCCACTCCACCGTTTCTGTTTTGTAAACCATTTTTTTCACAAACTCAATAACAACAAACTATGTGAGGAGTACAAATAAATGGAGAGCTACTTTTAATTTATTTTTTTAAGTTTTTATTGACATAACTATATGTCTCTAGTAATACAATATATGTCACAATAAATATAAAATAGTCTGTCATCCATTTTTCTTAAGATTTTTTTCAAGTCAATAGCAAGTATGACTTTTTACAGTTTAGACAAATTAAAGCAAAAAATAAAGCTATTAAAATACTAATTGTTCTAAGAGTTTTTAATAAAAGCCTCCCATCATTAAAATAGAGTCCAGGTTTTGGTGGGTGGGGGGGGAGGTGGGGCGTGGGGGGGTGTGTTCAGCTTCATTGGAAAACCAAAATATTTATCTTCTAGTTAAGGTTGCTACAGTTACCGATTTTTGGAGACTACACTCATGGTATATCTCCTTTTCTCTGCTTCCATGAATAACAAAGTTGAAAATAAAATCATTCCCAATCTTCAGAACATCTGGTCAGTTCAGGTTCTCGTGTCCTCTTTGTGTCTGATAATTTTACAGTGGCTTAATGTTTAAATTGTGATCCTACTATAACTTTTCCAGCTTTTCTCTCTCTTTAACAGTTACATAGATATGCATGTTTTTGCTACCTATTTCCTCACTTTGATCCTCTGCAAACAATTCGATCTTGTATTCTATATTTGAAACCAAGTATGAAATTGTTGGTGTATTTTCCTTATTGATCATTTTCTTAAATACAAAAAGACAAAACACAAACCCCAAAAACTAGAATAACTTTCACAATAGAAAGCCAATTTTTATTAGAATATTAATCACAATAATTACCATTCAAACACAGAATCACAGAAGAGAAATAAGAAATATTTATGACAAATCTTCTCTATTTCCATGCATACTTAGAAGTTGTTTCCTTCTTTTAACACTTGGTTTCAGTCAACCTTAAGAATACAGGAGTTGCAGCAAAGTCAGTACAAGCCTTTCCAATCCTAGCAGGACTTCCTGTTGCAGTGGAGAATTGTCTATCAGCTTCCAGCCCCTGTCAGTGTTGTCTGAATTTGATTGCTGTGCTCTAGCCTTGCTTCTCATCCTTGCCTCACACAACCTTCCTAATATCTTAAAGCTTTTCTCTCCAAGCATACTCAGCAGCTCTAAAGGGAAGGAGCAGTTTCATTTTAAGAGTTTTGCATCTGATCATTTCTTTTTTAAAACAGTACAACATATATATTCAGAAAAAACAAATTAAAGAGATACTGCCTATCATGATGTGATTGCATGCCTCTTGTTCATTAACCATATCCTATCCTGACAAATAAAAAGGAAACCAGGCACTACACCCTGATATCAAGGTCACTGCCACCATCTGGAGCTAAACTTCTAAAACAGTGTTGTCCTCGGTTGATCTAAAGAGAAGATCCAGAAAGGAGCCAGGTTCTCCTGGTAGTTATTCAGTGGAATGGAGGTGCAGGAGTCCCATGCTTAGGCTTGATGCCTGACTCTCTTGTTTTTAACACTTGATATAGAGTTTGTGTCATTGGTATAGGGCATACGACTTATTAGGCAGGAAGTAACAAGAAAATAAAGAGAATAGTTTGGAGGGAGTAAAGGGGAGTGTGGAGGCTAGTGTTAATCTTAGAGATTGATCTTCCTTGGAGAATAATTCCAAGTAAGATTCTCACTCACATAATCCTCATCCCATAGGGGAGTATACTAGTCTCCACTTCACACAAGAAAAACTGAGAAAGCTGAAGTACAATGACAAAGTTCAACTAAAACAATGTGGTTCTCCTCCAGAATAGTCTTGTGGATTCAAGAACTGAAAGCTCCTACATTTAAGTAGAATTCTACCCTGTTTTTCTATATTCTGGAAGAAAAGAAGAATATTTTGGTTATATATTTTAGTTTACTGGACTAAAGGATCACCACTCTAAACACAAAGAACACAAAAACAGTTTTAGAAGAATTCCGATAAGCTGATCAGCAAAACAAGCCCCGACCCCAAATCCTCCCAGGGTTGCCATGAAACAGCATCAACCCCATGAGTGTTGCATGAAACACATCAAGATGAGCCCATAGGAGATACTTTTTGCCTCACCTCAGAGATGGACAGGGGTCGTTGCCTAGGGATATAGAAGTTATTACGGGATGTCAGGGAAGACTGCTTTAGGATTATAAAAAAATTATTATGGGATGCTTATTGTAAGAATTAAAAGTGTGAAAAGAGAGAGATTGTCATATTGTCTTGGCCTGCTCTGTGAGTGATCAGTGCAGTCTGTTTTGTCTTCTTACTGAATTGAATTTCTGTTTTCCTGGATGACAATCTCATTATTCTGTGTGCATGCTTATGCATGGATGTCTAAGTGCCAGTAAGTGAAGGATCACAGGTAGCAGAGGTTCATGTGTCTAAGTGCCAGTACCTGGACAGTATGCATATTGTGTGGATATTTTATGCATAACCAGCATTATTGCTTGAAATTCCAAGGCAAACTAGTCCATGAGTAGAGTAAGAGGTTTGGGAAGGGGGTATTAAAGCAATCGAAAGCCAGGGGCTGAATACTGGACAGACCAGAAAGCCTGGAAATTTGCAACTGGAGAGACCACAGGGATTCAAATCAGCTACTGGAGAGACCGTGAGGTCTGAAGGTTGACTTGTTGACCTGTTTATATGTATATGGCTGTGCTAGAGACAAGAGGATCCCAGGGATGAGCTACTGAGTAGATTGAGTGTTTAAGGCCACTTACTGAAGGGATTAACAGTGTGTGCGCACTCATGCATGTGTGTGTGCACACATGTGTCTGAGGGGTTCTGAGCTACTGAGAGCTGGAGGGGTACTGCAGGCTTTGGGGGTGCCAGCAGCTACAGGAAGCAAGGATCTAGGGCCAGATCTTGCCCTTGGTGCATAAGTCCACGCTCCTGGAAAGATCCGCTTTGTACATGTGCAAAACATTTCCCACTAGCAGAACCTTATCCAGAGCTGCAAGAGAGTGGAACAAGATTAGGCAATTGTTTGTGTCATCTGTGTTTGCATGTTTCTATCTATACTGTTCTGTATGACTTGCTGTGTGAATTGCCCTGTTCATATACGTTTCTTTGGGCAGAACATGTTCAGCCTCACTACTGGCTGCACCTGGGAATCAGATTCAACAAAACTTTAACAGTATTCATAAACATTTCCTCCCTTTAAAAGTTTGATTTTGCAAAGTAATATTTTTTAAAAACTATTTTTATTTTTATGCATTGCTGTGATGGATATTTTAAATTAACCCAGCTAGTATTTCTGGCTTTTATTTTGTATTAGTTCTCAGTTCTTACATGTCAACAGTAGAATCTACTCACAACTTCAATGGAAAGACAGAAAATCATGTGGCTGACGAGAGAAAGCTGAAAATGTTTAGTAGTTATCTCACTGGCATCCACATTTCTGTAGAGAAGCTGCTGCATCTGAATTTAAATTTATATATATATGTATATTTACGTATATGTAGGTATACTGGGACAGTGATAACTGAAGTAAAGAAAATTTAGAATTTATCATCCACTGGATGAATTGCATATCTGTGTGTAAAAAGGACCCTTCCCGATGATGATTACAAAAATGTGCTCCTGGAACATTATTCATCAAGAAGTTATTTTTTATACACTCAGTACATAAAATCTGCAGGCCTTAGATAAAATTGTCAGAATAATTAGGTTCTTTTTACCTCATCAGTGAATGAAATGTAGTGATTCCAAAGCAATATTTCTGGAGAAGGCACCAAAGAGGCTGAGGCTGATTCACAGTAGCTAATAACACTGCATTCACCCCACCCAAAGTAAGCAAAAGCCAACAATAAAAATAACTTTAATGGGTAATTTCTGTGCTTTAGAATGCAGTTTCCTTGAGTTGAATACTAGGTAGAGAGAGAAGACATGCTTTTTGACCTGAGACAGAATTAAAGTCTTGCTCCTTGGTGAGTCTGAATAGCAGGTGAAAAGGAGGATTTAGATTTGATTGACAGAAATTATGGAATCCAGCTTGATTTCTGCTCTTGCTTTGCCAAACCTCTTTGTTTACAAACTGCTTCAATTGTAAGAGTTTTTAAGTATTAGTTATTCAGGGAATAATTGTAAAAAGAGCCATGAGAACTAACAGCAATACTTTTATGTCTAACTATCAACAAGGGAAAAGAGAGAAGCTCATCAAACTGATAAATATGCATCCACTCTGAATTAAATGTTGGAAAAAAAGCTTTGACATAAACATTATGTAGTCTCTTTGTAACAGAAATAAACAATGAAATACAGCAAAATTAAACTATTTGTGCATACGGGCAATCTCACATGAAGGAATGTTTCTACATGTATGTAAACAACTACTTATAAGCAGTAATTATAATGAGGTAGCAATAGTGCTGTAAACCCCTCTCTTTTAACAGAAGCTGCACGCTCAGGATTAATATATCTATATTGCCATTACAATGTGTGCAAAATGCATGTCTTTTCATTCAAATGTAACCTCAGCTGAGCCTTGTACATGCGTTGAATATGATTTCCAAGAGCAGAACTCACTGCTGTCTTCAAATTCAGTTGTACAAGTACAGGGTAGTCAGCTCTTTTGAACTTCAGGTTGAAATCAAACACCAAAAAAGTCCATCCAAAGCTGCTTTTGAAAGGTTAATCTATAGCACCATGTGGAGTGAATGGATACCATTTTTGCAGTACTTGGCTTGAGAAATGGAAGGTCCTTTCACATGACCTCCCCATGTTCACAGCAGCAATACAGCTGACAAGTTCTGTTGTGCTGTGTTTTGGCTTTGTGCAGCTGTGTGACCTTTTCCTTGGCCAGGCAGGCTTGCTGTGCAGTCAGAACATGAAATCCTCTGCCTGTCCTAGGCTGGCAACATTTAATAGATCTCATTAAGCTCTGGTCTGTGTCTTAAAGCAATTAGAACAGCTTTGGTTGGAAAAACTCCATTTTGATGTCATTAAAAAAAAACTCAGGAAACTAGAAACAGAAAGGAAATAAAAAGAAAAACCTTAAAGGGAATCTTGGATTCTGTTAAATTTGCTGAAAACCTGAAGAAAGCCAAATGCTTCATCCAGTCTTAATAACAAGATTTAGACTGGCTCTGATAGCACTCTTTGTACCACCTATTGCAAAAGTCCCATTTCTGTTCTATGTAAAATGTCCAATGAAGCATAGAAAGCAAGTAATTTGTCCAGAGAATGGGAGTTATGCAGTTTTTGCTGGCATAAACAATGCAATAACTGCTCAGAAATAGCCTTTTGCATTCATGAATGGGATCCATTATCTGCTCTGTCTCTCGTCTTTACTCATTCTGAGTTGGGGCATAGTAATAAAAGAAAGGCATCCTCTTTGCCTCTGAGTTTTGGTTTTCAAACAGCATGCGGATAACCACAAATACAGCTCATTCTCATCTTCTGATTAAGAGCTGCCATGTTTTACAGACACTAAGTTAACTGCCAATTAAACATTTGAATAGATTTATATGTATTTAATTGGACTACCTTTACAAATAGGGTCTTTCTGGAGTTATCTATCAAACGGATTAGTTGCTGTAAGGCAGTAGATAAAAAGCACTGAATTATTATTGTTGTTATTATTATTACTGTCATCACTACTATTAGTGGGGATAGTTAAGGTATATGCATAGTGGAGTGTTTGCAAGGTAACTTTGTGGCACAGTGTGTGTTCTATATAATGAATTGTCTGTAAATAAAAAGCTATTAATTGTGTCTTCAGTAATTTTCTCAGTGGTTTTGTTTGTTGCCTCTTTGGGAAGAAGAGGTTGCACAAAGGGGTACTGATAGGGTTGCTGGGCACAGCAGACGGCTCACCACCCATCTGCTTTTCCTCCATAGCAGGGTGCAGTCATTCCTGGGACAGGACCAGGCCCTCCAGTCCCTGGCTGGGCGGAGAGGGGGGACAGGGACAGATCCTGCCTCCCACTAGGACCCAGGCCACTCTCTCTTCTTCCCTCCTTACCCTCCCTGGTGTTGACGCCGAGAGGGCTTGTGCGTCACGTAGGTGATGTTAGTGCACAGGTCCCGAGTGGCAAAGGAGCTGAAGAACCATCCCTTTGCTCACAGCTCCATCTGGGAGCACCTTCTCCTTGGAGGAGCTGTGCCCCAGCCAGCAGAGCAGCACAAGCTCGGGAAGGCTGCCCTCAGCCTTACATGAGACCTTCATGCTCTCACCTGGCACCGGAGGGGATGTGGGGCTCAGGGGCTGTGAGGATCCCAGTGCCTTCCTGACCGCAAGTGCAGCACTCTCTGCAAAGGGGAATGTTTCCCTACCTCACCAGCACCCAAAAATCTTGGCTGCTGCTGGAGGATGCTGCCGGGGCTGGTGCAGGAGCCAGTCCCTCAGTGCCTGTGCCTGGCTGGGGCTTTATTTCAGTCCTCCTTTCCCCACATCACCCCTACTACGGTCCCAGGGGTCAGTGACCTGGGTTGGGGTGCTGTTCAGGCATATGCAGGATGATGCTGCTGGGGGAGCAGAGCAAGGTGAGGTGGATAGACAAGAACATTTATACCTATGTGCTGAGATAGATGCAGAAGTATTTGCCTTGTGTTTGTAACTCTCGATACCCAGCACTTTTGATAAGTCAGACTACATTTTTTAGGACCCCTCACACGTGTTTTTCCAAAGCTTGACTGTGGCTTGCCATGACCTGCAGCTGCATCACATCAGTCCAAGCAGGGCCACAAGGGCAGGAGGTGCAAAGTACCTTGGGTAGAATTGTGCCCCTGGTGGGAAGGGAGGCAGGAAAAACCCAGAGCCAGGCTTTAGGGACCTGCAAGTGTGTCTGTGGACAGCAAAGGGCTCCTAAACTGTGTGATACCAAGGTGAGACCAGAGGAGTCAGGAGGAGACATCCCAGGGCATGTCTCCTCAGCTGGAGGGCACTTACAGAGCTTCCTCTGTCATACCCCCCAGGATCCTGCAAAGAGGTACAAGTGCTATACTGCCCCATTCTTGCACAGTAGCCCTTGCCTGCAGCTGCAGCCAGGGACACCCACTTCTGTGAATTGCATTTCGAATTCAGGACCAGCAGGATCTCTGGGCTGCTGAGAGTCTGGCACAGAGATGTCAAGTTCCCGATTAAAAATAATCATGTGAAGAGCCTTGCCTTGCTTACCCGTGAGATCAGCCACTCTCTAACTGTGATTACAGGTGTTTTAGGGGCTGCGGTTACCGAGTTAAACATGATGAGTCAGCAGGAGCCTGCAGGAGTAAACCACACATGGGGCAATATACAGGAAAGAAAAGCCAGTGCAAACCACCTGAGCCGGTGCCTGCAGCTCACCTGAGTTAGCTGCAGTATCCCACACCCTGCTCCCGTAGGATGGCTGCTGACATGCATAGGCCATGCAAAGGAAATACGTCTCTTTTTGTCATTCTCTCATTAAAAGACAATGAACACCAGTGAAACTTTTCTCTTCCACCACATGTTCATAATATACTTGGTTTTTCAGAAAGCCTTTTGTAATATTCCACATGACAATTTCCTGCTTAATCTACAAGATGAAGCAAGGATCCAGGGCAGAGCACGGGAAGAAATACAGAACAGGATGAAAAATAGCAAAGCAGTGGCTATAGATAGTTCCTGTGAAAGAAGCTATGTCAAACCAGATAAAATGTTATTTCATATCTACAGGGGCTGGTGCTTTACAGTCTGATGTGTGTATATGTGCTTTAATTTAGAAAGATGATTTACAAACACAAAGAACAACTGCAGTCTAGTTGCATTTTCTGAGGACTAAAATGAAAGATGATGAATGAAAGCCATACAAACAGTGTAATTTAAAAGAGATTTAGATGTCATTTGTAAATAGGTTGTCACAGAGGGAATTAAATGTAATATGGACAAATACAATGTAATAAAACTTTAGTGGTGTAAGCCCCACTAAATTCTAACATAGAACTAATGAGATTAAACTCCAAGGGAACTTAAAAAAAGGAAACCAAATAACCAACCAAACATCCCTCTCCAAACAAAGACAAACACAACAAAAAATTCTCCAACACTGTTCCAGGTTGAATAAATAAAGTAGTATTTCATGTTCCCTTTCTAAGAGCATACATTTAGTCTTTTTCTTGCAGTAATAACTAATATTTGGCATTTCTAAGTAGTTTTCACCGAATGAAGTAAGCTGCAGAAATTCTCCAAGATATTGGTAATTGCAGGAATTCATAATTCAGAAGGCCCTGAGAGAAAGAACTGAAATGTTAGGAGATGGTGCGAGGCACAACATTTTTTTGTGCAGGTGAGGGTCATTATTTTGGCATTGCATGAATAAGTTCATATCACTATTTTTAAGTGTTTCTCTTTTCTCCATTTCTGACAGTCACAGATGAGGTAAACAATACATCTTCACTGATCACTAATGGGATCAATAGTAGACAGTTTCATTGAATTCTTTCCTTTCCTCTTTTTTGCACTAAACAATATATTTTCCTTTCATTTAAATGGGAAAAGGCTGAGCGAAGTATGAAAGCAGTGTTCTGAAAGAACTTGCTATTGGTTCATGTTGCCCTTTGACTTTCAAAAGCCCTTTCATTATGCTTCAAAGCATAACCTTCATAGTAAGTAAAAAAGTAACTAGGTGAATATTTTCCCAAATAATTATTTTATTGAGGTGGTTTTTTTGTTTGTTTGTTTTTTAAAAAAAAAAAAAAATCATGACGACATGTGGCACAAATTTGCTCCTTTGGAAACTAAAAAAGAATTCACATTTATTTTTCAAGTAAGTGCTGTTGAGAGAGGGGAGAGGAGGTAGTCACGATGTCTAACATTAAGCCTTGAGATTCAGTGCCTAAGCTCTTACTTAGTTAATTGGGAGGTGTCGGCTCTCTTTGGGTGGTGTGAATTGCACTGTGAAACAACCTGGATTCTCAATTTAGGGATCTGCAATAGGTGTCTCCTGTTACACACTGTAAATGCACAACACAGGGTACCTGACAGATGAAGTTTCAGTATTTTTATATGATCTGTGTTTTCTGCAAGATGTTTAATGATTGCCAAGTACTATAGTATTCCTGAAGGTTCAGGAACAAAAATCACAAGCTTATTCACAACATTGTTTATATAAATTCTGAGCTCTTTTTAAATTTTTACTTTCTGAAGTAAAAATGTTAATGTTAATCTATGATTCCAACAGATTACCACTCAGTACAAGACTTTGGAGCAGTGAAGAATCACGTTTCTTTACATTCATAGAATCATAGAATCACCAGGTTGGAAAGGACCCACAGCACCGGATCATCGAGTCCAACCATTACCCACCAGATCACTGAGTCCAACCATTGAAAATTGTCCCATCTCATTATGACCTTTAAAATGACAAAATTCTTTTTTTTTTTTTCATTTTACCTTTCTCATAGAAGAGGTAAAAGATAAAAAAACCCCAACATTTTAAATCCTTCAAAACCAGAATGTTTCAAGATTCAGATACTGGAGATTTTTTGCACTTTTGGAGATTTTTACTTTTTTTTTTTTGTTGTCACAATTTTTTTAGTTTCTCTTTTCAGTTCCTCTCGGTGGGCAGAGAACTATTTCCTATGCTGCTGTGATTAGGAGTTCACTTGTCATTATATTGCAGCACATTAGTATTACAATACTGTGCTGGTTAAGCTCCTTTCCCCGGGCTAGTGTGTCATTTACATACAGAGGAGACATTAAGCTAAGATTCAGCTGCCTGAACGCAGGTGTCTATTTTAGCTGCCTGGATGCCAGCTGCTGCCTCAGACTGATGTTGGCCTCTCACATTTGGAAGGTTCCTTAACATCTTCAGCCATTCTGATGTGTGGGACAGTTTAGGGCACCTACATTGACATTAGATCACAAATAGAGATGTCCAGCTAAAAGCTGCCCCAGAGCTAAATAAAGGTGTTGTATAAATAGCAGTCTTTAATGTGTATCCACAGATTTTTCAGTTTTGCACAAGCTTCTTGGCATGCTGTTGGCTTACAAGCTTAACAGCTTAGTCTAGAAACGTAGGTAGTGGGAGTGATAGGGGTAGTGAGAGAATTTGAGGAGATCGGCTTTTTGTCATGTATTGAATGCTAAGACACACATTACTGTCTTCCCTCTTTGGAAATTAGCCAGAGAGACTTCGTTGTTATCTTTTATGGACACTCATTTTGGAAAAAAAATAGAATCTTGTTTTTCTCTACGTGCAGTACTTTTCCTGCAGCTACAGGTTTAATTGCAGATTTCTCAATAGGCAGTCAAGAGAGAGAAAGAAGGAAATTAAATTAGTATCAAAGGTAGAGACAGTGGATTAACTCTTGAAATATTTACCAGGTAAGTTTTATTGCCTCAAATGCCATAATTAAATTAATTTCTGACTTTTTTTTTTTCCCAGAAAACTGTTGAACATTTCAGTATTTACTCCATTGAGGAAAAAGAATCCCAGACAAACAAACCATCAGCACAGGGTATATCTATTGAGATCGCTTTCACTAATGTTTTTTTTATGGACTCCTCTACTAAGAAAAATACCTACACTAATACAGGTGATAACACTGCTGACAACAGTAACTGCTGTGTCAGGACAGAGCATTCATTTTATCCTTTTCCTGATAGTCCAATGTCGGGGTCCTAAATATGTCTGGAGTATTTTGATTCATGTAGGAAGAAACAAGAACAAGTTGTAGGTGACTTGCCACACAGATCATGATTTGGTTATGTCACAAGTAAAACAGACTCAACCTGGGAAATTAATTTATTCCTAATTAACAAAAGAAAAAGCCCAAACATCAAAAGACAAATACTCCTATCACCCTGACTCAGGTACTGAAAAAAAAAACAAAAAAAGAAAAATAATTAAATAAAGAGGCAAAATACTTCCCCATTCTAAGGCTCAGCTTCACTCCCAGCACCAATCCTCCTCTGTTCCTACTATCCACTCTACTTATTATCACATAGTCTATGACCCCTTTGGTAAGGTGATAGACAGCGCAGAAGGTTGGGATTCAGGCATAATGACTTCTTTCTGCTGCACCTTTTGCTCATTCTTTTGTCTTTTATTCTGTTGCTCCTTCTTTCTTACTTGTTGCCTCTACACTGGTGTGGGTCTTCCACGGGCTGCCATCCTTCTGAGGAGGTATCTGCTCTTATATATGTTACCCGTGGACCAGAGGCTCTTTTGGGGTGTTATCTGCTCTGCCATGGAGCACTTCCTACTGGTTTGGCCTTATTGTTCCATTTTTTTTCACAGAATTTTGTTCTTTCTTAACCAAGCTTTCTGCAAGAGACCACCAGCTTTGCTGATGGATTCGGTACTGCTGGGTTCGATGTGGAGCTTGCTGGAATTGTCTGGAACTGACCATGTCCGGCACAGGGCAGCTGCTGGCCTCCCTCACAGAGGCTGCTCCTGTAGGTCTCCTACTACTGAAACTTTACTGTTTACAACCAATACAGGATACAATTTTATATTTTAGTCTGGAGAAGAGGCTGAGGGGAGATCTTATCATTCTCTACAACTACTTGAAAGATCTTATCATTCTCTGCAACTACTTGTAGCAAGGTGAGTGTTGGTCTCTTCTCTCAGGTAACAAGAGATAGGACAAGAGGAAAAGGCCTCAAGTTGTGTCAGGGGAATTTTAGACTATATATCAGGAAAAATCCTTTTACTGAAAGAGTGTTGAAACAGTGGAACAGGCTGCCTGGGAAGTGGTTGAGTTGCCATCCCTGGAGGCATTCCAAGATCATGTAGACATGCGCTTCGGGACATGGCTTAGTAGGCATGGTGGTTTTGATGGTAACCTTAGAATTCTTTTTCAACCTTAATAATTCTGTGATTCTATGATCATTAGCTAATAGTGACTTTTGAGAGCACCCAGACACACCAAGACAGAAAATATTGCTTTAGAAAACTGCTCTTACTAAGAGTGAAAAACTGATGTAACAAGCTGACTAATTGATGTAGAATGAAGGCAACCTTAAACAAAGGATGAAGGCAGACATCAATACAGGATTCAGAAAGAGGATGAGAAATACAAGGCTAAGGCTAATGTTCCAAAGCCTTTAAAGAACAGCAAGGCCAGTTGAAACAAATATGCCGTCTAGAGTTCAGCCGATGTCAACGTTGTGTTTTGCAATAGCATGGTGGATCAAAGCACTGAGTGCTCACACTGTCACACCAAACAAATCACAGGTGAACAGATTGTCATACAAGGAGACTTGCAATGGAAGGATGAAAACGGTTAACTCCCTGGTAGCAAGGCCATGAACTACTACTCTTGCAAAGTTGCCAACAAAGAAGAGAGTTTGGAACCAATTTTAAGACATAATTCATTTTTTCTCTTCAAGTCACAGAGAGCTTGGCTTGATGCTCCTCTACAACTGAAAGGATTGTCTGTGTTCTTTCAATGTTTCACCTCTTTTCAATCCAATCTCAGCCATTCTCAAAGCATCAGCTTACTCTTATCAAAATTGATGCTGAAAAGCTTAGGAATTCCTATTGTATCAGGATCATGAAATTTCCTTTCTGTCAGCTAGCATGCCTCTTTTCTGTCTTGAAATTTACGTGCTATAAATTCCATATCTGTGTCTGTCTCAGTTTTAAGACATTCTCTATGGTATGTAAAATATTTCCCTGCCCACCAAAAAAAAAAAAAAAAAAAAAAAGCAGGACACAAGACCAGGCAGGAAACCTTTTTGGTTTTGTTTAGTGATTCTGCTTTGCAGTTTGACCTATACTGTATTTTCCTCTGTTGTTCCAAGGTAGATTTCTCAAGGGTTATGTACATAAAAGGACAGAACTTGTTCTGCTCAGATTTTAATCAGTCTTCAATAAAATAATAGTCAAAGAAAACTCTGTTCTGTGGCTGAGTTCAGAACCACAATGAGAATCCTCCCTTTCCCTCAGAACTTGCCAGGTAAAACTAAGCATCAAATAGTGTATTGCTTCTTGCTGGAAACAACCTAAAATTTACAATCTAAACAGGAAAAGCCTGGGATTAAACAATAAACCCTATTGACTGCAGAAACAACATTTAAGCCTTGTCCCTTTCCAAGTTCCCTGGAAAGATATATAGACTTTTGAAAAGTTGGTTAGAAGCTACAACATTTACTTTGGTGCACAGAAAGCCATCTGTAATTCTAGATTTAGCTTCAACAAATTAGTACTCTAATTTCATTCTTGGCCGAATGGGCAAAATTAACCTGACAGAAAGTGGGATTGAGATACACCATTTTAATTCTGAATGTTTACATTTTAGCTGTAACTTACAATCAGTAAATTTTTAGTTAACAGAGGCAATTAACAATAGTAGTTAAAATTACTTAGTAGACTCCTTAAAGGTGAAATTAATTTTATCCTAAATTAGACATGCTGAAATCAGCAAGACAACTTGGAGCTTAAAAATTTATCTTTCATTTGTGGAAAAAGAGGGTCTGCAAAGATAGTTTCAGTATAGACTTCTGTGTTTAGGCAGGATGAATTGTCCCTGATGTGCATCTGAATAAATTAAAGGTTGGTCAGAAACCAGAAATGGAATTATTATAGGATCATGCTTCCTTTTAGTGAATGCAATAAAAAGAAAACCTTTACTTTTCTACCTGTATTTTCTTTATATTATCCCTTCATCTATACCTTAGGGACTTGGGCCCTGAAAATCAGATAGTTAGAACACCCCAGTTTTGAATCCTGTCAAGATTTATTCATTACTATAGTTGTCTCACTGGACAGCCTTCGTCAAAGTTTTAGTTTGAAAAAAAAACTACAAAACCCCAATGACTACCTAGCAATCACAGCAAAAGAAGAAAAAAATATCAATTTTACCAATAAAAGGTAATTTACTTCCTAAAACTGGTTGTTGGTTGTTGATTTTTTTTAATAATATTGGTTTACATCTTTTGGGGGTGTCAAAACCTCTTATCTTGATAGATGTCTCTTAAGCCATCTAAAATTGCAACAAATAGCTCATGTAAGATAAGCACAAAGCACTGTGTTTTCAGTGTGCACTGTACGTAGGAAAAGACATTTCCTTCTATACATCATTTATAAATGGATATTGTAACTCAACAAACCAGTAACTTTTAAAAAATTAATGAGAGAAGAAATCACTGTAAATATATGTATGCTTTGACATGTCTGGGGTAAAAACTGGTGGCTGAAACTGTTATTTAGGAAATTATGTTTTTCTTCCCCCTTAGACAATAAAATTATGCATTGAAGTTTTAACACTACATAAGAGAAAAAAAGGAAATTATATATTTGTTAGAATCACAGAATCATTGATTGGCTGAATTTGGAAAATTATTTTCCCTAACCTGATCCTTCTCATTCAAGGGTAAATATTTTCTGCTACACTTTCCCAGAAGTCTTGGAAGCTTGCCATTCCCAAAGGCTGGTCTTGATAGTAAAGACCGAGGCAAAAAAGGCACTGAGTACTTTGGCCTTTTCTGCGTATTTTGTCACTAGGACCCCTGCCCCATTCAGCAGCAAGCACACATTTTCTTCTGTCAGCCTTTTGTGGATGACGTATCCGTAGAAGCCCATTGTATTGCTTTTCATGTCCCTTACCACTTTCCAGGTGGGCTTTGGCTTTCCTGATCTTTCTTACATTGCTTAGATGATGTACTATACTCCTTCCAGGCCAACTGATTTCTCTTCCAACCTTTTCTAGGTTTTCTTTTCATATCTGGGTTTATTCTGGGTATCCTTGTTCATCCAGGCATATTTCCAGTTGCCTTTGTTTGACTTTGTGCTCATCAGGATTGACTATTGTTCAACTTTGAGGATACGAACTTTGAAAATCAGCCAGCTCTTCTGAGCAACTCTTTTCTCCAGAGCGGTTTGTCATGGGATTCTTTTGAGAAAGTTCCTGAGAAGATCAAAGTGTGCTTTCCCCCAGGGTTGTGATCCTGCTTTATGTCTGGTTTCTTCCTTCCAGCATCTGAATGTCACCACCTCATGATCACCGCACCTAAAGTTGCCACTGGCCTTTATATTCCAGACTAGAACTTTTCTCTTTGTAACTGTGTGGTCCAGCATAGCACCTACCCTTATTGACATCTCCTTTACTGTCTGTGTCAGCAATTACTCATGGATGCAACCCAGAACTTTACAGGGTTGACTGTGCTCTGTTTTGCTGATCCTCCAATAGACGCTGGTGTGATTGAAGTTCACCATAAGAGTGAAGGCCTGTGAAGGTAAGACTTCCACCCTTCATCTGAAGAGTAGGCAGTCTGCCTTGTCCTTCTTCCTGATCAGGTAGTTTGTAGCAGACACCGACCACAATGCGCCCCACAGAACGGATCCTTCCTACCAAGCCTGTATCTATCTTTTGCAGCACTCCAGTTGTGTGAGATAACTTACCACACTTCCATGATCCCAATAAGATGGTCACAAAGAGACTTTTAATTTCTCCTCTTTGTTCCATATGATGCATGCATTAGCGTACATACACTTCAAAGAGGCATCCAGGTGTTCTTATTTCCCGCAAAAAGTTAGCAGAGCTGCCCCCATAATACTCTTCCTATACAGGAATCCCTTAAGGGGGTCCACTTCCTGTAAATAATGCATAGAAAGAGGGCAGCAAACTATATATATATAATGGGTTTCTTATGGCCTGCTTTCAGTAAACAGGAAAAAAAATCACTTGTAACTTAAATACCACTATGATGGTTTTTAATTAATTAAAAAAAAAGCCATTATTGTATGGAAAAAAACAAAACAAAACATAGAAGTGGGCCACAAGATCTGGAAAATCCCATAAATATCATTTACCAAGGTATATGCATCTTTGTAATGCAGCTTTTAAAAAGATATAAATTTAATCATACCAGAAAAAAAATTATAATGTATGGTGAGTTTCTTCCCTCAAAAAAAATCATTCTAAAGTCAGACTAGAATTTGCTTCTACTGATTTTTCTTAGGTTTCATACAGAAGCATAAGGATCTTAGTTGCACTGGAAGTCATATTCTGGTACAGGATAGTTAGAGTTAACTCAGAAAATAATAATGAGTATTGCCTTACACATAAAATTCAGAACAGATATATACATGCTTGGAATTTATACATACTTTAAAACACAGTTTTCTTTTACCATCAGTTAGTATTACATGATTTTAGATGGCTATTTGTTATAAATCATCATATAAATATTTAACTAGAAGAAGCTATGCAGATATTTTAGACATTTTTCTGAAAACAGGTCATGAAAACTACATAATCTGAAAGTTATGCTTGCAAGACTATTGCAGAATCATAAAAACATGAACGTAGACGTATTATGACTTGATAATAGCCGATCAATGTTTGTTAGACATACAATGAATAATGAAAATATGCAAAACTGGGAATGAAGAATTGCGGCAGTGTAAAACTGACAATAAGGTAAACTCAACATGTTAAAAGCTTACTAAAATAAATAAATTTGAAAAGGAAATATTTTTTCTTAGGTTAATATCTATATTGTGCCCAATCTACTTTATACTAATTGGCAAAATGCATCAATGTCAAAAGTTAAGCTGTATCTAATATGAACAGATTTGTATATTTTTATGTTCTATATGCAGTATTTTTTAACTGTCTTTTATTTTACTTGCTATATGCCATTAAAATTAAGCTGTTATTTCTCAAGTCTCAGTTAACGCTTGTGGAGGCACATGTTCTGAGGTTTTTTTGCAGTTCTAGCACTTATTGTGCATACTAAGTCAATTCTGCCAATACATTATTAATGTATTACAGTTACTAAGCCAGCCACTGTCACCTAAATGGAAGTCATCTTGTTAATTCCAAGATTATTATAGTATTATATGTTAACCATAGATATCAAACATCATAATAGCAATACACAAATCACGAGTCTTTTCGTGCATTTTCCCTGGGCAGGTCTCCTGCCATTAAAGTTATATGAGGGTATGATACTTGTCTATGAACTATGACTCTATTTAGGATTGTTTATGCCTTCCCTTATCCTAACTGTGCAATACGTGAATGTTTTTAATGACTGAGTGTACAAAAGGTAAGTATCTGCCATTAGTATATTTGTCAGAAATATAAAAATAGTAAGGAAAAAAATCAAAAGCATATCATTTCAAAGACAGTTTGCATTTCTAAAAGTTTGCATTAAAAAAAGAAGTCAGGCAAATCTTACTAGAAATTAAAAAGAAAGCAAACCCAACAAACTTGAAAGGAGGCAATGAAGGTATTTGAGTGACATCTATGTAGAAAAATCTCCATTGTAGTACAGAAAAAGAGATCTATACTTTGAGTTTTGCCTCAAATGTTTCCTTATTTTTCATACAATTGAAAGGCAGTTTTTAGAATTGGAAACTTGCCACTTCATATCAAAACCAAACCAAAACAAAGAAAAACCAGAAATGCAACCCAAAAAGCTACAAAAAGCTACTTTGCTGTGAAATAGAAAAAAATTCACAATGTATCAAATTTACAAGAACTAGCTAAGCAAAAACTGGTAGTTTTTCACTAAAATAGCTAAATTGATTTTGTGGTATCAAAACAAGCTATCTACACTTCCATACTTCAGCAAAGAAATAACCTAAAACTACATTTCTACTGCTACAAGCTTGTAGTTTATATTTTTCATGCATGTTCCCTGACTGAAGTTATAAGAGGGCAGTTGTTGAAGGAGAACTTTCGTATATAATAAGTGGTCACAGAGGCAAGAATGACAAGTTGCTAATTTACTCTTCATGTATTTACTCATAAGGTTTCTACTTTTACAGGCTTTTCAGTCTGATTAAGTTTATCAAGCAAAATTGACTTTGATGGATGAAACAGCCTTCTTAATCCACATTGCCACATATTTTACTAGTGTTAGTACTTTTTCTACAAATCACCTGCATACCAGCAATCTGACTGCGGATGACTGAAGTCAGTGGGAAACGTGCTGTTTACTTCTGTGAAAACAACACATAACAGGACATCGAAGCTGCCTTCCTGTTGTTGGAGCATTTTCTCCTATAGCTTCTTTTCTACTGTCTTCTCTGGCTTAAATGTAACGATACATTTATACAACACCCCACAGTGTCATGTAGAGAGAACTATATTCATGCAGAATAATTGAGCAACAAGCATATTAACCTGGAAGTGTGCCATACCTCTTATTAGTAGTAATTCTGGCACATTCTGCTACATTGCTATGCTGCAAAACATCGGGTAGACATGTTTTCTGAGATCCAAACCTCTCTGCCTACCAAAACCTTTCCTTGTGTCTCAATCTTACTGAATAGTCATGCTTCGTTTTATAAGTCCCAAAGCATATTATCATGCTGTTCTGTTAATTCTCAGCAGTCACTGCTGTTATTCCAATACTTTTGTTTCAACAACTTATGTGATTTTCTTGTGTGGCTTACACACTTTTTGAGATAATGGATTGAACTGATGAACAAGGCTACAGTTACTAATTTGTTCCTAGCAACAATTACTGCAATATCCAGTTTGGAAACTATATTCCCCTTCAGGGAAAATAAAAAAAATAAGAAATACACAGTCGATTTCTCAGTTGTTTCTTTGCTCAGCTTTCTGTACCCAGGACAATTGTACTATGCAAACCAGTGTGAAATAAGTTTTGGAGCTGGCGAGGCTCAGTATCACTCAAATCAGCCAGATATATCACCACTCCCGTCTCCTTTCTTTTTTTTTTTTTGTCCTCTAACGCAAGGATTCAGGTTTAAAACAAGCAAGTTGAAGGTCCAAACTAGTCTTTACCTGAGATACTAGGGTAATGCACACAACCACAGCATAGGAAACACAGAAGTGGCTGCAACATTAACTCCTCTGAATGGTTTTACCCTGCCTTCTGAAGGCTGCTGTGCTCTGGAACAATTAAAATCCAAGCTGCACATGAAAGAACTCCTGAACTATACCTGGTTTAGAAATCTATAAACTATGTTTCTATATCATCATGCTCAGATCACGGTAAATTTTCTCTCAATGTGCTGGATACAGGTATATATTATCATTGATTATGTGGGGAACTGTGCCTGTTTCCTTTTAATCTTAAATTTTATCCTAGTTGTCTGTAGATAGCTTCCCAAAGTCAGGTATGATGGTGGAAAATTTAGCTGATTTCATTTAATATGGAAAATAAACCGAAATGTCATGCTGTTCGCCAAAATGAAGTGGCAAGTCCTGGACCTAGGAAAGATTAACTTCAAAGTATAGGTACATGATGATGGAAAGAAGATGAAGCCAGGGTTTTTTCATTGGTGCCCAGTGATACGACCAGGAGTAAAGGGCACAAATTGAAAAACAAAATGTTCCTCTTGAACACCAGGAAACACTTTTTTTTTTTACTGTAAGGGTGACCGATCAAAGGCACAGGTTGCCAGGGAGGTTGTGGTTTCTCCATCTCTGGAGATATTCAGAAACTGTCTGGACATGGCCCTGGGCAGCCTGCTGTAGGTGGCCCTCCTTCATCAGGAGGACTGGAACAGATGACCTTCAGAGGTCCCAACCTTAACCACTCTGTCATTCTACAAATATCAGAATATCAATAAGCTCCTCAAGATTCATATTAAGCTGGCTATCTATCCCCGCATCTAAATTTCCTGCCTGTTGACATTTGTACAACACCTTGGCTGTCAATTGTGTCCTACTTAAAATCCTAACACCAGCAGGGTTTCAAACCCAAATTCTTCTCTGAATTAGAATGGGCTAGATCTAATCAAAATGAGATAGCTTGTATGCACCACATTGTTCAATTCACAATGTTATGACTTTCAAATAAGACTCAGCAGCAGTACTTTTCTATCTACTCTTTCTTGTGATGTTTAAACACCCTCTAAAGTCCCCAACTTTCCTGAAATGGTATCTGGCAGCACTCTCCTTGCTTCTGCGAAACCCATGTCAATTATAATGACACAAAAGAGTTTCTGACTCTACTACAACTTCATATTAGTTTTTTTTAGTATTAGATTTTTGCATTTATGCTATTGAAGTCACAGCACCATTACCCACACCCTAAAGATAACACCGTCATAGCCTACATTTATTCACCAATCCTTGCATCATTGTTCATTGAAGTCCTGAACCACAGAACTGTTTTATCTGTATAATAAAGGGACAGAGATGAATTCATTTACAACAAAAAGCATGCTTTGCTTCTCAATATTTTCCTCATACCTCTTAGACCAGATTCCTTCTTTTAATATTTAGTTGATGTCTGTGAAACAAATTAATTGACACAGCAAAATTAAATGCAGAAGTAGGCACTCAGTTTCATATAATAAGCATAGGTACCACACACGTGGCATTATTTTGTTCTTTAAGGTCTGCAGGGAGGCTGGGTAATTCAATGCCAATCTGGCTTTAATAATAATACTCCCCACAGTATACTTAAATAATATTAAAGGCACAGCACAAACTGACAAAAGCAAGGCAATTCAAAGTTGTGATAGATATTGCTTTTCACTTTGCCTATTGTGCATTGTTACAGGTATTGCAGAACAAATCATTCGGTGACCTGAGAGCCTCCCTGTAATGGCTAAGTATAATGGAACAAGTCAGGCCTGAAGTATTATCCTTTACACTGATTTTCCTCTCACTTTTGTCAGTTTCTGTCATAATTTGGCTTTCAACCTGTTAATTTCCTCCATTTATGAAACATTCCCCATGGAAGTAGCTGCCTGCCATGGGGATAGGCAATTTGAGACCTTTTAAAATATATATTGTGTAATTATGCATCAAGGTACCGCTACAGCAGTAATTATTATTTTATATTCCAATTACTATTATACAGTACAGCATTTTCTACTCTGACTTAGTCTTCTGGATAATCATATTGTAAAGAAATTAGAAATGAGATTTTCCGTATGTTTGAAGTTACCCGGTTAGTAATCACAAAGAATCACTTGTCATTATCAATAATGTTTACCAGAATGTAAGTTAATTTTCTGAAATAAATGTCCAGTTACATTGATGAGATTGGCTGTTGACACTGATTGGCAGACAGAAGTGAGTCTTTCTGGCAGAACTGAAATGTAATAGTTATTGAAAAATGTGAGCAATAAAAAGCTACAATAAAAAAGTTCTTAAAATTTAATAATTACAAATAAAACTGTGTTTAAAATTGTGCTATTTTCTTTAGGCATCAAGGGGCTCTGAATTGAAACAAAATGAAAAAAAGGGTATTGCTTGTTTAGAAGACCAAAGAAAGAGGACAAAGAAAAAGGACAAAATTATCACAATCCTTTTTCCCCTGTAATATATACACGTTTTGTTCTACCCATCTGCTGCATATTGTATGTGCACATGAATATTAAGAAGGAACAGGTAAGAAAATGTATTGTCAGTTAGTTATGGTAGGAGACAATCAGCTAACAGATTTGCAAAGACAGGCGGATCTTCTCAGGAGGATCAACGAGTTTAAGAGGAGCTGGGATGACACATGGTTGCTGTTAGCCTCAGCGGGAGTGACAGCGGAGGGGGAGGAAGGCTGGCTGTGCGCACAGCAGGTAGAGCTTGGGGCAACATGCCTGTTGTTTTTCTACATGAAATGTTGATAGCCAGACTAAAGGGAAAACTAGAGACCACTGCACGAAATAGTTTTGTAGCCTAATTTCACCCAAATAACTGTGTAGAACCTTGGAAGTGTAAAATAAAAATCATTAGGGGAAACACTAGAAGCAATTTGCTTATGATGATCTAAAAGTAGAGATCCTTTGTTAGGCTTCATAATTAACAGACCTTTTTCTCTGTGTAGAGCCCTTGCACCTCTTCTCTCCTGGCTATCTACCCTGAGACCAGATCTGCTTGTGTGCAATAGTTGAAATTATTTGATTATTAAGTCCCTTTTAGCCTGCCCCACTTAATACTTCTGTTCTCTTCTTGATCTGTGCAAAATGGAAGCATGTTCAACACATGAAAAAGAAAAAAAAAAAAAGGAAAAAAAAACCCAAACACATAAACAGCATTAGCAGAACACTGTAGCATTTTTTCTGATCATTGCTTAGTGACTCCAATAAAGCTTGTGAATTTTTGGCACCGTAAGCTCTCCAGAACAAGACTTAAAGACACAATTTCTATCATTTAGGTATTTCTGGCTTAGGAACTGCCATTCCAGATGTGGTAATTTCTTTACTGTGTGGATGAAGACTTACAACCTCATTCTCTGCAGAGTTGTTGTGTATTCAGATTCTGTGTTGCTGGTCACCATAACTCAGGTATAGTTCAATCTTCTTTCTGAGGCTCCTAAGCTAGAACAGTCAAACACTATTACTAATGGAGAGGATCAGTAACTCCAGGAGATAATTCAAGTTTTAGATGTATTGAATTGTGTTGCAAGGAAAAACTGCTCTATTCAAATTGTTTAAACTAAATTAGGACCAAAGCAGTTTAGTGATTTATTAATGACATGTAATTAACCAGCAATCAGTAAGCTATGTGTTCAAGATCAATATCAGTAATACCCAGTTAAACCACAATGCTGGACACTTACAAAATGTTAATAAGCACCTACAAGTTTCTAAACACGCTTTCATAACTGAACCTTAGAAAATATTAAGATCCTCCTACAACTGCCTCGCTTACAGGCTGAGGTCTTTGTCACCCCTCCCCAGCAATGCAGGTGCCCCGCTTGCTCAGCCCCTGTGAGAGATGTGAGCCCTCAAACTCTGCTTGAGAAAGCTCCTCACAAGGTGTGGAGGGGCCTGGGTGCTGATCCCATGCCGACAACCCATTGCTAGGTGCAAGCTGCTCTTGATGCCTCAAATGTGAGGTTGCATTGCCTTGTCTTGTCCTGGGGTCAGGTTACTAATGTGTCCATTCTTAGCGCAAACACTCTCCATGTGCACTCAAATTCTTCTTTATAAGTTATCCAGGTCATTTGCCAAAGTTGAGTGCACGAGCCTCACGAAATGCCTGTTGAAGGCTTCCATCTCTCTCACTATTAGTGCTGAGGAAGTGCATAACAACTGCATTTCACCTGGTTTAGGCATCTCAGTTATATTTGCTGCAATGATTTTCGATCAATGTGCCTAATTGTAGATCAGGGCTGTCACTCTCAGTAAGTTCAGACGGAAAGGTGCCTACTTATTTCAGGATCAAAAATTCATTCATGAAGAGTAAACTGATGTTTCGACTATAGAAAGTCTGAATTGCACAGCTGATGGTCCACTATAATTCTGATGTCACCATTTAATAATAAAGCGGATTTGAAACTGTTATGAAGTATTTTCTTCGTAGCTTAAGAACCAAGATTTTAATCCTGACTGTATCCCTGATTCAAAGCTACTAACTTTTTACTTTATTGGCAAAGTCTGCTGAAAATGGAGAGCCTCCTTACCAGGAAAACACACTGCTGCTGAATCGACGTCAGCATCAGTCAGAGAAGTGCAAAGACAGTGACATGAAGTACTGTGCAGCCTTTTCTCCTAAACCTCTTCATATCAATACCTAATCAGATTTTTTTCTTTCTCAGGGATATTTCAGAAACTTTATTCTTTATCTGCAGAACCCCACAAAGACTTTCACAATAACTGTAAAGCTGATTAATGTATCACTTGGCAATAGCTTCACAATTTCCAGATCCAAAATTCAGTTTCCGAAATCTCCTTAATTTAGCAGATGAGCATTATATCCTTATGCAGGACATATCAAAAGATATTGAACCCAACAAGAGTCATTTAATAGTTTTTAGAACAGTCTAAGGCCCTTCTTGGAGTGTACAAAGCTGATTTGACATCTACTCTTAACATTGAAAAAAAATACTCGTGCCTTTAAAATTTTTTTTAAAATACATTTCTTAATTGTTATGCTACCTGATGTCTATGACAATACAACATTTAGATAAAAATCAAGAGTACAATGAATTTTTAAAAAATTATTAAGCAAACTATGCATACCTTCATACCATGGGTATAAATATATATATAGTCTTTTCAAGAAAACATTTGTTTAGAGCTGATATTCAGCAGAGCACCTTTTTAAAAACTATTTGATAAATTGAAATGTAGCCTATTATTTTAAGACTTCAGTGTATAAAAATCTGAACAGGTTTATGTAGAAGTGTCAGTGTTTGTTAAATCAAGATCATATAGACCAGCTCTTTAAATATATTCTGCTAAGCTATTTTCATGATTGGGTCAGTGAGATAAAATGGCTACTTAGCAGTGGTTGTTATTGTCATTGCTGGAAATGATAGCTCTTAAAAATTTTGAAAAGCCAATTTTGAACCTATTGTTATGCAAAAGCATACAATGTGAAGTTTAATAACAAGATTGCACAGAACTAATGGTACTTTACCATAAATGCTTTCTGTTTATAATATATCAGAGACAATTTTGGGTTCTTTGGAATTAAAATATCCCTCTCAAAAACTAATAACATTAAGTTAGTAATTTTCACAATTTTTTCTCCTCTTAGCGTCAGTTTTTTCAATAATCCTCATCAATGTCCTTCAGTCTGGACGATGTATTTAATAATCTTCCTTTTTCTTGCCCAAAAGCAGCTTGCAATGCAAATAGATTCCTGTATAAAATTAACCTCTGTACATGCTTCACATTCTCAAAGACATTTTGTCATTTCTTATATTGTCATTTACAGACAAGTTCAGCCATGTGAACATATCACATCATATCTTTTCTACTGCCAGTGTTTCTTAAAGAGAAATAAGCAAGAGGTTACCTACAGTAAGAAAGTCCTTTCTGCGGAATTTGATTGTCAGGAACAACTGAACTTCTGGCCTTTATTTCACAATTAATATTTCACTTTCATGGAAAATCCAACAGAGACTCTCGTAGTTGTAATACTGAACTGATAAAATTCCCCCAAGAATGTTAAGAAAGTTTTCAGGTTAGAAAAAAGAAATCTGGGGAAAGACTTAGGAAAAGAATGTTGTATCATCTGTTAGAACAGAAATTAAAAAATCATGGATGTTATATATACAGCTTTTTTGTAATAACTGTTTCAAAAGCTCCCAGTTTTGAGCTAGGATTAAAAAAAGCTTATTGATTAATGATTTCATAAGTAATTAAATGGATTAGGATAGAGTATAGAAGTGACAGAGATCTTAAAAGGATAAGGTCTGATAGTTCATTCTCCTCCTTGTACAATAATATTTCAAAATATGTTATTCAGTCTTGTTTTAAATGATTTAAGCAAAATGAGCTACCTTATTACATATCTGACACAAGTTTATAATGGAACACTTCTAGCATGGTTTTCTGTAAATGCAATTTTATTCTTTTTCCTAAGTAATCTTCATACCACTCTCAAAATATTCATTTTTTCTTGTAGTCTTCAAAGCAGTACTTTGTTCACTATTATCCTACCTTTAATGAGCAGTATAATGTCACTGTTTCTTCTGGTCATCCTTGTCATTCTCTGCATTCGCCTTTCTATGACTGTCTGCTCTCCGGTTTTGTCTCTAATTATCTCTGTTTATATAACAAATATACAAATACCAGTGATAACTTTTTTCTTTCCTCACATTTTATACCGCATTTTCAGTTAAATTAGTCCTCTCTTTTGTTATTATTGTCAGTTTCAGGCCTTCCTATCCGGCTTTCATGTTTGTGTTTTGAATCATTTTACTTTAAAATTTAAAGTTTTTTTCTGTGAAATACTTGCAAGCTCTTCCTAGGACCTTATCATAATTTTTGCTGCTAATTTGGAAGAAGAGAGCTTTTGGATGTATCTTTTGAAATGGGAATAAACAAAGATTAATAATTGCGTGTACACACACATTACAGAGCTTAGCTGGATTAAGAAAGTACTGGGAGAATGGGCAGGTCTATAGGCTAAGTCTTATGCCCTTTGGATAATTAAACCCCCCCGATTTTTATTAAGCAACTAAATAAACTTAAAAAGAAAACGTAAAACAAAATGCAAACACAAGAGCTGAATTTTGAAACAAAGAACACAAGTTGTTAGAGGATGCATGAAAAAACAAAACAAAACAAAAAAAACCCTAAAAAAATCACCCTGCAAAACAGTGATTGAAGGACCTCTTTTTTACTCTTTAGCTCATTAATTTCCTCATTCTCCTGGGAGGACAGAACTACAAACCTCCTTTGTACCTAATCTGAAACACAGGCTGAACTGAAACTTAACTTGTCTTAAATAGAGTGCTTTGATTTACATTAATGTATGTTCAGAAATGTAGAACGTGGATGCTATATGCTTCTTCCTACTTTGTGAAGGTGCTTAATCACCTACTTATTGAATTATTTTGTTTTTCATTGATTCACTTCTGAAATACGCATATCCAGTAAAATGACATCAGCAAGAGCAAAGTAAACAGTCCCAGAGGAAAGTAATTGCAGAATGACCTAAGTTTATTTGTGACTCTCATCTGAAAAAAATTGAATGCCTTGTTCTTGAACTTGTAACATTTTTTTAAGGAAGGGAAGGGAAGGGATAAAACACAGAAATAGTAGTTTATTAATCCTATCCCAGGTGATAAGTGAGACTCTGTGCACTCTGCAAAAGTGTTTTCCAATAGCTTCTGATTTGCATATGTTTTAATTTTTTTTTTTTTTGAGGAACCGTATAAATTATCATGCAAAATAAGAACAGAGAAGTTTCATCTGTGTGATTATTGTATCCCACTTAAAGTAAGATCTTTGGAATCACAGGCACAGCATCAAAGTGACACAAATTACTCAGGACAACGGTGTAAGCAAAATTATACTAAAAAATGTGGATGTGCTGAAACACTGGATACGATCGACAACCGGTATGTGATAGATCACCAGCAAGAAACCTTAGAGGCCATGGTTACGGCAACAATACACAACTTAGAAAGTAACAGTGTATGACAATCTGCTTAGACATAAAAAGAGCCCGATGTTGGCAGAGTCAAAAATTAACGTCAAAAATGCCTGTTACAGCCACACTTGTTACAAGGAAAAAAAGAAAAAGAGAATGAGGAGAAAGAGAATGAGAGAAAAGAGAGATAGTTTACAAGAGAAATAGAAGAGATGAAAGATAGTCACGACCTTCTGTTTCTTTGTCCTGTCAGTCTGAGAAGATGGTAGGTGTCCGCCAGATCACAGGTATGCATGCCATTTTTTTAACTCTGTCCTCACTTCTCACCTGGGTCAGGTGGCAGTTTAGGCAACAGGTTGAGACGTGCCTTTCAGCATGTCCACTCCTGCAATACAGCCACTTAGTGAGGGAAACACAGGGTCACATCTCAGAATCACCTGCTTCGAGATATTATAAACCATGCTATGCCAAGTCCATGCAGTGATTGAATAATACAAACCACTTTTGTAATGTAGTGGATTATCACCTCTTGTATCTAGCCAGAAGTTAAGGAACAAATGAGGTAAGAACTGGTTCTGGGATGAAATGCTACATTACAGACCATAAAGACCACATCAATAACCCAACATAGTATAATCCAGAGCCAAGAAATCTCATATAATTACCTGAATTTTTCACAGGTAATTAAGTATTCCAGAGTGCCCAGCTGGATAGATATACTACGAGTGTTAGAACTATGATACATGTGTAGCAGCCATTTGTCAAAGAAGTCTGTTTTGTGTATGTCCTGGCCTTATGCAGGATATAAGCATGTAAACGTTAGGCTCGGTCAAGGGCACTGTGTTACATCTAGGAAGACCTCTTCAGCCTAAGTAGGTGCCCATATCGATTCAGCAGCATATTTCAGGAAAATTTCAACTGCCAGATTCCATGGAATATGCATTGAAGGTGTTTAGCTACTTTGTCGAGTGCCTGGCTCAATGCTCTTAAGCCATTAGCTAAAATGTTCCAGGTTTATAAAGGAGATCAGATGCTCTCTGTAAAAAACTGCTCAGTTTTTAACACCAAGGAGAGTGATTTATCTCATATAATACAGATGAAAGAAACACACTTAGTGACTGTGTTGCAAACTTCTGTTTGAAGTGTTTTTTTGGTTTGTTTGGTTGGGTTTTTTATTTTATAGTTTAATTTTGAAACTTAAAGCAACAGATAACTCACTGCTTTCCCAGGGAAAAATGTTCTGTTAATATCTCTCTGAAATGACCTTTATATCTAGTCTAGTTTACCTAAATATGTCTTCAAACCGCTGCATTTCATTAGGTCTAATGCCACAAAGTTTCTCGATTAGGCATTTGCAGATTGTCATGCAGTTATGTCCTTGAAGAAATTTAGTACATGGAGCTTTTGCAGCTTCTCCACGAGGCATTTTTTGCAGCTTTCCTAATTCCAGTAATTATTTTCAAATGCTTCTAAAATTGTCAATATAGTTTCTAAAGTCCAAGGAACAGAACTTGTCATAGTAGTCAACTAATAGGTAATCAAATTCTGTAGGTTATCTTTTGGAGCAGTACTGACTCAAGGTTTTTCACATATGAAGTCAAAATTGAGGTTTTGACACCTATGAGGATGAAAGAGGGAGGTACAAAGGAAGAGGCCAAACTGGAAATAAGGATTAGTCAAAACCTTGGGAGAATCATGTTACTGTAGCCAGTGACAGCAGGGAGGACAGTGCTACAGGTGGTAAATGCCGTAGACCCGTAAAGGTCATCTCTCAAACTTGGCAGCTGTACCCTGTACTATACATTCTTCGTCCCTTCTTCTTCTTGGAAGCAGCAGGGAAAGAAATCTTCCTCGCTTTCCAGTGCACAGGCAAAGCAGAAAGCAGATCTCTGCCAGTTTTCAAAATCCGTGGAGAATGTAACTTGGATGAGCATGTAGTTGTTAGATCAGCTTAAATGTTACTAGTGTGGTCTGATGTTTACTCTGACACAATTTTTTACCCCCTCACATTAGAAAGTAAAATGTTAAAATGTACTTCATTCTACTAAACAATGCATCTTACCTTAAAGTACTTACTTTAATTGTCTCTTTATTTATTTATTGCCACTTCAACAATTCTGGTGTTTTCAGTAATTTTTTTTCATTGTTCATTTATATTTTCTTCTAAACTACCAATATAGACAGTGAATAGCCTGGGGCTGGGATAAATTTGTGTATGAAATCAGGAACATCCATCCATAGTGACTAACAGTTTCTCATCTAGAGTTTCTTATTTCAACATAATACTTGAAACAATTATATGTACATTATATCTGGATATCTTCCTTTTATAATAGATCTTCTTTAAAACCATAAAGTAAGGTGACCTGAAGCCAAGTACCCTACAAAAGTTTGAATATTTTATTCAGTAAACTGACCTTTATCAACCAAGTTTGTCATCTCATAAAAAACACTGAACAATTTATATAACATGACTTATTTTCCATTAAAGCTCATTAGATGACATTTATTTTGTATGCTACTAATATTTAATAATTTACTGATTGCATCCAAGTCAGCTTTTTGTCTGGCTGAAATTGATACCAACCTATCTGTCCTTTAATTTCCTCCTGTATAACCTCTTAAAACACTGGTACAGCATTCAAGCTGTTTTCAAATCATCTGTAAATTTCCATTGTTCCTGTTTGAAAATATCTATTTTAATCAGCTTGCAGACATTTCTGGAAAATTCCTTGGATGTCGTTAGATTTGAGTGATTTTGTTCTGTGTTTTAAAAAATGCTTAACTCCATGACATTTTTAATACTCTTCACAATAAATCTAATTTCCAATATAAAATCTGATACCTATTCATTTGTTCTGTTCTGAGTGTTTTATTATTGTTGTTATTGTTGTTTTCCTGCTGATGCAGAACATAAATATTTATTAAATACTTCTGCCTCTTCTGATCATCATACATATTTTTGACATCTCTGTTTAGTATCAGTCATAACATTACCAGTAAAAGTCACTAGATGTTGTTCTGATTTATACCCATTAGAACAGAAGCATATGTATTGCATACTTATGTCTTTTAGGTATATTTCTTCACTAATGATCGTTTAGTTATCTTTATCAACTGCTTGAATTCCTTAACTGTCATATTTTACATATTATTTCCTCATTTTTTTAAATATACACCTTTGGTCATTTATAAATACAGCAACCCAAAGATGCAAACAGCTCTCCTTTTAATGTAAACAATTTTAGTAAAACAATTATTTTGTGAAGAACAAATATGTGTTTGGGATACCTAACAAAGCATCTTAAATGTGTTTCAGTCATATGTCTAGATGGAGATATATAGATAGATATATATATATATATATACGGGTTCATCCAATGTAAGTGTACATATATGACTACACAAAGAAAGGGATTTTCTCTCATTTTCCTTTGTGCATAAGTTCTCTTCCAGGTTTTGGATACTGCATTTTAAAAAGGCATCAAGGTTACATGGTACTTCTTAATGTTCATTCTTTTTGCATAAATATAGGAATTAGATACTACTCATTTAACCTCTCTTCCTGAAAGTCCAAGCACTGTAGACAATATTTTTCTGACCCAAAACCTAGAAGAAATGAATTACACAGAAACAGTAAAAAATAAGTTTTTACAATTGATGGAGACTGTTCCTGTAAATAAAAACACGTACAGATATGGAATAATATAGAGCAAAATGAGTAAAATTCATTTGGGAAAGGCTACAGTTTGTTGGAAGGTTTTTTGATGTTCTTACATGTTTTTATTCAGTATCAGCGTTCTCACTTAATAAAGAAGATAGGAACACGTAAAAGAAACACTAGTGGCATGAGAATGTAGGGTCCCTGAACTCAATCTTATTTGCAGGTGAATTGTCTCAGTCTACCTGAATTGCCTAAATCACTGGGAAATAGTTTCAGAAATGAAATGAGAGCTCAGTCTTCACTGAGGTGATGATAAAGCAGACTTGTAAATGTGCAATTTGGCTACTGCCTGTGTTATTCTTTGCTATTTTTTCCTGACTGAATGTGAAAGAGTTTTTCATATGGGTGAGAGTGAAAAAGGGAAGGGGGAAAAAAACATTCTGTTTTTGCACTGTGTGTACAGTTCCCTGTTCAAAAGCTGCATTGATGCATTCACAGAATAAAGAATTTTGTCTTGCATTGTAACATGACACAAAATTAACAATTTTATGTGAAAAATACTCACCTAATTTTCCTCTAATTCAGCATTAAGATTCAAATTTATATTTCCATGTATAATTTCTACAGTCTCTGTGGTGCTTGCAATTCATCCTATACCCTCTGATGTAAAGGAAAACTAGAGAGGGGAAAATGATGCAGCATATTTATAATATTATTTTTAGTTTAAAAAATAACTCTAGAATATTAAAACCAGTAAATAAGTGTGTTTTCACAAACAGTCAAGTAGCTTAATGAAGGCAAAATTAAGGCATGTTTGTACTACAAAAATAGCCTGCTACAACACAGTGCATCAGCAACAGCTCGCTCTAAATGTTGTAGATAATTAATCTAATTTTCCCTCTGCTTCATTTTGTGTTCTATTAGTTTTCTTATTCAAACTTTCAAGTCACAAATCTAATTTAAAGCCTCTTAACTGGTCTAATGTGGTAACGTGTTCCATCTGTGTGCAGTGTATAGCAGTGAGTGATAGGAACAGAATACTAATTTGCCTCCCAGTGTGCACAATGTTCAATAAATAAATAATATATTACCTGTGCTTACCACTACTTGACTACAGAAAGTGTCAAAAGCAACAGAAAAGATGGATGCAAGTTTAAGGCATGTAACAGAATGAACCGAAGTAGGTTTGGGTAGAGGAGACAGAAGAAAAGAGGGAGGCAGAGAGAGAGATGAGCAATACAGCCTGTCACAGAATGGCAATTATTCTGTAAACATGGCTAACTATTTATAGCTGCACATATAATGTGCTTTACACTATCTACTGCTTAATGGTTAAATATTAAACATTTCTTTGTAAAAGTTTTGCTTTGTCCATGTTCTTTTATTTCTCTGTACAGAAATACAGAAAATTTTAATATTGTTTAGGTTCTGTTTGTTTAATTATTCACTTTCAGAAATATTTTCTTTTTTTTTTTTACCTATTGATTTTTTCTGTTGTCTGGCTTTGTTTCTTTGCTGTGTATAGATAGGGTTGCTTTATTTTAGGAGCTTTAGCTTTCATTCAAGAGAAAACTCCCATTAAACGATTGTGTAATTTCTGGGTTTCATTCTGATCTTCTGTATAGTCATCTAAGCTTGTGGAAACTCCACTGTGATCAATGAAGTCACAGTGGTGCAGAACTGGCACATTAAATTCAGAGTGGTGATATTATAAAGGAGTATGCAGGTAAGTATGTATGTATAATAGGAAAAGAGAGGGTATCTTGACTATGTACGATAAAATAAAATCTGACAATAAAGTAAGGGGGAGAAAGATAAGGAGAGGCTGGGGGGGGGGCAAGGAAATTCCATGAAACCTGCAGAATCATGGATCTTTAAAATATTATTTGGTAGAAAATATCATTACAATTTTGTTTAAATTTAATGTGAATTACCAGACCATATTCCTTAGAATAAATGGCTGGTTTCCAGGCACAGCTACTGTGCTGCTGATTACAATACACTCTGACATTTATGACAGTTTTATAATTCTTGTATTCTGTACCTAGCTGTGTTCTGAAGTGCCTTTGCTTTGCTGAAGGCTTTCTCCTGGGAAATGGCACTAAAATTTTGTGGTCTGAAAGGGTAATAAAAGAGTTTGACAGAAAAACACAATTAATATAGTATTCGAGCCTGTTGCTAATTTGTCTATAACTTAAAAATGAACATTCATTTTATAAATACAAATAGCTCTGTAAAATTATTGTCACAAAAAGATGACATTGACCTCAGTAGATATTCTCATATGAGTAAATTTGTCAATATGAGTAAGGATTTTTCAGACTAATTCCTAGGCCTTTAAGTAAAATAGTGTTATTGCAGAGGTAACCCCATTTATGGTTTAGGAAGAATAAGATTCATATGGAAAAGTAGAAAAAAAGGGCAGATCTAGATATAAGCAAAGGAACAGGTAAGAAGGAACAGGAAGGTAAGAAGGAAATCTTACTACACAGCCTTTGACCTTTATGTAGGGCAGTACTCAAAACAGCATTCAATCATGTCTTCAAATGTTGCACAAAAATTTTATAACAAAAACATCGTTGATGCAGTTCAGAGGATGATTACTGAATCATAAGCTGAAACATTTCTACAGCTATTGGGGTAATACTGGCTTAGTGTTTTCAGTAAAAATACTAGAAATAAATTTCAATTAAATTTGTTATAAGAATAGTCATAGTATTATTCAAAAACAATTTTTCATTTATTTTTTAAAAAAGGACTTGCTGTTTAAATAATATTTCAACTGAAAATTGCTGACTAGCTCCAAGTAAAGTATATTTTGTATTTGGTTTTGCCTGTATACTCTTAGAAAGAGCTGCAAGCAGACGGCTGAAGCTCTGGCTTAATTCTAAAACTTGAATCAAACATACTGTCCATGGAGGACTAGATAGTGAGAAGGAAACAAACTCAAAAGGATTTGAGTGGGCTCAAAGGCCCTGCAAAGTATACTGCTTTCCAGGCAACATGCTTATTCTTGCCAATATTTATGGTGTAGAGCCAAAAATCCATCAATTTCTGGTAACGTTATAGCCCTGTCACCTTCTCCTTTCAGTCTGAGGAAGGAAAGCCTTAACACCAATAAGAATCTACACCCTCTTCTATTCTGCTATCTGTGTTTACTGCAGAGGGTTATTAAAGAGGTACTCCTGGACCCCTTGGCCTCAAACTGACGTGCTAATCAAACTGTAGACTGTTCTGAAAAGGGTTTGTTTCCAGAGTGTTCCTCCATTTCAGAGTGCTGGCTGAGAGAGATAATGTAATCGTCCATAGTGTTGCAGGAAAACAGGTTTAAAGTGTAAGCACAGGAGTACCTCAAAATTAAATGAGGTCTTGTCTGCACACAGATGGAAGAAAGACCTCCATGGACCTCTAAAGTATTTAAGGAGATAATACTAGTGTTACAGTAGGTGACATTTTTCCCCTGCATTAGTACTGCCCGGGTATCATGCTAGATGGAACTCTATTGCCAGATATGTCATCTTTCAAATTAAACATAAAAACAAGGTCCTGAACATAACTGACTATTAAAAATTGTATGGCATTTCTCATAATGTTCTCTTGGCCAAATTTGAAGAAGGTAATTACATTCTGTTTGCCTTAATTAACCCTGAAGTCTGTGAAATGTATGTTCTTCCTTCTCATCTTAACAGCTCTGTAGTGCAGCTTTTCTTCATACTGAGTGTTTGCAAACTGCTGGGGAGGGGAAAGGAGGGTACTACATGCAATTTTTAAGAATATATAGAATAGCTATGAACTAGAAGATGTCAGGTTTATTACAGTGGAAAAAATATAAACAGCAACAGAGCTTTCTAGTTATTACTAGCCAACAAACGAGGTATTGTTTTGAAACGCAGTATGAAGTAAATATTTTAGAAAATCTGAAAAAGAACTGTAATATTTAATATTTAAATATTTTAGTACAAAGCATTGGAGAACTAAAGGCAATGGAAAATGTAAATCAGCTTCAGAGAGAAACGAATATTAAAACATCAATGAATATCAACGTACCTTTCTAGTAAGATATGGCTACAGTACTTATAGCCCATGAAGAGCTGGTTTGAAGAAGGTGAGATACAGGTGCTGCTGCCCAATTTATATTCATTCCACATTAGAAATTTTTGTTTCCAAAGGGACACAATCAAGCTCCTTGTGGCCCTTTTGAACCTGTAGTGTTAGTAGCTTGTTCAAACTCAAAATGAGAATTGAAAGTGGAAGAGTTTAGCTGACGGAGATAGAAGCCGATCTTTTATGTTACACTGGAATATTTAGCATCAAAAGACACTTTGGTCAGTTTACAGCACAAAATGTTGAAACTTGCTCATAATAATATAAAGGAAAAGGGTGGAATGGTACATTCTTAGTTAGTTGTGCACATCCATTTGCATTCAGTAGTAATACAGTGTGTTTATTTATGAAGTATATCAGTGTCATGCTTAATTGTAACCAATAGACACAGATAAGAAAATATACAACCTTTTATTCAGTTTTTGTACACATCTTTATATGGCTTTTCTGGACAGTATCTATTTTGAGTGTATTAATGCAAATGGAAACATCTGATTATAGGCATTAGCTGTATTTAGGAACTTTAAAGAACTCACTCAAAGATTCCTAATTAAACTATTTATCAACATTTCTTGAGTCATTCAATCAACTTTCTTCTCCCGTCCCTGAACAGTTCAATAAGTCTCAATTAAAAATCAAGCAGAACTGGCCCAATTCATTCTTTTGGGTCTTAAATTAGAAAAAAACAGCCATGGGCTTCTGTTACAACAGTTTGGCCATTCCCTTAAGGGGTATTGCAAGACAGATCATCCACTTTAAGAGAACAAGAGGAAAGAACAACAACAAAAAAGAAACCAAACAACAAAAAACCCAACCCACAACTAAACAAAGAAGCAAAAGGAAATAGAGAAAACTTGCACTGAAACATAGTTGCTGAGGCACTGTTGAGGCACTTCTCCGAGTGCCTCTGTGCAGAGGAAAATGTGCTAATTCCACCTCTCAAATACACCTCATGAAGAATTTCCACTTCAGCATCTGTGCTTGTCAGACTTCTTTTTTGGAACTGCTACTTGCTGTTTCTGTGTCCCCAGCCAATAATGCATCTGTAGAACTTAGTGATTGAATCATGTAACATTTTCTGTCTCCACTGTGGGATGCCACCACCATTTATGTCTTGCAATGTGGCACTCAATATTCCACATGGCATAATGGACACGAGTGAACAACCTGCTTGAGCATTTCTGTTGTTCGGTTGTTGAGGATTTCTAATAATTGTTTAACTATGCAACCTCTCCGCTGCCTTAACAATGCATCTCAATCAGACTCCATTAATGAAGAATTAATCCAAACAGTTTTTATTTTGGAAAGTTCATGGAGTTCCTGTCACAAGCATTTCTTTTTCATGCTACTGATGCAGCAATTTCATAATATTTGAGATATTTTCTAAGAAAATTAAAATGTAAGAAGTTCCTGTTATGGAAGAGTGTTTCACAGCTTCAGTATACTCGAACATATTTTATACTTCCACAGGAAACCCCTGTGGGTGAAAAGCTCCCAGGATTTTAAAGACAGAAATAGGGGGAATAATTAAGAAAACAGTATTTTCTTAGGGAGGAGAGGCATTTGTATTAAAGATCAAGGGAGTTGAACCACTTACAGATTAAATTACTATCTCTAGTGATTATTTAAAAAAAAATGCACCTAGGAAAAAGCCAAAGAACTACAAATGCCTATCAGTTGGAGTATTAATAACACCAATCTGATTTGTAGCACTAGTTAAAAGATGGCTCCAATATTCATGTAGTTGTAATTTCAGTGAAATACCTGGGAAGACAGCAAGAGATACAATAATTTCTTAACCTCACTTCTCTTAAAATTACAGTTGAAGATATTTTTAAATAAACTTCAATGTTAAGTCCAGTGCTATGCAAAATTAGAATGTGCCATCCAAGCCAGGCTCCCTTTGTTTTCAGAGAACACATAAAAGGCAGCTTGGGACTACTTTTGGTTGTTAAAAGCCCCACGATACTTTTCTAAGAGGCAGAGTGTTAATTTTCAATTGTCTATCCACATCCAGTGTGGGTACTTATATTCATTCTATTAAAAATGTCACAATTGTCCTTTTAATTGAGTACAGTATAATTTTCTTCTTCCCCTAAAAATAGAGACAGGGCATGTTGTTCAGCAACTACCGGATTCTTATGCATGTGATTGCATTTCACTTGCTGTCAGTTCATATTTAAAGCTTAAACAAACCCATAACCTAAGGTTTAGTGTGCAACTTCAGTGTGTATACCTGAAGATAGGTTGCTCCTCCATACATTTCCTAGACTGACATCTAAGGAAAACATCTAAGGAAAACATTAAATAGCATCCATAAAACAGTATTGAACTTTGAGAGTCAAATGGTGTCATCAGGAATCTTTATGTTGATTTCTCCTGACTTTGAAATAGGCCCTTTTTGAAATAATAAGATAACAATAATGACAAGAAACAAAAATAAAATTCTGACTCCACTGAAATTAGCAACAGTTTTGTTAGCAATTTCAATGCAGCCTCCTTTTAATCCAACAAGAGCTTTTGTTTTACTTTGGTTCACTTTAGGGAAGACGGAGGAAAGGTGATGAATGAGAAGAAATGATGATTTCTGCTGTTGAGTACTGCCGATCTAGTTCATTTTGACATTATAAATCATGTGAAATCCAAGCAGGTACTATGCAAGTACATACATATATAGGTTTTAAACTGTGAAATAGTAAGTGCCTATAAACTTAAATTCTCTTTTCTGGACAGTAGGCGAAAAAGATACTTTCGGTCTACATCTCAAAGAATTAATATTTAATTGAGGGGACAAGTAAAAGGAGAAATTTAAAGTAAAAACAATTCATCTTCACTGGACAAAATCAAAATTTCCATAAAAGCTTATTCATGGCAAAGAATTTAATAAAAGGGAATTTTATTAACAGACAATGAAACAGATAACAATATATTATTAAAAACAAATTTGTAAATATTTCAAATGTTAATAGGAAAGAAAATAACTTAAGGTTTAAGATTCCCCCTAAAGCACTCTATGCATGTTTGCAACATAGGTGTTTAATACAACAAAAAAAAACGAAATGAAAATCTCATCTAGCAACTGGCTCCAGTGGAATGAATTATAACAACTGTAAGAGGACTAAAGTATTAATTCTTATTTCATATGGCATTTTAAATCACAACAAAAGGCCAGAGGAAACTGTATGGATAAATGAAATCAAAACATTAGATTCTCCTTCCAAGTGCCTCAGAGATGCTAAGAACAGATATGCTGTCCATTAGCTTGTTTGTCTACTTTCACACATGGTGTAGAGGGAAATACACTGAACCCATATATATCTTTAAGTTAAAAAATATATGAAAGTGATAATTAAAAATAGGATTTCTTAACAACTTAATATAGACCTAAAAGAAAACAAAATAAAAAGATCTCAAGAGAATTATTGTAAAACAATAGGAAACTTTGTTTGACAATTGCCTTCACAGATGATCTGTAAGGTGTGAGGCATGTCAAGGACATGCTAGGATCAAAAGAGAGAAGGAGGATGGACAAGAATACACAGAGCTCCATCCAGCCATAAGCAGCCAGAGGAGTCCCTGCGGGAAACAGCTAAGGCCGCGCAGCCCTCGTGCTGCTTTGAGCTGCGCTTGAGGTTGGTTCAGACCCAGCTGTACTGAGAACTCAGGGAGGATGAATGACTACTTAGAGTTTGCCAACAGCAGCTGGCACTTTAGAACACAGAAATATGCTCAAATCTGGAATGAAAATACTATCTCTCTGATTCTCTGCCTCCCTCTTTTGTGACATTACATACATAATTTTTATAATAGATAAAATAAAGCAACTTTTTTGCTATTAATCCCTTGCCCAGCCACATGTGGCTTTCAAAAAGTTACTGAAATAAATTAGTATTTTTTCTGTAATATCACAGGGTAGTTTAATACTTAGATGACACAGCGTTACGAGCAGCCACACCGAAATTGATTTCATAGTGAACATGAATATGTGTCTAATTTTTTGATCTGAAACAGTATATTTAATATTACAACTCTTTTACATCTAAAGGTTACATTGTTCCATGTAGTTAGAATGATTTACATATAGTTATTTATGTGCTTATTGTACCGATTGGATACTGACTGTTTTATTCTTCTTAGTACCGCACTCTAGTTCCTATAAAACTCACAAATAACCAAGAAATTATTAACAAAGCTCCACTCGTAGAATTTAAATAGTGTCAAAATTTGACTTGCAGATCTCAAGATGAATTTGCAAGGTTGACTGTCAGAATAATTTCTTTTAAAAAAACCAAACTTGTCAACAGAGTACACTTAAGGCAGAGTTAATTAGAGATAACGCATAGAGAATCCAATTATACATTCTTTACAGATTGCTTATTGGAGTATAAGTATGCTTTAGTAGCAAACACAAAGTCAAAAAGCCCACATAAGAATAGTCAAGATAATTGAGGATGAATTTATTTAGAGAATAGAGAAATTAAGGCATAGATTGTAATTTGGAAGCTGACACCTTGGAGTTACTTTTAGACTAGCAAGAACACTGGGATTACAGGTGGGTAAGAGGAGTGGGCACCATCAGAACTTCTGAAAGGTCCGGGAAAGCTGTGTGTTGGTCTCTATGAAAAAAATCCAGGCTCTTAAAGCCATATAATCATAGAATAATTTGGTTTAGAAGGGACGATTGCAGGTCTTCTGGGCCAACCCACCTGCAATAAGCAGGGACATCTCAACTAGGTTATTCAGAGCCCCATTCAAACTCATCTTCAACTTTTCCAATGATAGGGCATCTACCACCTCTATGGGCAACTTGTTCAACTTTTTCGTCACCTTCATCATAAAATATTTCTTCCTTATGTCTAGTCTAACATCTACCCTCCTTTAGTGTAAAACCATTATTTTTGACCTAACACTACAATTGCTGCTAAAGTTCATCCCCCATCTTTCTAACATAGATCCCTTTAACTACTGGAAGGCTGCAGTAAGGTTTCCATGTATCCTTCTTTTTCCAAGCTGAACAATCCCAACTCTCAGCCTTTCTTCATAGGAGGGATGTTGTATCCCTCTAAACATTTTTGTGGCGCTCCTCTGGACCTGCTCAAACAGGTCCATGTTCTTCTTGTGCTGAGGGCTTCAGAACCGCACACTGTACTCCAGGTGGGGTCTCATGATAGCAGACTCAAGGGCAGAATCACCTCCCTTGACCTTCTGGTCATGTTTCTTTTGATGCATCACAAGATATGGTTGGTCTTCTGGGCTACTAGCACATATTTCTGACTCATGTCTAAATCTTCATACAGCTTTTTTGAAAAAAAACTAATTAAGGTACTTATGATTCTGGAATAGAAAACTGTCAACTTCGATCCCATTTGTTTGGGGTGTCTTCCTGTGGCTGTGAAGACAAAGTGCTCTTACTTCAGTTTTAATATGGGTCATGTAACATTGCAGAAACTGTGGAACAAGAGCATTCAAGAGGTAGCTGTGGTTTTGGGAACTAATTCTTCTCATTAGCAGGTTTCCTTTCAATCTAGTTACTTAATAGTTTACTGCTTCTCTACCAGGCTTTCCTTTGCTATGAGAGTGTGGTCAGCCTGTGTTCAACTGTCTTTTTCTCTTGAGATTCTCCAAATCCTACTCTATTTTCCAGGAGAGTTCACAGTCATTAGGGAGCTACAAAATGACTGTCCTTCTACTTTTCCAGTAGAAGGAATTGCTGTCCATAGAACAGTGCAATATTTGTTTGCTCAAACACGCTCAGGCAGTTTTCTGGCTAACAGCACTCATGCAGAACGCAGGGTCCTTCACCGGCACTGTATAACAACTGCTGGGTTTTTTTTTCCACTACAGTATGCATAATGAATAAACTAAGTTCTATGAAAGGATTTTTTTCACTATTGTTTTTGATCATATTTAAAAACCCATTAAGTATGTAGGGTTTGATATATAATAGAAGCTTGAAACTTATGCAAAGAATATCTAGATATTAATATGTCAGTATTCATCCAGCAAGGTCCTTACTGTTGGTCACAATGGCAATACACAGAGACAGTTATATAACAATTCTTTTTTTTTCCTTTTGTCTCCCTACCAATGCCCAATAAATGACTGTCAAATTAATTTTTACTTCTTCCATATATATGGTCCAGTACGTAACACTCGTCCTTGCCAGACAATCTCACCCTGGGCTAATCCCCCCTCTCATTTGACAAATACACATAAAAACTCTGTCAAGTTTCTTCCATCTCAACTTTTCAGAGCTGTATCCTTTTATTTTTATCTTTAAAAAATTCTCATAACCTCATCTGCAAAACCATCTCCATTATTTTAAGTTCTTTTGGCCAGTTTCTCTGTTTGAAATTGGAGCATATATATCAACTTATTATTCAGCTCTTATTACAGTACTGTTCTGAGAAAGAAGGTTAGCATGACGAATAAATACAAAAATTTTAAGAAAAAATTCACGGTTAAGGAAATTGTTCATTAGTAATCATTACAGTCAACATAATGAGGAATTACCTTTTTTTCAATCTATGTATAGATTTGTCTACATTTACTATTGCAGAAGCAGTGGCTTTTTAATAACTAAATCTTTCAAGTCTACAGTAAACCTATGGAAAATACACTTTGTGTTGTCAATACTAAAATTATAAGTAGTATGCTTAATTAATTATTGCAGATGGCACAACATAGTAAATGAGTCATGATCATTTGATGGAAATGTCCAAAGGTCCAGAAGTTTTTGAAACAGTAGTATAGATCACACCTGAAAGAAACTCACTGCATAGTGCTCTGTTACTGGTTTGCCAGGTACTAGAATGCGTAAGCGAAAGGCAAAATTGCATATACAATAATTCTATGATGATATACTTTATCATTAACAAGAACACCATGTACAAATGCATGGATGAATAAACTTGGAGAAATAATGGAAGCTGAGAGAGTGAGAAGTTTGCAAAATGATAGAACCACAAGCTAAAGGTGTTTGCTGCCATTTGTAAGAATTTCAGAATAAAGTCAATGAAGAATTGTTAGAAGTATGTCTAGAATATGTGTTGAAATTTCTGAAATGTCATGCATGTTAGAAACATAATTTTCTCCTTGCCAAAGTGCTCGAGGTTCCTAGGTCCAGACAGTTTTGAAGATTGTAAACTCTGATAAATGGGTGTGTGTTACCCCAAATTACCCCCAACATACTATTCACTGCGGCAAACAGGAGCTCAATGTCTTCCCAATTAGAGGTGTTCTAACTGAGCTTACTGCTAAACAGAAAAAAAGTACCACAGGCTGATCAGGAGCCACAAGATCGTGTGCCATAGGTAGATTCAGCCTATGTTGCTAAGGGCTCTCTCTCCCTCTAGCAAGTGTCTTGGACACAACTAACTGAGGCAATGTGAAGCAAAGGGAAGGTAGAGAACAGTTAAACTGTAAAGTTATTTTGGGCTAGAGGACTCAAGCTTATCTGAGTCAAAATTGATTTGAGATGGATTATAACTACTGTACAATCAATATTCCCAGACTATCGGACAAATGTGTTTTAAACTATGACTTAGATAAAAATTTGAAACCTGTAACAATTATTTATAAACTATTTATATATTAGTAATCAATTATTTCAAAGAAGAGTCAACTACTAAAATTTAAAATGAGATTTAACTCTGATGTTTTCATTCTATGATGCCATGGAAAACATTTATTTCCTCAGAAACTGAAGGGTACAATGTAAATGTGGCTTTTTAGTTGAGAATTAACATCTTTTTTTTTTTAAAAAAAAAAAGTTGTAAATAGTTAAGGATTTAATTATTGTCACTTCTTCTGAAATATAGAGTTTATTTCAAAAATCTATACTATCTGTAAGTCTTGAAACATTTTAGTGAAGCTGTGTGTTTTGCTTCAATATTTTGACATAAAGATAGTAGCAAGTTAATTATTTACAACTTGCATTTTTTTTGTGATAAAGTTACTCTGCTACACTAAAAAACTGGGATCTTTATCATGTCAATCATAAGAAGATTTATGCACAGAAACAAATTAAAATATTAGGATCACTGACTATTAAAGTTTGTTTCTGGTACATTGTCTCTAAAAACCTCTACTCTTTGTGATACATGTTATATAGAATAAAGGGTAGAGTTTTCAGCTATGTTAGATAATGTAATTAAACTGAATCTAGAAAAGCCTCTAAGAATTCCTTTCTCCTGACTTTCCTCTTTTTTTTCTGGGGCCTGGCACTTTCAAAGAACAGTCTTATCGGTGAACATTGGGGCAAAGAAGGCTGTAAGTACCTCAGCCTTTTCCATACATTGTGTCACCAGGACCCCTGTCCCACTCAGCCATGGTCCCACTTTTTCCCTAGTCATCCCTTTGCTGTTTATATACTTATAGACATACTTAATGTACTACAGAAGTCTTTTTGGCCTCGACATCTCTTGCCAGCTTCAGCTCCAGCATTAATGTTTAACTTGGCTTTAACACACTTTAATCAAATAAGTAATATTTTTAAGTTATGGGCACAGAAATTCTCTAGAGCTTTATGAAAAATACATAGAGCAAAATCATGTGATACTGGGCCATAAAATTTCCTACCACCTTCTATTCAGTTCCCAGCTAGCAAAAGCTACAATTACTGTAATCATTCTACGTTTTGGTGAGGAAAAGAGCAACAGCTTCAAGATCTAGTCCGCACTGAATAATTTCAGTATTTGCAATATATACAATTGCACACTGATCTTAAGTGGAATTACAGGAAAGGAGTACCTGGTAGTCATGAGATATATTTCAAAAGGTTAAGTATAAGCTAAATCCAACCATAAATTTATACAAGGTAAAAGAAAAATGCATAGCCATAAGCAATGTTCTGTAGAAAATAACAGTGTTCAGTATCTAATCCAGGTCAATTTGTGTTATGCTTAGCCTGAGGAAATAAGAATGGCACAGGAAATTAATGGCTGATGTTGAAGATGATCCTATTATCAAAACTCTTTTGGCTGGAAAGACACAGCACCTCTTAGTCTGTATAATGTTGGTCATATGTGTATTCTGTTGGATACTGCCACTGATATAATTTCATATATATAATCTTAGCAGTAATCAGTTTATTTTTTATGTTACAAATGACAAGGAGCAGTAGAGTCTGCTGACATTTTTTTCTCTATTTAATAAGCATCTTTACATTTGAACTAATTATCATTTTAAACCTCACTTCTCAAACAGCCCTAAAGTTCAATTTTAAATATGCTCAATTTTAAGCATGTGCTTAAGTTTCTTTGATTCCAGTGACATTTGCATCAGTCTAAATATACTTAATGCAGCAGAGAGTATTTCCTTTTCTTTTCTATCCTGATGGCATAAAATTTACAATTTTTAGTGTTCATAATCTGTTTTTTTGCATATTTTTATTAGTGTTCTTATTAGTGGATTTACTGATGTAATTCTATTAATTTTGTATGGGAAATGCAAGGTACTGTTACAGTTTTAAAGGAGATTAGGGATTCAGTTCTGCTAAATCCTGGAGACCTAGAAGAGATAAAACTTAGAAGAGAGGTGGGTGGGTATATTTTGACCAATATTTCATAACATAGCAAGCACTAAATACAAAATAAGCATCATCACCCTTTAACGTATAGAAAACTTGTGTGTTTTCTCCATGTCCCTTTAAAACAAAGTTCTAGAAGTTCATGTCCACAATTTATTTGTTTTTTAAGACAATTTTACTTGGTGTCTGCTCTTAGTAAGCGAACAGCAGTCTCTATGTTGCCTGAAACTGCTTTGTAAAATTTTACTTGCTAATTGCTCTAGTAAAGTATTTTAGATGCATATATATTTAATTATTTATTTACAGTTTTGTGAGAAGGAGATAAAATTATAATCAATAATTAATTTCTCCACTACTGTGCTAGTTGTAGCCAGATAAAACTGGGAAGATTTTTGATTGGGAAGTTGATTCTACTTGCCTTTCTAATAATCTAGACAATAATTATTCTACTCATGCTGAAAGCAAATAAATAAAACCTTATTTGGAAGATAAATAAAATCTCACCTTCTTTACAAGTCCATGTTATTTCACGTACAGAAAAGGCACATGAATTTTGGCAGTAGAAGACCTAATCTACTATCAACACAAACCAACAGAGCTTCTCCAGAAGTCAATGAGGTTTATGCAGTTCTAAGATGTTTGCATTTTCTTGTGGTTTTGCTTCTTTCAGTTCATGAGGTCCTCTGTTGCAGTCATAAGGTTGAAGTGGCTGTATGGTGGAACAGACTCTCAATGTTCTTAGATAGTAGCTGGATCCAGCTTGAGAATTTGTCATGCTATATCTGTGAAAGTTTGTGTATATGAGAGAAAAGATGAAATATATGAGTAAAGTGTTAAAATGTACTGAAGTTTCAGTGAGATGTAACTGTGATTCAGGCCATCTCAAGCTGCACTACAAACCTGAAACAAATCCCTCGTTTGTGAAGATAGTTAATTTGTCCATCAAGATTATCATGAGACCTGTCTATAACACTATCATTTATTCTTCCTTATATAGTAGTTGTGTCACACTTACCTTCACAGGATTAGCAAAAGTGCATAGGAGTCTCATTTAAAGCGTTATTTGAGAAAGTTATCCTAGTCACTCTTTTAGAGAATAGGTGTTTTAAGGACAGTATTCAATTCCTCAAATAGATATCTGAAATAGGTCAGATGAATCATGCACTCCGCGTGCTTATTTCCCTTTCTTGTCTATAAATTATTAGATGATTTGTGTCGTTAAAAAGGAAACATATCCCATTCAGCATATCCATATTGGCATAACAAATGCTTGTCTAGGTAATACCAGAAGTACATAGTGAGCTGCCAGAAGATCTCTTCCTAAACCAAAGCAGCAATGACCCTACATCAGAAGGGAAACAGGTTAAACATTTATCCTATGTTCACACTGTTATAGTACTTTTCTCTTCTGAAGTGATATTGTAAATCTGACAAGGATCTGCCTACATGATGTTCAATCCGTAAGAAACTGAGATGTCTGTCACAGAGTCATAAAAAAGGGTTGTGAAAGACTTGTGAGATGCCATCTTAGTCCACTTCTTCTAGTCTAATGAAGGGTTCATATAGTTAAAACATTCCTCACAGTTATTTATTTTGTGCACTTTAAAAATTATCCTATTTTCTATTATTTCCTATTCAATGAGAGGACTTCACAGTTTTCCTAATAACCCTATTGTCCCTGTGCTTTGCTATCTTTATAAATAGAAATGTTTGTCTTACTAAACTTTAAGACTTTTGTGTTTGACTCTCATATTAAAGGACAGGACTTGGAAAATAGTTTATCCCTCCCTCCCTTGAAGTCTCCTCTCAGTATTCTTCCACAAGAATGGTCTTTTCTTTTAGGTTATGTGTCTTAAACCTCTAACCAAGAAGAAATTTCAAGAATGCTTGTCCCGGGTTAGGAAAGAAGTTTCTGCTAAGGTCATACTGAGGAATTCAGCTCTGAACTCTCTTTTGCCTTCCATAACGAATATACAAAGGATCTGTAACTCAAGGAAACAATCAAGAGCAATTTCTCTGCTCATCTTGAAGTAATTTCTTACCTAAAATAAAAGGGGAAAAAGAAGTTATTTAAAAGTTCCAAGTGCATCTTCTTCCAGACATAGGTAAGTTTAAATACAGGTTATAGAAAAATTGTATTGCTCCTACAAAATCATCAAAAATTGTCTTCAAGAAACCTTCAACCTATTGCCATTTTCAGCCACTACTGATAATCACTATTTATAAGGGCAATTAAAAGAATATTAGAAACCCTTTGATTTTACTGTACTGTCAGTGTTTAAAAGTACTAACTTTAATAGATGAACAGTAAACCTTTTATTGCTGTTTGTTCGGGTTTTTTTATTTCTGTTCTTCAATGATATATAGTCCCCAACATACCAGGATATGGTCTAATGTCAGTGCTTAAATAACAACTATCGTTATCATTAAACTGAATGGCCCTGCCCATGGTAAAAGAATGGACTAGACGATCTTTGAAGGTCCCTTCCTATCCAAGCCATTCTATGATTCTATGAAAAATAACCTTCCCATATATGGATACCTGCAGAAGGTACCCAATATACATAAGTTTAACCAATCTGCTCTGAAAAGTCCAAGAAGTCCATTTACAGATAGTCCTCAGGATCTCTCCTAGTGCTTCTCTATCTTTACCATTAAGAAGATTTTTACAATGTTTTTCCTGCTGTATCAAAGTCTTTTTTATTTTTAATTGTCTACCCTGAACCTATAAAACAGATAATTCAATTTCTCTTTGTAACAGTCTTTTATGGACCTGAAGTCTGTCATCATGTTCCCCTCTTAAAAATAATGATAGTTACGATGAGCATGGTACATAAAATTTTTGGAAATTTTGAATATACCTCCTGCACTTGGGATTTGGCTTTGGTAATATAGGATATTTCAAAATGCAACTGGTCCATGAATGCCTACAATTAAAGAAGGCACAGAGTATATAGGCAAAGTTGATATGTTCATAAAGCTCAGGCAATAGTACCGGGAGTGACCACAGCTGTTGTAAGGAAGGCTGAACTCATCTCAACATAAAGAGGACCAAAGGGTGGCTAAAGGGGTGTATCAGCTGTGTAGAACAACTGGTTGTCTAAATAGCCTTCTAGAATTAATCTAAAAAAGTGTAAATGTCTTCCTAAGCTAGCCTGACCAGCCAGCACTGGGGAAGTATATATGTGGCTCGTCCCAATACAACATATAAAAAGCGGGTAACGGAAAAAATGATGTTTGAAGAGGGCGACAGGACTGAGCTGGCTTTAACTCATGTATTCCTCCTAGGCAATTTAGGATACCTGGTGTGGTGATGGGTAAAGTATACAGAGACTGAAAATGGGAATCAAAATTATGTTGTGATCCAGGTGTATACTGCGATTACTTTATCATGCTTGTGCTGTGATTTTAGTACATTGTTACATCACTGCTTAATTAAAATCCCACATAGCATCAAATATTCTCAAATGAGTAAATTTGATATTCAAATATTAAAGTATTCTCATGTAGAATAGCTGTGTAGTGTGTTGATGCCAGCTGGCTGCCAGGTGCCATCAAGTTGCTCTCACGTTCCCTCTCCTCAGCAAGACAGGAGAAAGTAAACTGAAAATCTTGTGGGTTCAAGGCACCCTCAGCAAGTCTGCAGATGACACTAAGCTGGGTGGAAGTGTGGCTCTGCTGGAGGGTAGGGAGGCTCTGCAAATGGATCTGAACAGGCTGGACTGCTGGGCCGAGGCCAATGGGATGAGGTTCAACAAGGCCAAATGCCGGGTCCTGCACTTGGGGCACAACAACCCTATGCAGCGCTACAGACTGGTGGAAGAGTGGCTGGAGAGCTGCATGGAGGAGAAGGACCTGGGGGTAATGGTTGACAGCCGACTGAACATGAGCCAGCAGTGTGCCCAGGTGGCCAAGGAAGCCAATGGCATCTTGGCTTGTAACAGAAATGGTGTGACCATCAGGTCCAGGGAGGTGATTCTCCCTCTGTACTCGGCACTGGTGAGACCGCACCTCGAATACTGTGTTCAGTTCTGGGCCCCTCACCACAAGAGGGATGTTGAGGCTCTGGAGTGCGTCCAGAGAAGCGCAACAAAGCTGGTGAGAGGGCTGGAGAACAAGTAATATGAGGAGTGGCTGAGAGAGCTGGGGTTGTTTAGCCTGGAGAAGAGGAGGCTGAGGGGAGACCTTATTGTTCTCTACAACTACCTGAAAGGAGGTTGTGGAGAGGAGGGAGCTGGCCTCTTCTCCCAAGTGACAGGGGACAGGACAAGGGGGAATGGCCTCAAGCTCCGCCAGGGGAGGTTCAGGCTGGATATCAGAAAAAAATTCTTCAAGGACTCATCGGGCACTGTCAGAGGCTGCCCAGGGAGGTGGTCGAGTCATGTTCCCTGGAGGTGTTTAAGGGAAGGGTGGATGAAGTGCTTGGGAATGTGGTTTAAGGGAGTGTTAGGAATGGTTGGACTTGATGATCCAGTGAGTCCTTGCTAACCTGGTGATTCTCTGACTCTATGATTCTAAGGTAAAGGCAATTTAATGAAAAAAAGTAAAGGTCACATGTAGAAGTAAAGGAAAAAAATAAAAATATTTATTCTCTTCTTCTTATCAGCAGGCGATGTCCAGCCACTTCCTGAGAAACAGGGCCTCAAGTTGCATAACAGTTGCTTTGGAAGATGAATGCCTTAATTATTAATGCCTTCTTCATACACACCCTTTTCTCCTAGCTTTTATTGCTCAGCATGTTATACGTTTGGTCTGTCAGGATCAGCTGTCCTGGCTATGTCCCTTCCCAATTTTTGATTTTGCCCATCCTCAGCCTCCTGACCTTTGAAGAGGGTGGTGTTGTGGGTTGGAAAGACACATGTGATCCTGTGTAAGCACTGCTCAGCAGTACCCAGAAGACTGGTATGTTATGAACACCGTTCTAGCTATGAATACAAAGCTCAGAACTAAATGGGCTGCTAAAAGGAAAGTAACTCTATCTCAATCAGACCTAGTGCAAGCTAAAACAACCTGGTCAGAGAGTATTGGACATGTACAAACTGGAGAATTATAAGATATTTTGTATTGTCACATTACTAATGAGATTATTTATGTTTAATGGACAAGATATAAGTATGATGTTATTTAACATCAAATGTCTCTAAATCACATTTAGAGACATCGCAGTAGTGGTTTCTCACTAAGCCAGCTATTGATTGGATTTAAGGATTAGTTCCAAGTCATTGTCTTCTAATTTATCTTTCTTTGTTCTAATTGTCAGATTATTATAGAACGCAAGTTTGAAGTTATATGTAAAGGAGGCTTCTGACTACATGTTAGGAATGATATAGGTATTCAGAAAAAAGTAATACTGCTATGAGTCAGAAGGTGCCAGGCAGAATTTATTGGAAATGAGTCCTGGATCAGATAAGATAGCTAGCCAAAATGAGAAATACAAGATTTGCAGCAGAAAAGAGTAGAAAAAAGATCTGTGAGCATTAGAAACACGTAAATGATAATATGTTGTGCATTACAAGTTTTGCAAGAGGTATTCTGTTTACATCGGAATCACTTGCCAGCTTTTTGCAAGAGGTAACCTGATTGATAAACAAGAAGAAAAAGTGATGAGGTGAAGGATTAAGAGGCAAAGAGAGGAGTTGAATACAAATGAGTGTTAACTGAAAATATTAAAAATATGCTAAGAAAATAAAAGGAAATGAAAAAGACTGATGGTGACTAAATGCAATGAGAGAAAAAAATAGCAGAGGAAAAGAAAATTATTGACTGGGAAAATGAGGATGTAAAAGTATAATTTAAAGAACCAAAACCCTAAAATAAAAAGAAGAAAGACAAAATCCACACCGAAAAGAGTAAATAGAGAAAGAAAGGAAATGTCAAGGTGATGATGCTGAACAAGTAAAATACTGAAGGATGTTTAGATATGGCTATATTTTATGATGCAATTGACTCAAAAAAATTAATTTAAAAGATTTTTTTGTTTTGTCAAAATATTTGTGTTGTCTCTCCCAAGCTAATGATACTGGATGTCTTGGATACTGCAATGCTGAATCAAAGACCACGTTTAACTCAGAAGATGTCAAGAAGAAAATATGGCACTTTATTACTCTCTTAGGTTCAAAGTGCTCCTTTGTAGATGGAAAGCATAGAAGCAAAAAAAGTCTGTGGTTATTTTTCCTACCAGTAATGTAGTTTCCTTCATCTTCTTTTATACTCTAGACCTAATACAAAAAGTTTACTTTTCATTAAAAATATATTCATAAATGTTATCTTGTATTATTCAAGTTAGCACTTGGTATTCTATGTTCTTATTGCAGCTGCTGAACGTTTGTGAAAATATTCTCAATTCCAAAAGTTTCGTAGATACTAGCATGAGTGAATATTTGTTTTAAAATCTTACCATGTTGCATAAATTATTTACTATTCATTATTCACTATTCAACATTTGTTACTCATTATTCATTCATATACTACAGTGATGAGCTGCTCCATTATAAGAATTTAAAGGGATAGATGATATAGCTTAAATATTTTCAGTTCTCCAATTAGATAGAGAAGTAATATCATGATGATGTAAATGACTAATCATACATCATAAATATTGAACCGTGGGTAGTCTAAGTTAATATTTTGGAAACAGCCTGTAGATAAGAAGTTGTTTGTCCAAACTATTTGTCCAATACTTACAAATAAGTAGACATCAGGATTGGCTTCTAAATGATTCATGAATTGAAAACAAGGATAAAGGTGTATTTCAAAGCCCTTCAAAATCAATGGAAATATCTCCACTGGCTTTAAATAACTTCTGAATAAGTTCTCCAAGTGTGTAATTGATATTATTTACAGTAAGTATTACAGCCACACGGTGACTCATCATACGTGGTTAATAAGAGTTCTGTTCTTATGGAGAAAAGATTAAAGATATGGTCTATGGTCATATTTCCTCCCACAGATATCATTTAGCAAAATCCTGGCAGTACATCTTTTTCCTTATACCTTTCCTGTCCATGTATGTTAAAAAACACAAAAGGGTATGTGTGTGTTGGGGGGGGGGAATAAAAGGTAAAGAAAATCAAGCTGTGTTGCCATGGAGGAAATATCTTTTTATAATCCAAAAGAAGAAAAAACCATTTTTGCCTATGTAACACTGAAAATATAAATGTGACATTTAAAAGAGCATCTAACACCTGTGCATTCATCTTGATCTGTAGGACTAACTATGGCTAGTTTAGCCTGGATACAATTTGAATAGTCGAGCAGTGAAAGCAGTTCTCTGGTTTTGATCTTTCCACACTCTGAAGAAAACACGTCAATTACAGTTTGTTTTCTTAAAGCCAAAACTGTGTTGCTTTGCATTGTTTAGTACAGTAAACACCGAGAGAATTTGATGTTTGTTCTGAAGCACTTACGATCTAATTGATCTTCACACGAGGAAAATGAAAAGGTCTTACACTGAAGCTTATGGAACTCCTACGCTGATTAGAGTCCAATTCAAGATCTATGATGAAAGCTTTCCTTTTGATCTGTATACCAAAAAGATTATTCAGAAGCAGAGTGATATCTAAGAGACTAAATGTTTTTGCTAAACTGTGTCAACAACTTTTCTTTAAAGCCTAGAGAAAATGCAATAGTCAATAGGATTCATCCTCAAATACCAGTAACAACTCTGGATGTTTTGTATATTGTCTATTTAAAGCACAGAGCAACAGAAAAGTGCAAGTTAATAGCAACTGCCAAAAGATTTGAAGCAAAACTTGAAAATTTAAGTACCTGTTGATCTTTTTGATGACCTCCCAGTTTTTTAACAAATATCCAAGTAGTTAATAGGGTTAACATAAATAGTAATATTAGCAAGATTTTTTTTTCCACTCCTCTTTCCATCTTTTACAAAACATTGTGATTCATGAAGCAGTTCTTGAATTTCATTAAATTGATCAGGCATTGCTTAGGTGCTGCCTTCCTTAAATAAAAATTACCTGTTTTCATAGAAACAAATTTAATTTACTAAGTTCATTACTTTCTTCTGAAATAAAAAGAAGTTTCCATCGGAAAACAAATTCCTGCAGTGATTTTCAAAGCTTTTTTTCTGATTTCGTCTTATAAGTTGATCACATTATTAGAGCTCATCAGACTTGGTTTCCAAGTTACTCTTTATATTTAATTTTCCATCATGTGGAACATTCATCAATGGAAATACTATGCAAAACTAATTTTTTCCTAATGCTTGCATAAACTTCAGACTACAGCTTTGCAAATATTTTGGATTGATCTGAAATTAAAAAAGCAGTCGGGGTCATTCAAGAAAATGACAGTCAAGTAGCAGGTCAGTGAAAGAAAAAAACTGTTTTGATGAGTTCACAAGACTGTTTTGACACTTTTTTATGATCCTAAATATCCATTGATTTTTACACAGCAGTTTGCTGAGAAATTAGGACCAATGGTATGAAATAAAATTACTATACAGCCATGTTCCTTCACACCCCTTAAGAGTATGCGTATTTTAAATGGAGGTTTAATTTGTAAGACTAGAGCAGACACTATATTCTGGTGTAAAACTGTTTGGCTTAGAGTGAAAAGGTGAGACTGCATTAGGAATAACAGTGGAAGTAGACTACAGGCTATACTGTTTTGAAGAGTGAGGGTCTAAGGCTAGAATGTGGCAGACCTGTGTTGGAGCCAATGTAAAACTGGAAAGGAAGAAAAAGATGTTTGTGTGGGAAGAGAAAAAAGAATGTTTTTAATTTCAAGACTTCACAAAAGAAAGAAATATTTCAGTTGCTTCACTTGTCCACTTTTAATCATTTTAAAAAAGGATGTTTGAAGTACTGCATAAAACCAGTGGTACCAGAATATTTCAATATATTCACCTGTGCTTTTTTCGTACATAAACAAATTTAAACTCTTCTTTAGGTTATAAAGAATGTAAAAATTTCTATCAAAAATATATTTTGTCAGACAACGAAGAAATAATGTTCATTTGAAACTTCAGAGTGAAAAAGCTATTGTTTCTGAGACTGGAATGTCCATTGAGTTATTTTTTTCTTGTCTGACTGATAGATATTTAAAAGCATCAGGTCACAGTTTTATTAATTTTATTGATTTACTTGTTGACTAAAGAATATAAGAGTTTAATTTATGACCTTGCTACATGGAGACAGGAACTGAGACAGTAGGAAGAACCTTACAAAACGGCAAGATACCTGGAATTCATCCTGAAATATTAATTATACAGCTGGCAATACAAAAAGCCTGATTCATAGCCCATTGAAATAAATTAATTATGTATCTGGCAGACTCCAAAATCCACTGAAGCCAAAGGAAGTCTTATGAGTCTCTGACTCTGTTGGGCTCTGGATCAAACTGCAGGAGGACAAGCAGAATTAAGCAGAGAGGAGCAGAGCAAATTCAGATCAAGGAGATAAAAGCAGCAGCTGGCACTGTATAAACACCCCTAGGCCATCAGAAATGGGTCTGTAACACAGAATGGAAGGGGAGGGGGGCTTGCCACCCACTGAATTTGTAAGTGACTTATGTGTTTTCATTTTCTGCAAATCTCAGTTGGAGGTATTTAAGGATTTTGAAAAAAAATAGCTTCCCTGTGAAAACATAAAGGTACAAAACCTCACCTTAGTTGCTGGGATACGATCACATCTAGGTTTCAGCAAGTTTCCCTGAAGATGTGCCCCGAAACTCTAATCAGGCTCTCCCTAGTGTTTCTAGGCAGTAAGCAGAAAGTCTAGCCTAATATGAATGATGATGGCTAAAAGTCAAGTGCCTTTTCTGTTAGAGGAAGGCACGGTCGGATTATTGCCTTCTGCCAGATTGGAGAAGGCCTTTTTGCAGAGACCTCTTGGCATCTTCAAATCACCCTAGTTTGTTTAACCTGTTTGGCTGTTGTTAAAACACATTTTGAAGACTAAAATTTAAATCTACTGGACACTCCCTGGGGGTGAAGCAGAGGTTAGAATTAGAAATATCGAGGGACAGAAGAAAACAGCAAGAGAATTAAGAGAAGCACAACCACAACTTATTTTTCTGTGCTTTGCTGCTTGTGCACTGCTTGCACATAATTCTCCTTCTTTACTAAATAACGAACTAAGAAGTTACTTTGTTCTGTGCTTCTGAAAATCAAATGGAGATTTCCATTTTTTAATGTTGTTCTAAGTGAAGTGAAGCACAGTGTAATGTCTCTTCAATATTGAACTTCTGAGATGTTTGCAGAAAAAAAGAAAGTACTCAAAACTTGAGTAGCATTTCACTCAGTGGCTCCCATCACAATATACAGGAACTGTTTTCAGTTTGTTTTGCTTTTTTCTGTGTTTTTATCTACTACAGATAGTAAATTTTTTATCTACACATTGATACAGTCTGAGAGGGACAGTTAAAAAAACCCTAAAATATACATTTGGAAATATAGAATAACAAACCAAAATTAACAACCAAAACAAACCATAAATATCTCTGCTTGCACAATGCACTCGTTCTGGATGAGAAAGGGTTAACTTTTTTATTGGTAGCTTGCATGAGGCTATTTTTTGGATTTGTGATGACATCGTGCTCAGCAATAAAAGCTGACAGAAGAAGGAGGAAGCGGGGAAGTTCAAAGTTATGGCCTTTGTCTTCCCAAGTAACCATTATGCATGCTGGAGTCCTATTTTCCTGGAGATGGCCCTAAACATCTACCTGCTGCTTAGAAGTAGTGAATCAATTCCTTATTTTGCTTTGCTTGAGCATGCAGCTTTTTCTTTACCAATTAGACTGTATTCTTCTCAACTAATCTCACTTTCACCTTTCCAATCCTCTCCCCTCATCCCATTTCAGGAGAGTGAGAGAGCAGCTGTGTGGGGTTGAGCTGCCTTCAGGGGTTAAACCACAACACACAGTTAGTGCAGAAAGTAGAACTAAATAAAATTGTTATATTTGACATGTCGCTGTGACTCCCATATCCATGGAAGAAGAGTGGGTCACAATTTTACTCAAGACAAGTATGATCCTGGCAACCCTCTTGTGTTTTTACACAACAGCAGCAGCAAAAGTTAAGGAAAAACAATTCTCATAAATTAAGAGGATGGAGCCTGGATTGTGTGGTACCCACTTCAGCAGCAAAAGCTTAGAAGATGTCCCTTTAATTTCGTGGTAGGGAACAGATATTTCTTACAATGTTGTAAGGTTCACCCCAAAGACTATAAAAAATCGGAAGTTTCCAGGAAGACTTGTAACAGTGAAACAGAGCAAGAAAGGTTATTTGAGATCAACTATGACCTTAATAAGACTGTGAGACTGCTAACAGGGAAAGTCTCGAGTAATTACTATTTAAGGTATTCTGTGTTTCCGAAAAAAATCGATTTATTCTTAAGAAAAATAAAAACCTAAATCTACTGTATTATTGATTCTGGTTTGTGGGGGTGGTGTTGGACTGTTTTTTTTGAGGGGGATGGTGGTGCAAATTAATCATCTTATTATTCTATGCTAAACCTCATTATTGGAAGTATAATATGTGCAAATGGAGTATAAAATGTGCAAATGAAAGCTTTCTTTGTTGAATAAAAGTTGCATTAGACAATTATAAAAATAAGAAAAGTCCATACTGGGAGAAAAAAAATGTTGTGGTGTTTCGTTTTTTTTAAAAAACTATAATAATTAGATTTTTTTTCCCCTACAATGTCATAAGTGCATGCACTTCTACATTTTTATTTGTTTAAAAATAAATACATACATATTATAATGCATCTTATAGTATTGAGGCTAATACTGTAAAAAGACTCAGATTTCTGAAAATTTCAAAAATATGTTTTGAGTAGTTTTGTCTACTGCTTATATAACAGGAGATGGTGATAGACCCTTTTCTCCATAAATACTACTTATCATTGACATAACTACATTTAAATACATGACACTGAATTACAGTAGAATTGGACTAATATAATTATAATGCTATTTACCTGCACCTAACGGCTACAACAATTCAATTTCTCTAAGGTTGAAATTAAACATAAATTGAGAGAAGTTTTCAGAAGGCTCTTAGCTGGATCAATAATATCATAAGCAAAAAGGTTCTTAGGTTCTGTTTCAGATCTTCCCCCAAAACTAATTCTTGAAATTTTCCATATAAGAACAATTTGTAATGAATGTATAAAGGGCAGTTGACAATATATTTATTAAATAGTTTTTTAATACATCTATCTAATTCATTTTTACATTTTCTGAAACAGATTCGAACCTTGCTTTGCTCAGTTCTGCTTATTCTGCAGTAGGATGACCTATGTATTCTATATAAAAAATATATTTAAAAAATCTGAGTGCAAAATCATGGGTTCTAACTTCTTTTGGAAACATAGCAAGTTTAAAAACCAAGAATTTTCTGCTAAAATGTTAATTTCTAATTATTTGTGAATTATATCACCTCATTATTCATTATATTTTATGACTGTTGCTTCATTTTTTATTTTTCATTATGCTATGAACACAGAAAAATAGAAACAGTAGAATACCTAGAGAAGTATAAAAATCTATTAAAGAACTAACTTAGACACACGAATCTGTTGAATATTGAAAAGTTACGGAATCTAATTTAGCAAATACCAAAACTAATATTAAAAAAATATTGCTTTCCATCTCTTCCACGTATTGGTTCACTGTGAGGATTGTAAATATAAATGTAAATGCTGTGCTAATGATTTTAAATAAAGCTAAAATCAAAGAAGAAATCACGGGAATAACTTACACTAACCAAACAAGAAATTATAACAAATAACACCATGTCAATGCTCCAGTGCTGCAATGATTTTAAATTAGATAAGCAACATTTACAGAACAGGTTGCTCATTTAACATTTTTAGGATCTGTCAATAAGATCACTTATGGCACGAAACAGACTATTTATTTTGATTAAAGGAAAAATTCTCAATGAAAATACTCTTGAGGAAATACCAGGAGGGGTTCTTGACTTGTTCAGTGCCGAGAGCATTCCTGTGTATCACAAGGGTTTGAGAAAGAAGGAAATAGTGTTTGAGGGTCTGAAAAAATGTGAATGCAGTTTGTAGATAGCTTGTTGAAGTTACTAAAGAACACTGTTCCAACAAAAGGTGGGAAGATAGAGATCTGATTAACTCCTTGGCTTGCTGCTTGTACTTGTTTACACTGTGTTTCTTGATGGACAGTAAGAGTGCTCTTTCATACTGAAATAAACTTTCTAATAGGTCATTCATACTGAATAAAGCAGTTATCAAATAATGCTTAAAAAAAGTTTAACTAGTTGCTAGGATTTCATTTTAGGTTTTCAGTTGTGGTTTTTATTTTTTTTTGTAACTGACATAGGCAATCCTCTCTATGGAGGGTCCTGTGCACAAGTCGGTTTCTTCCACAATGATGTACTGCACATTTGATCTTTGAAGATATTTGCAGAGGAGAGAAACAAAATTCAAAACAGTGATATAATGACTACAGCAACACAGTCCAACAGATATTATGGCACTAAGTATAAATATGTTACAGTTGCTACTCTCATTTACTTTGGCTGCTAAAAAGTCTCTAAACTGATCTTGCAAGGAGGTAAGGTGTCTTCTGGGTGATTGGCCGAACTCGTAAGGACAGTGGGGGCACAAAGAGCTTTGTTTAGTTACTTTTATTCTAAAAGTTTAAAAATCATAAAATCTTACATGAAAATAAATTACATTAAAAAATACAAAGAACGATATCATCATAATATCTCACTAAAAGAAATGCATATGGTTGTAAAGGTCATATTCTTTTCTTCAGATAATCAGGAATATATAAATACTTAGGTCTTCTTTATGAAAAAAAAAAGATGTTTTTATTTTGCTTGGGACATTTTTCAGTTTTGTTTTTCAGCTGCAAGCCAGACCCTTCAGCTTAAAAATTTAAAAATATCCAAATATTCATTTATTCAATGCAATATAGATATAATAGATATAATTTTGGCCAGTAGGTATAACTCAAAGAGAAAATAGGAATTTAAGATAATTGGATAACAGACTCAAATCCCGCAAACACCTGAGACAAGCCTAATTTTAGGAAAGCCTAGAAGAGAAGGAGGAAGTCTTTGTCGTTATGCAAGTGCATAACATTTAAAGGCTTTTAGGACACTTAAAATAGTTGACTTGAAAGTAACTACTTCTATTCATAGTGTTTGAAGGATAGATTGATTAATAACTCTAAAATATAATATAACTTCAGCTTTAAACAACCTGAATTCTTAGTTGTTTCAGCCATCTTTAATTTACGTTTCCATGTTGTCTGCTCAGTAAAAAGAAACCAGCTAGTTTGCAGATCAAGTGTAATTTCGTCTTTAGTTACACTGAGGTCTTGGTATCTCATTTTTTATATTGTGGGCACATAAGCTTCCAATAAGCTTCATTTGCCATGATTAAATAATTAGCATTCATTGCATGGAATTTGTTCCAGTCAGCAAGATCTTTTCAACAATTTGACTTCAAATGCTGAAAAAATAATCCAGAAAACTAAAAAATGTTGATGTGCCTGCTAGAAGTAGATTGTATCAGTTCTATTTTCTTAGAATTAGGAGAGAAATAACCAGGCATATGAGGGGCCATCCATAGTCTAGATAGAGTTTTGAGAGACAGGCCAACTTCTAAGTTTTCTCTGCCACACTGTAAATCACTAAAAGGTATTGAGAGCTGATGATAGCTATGATTTGACATAATGGATATGTTAACTATGCTTATATTTCCCTGTCACACCAATGTAGTTAGGGATGAAAATGTAACTATATTATATCTCATCTGGAGGATTCTATCTTGTTAACACATATTTTTTCAGAATCTTTCTGTTTGTACTTGTGAAAGAATCTCTTCTGAGTGTATATGATAATCAAATTCTGGAAATAAAATTATCTGATTTATCTGACCAGTCACACATGAGAGAATTCAAATCACAACATTTGCTGGTAATTCAAAATGTAAACAACAGCAATATCAACCAAGTGTTTAGTAAATCTAAGGAAAATTTAAATTGTATCTAAATGTAAGGTCAACATACATTTCAGCGTTACAAGCACTATATATACATAACATGAATATATTGACAACATACAAGCCTGAGTATTATATTCTGTGTAAGAATATTGGCAGAATAAATGCTTTAAATGTTTAAACACTGATTTGCTCTGCACGGATTACTCATATCTATGCAACATTACATAATACAAAGTAGCTCTTGTTGTACACTGGCTATAGGTATGATGTGTCAATGTTCCTAATACTCATATGCTAGGGATTCCCATACAATTAACACGTTCCTTGTTTTTCTCATCAGAAGTCTTACACTGTCTTAAAGTGATTTTTTGTACTCCCAAATACTTCATCTTTTGCTCTTCTTCTACAGCTTTAATTTTCTAGCACTCTTGTTTTGCTGATAAATACCTACAACAGTAAAAACACACCTATTTTTTCAAGTGCGTTTGTATATAATGTTCTTCTCTACTAGCTAAGAAGATATCATACTTGTCTCGACCATCTGCTCTTTCTTATTTCTGCTTCAGTGTTTGTCTTTTTATTCTCACTCCATCTTCTCACCTCACAGTTCACAATTTTAGAGTCCAAAATAGACTTTATTGTAGTTCTGCCACTTATTGTCAAAGAGATTATGCAAATGCATCTCTAACCCTATATGAAGCTTCACTTTCTTCAAAGCAATATGACAGATGTGTTCATGGCTGGCAGCCATACCCTTAAGCCAAAGTAGTGATTGTTCCTGCCTGAACCGATTGGCCTTTTACTTTTATTGTGTTTTCACAGGTTTTTAGAAGGGAGCTGGAGCCAAGTCTTAAGCAGGAGGGCGAATGATCACCAGCAGCAGATGAAGATGAATATCATCTATGGATTTGCATCTATAAGAAGGCAAAAACTGGAGCCAGGGAGTATGTGGCTAGAGAAATTGATGATAAGATGAAAAAAATACAGTAGAAGAAAAATATGTTAATTTACCTCTAACTAAAAAAAGGCATTGATTATTACTTCCAATGATTTACTCCTAATGCTGTATTGCTGTTATTTTTTCCCCTTTCTAGACTCTTATATTTATATGTTTATATATTAATATATCATGTTGCACATGTAAATGCTCAAACACCGATATCATGTCCCTTCAAGAAATTTAATTTAGCAATATAGCACATTTACTAAATATACAGTCAAAAAAGTGTTAGTAGTGACAGCATAACTACTGCCTTTCCCGTGAGTTACTTCAGTGTTCTTCAGCTACTTTTGGGTTTTTTTACGAAGGTTCAGCAAACTGGTGGCTACCACTCTGTGACTCTGTGTGTTTATATAATTTGGACTTTCACAATGCCAATTTAAAACACATTCTGATTAGGAACCACTATCAACTTCTGCACAGAATTTTACGTCTGACATGATAATATCTTGTACCTAAGTTACAGTCAGCTAAAGTCTGTCTGTCTTACTCTTGCTTCCTACCCCCCTTAATGAAATGTAAGTATTTGTACACACTTTCTATTTGTACACACTGTTTTACATAGTTTGTCTCGCCTTCTGAGGTGCTAGTGCTGCACCACAACCTGCTCTACACATGTACTAAAACTGTAGTGAGAAGGGTCCTATAGTGAGTGAATCTCAGGATTTCTTATTGAAGCATAGGATTTTGTTTTAATGTCTGCATAACTTATGTAGAAAGAAGTTCTGCTTATATACACATTGTAGCTTAGTTCATGATCTCTTAATTTTCAAGTAAGTTTGTTTATAATTTTATTGTATGAAGTAATGGGTCTACCTAGAATGGAATATATCAAATCCCTGTTAATCTGGAAGTGTTAATACTACTGGTTTTCATTTTATTTCAGTGGTGTAGATGAATCCACAGCAGATTCATTTGTGTAGGTAATAGAAGAAAGATTTATCTCCTTCATTGGATCTGTGTGTTCATGCAAGACTCAAAGCCTGTAGAAAGACAAGAAAGAATATTCTCTTAAAATAGAGTTCTAGGGACAAAGCTGTTTAAAATAGACGAGAGGAGCTAGAGAAATTGAGTGTTATTTTTTAATAACTAACAGAAATGGAGATGAGCTCGTAACTGAGACTCAAACTTTTCTGAATACTTTGACCTAAACTACTTGCTTTAGATCAAATACAGCATTTCTTGAATAGCTAAATCCAGATTTCCTGAGAGTTATCTGTAGGAGAATTCTTCTGATTTAAAAACACCCTGATTTATCTTTTGAAAATCCAACTGCTAAGAAACCACTTCTTAATGTCTTTCTGAATATCCAGCTGAAGATATTACTTGGTCTGTTTTGCATCTATATATTTCACAGAAGAGTGCAAAATCCTTTTCCTTAGCCCATGTAATACACTGCATTTCTTTCTAGACAGTAGCCTTTGCCAGTGAATATTATCCAGTCCTGAGCTCATTACTACATTTCACTCCTCTGCATTAACTCTGAGTCACTTTTCAGCTCATAAGCTTCTTCCCAAATTCTTCCCAAATTCTTTCCAGTGTATTAGTTCTGTGGAAATTTAAGGCATCTTTAGTTGTGGACATGTTTAGAATGTTATCGTATCAAAATCTATCCTACCTATAAAGTAAACAGATTAAAATGATCTTAACATAGAAACAAGGAAATATTTTATACCTGACACGAGACCTTTAATATCCTCATTTTGCTTATTTAATGAAAGAGTAAAGTGTGATTTTTCTCTATTCATTGACTGTTAATAAATGCAACTTTAATTTCCATTGTTTATATTTTAGAAAAAAAAGACATGATATAAACTCTGCTTTACCTCTTTAGTTAGAAAAAAAAAGAATAAGAGTCAGCTGCAGGTGCTCTGTTTTTCGAACACTGCCTCCAAAGAATATATATTGATTGGCTGTTATTTTGTTGTGTTGGGTTTGTTTTGGTTTTCATTTTCCTTTTCCTAAAGAAATAGAAAAAAAAAAAAGTTAAAGCACTCTATGACAGCTTTTCTTGTCATGTAGGAGAGGATTCCTATCACAAAAACTTGAGGTAAATAATTTCAACTAGTTTTCCATTCTTTCCCTATAATCACTGAAGAGAAAGATGACTCTGGAGAAAGCTTTTTTTCCTAAATATATTTCCCTGAGGGTTTTTTATCAGCAGAAGCTGATGGAAACCTAGATTTCCACTGAAAGTTATGATCCTGCTCTTTTTACATCCAATCATTTGTCCAATCATTTTTTCCTCTCTCCGGGGTTTTGGATATAACAATCACTGACTTGTGGAGTGAACTGGGGTACTGATGGATGAAAAGCTGGACATGAGCCAACAATGTGTGCTTGCAGCCCAGAAGGTCAACTGTACCCTGGGCTGCATCAAAAGAAGCGTGGCCAGCAGGACAAGGTGATTCTGCTACTTCACTTGGCTCCAGTGAGGCCATGCCTGGAGTACTGCATCCAGCTCTGGAGTCCTCAGCACAAGAAGGACATGGAGCTGTTGGAGCGGGTCCAGAGGAAGGCCACGAAAATGATCTGAGGATTGGAGCGCCTTCCCTATGAGGACAGGCTGAGAGAGTTGGGGTTGTTCAGCTCGGAGAAGAGAAGGCTCCAAGGAAACCTTATAGTCATCTTTTAGTACTTAAAGGAGGCCTGTAGGAAAGATGGGGACAGACTTTCCAGTAGGGCCTTTTGCAACAGGTCAAGGGGTAACAGTTTTAAACTAAAAGAGGGTAGGTTCAGACTAGATATAAGAATGATTTTTTTTTTACATTGAAGGCGATGAAACACTGAAACAGGTTGCCCAGAGAGGTGATCATAGAATCATAGAATCATAGAATCACCAGGTTGGAAAGGACCTATTGGATCATTGAGTCCAACAATTCCTAACACTCCCTTAAACCACATTCCCAAGCACTTCATCCACCCTTCCCTTAAACACCTCCAGGGAAGGTGACTTGACCACCTCCCTGGGCAGCCTCTGCCAGTGCCCGATGACTTTCCGTGATGAATTTTTTTCTGATATCCAGCCTGAAGCTCTCTTGGCGGAGCTTGAGGCCATTCCCCCTTGTCATGTCCTCTGTCACTTGGCAGAAGAGGCCATCTCCCTCCTCTCCACAACCTCCTTTCAGGTAGTTGTAGAGAGTAATAAGGTCTCCCCTCAGCCTCCTCTTCTCCAGGCTAAACAACCCCAGCTCTCTCAGCTGCTCCGCATAAGACTTGTTCTCCAGCCCCCTCACCAGCTTCGTTGCTCTTCTCTGGACACGCTCCAGAGCCTCAACATCCTTCTTGTGGTGAGGGGCCCAGAACTGAACACAGTACTCAAGGTGCGGTCTCACCAGTGCTGAGTACAGAGGGAGAATCACCTCCCTGGACCTGATGGTCACACCATTTCTGTTACAAGCCAAGATACCATTGGCCTTCTTGGCCACCTGGGCACACTGCTGGCTCATGTTCAGTCGGCTGTCAACCATTACCCCCAGGTCCTTCTCCTCCATGCAGCTCTCCAGCCACTCTTCCCCCAGTCTGTAGCACTGCATAGGGTTGTTATGCCCCAAGTGCAGGACCCGGCATTTGGTCTTGTTGAACCTCATGCCATTGGTCTCGGCCCAGCAGTCCAGCCTGTTCAGATCCCTTTGCAGAGCCTCCCTACCCTCCAGCAGATCCACATTTCCACCCAGCTTAGTGTCATCTGCAGACTTGCTGAGGGTGCACTCAATGCCTTCATCCAGGTCATCGATAAAGACATTGAACAGGGCTGGACTCAGTACCGAGCCCTGGGGAACCCCACTTGTAACTGGCAAAGATTCTACGATTCTAATCTGAGGCATCTGAGCGCACACATGTCTCTCTCCCCTTCACCTTCCTGCTTCCACAAGGCTACAGCTCAGTACTAAGGAAGCAGCAGAAAATGATTCAAAGGCCAGAAGGAGAGTGAAAAAAAAAATCACTATCAGAACTGATCTTAAATCAAGCCAAATAACAAAATCAATTAATTAAGCAACTATGAGATAAAAGTTTAAACCAACCTGAAGGCTTCTGCCAAAAAGTGGGCAGTCTTACCTCTACCTCTGGCTTCAGAATCAATTATTGCTTCTCCAAGTGAGGAGGCTCAGCTTAAAGGTAACCTAGAAGAACAGTGAAAGAAAGAAACAAGTGATTCAACAGCAATCACTCGCTACTAGCAGACTCATGCCCAGTCTGTCTCTGAGCAACAGATATTTTAGAAAAACTTCCCTCCCAGTTTCATTGCTAAGCATGATATTATGTGGTGTGGAAAATCTCTTTTGTCATTTGGGATCAGCTGTCCCACCTGTGTCCATTCCCATCCCCTTGGTCACCCGTAGCCTACTCCGTGGGGCAGTACTTAGGTCTTGAAACTGTGTAAGCACTGTTCAGCCGTGGCTAAAACGTTGGTGTTATCAATGCTATTCTGGTCAACAATCGAAACCACAAGAGAATACAAGGTGCTATGAAGAAATTAAACTTCATATCAGCTAGATCTAATATTGAGAAAGAGAGATTAGAAGATAGTGCTGAGATGGATATTCACATATCTCTCAAAATCTACTTACATAATTAAAAGGGATCCCAAATAAAACATATAATTTTAAAGTGACAGAAAATACTTAGACCTTTTACCTTTGTAAGGATGTAAGGCAAATATTAAGAGTTGCTTTATATTTAGCTTAGATAAATATTTTAGATAAAATATTTAGTATAGATAAATCTTCTTTAAAGGAAAACTCTATCCTCTCAGAATGGATCTATGGTCAGCATCTCCAAAAAGTTTAATCTGGTCAGTCTTAGACATCTGTTTTATGAAATGCATAACTATCTGAAGATGTCTATTTTTCTCCAATGTGTATAAAGGGAGCCTTCAGCAAGGTAAGGTATCTGTGAGTTAGCTCTAATGATAGCTGAATCCCATTTTATGTATGCATAAGGCTTCATAAACAACAAAAGGACAAGTCATAGGGGAAAAATGTTTACTGCTGCTTGCAGCTAGGCCTTGAACTGGAGAAGCTCATTTCTGTGCATTTCAGCCCCTTGTCCAACCACCAGACGATCATTTACCCTTGTCATCACAAATAACCTCAGTTTCAAAAGCATGAGGGATGATCTCTTCTCCTACACATTTTGCTACTTTGAAATGCTTTCAATATCCCTGGTTACAGATGAAACAATTAAAAAAAACCTGTCCTCCTTCTGGAAGAATAATATATCAAACTATGGCCTTAACAACTGGATATATCATTAGGAATTAAATGTCCAGTGCTTCTAATCCCTGTGAATGGATGACAGTAACCCACTCCCTCTGTTAATCTCAGGAAAACATACAAATTCTGGTAACTGATTCAGATAGCGATTTGCTCATCTCATATGGAATATGAACACTCAGCTGTTAATAAATGGCAATACTTATTAATAATGTGGTTTACTATGATTTTGGCTGAGAAAGTATCTGCAAAAAGAACATACTTTGGCCTTTGTTTCCTTAAATTAATAGCCATTTGCTATGAGTTTCCGTATAGTCTTCATCAGCTTTTCTGTTGAGGTAATCACTCCTTTTAGCAAAGAGTTGTATTTACATAGGTATGTCTTATAGCTGGATGAGAAGCATCAGGATAATCTGCACTGGTGAGGAAAATGAGGTGATTACACAGGTGTAGGGCAAGTATAATTGATTCATAAAAATAGACTAAAAAGTTAAACTAACTACATTGCATCTTATATGTCATCCTCAACACCATCTTTATCACCAGATTAATGTACATTGCAATACTAGTGTGTGAAGCTCGTTAGTTTGCCAGTGTTGTGACAACAAAAAGTCACAACAATTTGGGATTCAGAAGTGAGGTCTCGGGACAGTAAGAGGCTAAGCCATCTTTTTGTCTGCTCTTTTGTTTTGAATTTACCTTGTGCCAAACATAAGCCTGATCAGAAAAATCTCTCTGTGCTCAGAAGTGGATTAAAGATTTATCTCTTTACATATTTTTTTTCACTGCTAGGAAAAGTTCAGCAAGAGCAGGCAGGGAATGAAGAAGAAAAGAATAAGATACAGGTAGTGACAGAAGGAGAAACAAAGAGATGAAAAGATTGTTTTAACAAACAACTCACTTTCATTTATAACGAAAAGTGAGAAATAGTATTATTCTTTGTGTTGCGGCACAGGTAATTTTACTTGTGTGGGCCATCATAATGGTGAGTATGTCATTTGCTGTTGCACTGGTTATATGAAAATGTGTATGCTATTTTTTTGTAGAACTTTCTCTCACATCAAAGTGATGAGATTCCCTTTGTATTTTCCTTTTATTTTTATTCCTGTAGGAGACAGCATTAAACTATGTAGTACCTTTTAATTTTCTGAAGTGCATTTTGAACTTCTGCTTCGAATTGCATTCTGATTTTGCAAAATGATTGTTAATTTAATTTGAATTTTCTTTCTTCATAGAAAAATATGCATTTTCACTATGCAATAGTGATAATTTCAGAGCCATATCTCAGTAAAAACAATAACTCAAGTGGGACCAGACTTTGATACACGCACTCATTTTACCTTTACACTTTATTTTATGGGAAGTCCAGCATAAGTGAATGGACACAATTTTGATACAGTTTTCTTTGTGTGTTGAATAATAAATTGCTCCATCAATTTTATGTCTGGCTCTCAGAACAAGATAATTTAGTGTTTCATGGAAAGCTTCTTGAGTGGAAATTAAACACATCATTTTTCTGCCTTGCTCTTCATTGATCTGGAAAACAGCTAGTTGCTCTCCTCTCAGTACCTGTCCTTTATGCATTTGAAAATTAGAATTATGGTCTAAACCATCATTAAGTTTGCTAGATCAAACAGTTCTTGATTTTTAATGTTTTTTTTTTTTAAATAGATTTAACTTTATAGGAGGTGAGATTTGTCTTCTTTATCATGGCATCTAAGTATACTGCAAGTTTGCGTAGTTGTGTGGTTTCTCTGATTGCTTTGTTGTTTTCATATTTTTTTTAAAAAGGCTCCAAAACAATATAAAATGAGACTATTAAAAGGTTTACCTTCTACGTTTCCTAGAGATGCAACTCAACGAACTTACGCTTTTTTCCTTTATCATATCAGAAAGGAAAATAAGTTCCGAAGGCAATGGATACTGTTTAAGAAAGATACTTTATAGAGAATGCAAATAATTCTCACATTTTGTTAGGGATTTTTTAATCATTAAGAAGAGAAGAAATACTTGACTTCCTTGTTTACAGCCATATTCTTACTACCCTTCAAAATCTACACAAGCTTTTTTGATTAATCTCATATTTTTATTCAGTCCAAGCTTGATTCATCTGTACCTTCATTTTAGATTTCTACATATGATTTCTTTTTAGTGCAGTATTTCTCCTACTTTTATATTGAGTTTACTCTTATCAGCTTCAGCTCATTTCTCCAATTGATCATGGTCATTCTAAGTTCTAATCCTATTCTTCACATATTTTATACTCCTGCCAAGGTTCATGACAGCTCATATGTTTAAGTGTTTTTTTTTTTCTGTTTCACCACACAAGACATTAATGTAAATAATAAATATTTTCTTCTAAGACAGGTTCATTGGATGTGCAGTGTAATGCAGTGCTAGATAGACATACTGCTATTAGCTTTGAGCAAATTGTGTTCAAATTAGAACAAATGTATCTGTAAAACAAGTAATCAACACTGGAGAGGCTGCATTCCTGAGAATGTCTTTGAGTAGCATTGCTTTAGCTTAGCTATCTGTAACAAAGTGCTGCATTGTGGATTGGAGGTGTGCCCTGGAGACCTCACTCAAAATATTTTTCTGATTTTAAATAGATTTTTCCGATTTTAGCTATTAATAATGGAGAGTTTTTTAAATATTTATTTATTTATCTATTTTAAATTGGCTGTCCACCTACTTTAAAATCAATATATCTATAACACATCTTTCTGTTTTACCTATATGAGTACATCAACAACTTTTAGTAAATAAAGTTTCCCGTGGATTTCTATCAATTCTATCCCACCCTCCTCACCTTTCAGAAAAAAGGAATTTAGATAGTTCTACATAGTATGCTGTTAACTAATCTGTAATCTCTGATTTTTATTTCCCCATCATATTCTTTGAACTTTCTGTTTGTTTAATAATTAGCTAGCAGCAATTTTCTGTGTGTTGTTTTTATGTTCATTCATACAGATTTTCACAGGTTCCTCTTTTCCCTTTTATTAAAAGCTGGTTTAATTGAGGAACATAATTCACTAGCCCTACCAATTTGGTACCTAAACCAAACCTCCTCATTTCTTGAAGATTATAAGTAGTAGTTGAGAGATAATGAGAAGCCCTGTAATTGCTCTAGTACACATTTCTCCAAGCCCACAGTCTTAAATATTTCTAGCTTTAGCTCAATAGTCTTTAAACTGTACTCTCTCCCCATTCTTGTCTACATCTGTAATACATGTTGTTAATTCTACTTGTGATTTTTTTCCCTGAGATTTCATGAAAAAGGTTGATTGTGACTAAAAGTTTTTCATGAAATCTCAGGGAAAAAACCCCAAAGGGATGTGTGTGAAACGTTTCAGCCTCGTGTATTATTTGTTATATCTGTTATAATTCAATGAGCATTAGGTTTAGAACACTGTAGAAAGATGCATTATGCCTCCTAGCATCCTGTGAGACACAAGCTCAATACTGACCAAGTAAGGAAATAGCTATTCTACTAGTCTTTAAGTACAAAATCTATACCAAAATTCTAACTTCTAAACCACTTCCAACCTTGGAAGCATCAATTGTTGCCAGTTTCTAAATTTTCTATGGCTAAATTTACCGTATCTTACAATGAACCTTTCTTTACCATTTCTTCTCCTTTTTTACACGCACCTCTCAACCTGAATCAAGAAGCCACAGGAAATATCAATGGGAATAGGAACCAAATTTGCAGTCTCAAGGCTGCACCAGAGTCAGGCTGGAAAAGAAAAGGAAAGCAGTCAGAATATGAGGTGAGTAACATCTATTTCATATGGTCTTTTATTTTATATAGTAATAGTAGATTATCTTTAGAGATGGAGCAAAATAACTATCTTTATATCATTGGTAGGGAACACCAGTATTTCCTACACAGATTGAGGATATCATTTCTGGCAAATTTACCATCCTGCAGGCTTATAAGTAGCAAAATAGGCATAGAAATTAATGGAAGAGAGACATTAGTGTTGGAAATGTATTCTACGTGAGGATAAAAAGAGTTTTTATTTTAAAACATAAGCTATTTTAGATGCCTAGGGAAAATGCAGTAGAAGAAATCCAAAGTATCATTTGGGCCTGGTTTTCATGACTGCATCTTGCCAAAGATGCCCATTGTAAGAAGTATATTTATTCTTTTCTCTAGATTTGATAATGTAGAGTACAATCTAAGAAGCCACAGTTTTCTATCTCACTATGCAAGAGAGTGATGAATAAGAAGAAAATAGCAGAAGCTCCATCAGCAAACTCCAGATCTGTCTGAAAAGGAACATTTGAGAGGTAAGCATTGGTTGATATCAGCTTCTGAAATGTTCAGTTCTTCTGGTCTGCGATGCAAGCTGACAGGGAGAACTGCATGTCTCAGGGACCACTGACAGAATTTCTGCAAGATGGACAACAACTGTAGCAGTAAACTGGTCTGAAAGCACATCAATACTGGAATGTAAAAGGAAAAAGCTGTAGGAGATAAAGTAGATGTAAGAAAACCTAACTGTAGCAACTGAATAAGTTAACACGCATGGAATAAAATAAATCGTCCAATAAATGTCAGACTGTGTAGACCAAATGTCAGAAATAAAATATAACTCAATAACTAAAATATATATTTTTAAAAAGATGGTTTCATGCTGTAAGAATCAATTCCAGGGTGTGCAGATATGGAGTTTTGGCTTATGTCATCAGATACAAATATGATTTTCAGAAAAAATGACTTTATTTTGATAATAAATATAAGTAACCTATATAATTAAAGAGTAACTCCGTTGAAAACAACCAATTTAAAATAGTATAGTATAACTACTCATGAGAATAAAACCACAGTTTTATATCCACATTGGGGTTTGGATTCTGTGTCACACAGAAAAACAATATACAAGGGTTTAATGCCACCTATCAGTTGAGGCTTATGGGTAGTACTTAGCCTTTTTAATATGGTTTTGTTGACTTATACATAGAGAAAGGAAGTCATTTCAAAACAAGAAAAAGTATTTAAGAGTCTAGTTATTTAAAAAATATCTTTCACAATATATTTCTGTGTGCACATATATCCCTAATGACTACTGGATGATCCTTAAGGGCTTTTTACTTAAATATATATGTGTATTTCATTCAAAACAGAGGTTTGTACGCAAAATTATTCAGTATTTTACAATCATTTCTCCTTTCTTCCTTAGAGGAAAAAAAAAATAATGATAACAAAAAGGTCGAATAACACTGATTTAGAAAACATAGTAAACTGCACGCAACAACCAGTAGAAGTTATTCACATGTATACACAGTAGACAGCTGGCTGAATATGGAGACTTAATTTTTCTCTTACCTTCTCAGCTGGGAATGTAATACACTGGTGATAAAATGTAATGTAGTTGCCAGTTCTTGAGGTTTCCCGCTTGTAGTTAAATAGAAAGCTTTATTCATCACTTTGTCCCAAGAACCCTATGTGCATCACAAATTAATAACAAATAAAGAAAGAATTTAAGCAACATAGTGGCCTAGAACATGCGTCAAGACAACCACTTCGTGAAAGTAAGCAGACATGTCAGGATTACATCAACTCCTTCTTCTAACTCCCTTCCCCAGTGTACAGACATAGTGTGCACTGTTTTGCAAAACCAAAATTCCTATTTTTAGGACTGGCAAAATGTTTTCCTTTTAGACACATGGAAACACATCGAGTGATGGTTTGAGCAGGAGGGTTCATTTGGTCAAAACTACTGCAGTCCAACAAGATTGATTTCACAACCCCTAAAACATTGCTTATGAATGAACCTTAAACTCTAACCTCAGGTATCTCTGCTGAGATTAATTCCACTTCACTCCCTGCAACTCAGTCTTTTCCCTGACTATCAGCGTAACTTTAAAGTTTTTTCTTAATGTTTAATGCAAAATTCTCTTATGAACCTGGAGCCCATTACTTCTCTTTCTGTTGTTACTGGCTAAGGGGATTATCTCGTCCTTCTCTACCTTAAAATACAGCATTTTGGATTCAAGAACAATTACATAATTGTCAGTCTTCTTTGGCTGTAGAATGAACATGCCCAGTTCACTTAGTCTTTTCTCAAACATTTTCTTTTTCAAATCTTTCATTATTTCTTTTTCTCTCCTCTGAAGTGTCTCCAATTATTATTTTTTTCTTTTTAAATCTGCTGCCCAAAATTGCATGTGGAATTCCAGCTCAGTCCAGACTAGCATGGAGTGCAGCATAAGCATTTCTTCTCACTTATTTTTACGTGACATTTTTTTTAAGAGAACTTGAAAAGGGTGGGCGAAAGTGATTCTAGTTCTCTAACCTTTGCTTTTTAGAGATATAAAGAAAATATTCATGTATATTGTGTTGATGTGCCTGCTTGTTGGTAGAGGGGAGCTGCAGGGATGGCCTCTGTAAGAAGAGGTCAGGGCTGCCCGTACCAGACACAGCTGATTCCAAGAGGAGGAGGTGCCCCGGATCCCAGAGAAGATATTCCCTGCAGCCCACTGAAAAGACTACAAGTGGAGGAATGGAAAAGTATATGAAGGCAGAGGAGCCACATAAAAAAAAAATCTATGCACTAATTGTAACCACCACCAACTCATACCTCTACACTACTTGTGGTGGGGAGAAGAGTCTGAAGTGAAGGAGTGAAGTTGAGCTTGACCAAGAAGAGAGGGAAAGATTTTCTTTTATTGTTTGATGTTTTGTTTCCTACTGCCCCAATTGCTAATTATTTATTTTACTTGGCGCTTTTCCTCAAGACAAGTTTCTTTTGCCTACAACAATAACTCATAAGTTACAGCCCTCTAATGATTTTGACCCATGAACTTTCTTGTTCTTATTCCTACATTTTCTTCTCATCCACCTAGGGTAGGAAATGAATAGCTGAGTGGACATTTAACTGTTTGCTAAGCCTAATCCAGCACATTGTAGTAGATTTCTTTTAGGTTAAATTATGTGTATTTTTCTGTGTTTCTGTTGTCTGAATTCCTTCAAATGAGAAATACTCAACAACACCCAACAAAATGTTCATAGCACACACAAATAAAAGATGCCTTGAAGGAGACAGCTCATAAAAATACCTTATTTATAAAAAAAAATACCTTATTTATAAAAAAATAAAAGAAAAATAAAGATAAATAAAGAAAAATAAACCCATTGAAAAGGCTTCATCACTTTATATGGTGAGAAAGTAAAACAACATAAATATTGTGAATATAATTCATACTGTGACAACTACCTGAATCTGTCACTGTAACCAAAGAAGAAATTGCTTGCCCCTATATCTACTTCATTATTTTATTTTGGATCAGAGGAATACTTATGCAGCAAATTTCCTGATCATATCCGGTTCCTGTACTTAGGTTCTCATTCTGAAGGATGTACATTTAATCAATTCAGATAAAAATAAAGTCAAAACTGTGTTCCAGGAGGTCAATTATATATTTGGTGTCATACTCATTTTACTTATACCTTTATTTAGTTTATTTAATTAAGTTGTTAAGGTCCTTTTAGGTATTGTCATGCATCTTATATTGTTGCTGGAATTCCACTTGAATTTTCTTACATATCACATATACTGACTAAAAAAAATCCCAGGATTTCTGCTTAGCATCACAAATGAGAAAATACAAAGGTGATTAGCTCATATGACAGCTTTATTTTTCGTTAGGTAACCAATCTTGCTTATATTTCATTCTGATCAGGTTTTCTGAGTCAGGAAGGGTTGAGAGGACTGCCCCAGGAGTAGGATATGTCATAGTTTTCCTTTTGGGCTATGTAATATTTCCACTTAGGGGAATATTAACATGTTAGATCCTTTGTACAACATTTCTCTTTGTCAGCATCTTACTTTGAGACTTCTGTCCTTATCCTCAAAAAGTGACACTTGGCATATGACTGCAGTGGCTTGGGGATTGGATGTTTGTCATTCAGTAACAGATTCACATTGAATCCTCCACATGACTAAAGATAACAGTGAAGTGGAAAAACTCTTTTTGACATTGTGAGTCCTTTGTTTGTAGAAGTTGATACCTGATACTCACTGGTCCATGCTTTTCAGATTTGAATATTAGACATATAACTGTTATTTTAACTTCATGTGATCGCTATTCCTAAACACAGATGGTTCTTGAACAGGTACTAATTTTATTTCCCCAAAGATCTCTGTAACTTCAAAAGAACCAAGGAAAACCCATACTAATAATATTGCCATAATTAAATAGATTTTAATGACAAATTATTACAGGAATATTAATAATAACACACATATGTGTGTGTATAGATAGATATAGATATGTATAATCTGTTAATAAACCATTTCTATACCTTGTATTGTGTGATAAAAATTTCTTGAGATTGCCAGTAAACCACTTAGAAGACAACATCACTTGGGACCATCTCCTGAAGGATCTCCAACATATTGTAAAAAGATGCTTCTGGTAGCCTTGAAAATGAGAGCAAAAATGGGCTATCAACACAGATGTCCACTTTTTGATGAGTTAGAATGCAACCTTGAGAAGAAATGATGGCCTTTGAAAATTGCACATAACTGACCAAGTATTTTCCGTTAAATTACATACATGAGTCCAAAGCCAAAGCAATTAAGTCCAATGACTCTGTACTTCAGAATAGGGAATGGGGACATGAACATGCTGGTACCTTCTCCCTTGCTTGTTTTTATGTAAATCTTATTACCAGTAATACTAAGTTCTGTGAAAAAAAAAAAACAAATACTAAACCAAAAACTGATCTTAAAGTAGCTTCCATTCCAAAGAATCAAAGCTTTGCACAAAATCCAAGGACTGTAACCTCTATAATGAAAGGAATAGAGGTATCAATCCTTTTACAAAAACAATACAAGGGTTAGGGAAGTGTTAAAATATAAGTATTGATAGTTAGAAGATATGTTGTGTTTAGAAGGTAATTATTGTTATAAGTCATACAGAGCTTGAGAAAAGGTAGAAAACAAGAGAATGTGAAGCATCTTTTTCTCCAGAATAGATAGTTTTCAATGCATGTGTGCCATGGGGAATAATGATTGGTACACATCTTTTTTTTTTAATCCAACTTTGTAAAAAGGTATATGTTCAAGGAGCCTTCTTGTTAGAAAAATAACTAGTAAGTTATAAGTTAGAATTCATCTCCGGCAGAATTGAAGACTATAAAAATTGAACTAGTATTTTCTTTCTAATTGCGGTCATATTATTAACCTTAGGTAATTTTTAATGTACCTAGACTTTTGGAAGTTGCTCTAGCTCCTATTTCCAGTATGTTTCCAGGGTATTACTTCATCCTATGGGATCTTAATCATACGTTATACATGGCAGGTGTTGAGAACAACCTCTATCCTCACCACCAGGGAGAGCTTTTGACATGTTGTAATCAGCCAGCTGAACGTTTCCAAATCTGTCCATATTTACTTGAAGAGCAGTTGTTAAGAATTCATCAAATTGCTGAAATCCCATATTAAAACTGCATTATATATCACCAGTGTTTAGAGTTCTTTCATTTAATGGACATCATGAACATCATCAGAAGAGACATAATATCATAGAGGATTTTATATGATAAATAGGACAGAGTGAAAAGAGATATGATAAGGTTAAAAAAAGATACCAAACCATCTTTAAAATTGTTATAGGATTTTAAAAATTCTACCTGCTTACTGTCTTCAGAACTATCATTACAGGTAATAAAAATACATTCACAGCAGATATTTTATGGAATTATCATATCTGTACTACGTCTGAAACAAAACCAAGTCTAAGAGCAAAGCTTGTCAATCAATAGACATTATGCTTTCTCCTAAGTAAGAATGATAATTATAAATCATTTCTAATGCTGATGTAAGGCATAGAGTTAGAATAACCAGGCTTTGCGATCCAAATGTCTGATGAATATCTAATCAATGAATTTCCCACAAGCCACTTGATATATCACAGAGAACACTAAATAATGCAGTTTCTTGAAGAGATTTTACTTAAACATAATAAAAATAACTTCTAGTAGAAGTCTTTGACACTCTCTCCTCATGACAAGCTGTTGCTTTATGGGCTGGTTAAAGAAACAACAAGGTGGCTTGAAAACTGGTGAAACACTTAGGGATGGGGATGGGTGGCTGAGTTAACCAACAAGGATAAATACCTGAGGAGACAGTTGAAAGAAGATTCATTCTCATTCACACCCAGTGATAGTATGAGAATACAATGGGCACAGATTGAAATGTGGAAAAAGTCACTCTTAAAAAAGAAAAAATACAGTGAGAGCCTACCACTGGTAACCAGAGAGTCCATAGAGACTCAGTCCCTGGAAATATTCAAAATCTGACTGCTCATAGGGAACTTGCTCAGGCTGACCCTGCTTTGAACAGGGAATTTGGAGGAGACAACTTTTGACATTAGCCATCTTGTGAATGATTGCTGTCCAATATTCCTTTGCTTTGATCTGAATTTTGTATGTGTTACACTGAAAAAAAAAACCTAAATGTTTTGTATTCTTAATTACAAAAATTCTGTTGTGTATATCTGATTTATGCATGATGAAAGTGACTTAGAGGTTATGGTTGGGTACTCACTTAAGTATGAGTCAACTGATTTGTTTTTCATGTCAATAAGAAAAGTCGCGTACTTGGGTACTTTAATAGGAATGTATGGGAGAAGAGGGGAAATTATTATTCTCTATGCAGTGCTATAAAGACTACATTTAGAGTGCTGCATGGTTTTGGATTAATCCAGTTGATGATGGATATGAAGAAAATCCAAGAACTGCTATCTACATGACTTGTGAAGAGAAGTTAAAGGAGGCAAACTTGTTAAGTCTAGTGATGAGAAAAGTAAGGAGAATCCTAAACGTTTCTCACAGCTGTTTTAATGGCAACTTACAAAGATGACAAACACAGCTCTTCTCAGTAGTACCAGATGATGCAAAAAGGGGCAGAGGAAACATATTTGCAAGAAACTTCACAAGATTTGTCATCATGTTTGAAACATAGTACTAAAAGTAATGAATATGGGAAATATTTCTCGAGTGTGCACAGAAAATCCATAAGAATCAACAGATAAATATTTATGGTCTGTATATTATAGTACATGCAAATAGTTTCAACTAGAATGTTCAGTTTAGGCCTTTAGAGGACTGACGATTCATTTTCTACAGTTTGAAGCATTATAAACATAGGCAGTTTATATTTATGAAGTTAACATAATAGTGAGATGAAACTGCAGAAACAACGTTTGCACCAAGAAACAACACATCTATTTCTATTTTTGGTGATAATTAAAACCTTGCTGCTAGAGAGAAACTCCAAGGGAAATATCTTTTTCATAAATTTCAGTTTATCAGGCTGCCAAGAGGACAAACCAGAAAGGATTTTTGAATGATCGGTTTACAGTTTGGTAATTTTTTTGTTTAGCTGAGAAAACACAGAGTATGTGCATTTCATGAAGAACTATAGCATGGGGCAATAAGGAATTCAAATTTGACAACTGTTTAGACACAAAAGATCATTACTGAACAAAATTTCCTATGTCTACGGTTTATAATAAGGGAAATATGTGAGTTATGTAAATTTGAAACTACTACACAGACTGTCTTGTTTATAACCACGTAGATGTCTCCTCTTCCAACTGAAAATTCTTGACTGCAACTGACTGATCCTGCTGTGGGCAAAATAAAAATGTTTCTTCCTATTTTGCTGTTACTATTACAGCTAATCTGTTATATGGCAGTAGGTCACCAGTCAAAGGACATGTTACTGCAGGCAATGAAGACAATACCTATCACTGTCCAAACTCCACTGAGCTCACTATGCGGTGTTTAGAATTTTGAAGTGAAAGGGCTATTTCATACTAAGCATCTTATGACAACATAGAGATCTTCGTAACTGCACTTGTCCTATAATGAGATAAACCAGACAGAACAACTTGTAAGGAGGCCCAATATTGTTCCTGGATAGAAGATTACTAGTTAAAAACCTGGGCAATGAATGAACACCAATTCAAACACCAGTATTTTCTAATACTTCTTCATGGAGTTTTGGCACAAGATTAAAAGCTCTTCTGATTCTGAAATATCTTATTTTGAATAGTCTTCAAGCAGCTCCCACGGGGATATGCAGATCTAAACAAGCTCATAATGGACCATTACATTACATGGGCTTTAGTTAGACCAGGATTATTCTTCAGTTTTTCAAGCAGGAATGCATAGGCTTTTGATAGTAGTGAGTGAGAGAGAAATGTGACATTTTGAGAATATGACTGATTATGAAGTACAAATGCAGAAATTTGTCCCAGAAAATTGATATTAAATTAATTGTGCACACACATTGCTAGGTGAATAGCTATTTAAGAATTACTCAGATATGATGCCAAGGATCCTTTCATCCCTGGAGTCATCTAAAAATTATCAGTGGATCCATGTTGAAGTACAGGACTGTCTAGATTGTTAGGGTGATGCTCTGGTTCTTGTTTTCTAAAACATACATGGGAACTATGAAGGGTCTACACAGTACCATTCAAATGTGATTAGAAGAGAACCTGGTCTCTGCTAAAATGCATACATTTATTGACAGTCTAATTGTAATTGTATGCATCTGAATTTTAAATATGCTTATTGGTCTGAATTGTGAGTTTTATTAGGAATATTGAATGGTAATAAATGGAGATTGTTCCTGTCATGTTTGCGAAGAAGTCTCTTAACCCAAGCAGGCAGCAGCTGTTTCCACTGCCGGTGGTTACAACCTTTTCTGCACTATCAATTCTTATGCCTGTAGGAGCCAATCACTTGGTGATGCCCTCCTTTTTCATCCCTTCACCCCAAAAAAATCTATTGGAGCAAACCTTTTACTAAAACTGTGCACAATGATAACAGATTCAGCTCAGAAAACAATTTGAACCAGGAAGAATCAATGATTCTTCCCTTCGATTAAAATTAAAATTATATGAATAAACTTTATCTACAAAAAGCCAAATTCCAAAACAATGCTAGATTAATTCTATTACTTTTATTGATAAAAAATTTCTTTTTTTTTTAGCCTAAAGCATTTCTATTTAATAAAGACAAAGAGTGTATTGGGATCCTTGTGTTAGATGGATACATTAATACGTAAAAATGTGAACCTTATATAAATATTGACATAGAACCAGCTATTTTATAGGAATGTATTTTTTACATCAATTGGGGCTAAAGTAAAACTGCATAGGATTTTTTATGACTGGCAGTTGTGCCTTATTGAGATACTTTATTATCACACCAGAGTTCATAAAAACAAAGAATTAAAAAAAAAAAAGGAGAAAAAAGATGGGAAAAAATAGAAAACTTTAAAAAAAAGGGAAATGTAATAAATGTTAGCTGGAGACTTTTTGTTTGTCTACTTACCTAAGTAAGCAGCAGTCTATTATTGGGTTGGTGCAAAAAGAACTGCTGTTTTGTCATGATAAACTCTGAGAATTATTTTGTATTAAACTTTTATTTGAATGTGTTCATCTAGTATGCCATTTTAAATCACTAAATTTGTTGTACTTATTGTTGTTAATGGTTCTGTTTCCACTGTTTATTCTTTTCTATATTACACTGTCAAATTAAGAATGGAGAAAAAGCAAATTTGAGCGATTTCGTTGTATGAGATCAAAAGGGTACATAGAGTAGTGGAAACTGCTAGCAATATCAGCCAAGCATTTGGCCAGGGGACTGCCAACAAACATGCAGCTTGACAAGGGTTCCAAAAATTTCACAATGGAAATGAGAGCCTTGAAGATGAGGAGGGTCACAGACGTCCTTCTGTAACACATGACAAAAAACTGAGAGACAGTATTGAAGCAGACCCACAAAACACAGCTTGAGAGGTTGGTAAAGAATTAAACACTGACCCTTCCATAGTTGTTCAACATTTGCAGCAAACTGGAAAACTGAAAAAAGCTTGAGAAATGGGTGCTGCACAAACTGAATAAAAATTAAAAAATCACCTTTACCAAGTCTGCTCTACTCTTCTTTTGTGCAACAAAAACAGTTCCTGATCACATTGTAACATTTGATAGAAAATGGATGTTAGCCTCCAATCTCCGCTTCACCCTCTCTGTTAACTAGCAACAAATCAAGGAAGGCGTTTTTCCTGGTCAGTTCCCTCAGCACTTGTGCCATGAGATTATTGTCCAGAGAGTTTGGGAGCCTTTCAGATGTGTTTGTAACAGCTGTGTGGTACTCCCAGTTGATATCTGGCAAATTGAAGTTACCCATGAGGACAAGGGCAGATTACTTGGAGGCATCCGTTAGTTCCTTAAAGAATAACTCATTGGTGTCATTGTCCTGGTTGAGTAGCCTATAGCAGACTCCCACGACATCTGTTTTAATTGTGTCCCCCTTAATCCTTACCCAGAGGCTCTCAACTATGCCACCACCAACTGTAAACTCTCTGCTTTCCAGCCCTTCTTCTTCATAAAATGCCACCCCTTCACCACACCTGACCTTTCTATCCCTCCTGAAAAACTTGTAACCGTCCACCAAGGCACACCGGTCACTGTACTCATCCCACCAAGTTTCACTAATGCCAGTAGTGTCGTATCTTTGCAACTGAGCCAAGGTTTCCATCTCCTCCTGCTTATTATTATTGTGCTGTGCACATTCATATAAAACCACTTCAAGTGTAGTTCATTGTGTCCATCTCCTCATGGAGCAGTCTGAATCTCACTAGGATGCAGCTCCTCAGACTTTAGCCTGCCTTCCCATTTCTCATTCCTTACTAGCCTACTATTATCCCTTACCTGCTTCACATCTAGTTTAAAGCCCTATCAATCAGCCCTGCTAGCTCTTGAGCAAAAAACTCTTTTCCTCTTCTGTGAGAGGTGCATGCCATCAGATGCCAGTAGACCTGATAATGAATAGACCATCCCGTAGTCAAAAAACCCTAAGTTCTGCTGATGACACCAACCTTGGAGCCATGTGTTGGCCAGCTGGGTCTGCCTGCTCAATTCTATATTTTTCCCTGCTACTGAAAGAATCAAAGAAAATGCTGCCTGTGCACCTGACCCTTTAATGAATCATCTTAAGGCATTGGAAATCCTTTTTCATTGCTTTAGGATTTTCCCTTGCTATCTCTTTGCTGCCTACACGAAGAAAAACATTAGTGGTAATAGTCTGGGGGCGTTACCAGACTAGGGAGTTATCTGGTTATATCTCTTATCCTGGCCTCAGGGAGGCAGTAGACTTCCCTGTGGATTGGGTCAAGTCAGCATATTGGACTCTCCGTTCTAACTCAGAAGGGAGTAACCTACGACAACTACCCTTGATTTTGCCTATATGTGAGTGGTGGTGATGTGGGGGATTGGCTTCCTAGATGACCTCTCCTTCCGAGAATGACCGACACCAGCACCATCAGCTGTACGCCTATCCAATTCCAGGCATCTGTTATGTACAGGCATCTGGGAAGGTGAAGCAGGCTGAGAGCAGATTTGCCTGCCATCCCAAGTAACCTTTTTCCATCCACCCTTGTCTCCAGGGTCTCTTCCATCTACCTGATGGTTGGAGGTGGGTAGGAAGTTCTTTGTCTCCTGTGCCACTGTGCGTCTCTCTTGGGGATTGCAGAGTATGATTCCACCAGTCAATCTCCTTCTCTGACTCCCTGACATTCCTCAGCCTGGACACCTTTTCCCAAAGCTCTGTCACCAGGCTAAGCTGTTCCTTTACTTGGGCGCATCTCCCACAGGTTATCTTGCTGGTGCTGTCTGATACTGACCCCAAACTCAAGCATATCTTGGAGCCTGGACAGCTGCATGTTCCCTAGAGAACTCCATTTGTGTGGCTGCATCCATCCTTTCAGCTAGATGGACTGTGAGGGATGCCCAGGACACAGCCTTTTGTTGAGTGGACACCATGTCTCCTGTTGTTCTCAGCTCACTAGGAAAGAAGAGTCCTGCTGCTTGCCCTTCCTGCATGAACTGATTTAGAAATTGATGCACCACACCCTTTTAACACACCATGCCCTGTTTGTCCACTCTGTTCACCATGCTCACAGTCACGTTGTTCCCTAAGGGCCATTTAGATCTCCCATTGCTCCTTCCAGGAATGCCCTCACTGTGTCAGACACATTTGTGGGATCTGCTGGCTCCTGGCTGTTCTCTCAGCCCATCCACATGTTTCCCATGTGGCTCCAGAACCCCTGCCTTTCCTCCTCAACATGTGTTCAGCTGTAAAACTTACCGGTGTCATTGCTATGTTCCTTGCCGACTGAATAATGCTTACAATTTCACCACATTTAAATTTCCCCATCCCTATAAACTGCTTAACTCCCTAGGAGCTCAAGCATTCCTGTATACTCTTCTATCTATTCTTTGATGTTAGGCAAGCCCAACAATATCTAGATTGCAAAGTAAAAATGTGTTGTGAAGCAGACATCGCCTTGTGATTTATGAGGTACAGGATGTCTTGCATCATGCTGCTGAGAAGCACATGCTAAGTCTTACTTAGAACAAAATAGAGCCAACCAAAATGGCTAGGAAGTCAGCTAACTGGTTAATAATACTTGATTACACAATTTTCTTCCAAGTTCTCTGTCATTTTCTACTATAGTTAAATAACTGTACTCTAGATTAAACTCATACTCCAAGAGACAAGTCTTCTGACTGAGATACTTTACTGTAGTAGACAAAGAGTTGCAGTACTCATGGGAATAAATAACAGATTAAAGAAGAGCATATGCCTGAGAGACGGAGAAGAATCTTTACCAAGAAACAAAGAAAACTCTCTAAATGAGAATCCTGAAAGAAGAGTACAGAAAGGTGGAGCATGTGGTGTATGAAATAATACAATACTCATGAAATTATCTTTAAAGTCACCAACACTTATTTTATCTTGAATTTCTATGAGTATCAGCTAAGCACTTTTCACTGCTTAATTTTTCCTCTCTGTTGGCTTTAATTGAGTTTGCCCTTGGGGCAGTCTCTTGAACCTGACAAAGTCCAAAGTAATCTTTTAAATAAGTGAAATTTCTCATACAAGACCAGGTTTTCTTGATATTATATATTTCATATGATAGGCAAGAAAAATAGTACATATTTCTTAGCAATACGTTTGCATGCAAACAAATTGAGGAAAATTGAAAAGGTGTGGAGAAACATACTTGAGAAGGAATGGAAAAAATATAGGTAGTTTTTGGGTATTTATTATGATGTTAAGCTCTGAACTATCTCTGAAAATAACTGAGAGCTTGTATTACTTTTGACCAACATTGGGCTAATCCAAGAAGAAAGAGAAGAACATCTTTTTGCTAAGGCAGAACTGGAAAACTGAGAGAAGAAAAATGGCTTTTCCATGATACAAAATGTCAGTACCGCAATTAATAGTCAGTTTTCAGATTCAAGCACATCACAGTGATATTAGGCATCTCCTATCACAACATTCAAAATAACATAGTAAGCTAGAAACACAAGGCAATTTTACCTATCATGCAGCATTTCTTCTTATCTTAAGAACCTTAATACATTCTGACAATCTGTCATCATGTAATCCAGTTTCAGGATAGTTTTTCTGGCTTAAGATTTCACAGCAGCTGGAGTCCTACACAAGGAACACCCACTGCACTAAAATCACTATTCTTCCTGTTAATGTACTCTACAGGTTACCAACATGAAAAGCAGTTCAACTTTCTTACATTAAGAAACTGATTAAACTATCACATACTGTTTGTCTGATGAAAAACCTGTTTAAAAAGGAACCTGCGTCATCCTTTCTTTTCACTGTTTGCATTACGGGAAATCAAGGAGATGAATGTAAAAAAAATTGCTTTCACATATTCTTCATTGTGCCTATAAACTAATGTAATTAAAAGCTAACTGGAGCAGGTTTGTCATTTAGTGGCATGCTTTTGTTTGTTTGTTTCCTATATATAGTTCAAAAGCTTTCAGTTTCTGTCTTCTGCCTCATGTTGACTATGTTCCAAGCAGTCTGTTTGGATTTAACTCCACATTAAAAGACTTAAATTTTTCTTCCGACACGTGCATGAGGTAACAAAAGTCATAGGACAGTTCGTTACATAGTCAAAGCAGTAAAGAAAATCTGTATATCTATTTAGCTCACCATGGGTAGACACTTGGGGTCAGCTAACTATATCTCAGTTCGATAGCCCTAACATAGGCAAGAAATGCCCTTTCAAGTAACTTATGATGTCCGAGTCATCTTCAGGGGCCTGCAGACATGAGAGAGGACCTACAAGAGACCTATGTTAGTGTGGTAGATGGTGACTGGATAGGAGTCTTTAGACCATATGCAACAGCAAATAGGCAAATCTAGAGTGTCATATCTGACACACTCATTTCATCTGAATTGAGTCTCTGTTGACTATAATGACAATAGAAATTTAGTCAAGTTAACATGGAGATGCCTGCTTCTAGACTCCTAAATTTGGGTGCCTTTAAGCTGTTATATTCAAGTCATGTTTTAAAGGAATAATATTTTCTGTAGAAGGAAACTAATTAAGTTACAGTTAAACATTTTGCAAGTCTTTCTGTTAATTATATCTAGTTATAATTTCTTAAGTCTTACCTTCTCTCTCCTAATGTCATCTTTTCTCCCTCAATATTTTTTCCAGTTTTTCATTTTTCCGTAATTCTTCATGTCTATAAATTTTCAAGTCATCTCTTATAAGAGTTTTATAGTCAATTTTTGGTCTTTTTTTTTTAAACTCCAGAAATTCTTCTGTCTTGGAAAAAAAATCTACTCCAGTTGTCATGGATTTACTCCTCAATTATTTTCTAAATGTCTCGTTTAGTAGTATCTAAATTTCACAGTATACTCTAAGAACTATACACGCTGTTACTACACCAGTACAGATAAATATGAATTAATACAATTTCCAAAAGAAAAAAAAACATCTTTAAAGGAATTGCATAGGGGCTCTAGTCATCCTCTCCTTCATAGTCATTCAGTGTCATTTTTTCAGTAAAATAACTGTTTGCTTCCCTCCACGCCCATAAAAACATTATAAATTAAGATTTATAGGGTGCCTAATAATGTACTGAATTGCAATTAAAGTAACGTATGAATAACCTTCAAATCTTTGTAGAAAATATAAATTTTCAAAACAAAATATTTCTGAGGCAAAGAAACCAAACTGAAAACCAGATTTTGAAAAAGTTTTGTTCTGTATTTTACTTTAGGAATTCAGGTCTGATTCTACTTTGTGTAAGTGAGCAAAAATCCACTTTTGACTCCAAGAATAGATGAGAACAGATGTGGGCAACACTGAAAGAAACACCCAACCATAAATATCAGTGCAAAAGAACGTTTATTTGCAAAAATGGGAAGTAATTGCTGCCCTTCATTAGAAAATACTCTAATTTTCATATGAAAAAACAAACCTAGGAGTATTTGCAAGACTCTTCCCCATTCATGCAAACATTTGATAAATACCTGAAAAAGGTGTAGTAGCAGTAAAAGTTGGCATTAAAATATTCACAGAAAGAAAAATATTGTTAATAATATGGAACACCTTTCACAGCTTTAGCCAATGTGGGGAAAAGAAAAATTATGTTATAACAAGTACCAAGTTTTTCTGCAGTGTACGTAATACCTATGATGAGAATAATGAAATCATAGAATCATATAGGTTGTGAGGACATTTGAAGGCCACTTAGCCCACCTCTTTGCTCACGGTAAGGCCACCTTCAACATTGAACTCTGTAGCAACAAAATGGCACAGATTTTGAAGCAAGAGTTTATACAAATTTTGTAAAATGAACTTGAAAAAATTCTCTGTAATTTCAAATTAGTACATTAAATTTAGTCCAAATTCCCAATCCCAATGCAAACAGCACACAGCTATAAATCTTAATTTATAATGTTAATTAGCTTGAAATTGGTTCATAGTTATGTTTGACGGGAATTTTAAATATGTATAAGAAGTAAATGAAAGTATGTATGGCACACAGAACTGTAAATGTTGGATTCATCTCACTTAAGTTAGGTTCCAAGATTCTGTACACATATTTTTTAAAATACCTTTTATATTCAATATCATTATTTTATGGAATATAAGATAAAATATGTGAAGCTATGCTTGTTTTGCCCTTGTTTTCCCACTTTGACAGCCTAAAAGCTTCAGGTTTTCTTTGTTTGGTTTTAACAGTTGAAAAGTTTCTCACTATTTATCTTTAGTTCTCCTTGAAGGTCAGGACCTAACTTCAGTAACACTACATTTTCTGCTACACGCAAAAGCTAAGCAAGCAGGAGACCCAGTACCAGAAACACAAGAAGCAATGAACACATATAGATAGATTTTTATTTTATGTAGGCATTATATGTATGTATGTGTGTATATATGGCTGATCTCACAGCAGTATCATTAAGATTCTTCTTTGGAAACAATAATATATTTGGAAAAATGTGGCAGATTCTACCACCTTGGGAATAAAGAGTCTTGGAGGTTCAGACTAAGATTCATGGGGCAGTTCATACGTCTCAGAAGTCTTATTGTAGTTTTCTGCTTGCCTCTGGTAGAAGACAGCTCATCAGGTTGCGTTGTCTTCATGCGGTTTAAGTTATATCTCTTGAAATTATAGAGAATAGAAATACTGTAAAAAAAAATTAGGATCGTCAAAACCAAATTTTTGGGGAGTGTTGAGTTTCAGGGTCAGGTGAAACACAGAGCTCTGTTTACACTAAAATATGCAAGCATGCATCTAGGAAACTTAAACCTAAATATTGCTTTATAATTCTTCCAAAAAATGTAGGAGCATGACAAAAAACCCCCACTGAATTATACTGAGCACTCAATTTTTGTTACCTTTTTCTGTTGTAAATCTATTTCAACCTCTTTCAATTCTTCTATTTCACTTAAAAACTGTTCTCTCTTTGATGTAGATGTTTACCTTTTTTAAGACCATCAAATAGGTAAAGAGAATAATCACATTGTGTGGAAAAAAAATACTACTGAAAAATTGAAAATGCCAGGCAAAAAGCATTTTGCTTTTAAGGACTAAAGTACAGACACTGTCAGGTCTGTGAGTATCTTCAACATAACAGTTTGTGGCTTGAAGGTAATACGCAATGAGAGCAATGCAGATGTTGTTATGGTTTCAGGGGCTACTATGACTTTTACTGAATGTAATATCTTACAAACAAATATGTTAGACCTAATCCTGGAGCTATAACTCACAGAATGAGATAGTATCTCAACGTAGCACAAATATGTGTGCACATGGGTGTCCTTATATTAAAACCAAAACCATTTATCCCTCCCATACAAAGAAAGATAATCTTGCTGCCTATACTCTTTCAAGAATTCAGAATAATTGTGTCAATATTAAAAAAAATATATAATTTTTTACCGACACATAGTTGTCTTACATGGTGGCCATGGGGTTTGGGAAGTTATGTAACTATTCCTATCATAAATGTTTTTGCTAAACAATAGAGAAATATTCAAAATTCTTTTTTAAGGAAACATTTCCAAAATTAAGAGACAGCATGCATGCTCTTGGCATTCAGGGAGAGCTGAATGCCTAACTGCCCTTCATGCTTTTGAAAGTCTTTTTTTTTTTCTCCTGGGTGTTCTAAGTAAATCAAAGTCAATGAAAAGTTTCTCACTTGGTTTAGATCAGACTGTAAAAGGTTTAGAAGGTTTAGATCAGGCTGTAAAAGAGCCTCAGAGTAAAAAATTTCTTCCTAATATATAATCTAGGTTTATCCTCTTTCAGTTTAAAACTATTACCCCTCGTCTTAACGCTGAACTCCTTGATAAGGAGACCCTCATCAGCTTTCCTGTAGGCCTCCTTTAATCTCTCTTTTACTTCTTTGTTCTCTAGATAAGGTCTGTTCTTCTTAGTTTTCTCAATTACTTTGGGTATATTCAGCAGATTTGAAGGAATCAGAGAGACTAAGCACACACAAATTAGAATAAATTATTTGTGGAATATGTGGGAAATTCTGACAAGTGATTATTTACTAATACAGTGTTTCCTTTCCTTTTTTTCCTTTCCTCTGGCCTTCCCTTTCCTTCCCTTCTCTTCACTTCCTTTCCCTTGTTTTTTCTGTGTGGTGGTTCATTACAAGTGAAAATATTTCTCCTTTTCGTTTCTTTTTAAGCAAAGCAATTCTTAAATCTGTTAGTACTTGTCTATGGAGCCATATGGGTTTCCATATGGCATTTCTTTTGATGACTGTGCCATATTCAATATATCACCCATGTGCATGTCTGTATAATCAAGTGCTTTATCTTAAATTTCCTGCACTGATGTGTGGAAGATAACTTTGAATGTATTGGATCATTTCTGCTTTATCTGTCTATCATTAGATTGGAGGATAGCATGTTCACACATTCATTAATTGGGTAGTTAATTGGTCTAAGAAAATATGTGGCAATATGAAATATCTTCTGTCATGACTACTATGACGATCTCCTTGGTACTTATGGTTTCATTACTATAAAAAAACAAGTTGAAGTTTGTCTTAAAGGATTTAGAGAACTAAATTGGAGAATGCTGGAAACTATGTGGAAAAAAAACATTAAGGAAGATTTTTGGTTTCTGATAGTCTTTGCATGACTTAGGAATGTCACAAAATGAGAAAATTATTTTTAGAGTGTTATAAGCAGAGTTGGAGTGTCCTTTTTTGAAGAAATACACGTGACATCTAACAAGTTTTTAATAGAAAAATACAGTCTGAAATACTTCTGAAGATGTAAACCTCGTAATGTTAATTATTTCAGTTCATTCAAAATTCATTACATACTTGATACTAATCATATTTTCATATTATTATATTCTTCTACCAACCTGAGGAAACAAAGGAAGCTTCTCATTTTCTATGATGCTAGATGCAATTAAAGAATATCAAATAAATATGCACATGTAAATGAGAACTAGAATTATTTTCTTGTATTTGTACTGCATAAGAGTTGACTATTTATTATATTATTTTTCTTATAAGCTAGTTTTGGCTCCCTTTTAGAAAGCTTTCATGTGTATAAGGTACATGTTTCTCTTAGAAATTTATCACATGGAGTAGTGACTCCCGCTTTGGAAAGATCATAGATGTCTACATTATCTTCCCACAGGAAATGAATTATCTCTTTACAAAATAAAAATTAAATATATTCCCAGCATTATGGTATCCAATTTTAGATTAAACAATTATATAAAAAAAGGTCTTATTATATTTGAAAAGGAAAGAAGAACATTATTAACATTATTAATGTTTTCTTGTAATTTTATAATAATTGAAGGAATTACAAGGAAAATGAAAGAATTAAGCATGACTCTCTTAAGCCAAATCTTTTGTCTTTTCATTCTGAAGATGTGCAAACTCTGTAGCGTCAGTAGCAGGCAGAAGCTGTTTGACAACCATCTTTTCCTCTGAGTTGGGAAGTTTCTTCAAGGGAGATTAATATTACAGTTTGATTTGGAGGACTGAAGGTATGATGTGTACATGATTTAAGCTTTCCTTCAAAGTTCGAACAGGCAAAATAAAAATCTTTCCAGTTACAGAAATACAGTGATATTTTGAAAAAAATATTTTTAAGCACTGCTTAAAATCTAATTTATTAAGGGCTCCTTGAGGCACGGAAGATAGTATTTTGCCCAAGGGAAAAAGAAGAAAAAAGAGAAAAAAAAAGAGAGAAAAAAGTGGTATTAAAAAAAAAGTTTGGAAAAATTCTGTCTGGAAATATTTTGAAAATCTTATGTGCATGCATACTTTCTGGGGGTGTTTTTTTGCACAAAGATTGCTTACCATGTGTGTACATGCTCAGTAAAGTTTTATTGTATCATCTTTAGTTTTGTATGCAGTGCATCAATTTACTGTCCAATACTGCATTGATCTGCACAGCAATACTGAATACATATTTATGATGAGAGAAGTTTAATAGTCTTCCAAAAATCCCATTTTGCTTTAATCTTTAATTAATTCAGTTGAAAGGATAATATATATGTTCTCTCGGTTTGGGTGGGTTTTTTTGTTTTTGTTTGGTTTTTTTCCTCTTGTGCCTATTAGAGCACACAGGCATACAATCTCAACAATACTTTTCCCAAAATAGATCATTTGTTTACACACTAGCCTATTAATATAGTTAGTTTCTTATCGAACACAGCAGCTCCCCTTGTCAAAATTTAACAGCTACATAGAAGGTCTGCTGCAGTAATAGGCATCAATGGTAACACTAAATTTTGGATGTGCTGTTGTGAGTCTCTTTCTACTAAATAAATGCAAACCCCATACATATACATATCAACAATTTTATAGGCAGAGCTGGAAAGCTTTACTCAAGGGTTTTGGTTTTTACAGTGTCTTTTCTATATCTGATTCTAGTCTCCACGCAGTTTGCTAGAATAGATTCACCAAAGTGTTGGCAGAAGGAAATGTTTGTCTAGTAACGTATATAAAAGTTCATACATATTAAATAATGCATATGCAAAGAAGGGTATAGACAATGACTGTGCTGATGGAAGAAGTTGCATAATCTGTCATCTTTCTTATGAAAAATTTTACTTATGCCTCCCTTTACACTACTAACCTTTGCAGTAGATAATGACTATTGCTATTCTCTACATCGTAGCTATACAAGCACCAAACAAATTTTTTAAAGATTATATTCCTTTAAAATTTTCACTAATAAGTAAAAGTGTGATGCAGTTATAACTGTCTTCAAAAAAAAAAGGAAGTCAGGAAGACAAAACAGCCCCCAAAATATGAAAACATATCGCTTCATCTGTACTGTTTAGGAGGCTCATCTGATGTTATCTTTTATTAGAAAACTTACATCATTTTTCAAGAACATTTAAAGATATTAAAACTGGAGGTGACATCAAAAGAAGAAGAAAACCCACACTTTTATGACATTAGGAATGGGGATTTGTCTGTATTGATTTGTGTAACAATTATCCTTTTCTTCCTTCATAGTGAATTCTATTTAGTATTTATGAGAAGAGCAAGACCATGAAAGATACTTTTAGTGTGTGCATATAGAGTATATGGTCCTAAACAGATAAGAAAACACACTGAAGCTCTCTTCTCCCTTCCCCTCCCCTTGGCTCCCCTTGTCTTTGCTTTGCCAAACCTTGCCTTTTTCTCTTTCCTTAAAAAAATTACCCTTCCTGTATTTTTGCTAGGAGGAAGGAGAGAAAATGGAGGACGAGAAAGTTAGAGACAATGAGAGAGAGAGAGCGAGCAAATGGCACTATAGATTTACAGCCTTTTATTCAGTTTTTATCAGAAAAAGATCTGTCCATACTGCAATGCTTGCAGCCTGAAATGCACTCTATCATTCCAGTCTGAAATTCTGCTAAGTCCAGATGTGTGATGGCTTTCAGTTCTAAATCAGACTGTGCACTTCTAACATGACGTTCCCTTAGGCACCACAATGATATCTCTGTCTCTGTCTTCCTACACACAAATTGAACCAAGGTACTTCAGACATGTCTTCCTTAGCAACGTTCCATACTGTACAGAATAATGGACATCAAAGATTTTACAGCTTCCTACTTACTCATTTCCTAACAAGTATTGTAATGGTAATGATGTGTTTATTCTCTAAATCTGAACAATGAAAAGACTAAAATACAACAGAAGAATAAAGTATTGTGCATTCCATGCATGAAAACTGAATAAATAGGATAAGAACTTCAGAAAATTTTGTGCTGCATTCATAATCTCATTCATGGTACAAAATAAACTATGATAAAATAGCAGTAGCATGATGTTCTTACCACAAACTTCTTGATTGTTTTTACTTTTTTTTAACTTCATTGCACTGCAATAAAAAGAAATAGTATCTTTAAAATTCATAATCTATAGAATTCTGGAGAAACCATAAGAAAGAAAACTTATAAGTTTTAGATGTTGCTGCTCCTTTAGTAAGCAAGAACTTTTACTCTGAACATTGAGAATTTTTTTAAAGAAAATAATAATATTCACACCTAGTTTCTCACAGGAATTCAGTTAAAGTCGAGCACCATGGGAACATAAGTAAGGCTTTTCATTCATGCTTCTTTCCATGGGAAGTACTTTTGTCAAACGCACAAGATGTTAGAAACCATCATTGCACCTATAAATTCCCCAAATCTCCAAGATGAAAGCAAGGATAGAAAATAAACTATCTTACAATTATGATAATCCCTGAGTAGATGTTTGTATTGATCTCCCCCGAGTTAGTGGGAAACATTATGTGGGAAATAGTGTTCCTTACCACTCCCCTCTAGACCAACTTTCTGTGCTTCAATTTGATTCTTGAGATGATTTAAAGATTTGTGCAGGACAGAGTGACAGCAGAATTTGCTCACGGGAGCACTAGTATCTCAGGGCCTTTTGTCATTTTGGCTTCAAGATAGAACTGCCAATTAAAACAAAACCAAAAACTCCTCAGAAAAACTCACCCCATTTTCTCTCAAAATCCAGTAGCTGAGGAGACCAGAGTTCATTGCAATCAGTGTCTGAGCAAAGACCAAGTTTCAAGGTTCTTCACTGGGATCAAAATTAGAGCTGAATTCTATTTCATTGAATCATAGAATCGTAGAATCATAGAATCGTAGAATCGTAGAATTATTTGGGTTGTAGGGGACCATAAAGATCATGAAGCTTCAAACACCCTGACATGAGCAGGGACACCTTCCACTAGACCAGATTGCTCAAAGACCCATCAAATCTGTCCTTGAACATCTCTAGAAATGGACCATCCACAACTTCTCAGGGCAACCCTGTTCCAGTGCCTCACTACCCCCTCAGTAAAGAATTTCTTCCTAATATCTAATCTAAATGTACATTCTTTCATTTTAAACTGCTACTCCTTGTCCTGTCACTACAGTTCTTGATAAAGATCCCCTCCCAAGCTTTCCTGACGGTTCCCTTTAAGTACTGAATGGCTGCAAGAAGGTTTCCCTGGAGCCTTCTTTACTCCAGGCTGAACAACCCCAAGTCTCTCAGCCTGTCCTCGTAGAGGAAGTTCTCCAGTGTTCTGATAATTTTCATGGCCTTCCTTGGCACTCACTCTAAGAGATCCGTGTCCTTCCTGTGCTGAAGACTCCAGAACCAAACACAGGACTCCAGAACCAAACACAGTACTCCAGGTGAGGTCTCACAAGACCAGAGCAGAAGGGCAGAATCACCTCCCATGACCTGCTGGCAACACCTCTTTCGGCATGGACCAGGACACGGTTGGCTTTCTGGGCTGCAAGTGCGTCTTTAAGGCTACTCTAAATCCATTCTCCGTGCAGGTTGCATTTGTGCTTGCAAATACCCCAGCCCAGGTTTAGGAATTTGCACCTGGCCTTGTTGAACTTCATGAGGTTAACAGAGGCCCACCTCTCAGGACTGGCCAGGTCCTTCTGGATAGCATCCCTTCCTTCCAGAGTGTGGACAGTGCTGCACAGTCTGGTGTCATCTGTAAACTTTCTAAGGGTGCCCTCAATCCCACTATCAGTGTCTCTGACAAAGATGTTAAACAACACCCCTCTCAACACCTACCCTTGAGGATGCCACTTGTCACTGATGTCCACTTGGACATTGAGTCGTTAACCATAACTCTTTAAGCATGAACATCTGGCCAATTCCTTTTCCACCTCGTGGTCCATCTATCAAATCCATTTCTTTCCATTATAGGGACAACATTGTCATGTGATGCAGTTAGAAGAATGTCATGGCTGACATTGTCAAATTCTTTGCACAAGTTCAGGTAGATGATGTCAGTTACTTTTCACTTATCTACCAATGTTACATCCCCATCATAGAAGGCCAGAAAATTTGTCAGGCAAGATTAGCCCTTAGTGAAGCAATAATGGCTGTCACCATTCACCTCCTTATTTTCCATCTGCTCCATGATCTTGCCAGGTATGGAAGCGAGACTGACTGGCCCGTAGTTCCCCGTGTCTTCCTTTTGAGCTTTTATAAAAGTGGGAGTTACATTTCTTCTTTTCCAGTCAATTGAAACTTCTCCAAATTGCCATGACTTCTCAAATATAACGTATAGTGGTTTAGCAACTTCCTCTGCCAGTTACCTCAGGACCCACATATGCATCTCATCAGGTCCCATGGACCTGTACACTTTCTTCCTAAATTATCTGAATTCAAACCTACTAAGGGGTAGGAGGGATTTTCTGTCTCTTAACATGCATTCACATGCTTTTGTAAATACATCAGGATGCATAATGACAAATTTGCCTTATGCCCTGGTGACTGGACTGTCACCCATGAGATAGAAAACTCAAGACAAAGCTGTCACAGTGTATTTATTCCACATTAATACAAGGTTGAATATTTTCTTCTGGAGAGAGCATGCTTTAGTTTTCCTTTATCCTTCCCCTCCTCCTGCCCTTCAGAAAGAAGCACTCAGAAGACTGATTAGCTGCTGTCTCTTCTTTGTCCAAAATAGGAAAGCTAGTGCTAAAATTTAGGACAAGAGGCTCAGGAAAAGCTTTAGTCAGTTGATTAGTCTAGTGTCTTGTTTGTCTTATGACACTCCAAAAGGTCTTAGTTTTACTTGACTGCAGAGAAGGAACATTTATAAAACTTTACAGATGTTCTGTTGAAAAAAAACATTCTTGCCACACTCTTCATTGCTGTATAAAGTTGTATAGGCAGAGCAATACCATACTGGTCTCTAGTACTTCTGAGTACTGAGTATTCTTGGTTTGTTGTTTTGTTGTGTTTTGTTAGTTTGTTTTCTTTAAATTAATCCTTCTAGATCTCATAGTAGATCAGAGGACAATAAGGTTTATATCTATTCTCCTATTTTCAAAAGATGATGGCTAATCCTTTCACCAATAGTTAGGTCTCAGCCACTTGAGTTCTGTTCTGTAAACACCAATCACTAATTTCTTGTGTATTAGCCACTTCATATAGCATAGAACTTTACATAGTCACACGTTTTACTATAATAGAATGTGTATGAAAGATGCAGTAATTTTTATATACCTTCATTCAAGGCAAATGGTATGACAACACTTAAATATTTTTGCATGTATGTTTTATGTACATTACAAATGTTGAATAATGTTTTAGCTGGCTTTTCCCTAGACGTAAGATTACTTCTCAAATTTGTATATAATTGAACGCATAACCATGACAGATTTATTAAAGACAAGTGATGTATTGAAATCCAAAATGTTATATTTTTATTTAGTAGTAAATTAAAACAATAAATTTAACGTGTGCACAGATGAACCCGGTCTTAGCAAATAATAATCACTTGCTATTTAATTTTCTTGGGCTGGATTGCTTAATATCTTGACCTGATGAGCCATTTCAGCTGTCTTCCCTACCCCCATATGCTTGACATTTTGCCCATTAGGATTGGCTTTCCTGATTGTCGCAATACAAGATAAACTGTTGTATTAAGAGGAAATGATGGTGTCGCCTCTCCGTAATTGAATTTGGAAGATGTATCTGCTGTTCTTTAGAATGACATATTTGGAAAGTCAAATAATCAACCTCAAGGGAACAGCTTTCTGTGCCTGAGAGATTCAGGTCACCTAGTATTCACCAATGGGTTCTGTGAAAATGTGAAGCTTTTGTCAAAACAAGACAGATCACCTGATAAATAATCATGTCTTACAGGAATATATGATTTTGCTAAACATGCTTTAAAAATAAGGTTTAAGGTACTAATTCAGAGGGAATGGGATATAGAATTGTCTGTTCATCACCCTCTGTTGCCTTGCAAAGACTAAATGTTCCAGGACTAAACTTCAAGTGCTTTTTCTTTTGCTTTGCTTTTCCTCTCAAAGAGATAAGGACTCTAAATGAAATTATACTTAAAATCAGTGTTCAGAAAACTAGTCTTAATACAAAAATACAATGACCATCTTTTTTTAAAGTATAGAAAAAACAAACACTTATTATAGCATTTTTTTTCTAAAAGACAGGATCAAGGACGTACACAAGATTATTTTCTCCTCAAATTCTCCAACCCTGAAAAATGGTTACAATATTACCAATGCCAGTAACTCAGAAGAGACATGTAACATAATCTTCATATAATGAGAAAAAAATTAGAATGTCGCTTAATTTCCATGTCAATACATATATACATGCAAAAACTCTAGTAGGTTTGTTTTTTTCAAATTCATATTGTGGTTATTCAAATATATGCTATATTCTGGATTTCTTCATACTTTCTTTGTAGTAAATTTTAAATCGCACAAACTTTTTAACTTTTCATGTTTCCTAAGGTGTTTTTCCTTTCACAGTTTCAATTTCATTATTACCTGTATAAATGAAGAAAAAACTGCAATTTGATAATAATAATAAAAAAAATTATGATGATGCAAAGCATGGAAAAAAACTCTTCATAATCTGTTTATAGACTAAAATATAAAAAAGATTATTCTGAGTTCATGTTACACCACAACATTATAAACAGAGATTTTCAGAAAAAAATACTTCCTTTTTACTCTCTGACATCTGGAAGACAGTGGGAGTTAGAAATTAGTCATTTGTGGCTTAGATTTCCTCTTTTAATAATATATACATTGATACATTCTTTATTTGATTTTATAATGGATATTCAATTTCATTTGTCTCACCTTACTTCTCTTTCTCATCACAACAAACTGCATAGTGAGTAAAATAACTCTATCATTCAAAGAAGACACTATAAGAACTTACTTGTGAACTATTCAGATGATATCAGCAACGAAGCTGGTGAGGGGTCTGGAGAACAAGTATTATGAGGAGCAACTGAGAGAGCTGGGGTTGTTTAGCCTGGAGAAGAGGAGGCTGAGGAGAGACCTTATTGCTCTCTGCAACTACCTGAAAGGAGGTTGTGGAGAGGAGGGAGCTGGCCTCTTCTGCCAAGTGACAAGAGGACATGACAAGGGCGAATGTCCTCAAGCTCGGCCAAGGGAGGTTCAGGCTGGACATAGGTAACAATTTTTCATGGAAAGGGTCATTGGACACTGGAATAGGCTGCCCAGGGAGGTGGTTGAGTCACCTTCCCTGGAGGTGTTTAAGGGGCAGGTGGACGAGGGCCATGGCTTAGGGAGTTAGGAATGGTTGGACTTGATGATCCAGTGGGTCCCTACCATGATTCTATGATTCTATTATTCTATATTTGTTTCTCAGCAAGAATCTCTGTTATATTTCATACTCAGTCTCTTGCCCCTGATCTTTTTTACTCAATTTCTTTCCTCATATAATTTATTCCTACTTATTTTGTTCCTCTGTCATAAAGATGTCCTATTATGATTATTTTCCCTGGCCTTTCTCTTCTCTTTAAATAGATATTGGAGTTCCCTTTTTCAAAAGCATGATTATCATATACTTTTTGGAAAAGAAAACTAGTTGTGATAAAATTTCCCAAGTAAAATACCTGTAATTCTGAGCTGAAAACAAAGGAATTCAGTCTTGAAAAACTGTAGTCTTAGTCCAACAGATAAAGTCTATTTGAAGTCAAGAGTGAAGCAGCTGTAAGACTGACAGATGTGTAAAGAAGAATTTTCTGGTGCATAATCTTATTTTTGCTAGTTTAAAAACTGTTTCATACATCTTACATTTTACCTCTATCAAGGTTATTTCATGATTTTCAACTGATGAACAAAGGAATGAGAAAATCCAGTTCTTATACATCATAGTTTCACAGAGTCCCAGGATCACAGCATGGTTGAACATTGAAGGGACATCTGGGGAGCCTTCTGTTCCAATTCCTGTGCTCAATCGGGGCCTTCTACAGTCAGTTGCCCTGGACAATGTCCAAACATCTTTATAAAATCTCCAAGAATGGACGCTCCAAAGTCTCCACAGCAAATGTCACACTCACAGTGAAAAAGTGTTTCCTGATGTTCAGATAGAACCTCCTGTGCTTCACTTTGTGCCCATTTCCCCAGTCCTGTCACTGGGCACCACTGAACAGTTACGGTCTGCCTTCTTTAGATCCTCCCTTCAGGTGTAATATGTATACATTGATGAGATCATAGAATCATAAAATCACCAGGTTGGAAAAGACCTCTTGGATCATTGAATCCAACCTTTCCTATCTGCCATCAACCCATGTCCTTGAGCACCTCGTCTACCCATCCTTTAAATAGTTGCAGGGATAGTGACCCAACCACCTCCCTGGACAGCCTGTTCCACTGCCTGATAACCCTTTCTGTTATCAGAAATGCAGTCTGAACCTCCCCTGGCCCAGTCTGAATCTCCCCTGGGCCCTCATGAGTCTTCTCTTTTCCAGGCTGAACAATTCCTGTCTCAACCATAGGCTGAACAATTCCTGTCTCAACCATAGGAGAGATGCTCCTGTCCCTTCATCAACTTCTGGTTCCTTTCTTGGATACTTACCAGTATGCCCATTAGTGCTGAATAAATGGAAGGATCGCCTGCCTCAAACTGCTCGAGATACTTTGCTTAACACAGCCCAGGGTATCATTGGCTGCCTCTGCAGCAAGGGCATCTTGCTGGCATCTGTTCAACTTGGTGTTCAGCCAGACCCTCAACGTCTTCTCTTTTAAGCTATTTTTTATCTGAGTAGATCCTAGCAGATATTGCTGCTTGAGGTTGCCCCTTCCCATGTTCAGGACTTTGCACTTTCCCTTGTTGAAATTCATGACAGTCATCTCAGTATACTTCTCCAGCTTGTCAAGGTCACCCTGCATGGCAGCATAACCACCTAGTGTATCAGACACTCCTCCCAGTTGTGTGTCAACAGTAAACTTGCTGAGGTACACTCTGCCCCCTCATCCAGATTGTTAAAGAAATTGTTAAACATAACTGGAGGCAGTATTAATCCTAGGAGTACACTGACAGTTACTGGTCTCCAACTAGACGTTACACCACTGATTTTCTGCCTCTGGGCCCAGCCATTCAGTCAGATTTTAACCTACATCACTGTCTGCTCGATAGCTTGTCTATGAGGATTTCACGAGAGACAGTGTCTCAGGTCTTAATGAAGCCCAGGTAGACAATGTCCACTTCTCTCCTCTCATACACTAAGCAAGTCATCACAGAAGCTTATAAATTGATGATTCAAGATAGTTCAACGATCTGTATAACAGTTTCTATGTCCATGGCATGTAGCTAGATAGAAATGCTGGCCGATACAGAGCTTCACTGATGACTCAATGCACAATTAAACTGAAAAAAAAAAAAATCCTTCATGTAACATAATCATTTCAGAGCCATTCTGTTGATAAATGTCTCAGAATGCAGCAGATTTTGATTCCACCACTTCCTTTTTTACTTTGATAAGTACGTGTTGCACACTACTCTTCACTCAAAATATGGCAAAGTTTTCAATTAAATCAAATAATAAGTTTTGTGTAATTGGAAACTTATAAAATCATATTACAATATTTTACATGCCATGCTTTTAACTAATGAAATCTAAAAATTCTAAATGGAAGGGTTTCTCTTTCCTATAATACACAACCGTGGAGGAAATTAATTATCTGAAAGGAGGAAGGTTTTGCAGAACTATTTTCTTATGAAATTTAAAAGCTGCTTCTAGCTGAGTTATTTTAAAGGCAGGATTTTCTAACTCTAGTGCATATTTTATACTTTTTCTGTGTTCCATGCCTAAAGACTCCAATGTCTGGTGTAGTACTTTGCCCATATGAGGTTTCACCATCTGCTTTGTTATCCTTCTAGAATTTTCAAGTAAAAGGGAGACAGTACATGATGTTAAAAGAGGAAGACATTATTAATGGAAATAAAGTGCAAAGAGTGAAAAAGATTCACTCTTTCCATAGCCAAAAGGTCTCTTTTTTCAATGTGTTTTATGTATGAAGGAAGGAGGGGTGAATGAAACAACTTCTCATACTTACACACGAGATCATAAAGGAGCCTGGAATAACGGAAAAATAAATTGCTTTGGCATCCATATTATAAAGTTAAGCATATGGTTGTGCCATGAATGTAACTTCTTATAAAGAGTATTGTCATAAAAAAGTATGATAGTACATTAATATCTATTCTTATCTCTGATTTCCTGATGTGTTAAAGAGGATAGATATGCTAAATAAAGACTTCCAAAGGAAATTTTATCCCATGTTCATTTCAAGTGTTCCCTTTCTAAAATGTATCAACCATTATTGGTGACAAGTTGTTACAAGTTATGTGCCAGTGCACTGATCTTTGATCTTAAATTCTTATGAATGTCATGCAAAGCTGAAAGAGATGTAATGTACTAGGATTTCCTTTTCTATGAAATACAAACTCTCTCTGTGTACGTTGTCTCTCCTCACATTTTTGCATCCCAGTTTTTATTTGTTTTAGTCTTAAATAACCCAATTATACCATATTTCTTTTTAAAGCAGGGATTTTTTTAGTATATTTTGTAGAAGAACTTGCTCAAACTTTAAACCAAAAAAAGTACCTGAAACCAACAAAACAACTGAAACAAAGACCATATATCAAAAAGTATTGTTGCTAAAACAGTAGATAACAAATAAAGTAACTCGTATTATATAATAATTAATAATACACAGTTTCAAGCAACTAAAAGTAAGAAATCCAAAATGCTTCTAGCTTATAAAATATATATGTATAGTCTATTGGAAATACATGACTTGAATACTGAAACCTGCTGTAGTGAGTTGACCATTGACAGCTGCCAGATGCCCACCAAGCTACTCACACTCATCCACCTCAAGAAGACAGGGGGAGAAAATAAAATTAAGATGTTTGTGGGTTAAGATAAGAACAGTAAGATTGTCTGCTACTTACTGTCATGGCAAAGGAGTCTCAGCTTACGGAAAACCTATTTAATCTAGTATCAGTTAAAGTACATTTGGATGGTGAGAATAAAGAAAAAAAATCACCATCTTCCCCTCACCCCTTTCTTAGGCTCAGTTTCAGTCCTTCTTTCCTGATGCCTCTACGTCCTCCCCCATAAGCAAAACAGAGGGGTGGGGAATGAAGGCTGTGGTCAACACATAAGAGTTCCTCTCTCCCTCTCCATCCCTTTCACACTTTTCCATTTCTCAGCTGTAGGGTCCTCTGCAGGCTACAGTGTGGATACCTGCTGCACCGTGATCTCCTCCATGGGTTGCAGAGGAATTGGTGCTCTGGAACCTGGAGTACCCCCTCCCTTTCCTTCTTCTCCAACATTAGCATCTACAGGTAAGTTTTTCACACTTGTTTTCTCCAACTGTTCATTCCTATGTTGTGTTTTGTCCTTTCTTAAGTATGTTTTCCCTGAAATGCTTGGCTGTTGACATCACAAATGTCTTGCAGTATGTCATAGAATCATAGAATCATAGAAAGATCATCTAGTTCCAAACCCCTTCCATGTGCAGGGATAACTCCCAATAGATCAGGCTGCCCAAGGAAGGTCACATCCAACCTGGCCTTGAACACTTCCAGGGAGGGGGCATCCACTACTTCCCTGGGCACCCTGCTCCAGTACCTCACCACTCTCATTGTGAAGAAATTCCTCCTTATGTCTAGTCTAAACCTGCCTCTGTCCAATTTACAGCCATTCCCTCTCTTCCTATCACTTCATGTCTTTGTAAAAAGTCCCTCCACAGCTCTCTTGTAGGCCCCCTTCAGGTACTAGAAGGTCGCTATAAGGTTTCCTCAGAGCCTTCTCTTCTCCAGGCTGAACAACCTCAAGTGTCTCAGCCTGTGCTCATATGGGAGGTGCTCCAGCCCTCTGACCATCCTTGTAGCCCTCTTCTGTATCCGCTTCAACAACTCCATTTCCTTCTTTTCTTGAGGATTCCACAACTAGACACAATACTCCAGATCAGGTCTCACAAAAGAAGAACAGAGGAGTAGAATCACCTTCCTACAACCTGCTGGCCGCACTTCTTTCACAGCTGTCCTGTGAAAACACCAAGAACTGGCCAGAAACAATTGTGTCCAGTTCCAGCCAGCAGCCCCTGGCCTCTCTTCACAGAGACTATCCCTGCTTCCCACTTGTTGCCAATGTCTTGACATTGACACCATATACACCAGCAACACCTACTTAAGTGATAACAACAGATAGCAAAATGATGACTTCAAAAAAATTGCGTTGCGCCTTCACTTTAGTTCTCTTTCATGTAGTCATATATTCACTCTCCTAAAGCTCTGTATCTTTACTGAATATATCACAAATATGGTCATTACAGGAAATCAAGTTTAAATAAGTAATCTATGTATTTCAAATCAGGGGGTGCTGCTCTAGTGCTGGCCTAATCTGCAGCAAAGTGGTAGATCTTGGGTCACAGAGGATATTCCTGAGGCTGGGTAATGTTAAGGGAGTGGGGAGACCCATCAGGAGCCAGCAGGTCTTATGGGAGACACTGATGAGGCCTTGGCATTGCCAGAGCAACTGCTGCCACTCCCATACCTATAAAAAGCTGCCTAGGGAGCACTGCAAACAGAGTGGGCAAACAAGTTGTGGTGTATCACCTAAGGTATAGTCCATCAGTTTGCCAGGGAGGGTGTGCAGAAGGGCTTAGTTACCCTATCATGTCCAAAGTGAGTCAGTTCGGTTGGTGGTCATCACCTTCTCTGAAGGAGCATAGCAGTAGTATCCACTCAGCAGAAAGCTGTCATCTGCACTCACCTTAAATGGATATGGAAACCTAGACAGAGGTCCCACAAAAGCTTGCAGCCATCCAGGTATCAGACTGCAGGATGTGCACTGATAATGGATGGCAGTAGTGAGAATAGCACTAAAACATGACCAGGTGGATGATCAGCTCAGCCTGGTGGCAGAGCTGCAAGAGGAAGTAGAATAGTGAAGAAGTATCAGGAAGACCATGAAAGAGCTAGACAGGGGGAGTCATGCTCTACCTTCCTTGAGAAAGAAATAGGAAAGTTCATTAGAAAAAAAAAGAACAAGATTAAAATGAGCCTTGCATCCTCCTCCTGCTAGGTTGGAGGCAGAAGATAAAAGCAAAAGATTGAAAGGAGACAAGTTCATGATTAGGGTGGCAAGCAAATCTCTTCCTTGCCCATGTTGCCTTCCCAGGTGCCTTTGTACAAGAGGTATGAGGCTCTGGATGTGGAAGACCAGTAAATGGCTAATGTGGATGACAGCTGATCTACACCAGAGGTGTCACCAAGGTCAGGAAGGCCTGTCTGCTCTACCGTGGTCACATCCAAGAGGAAGAACAGATGGGTTATAGTTGTAGGGAATTCCCTTTTAAGGGCAAAACAGTTCCCAGTATACTGGACAGACCCTCCTCTTTGGAAAGTCTGCTGTCTCACTTGGGCCCAGGGAAAGGACATTGCTAGGAAACTTCCTAACTTGGTACAGTACTTGGACTATTAACCATTACTTCTCTTCTGTGTGGGTAGTGATGAAGCCACAATGTGTAGTCCAAGGGCCATCAGAGGAGACTTTAAGGCCTTGGGACAGTTGGTGAGGAAATCTGGAGCACAGGCTATTTTTCCCTCTTTCCTTCCAGTCGTGGGAGTGACACTCGAAGTCACAAACACACCCAGTCTATTAACCCATAGCTGAGTGGTTGGTGTCATCACCACAGTTTTGGGTTTTTCAGTAATGGGATGGCCTACATGGCACAAGGCTTGTTGGTGTCAGATGGGAATCACATTTCTCAAAGCAGAAACATTGTCTTTGCTCGTGAGCTTTTGCGGCTTATTGACAGCATTAATCTAAACTTTAATAGAGAAGGTGATAATATCAGGGTCACCCATCACAAGCTGTGGGATGACATGCCAGTGCTAGAGGGACAGGGTGTTAATGAAGGCCCTTAGTCTTTTCCTCTAGATATGCTGGATACACTACAACACAATTGAAGTCTTACAGAGGTGTGTCAGGGGTTCCTCAATTAATAGGAACCAACAGGGAAATAGTAGTGAAACACCTCAAAGGATTTAAGTAGTGTTCCTCTAAGAAGGTGATGTAGCCAAAAGCCCAGCTGAAGTGCCTCTACACCAATGCATGCAGTATGGGGGATAAGCAGGCAAAGCTGGTAACTATGCTGCTAGAAAGCTATGACCTGGTTGCCTTTACTGAAGCTTGGAGGATGAATCCCATAGTCTTACGTATGTTTGGGTTCCTCAGGTATTCTAGAATCTGATCTTGTTGTACGGTGGGAGGGACTTTTCTCCCCCAGTCCCTGCTTGTGGTCCCTCCACCTGAGAGGTGGGGGAAGAAAGGCTGTCATAGAACACTGTGACAAAAATACTCTCGAGTATCTCAGCCTTCTCCCACTCCATTTCTACCTTCCTTTTAGGTAGTTGTAGAGAGCAATAAGGTCTCCCCTCAGCCTTCTCTTCTCCAGGCTAAACAACCCCAGTTCCTTCCACTGCTCCTTGTAACACTTGTTCTCCAAGAGGTGGAAGTTTGTTTTCTTAAAATTCAGGGTCCTGACTTTATGGTTTGCCTGACCCATATCCTTCCCTCCAGTGTGCGGGCTGCGCCACACAGCCTGGTGTCATCTGTAAACTTTCTGAGGGTGCCTTCAATCCCACTGTTAATGCCTCTGACTAAGATGTTAAACAACACCAGTCTCAATACCTACCCCCGAGGACGCCACTTGTCACTGTTGTCTGCTTGAACATTGAGTCATCAACCATAATTCTTTCAGCATGAACAGGAAGCCAATTCCTTATCCACCTAGTGGTCCATCTGTCAAATCCATGTCTCTCCAATTTAGAGACAATAACCTCATGGGATACAGTGTCAAATGCTTTGCACAAATCTAGGTAGACGATGTCAGTTACTCTTCCCTGATGAAAAAGACTGCTAAGCTGGTAGAAATGGATGAGGAGAAGACGAATATTCCATCCCTGGAAAATTTCAAGGTAAGACTAAATGGGACTCTGAGCAGCCTGATCTTGTTGAAAAAGTCCCTTGGTCATTGCAGGGAGGTGGACTATATGACCTTTAAATGTCCCTCTCTACCGAAACAGTTCTATGATTCTAAATAAAGCAGTTAGAAGATCTTTCACTCTCAAGAAAATGTAACAATTTTCATTTTCTTGTATATAAAAGTAGATTTAGAAGTTAGTTAAATATAACAAATATATGCAAGTTAAACTTTTAAATGCATCAATAGCGTTTGTTTATTTTACTAAAATATCTTCAAAGAATGTGCCAAAGCAACAGAAGATGAGGCATTAAATAATGAACAATGTGTATCAAACATAATATATTTTAGTTGTAATAATGTTTAAAAAGAGCTGGAATTTAATGTACCTTGAGAAATGAGTTGATATGTATCTAAACATTACATAAAGACAATGTAGCCAGCATCGACCTATGTTAATTTCATATTGCTAATAACATATGCCACGTCATATCCTTCTTTATATGACAGTCACTTTAAATATATAAACCAGAAAAAAGCACACACACATAAAGTAAGAATGATTTGGAAACCAATACCAAATTATCAGCTTTTTGTTTCAAATACCAACAACAGTATCAATTATATACAGCTTATAGAGGAGTTTATTTGAACAAAATAAAATATATAGCTATATACAGTAAAAGCAAATATGAAATGGGGAAAAATCATGAAAAGAAGTATGGATATGAATCTACTCAATAAATCCTATTTGTGATTTGACATCCTACCTCATACATTTAAGCTTATTAGCACCACCCTTCTCTCCCCAAAGCAAATGTCATATTGGCACATTTTGTAACTGTGGGGCATGCATGAATGTGCATATCTGGTACATAGAACATTAACATTTCCTTATGGTTATCCAGACCTTTGCTAATTTAGGGGATCACTGCACTCTTGATAGCTCCCACTAAGTTAAAATAATTTCCAGACAAGTGTTTCATGCTCAGTGCTTATACTATCTTCATTTGGCTTAATTCTGTGCCAAAACTGGTCATTTCCAAATTCTCATTCAAGGAAATAAAACCCCTGGAGATTTTATCAGAGAAACATAAACAACAGTGGTGTTTCTAATGTCTTTCTGTAATTTGACTATGGCTTTGATAAAACCGATACTATTAGAATATATATGTACTTGGAAGAGAGGAGGCAATGATTCAGGTGCCTTTCCATGAATCCTTTCTTCTACTTAATTTGTTTTTTTCTTGTTTGTTGATTTGTTTGTTTAGCTGTAGAATTTGACAGATTTTCCATTCATTACTACATATTCTTCCTCTTTTCCTTTTCTCCGATCACTAGTTGAAGAGGCAAGAATTCCATTGACTGAAGAACTGGAACTTGTTCTGTCCACTAGTGGTGGTATTACACAAATGGGCCCATACTGGTTCCAGACATCTGGAACCAGTCTTTTATGTGATGTTACCAGAGTACTAGTGAATGTGCTTTTAACTTTTTCCAGGGAGAAACATCACAAGATTTTTTTTCAGAATCACTGGGCTAAAAGGCTTTGTAGCCAAGACATATAAAGTCCCCCGGACATGCATATATAACTGACATCTCTGATGTCAAACTGATTTTAAATTGATCTCAAGTTTCAAATCACAACAGATTAATAGATTTATGTTTGAAAAGACCTTTAAAATCATTGAGTCCAATCATAAACCTAACAATTCCAAGTCCCCCATTAAACCATGTCCCTGAGCAGCAGATTTAAATACCTCTGGGGCAGACTCAAAGAGTTTCCCTGGGCACCCTGTTGTAATGCTTGATAACCACTATTTTCCCTAACATCCAGTCTAAACCTCCCCCGGCACAACTTGAATATGTTTTGTCTTATCTAATAACTTCCTACTTGGGAAAAGAGAAAAAATACCTTGCTTTAACCACTTTTCAGTTGTAGAGACTGATAAGGTCTCCCTTCAGCTTTCTTTTCTCCTGCCTAAACACTTCCAGTTCCCTCAGCCATTCCTCATCATACTTGTGCTCAAGGGCCTTTACCAGCTTTGCTGCCCTTCTTTGCACACACTCCAGCACCTCAATGTCCTTCTCGGAGTGAAGAGCCTCAAACTGAACACAGTATTTGAGGTGTGGCATCATCAGGGCCAAGTACAGTGGGAACAATCACTTATCTACTCCAGCTGTCCAAACCATTTCTGACACAACTCATGGGCAATCTTGGCCACCAGGACACACTGCTGGCTCGTATTCAGTCGACTATTGAACAAAATTCATAGAATCATAGAGTAGTTTGGGTTGGAAGGAACCTTAAATATCATCCAGTTCTAACCCCCCTGCCATAGGAAGGGACATCCCACTAGATCAGGATGTCCAAGACCCCATTCAACTTGGCCTTGAACACCTCCAGGGATAGGGCTGCCACAACTTCCCAGGACAACCTGTTCCAGTGTCTCACCACTATCATGGTGAAGAAATTCTTCCTAATGTCTAGTCCAAATCTGCCCCTCTCCAGTTTATACCAGTTGCCCCTCCTCCTATCACCACAATCCAGATTTCCTGTAGCCCCTTCAGGTACTGGAAGGTCGCTATAAGATCTCTGAGCCTTCTCTTCTCCAGGCCTAACAGGCCCAACTCTCTCAGCCTGACCTCATAGAGAAGGTGCTCCAGCCCTCCAATCATCTTTGTATCCCTCCTCTGGACCCATTCCAATAGCTCCATATCCTTCTAACGTTGAGGATTCCAGATCTGGAAACAGTATTCCAGAGGAGGTCTCACAAGAGAGGAATAGAAGGGCAGAATCACCTCCCTCGACCTGCTGGCCACACTTCTTTTGATGCAGTCCGGGATACCTTATAGTCTCAGGACCTTTTCTACCAGTCATTTATCTCCAAACCTGTGGTGTTCCATGGGGTTGTTGTGATTGAAGTGCAGGACCTGACACTGGCATTGTTGCATTGCACACAATTGGCCTCAGTCCCTTGATGCAGTCTGTCCAGATCCCTCTGCAGATCCTTCCTTTCCTCAAACAGATAAACACTCCTGCCCAGCTTGGTGTTGTCAGCAAACTTCCTGAGGGAGCACTTAATACCCCCCCTTCCAGATGATTGTTAAAGATATTAAGCAGAACTGGCATCAATACTGAGCCCTAGGGAACACCACTTGTGAACGACAAAAACTGTATTTAACTCCATTCCTTAGAACTCTTTGGGCCCAGACATCTAGTCTTTTTTTTACTCAACAAAGAGTAAACTCATCGAAACCATGAGCAGCCAGTTTCTCCAGGACAATGCTGTGGGAAATGATATTAAAGGCTTTACTAAAGTCTAGGTAGACAACATCAACATTCTTTCCCTCATCACTCAGAAGGTCACCTTGTAATAGGAGAATATCAGGTTAGTCAAGCAGGACCTGCCTTTCCTAAAGCCATGCAGACTGGTCTTGATCTCCTTATTCTCCTGTATGCACCATGTGATGACCCAGAAAATGATCTTTTCCATAAAATTCTCTTCCAAGGTTAGAATCACAGGCCCGTTCTGATGATTTTCCCTCCCTTCTTGTAGAATCAACCTTAAAGACAACGACACCCAAAGAGCTGCCAAATGTAAGCATCAATATTAGCAGAAACTGTACAGGCATCACTGGTTCTATTTACTGTAGTTAGTACTTAGGTGCCTGAAATTGGCATCTTAGTGCTGTCTGAGACGATCTAGGCTTCTGTCTGTCATACCAGATTGTCCTCTTTTAGATCTTCTCTTGTATTTGCCATCAGCTCTATGACAACTTGAATGGCATTAGACACTCAATCTGTGGGCAACTGATCTCTCTAAAGATCAATATTTGTTCTTAATGCATTGTATATATACCTTGCATGTTAAAATACTCATTTAAAATATTTTAGGCTTCAAGTCCTATTTTTAGAATCTGTGTGATGAGTTCATTTAAGCTTCTATATAGTGTAGAATTAAGCAACCCTGAAATTAACAGCAAGTGTTATTTCCTGCTGACCTTTAGTAATAACAAGTTACTACTCCTTTTGTAGTAGAGTATGACTCATTTCTCACCTTATCTACTTAACTGTCTATATGAAAAAGGAAACTACTAGGACAAACTCTGTTAACAACCTGGACTTACAATAAGTCTCCAGGTGGGGTGGAAATGAGCATTTAGAGTCCTTATTAACCCATTTAATCGTGTTTGGGCTCTGCAAAGAGCAGTTCCTCACATTACAGATGTCAGGAATGAAAATACTTTGTAAGTTATTTCAGATGTAATAAACACTCAAAATCTTCTAATTTCACTGCATCTTTAGCTTTGATGTTTATGAAGAAATGCTTTTAAATTTTATTTTCTTTTTAATTTAAACATTTTTGCAGTGTATAGATTATTATAGCTTCTTAAAAGTTCATTTGTTTTTTAATAATCTGCACGAGTCCTTGGCATCTGTGTAGCAGGATCATGCTGTGAAACCTGAATTCTTATGCTAACTAGTTTTGTTCACTTAAACAGTCTCATTTAGTTTCTTTATAAATGTTTTTTGCCTTAATCACTGAAAGATCTCCAGGCAGATTATATCAAATTGTCTTACTTTTCTCACTAATACAGGCAGAGAATAACTAAAATGGCACAGTATTTATTTACGTTACTTTCTATGGAAAACATTCAGAACCTTCAAACCAAAACTAAGGAGAAAAGCAATTAACTAAATCATTTAAGGAACATATACACACTAAATCTACTTACATAAAGTTAGGTAATAAAAGCTTTTTATTGGATGCATTTTAAAGTAAGCTCAGCCAAAGCTTTCAGCTGAAGGAACTGCACTGAATCTGTGTGCTGTTCAATGCACCAGATATTAAATTCAGTTTGCCATACACAAAGTAATAGGAAATAAAAATAAATGTTCAGCCCTCAAGAAAACATTCTATCAATTTTGTAGACTGACTTCTTGCCAGCAACTTATACATATCATTTTATGTGTTCTTAAACTTAGATTTTGTGGAGTCGTATGTTGCAATAAACAACAGAATTGCCATCAAACATAAAACAAACAAACAAAAAAGAAAAAAACAAAACCCCAATGTCTTGAATAAAAGATAAATTATGAAATAAAGTGACATATGGAGATACAGTAAAATTTATTATGTGGATCTTGCAGAGATTCCACAAGCTTAATCAGAGACCAAAATGGCCTTGTGAGAACAGCACAATTAATTATGAGAAAGATAGTACTTATCAAATATTTTACAGCTGAACAAAAATGAATGAAACCACTAAAAAAGAAATTAGAAAAAAATCAAGGACAAGATTAACAACTTATCTTGACATAGTAATAGTCATAAAGTATATCAGAATATGAATACACAGATTCACTGATGTTGAAGTTGGACCATTGAGTTGGGGTTAATCTCAATTCATAGTATCACTAGAATAGATATTTAGGCTAGTTAGGTATCTAACAACTAGTAAGACTATTTGCTAATCAAATTCTCGCTCATAATTAACAGATCAAGGAGGGGTAAACTTTGAGGGGTAAGTCATCCCATCTCTGAATTGCATTCTTTGTATTTTTGTTTGCATTTTTTTTTGGTTTTATTTTCCCTTAAACTGTATAAAGAGTCTGTGGGATTAGATTTCATTTTAAGGTTTTAACTTCTAAATAACTATCGATAAAGGCAATAAATCTTATCCTTTACCTTTGTTGATTAATTAGCCTCTAACTGAGTACTTTTACTGGGACTGTCATCGCACTAGATCTATCTTAATAAAATTGCAAAATCATAAAAGAAATTGATCTGTTTAGGTCAATGGCTCCAATTTGACTATAATCTAAATTTTGTCCTGCTTTGCCATGATAGTACCAATATCTTGTCTTATTTGTTTGTCTACTTTTGGATTTTAATAAGATTTTATTCACTTTAATATGTTGATTGTATTGGGGCAGGTGCCCAGGTGTTGGTAGCAGGGAGCTGTTAGAGTGACGTCTGTGAGGAGCAGCTGAGGCTGCCCTGTGCCGGACGCAGTTGATTCCAGCCAGCTCCAATGAACTCATCAAAGAGCACAGCTGAGCCCCTCAGACAATGTGGTGGCACATCCAGGGAAAATGCATTTGAGAAAGGGCAAAACACTGCATGGCACTGAGACTGGGGGAAATGTGTGAGAATGAGCTCTGTGGTCACCAAAGGCAGAGAACAAAGAAAGGGAGGAGGTGTTCCAGGCACCAATGCAGACATTCCTCTGCAGTCCCTGGAGAGGACGAAAGTGAAGCAGTTATTTCCCTGCAGATCATGGAGGACCAGTGTAGAGCAAATACCCATGCTGCAGCCCTTGGAGGACCACATGCTGGAGCAGTGGATATTTCCTGGAGGACTGCAGCCTGTAGAAATAACCCATACTGGACGAAGAGAAATTTGAAGATGAAGGAACAGCAAAGAGGAATTATTATGGACTGACCTCAATTCCTGATTCCCCATCCTGTCTGTGCTGTCCATGGGGCAGAGGTAGAAGCATTGGGAATGAAGGAGTGAGGCTGAGCTTAGAAAACAGGTAGATGGAATATGTTTTGCTTTCTTCTTTGTTTCTCACTATCTTACACTTTAAATAGGCAATAAATTGAATTAATTTTCCCGATGATAAGTCTGCTTTGCTTATGTGGTAGGCAATCTCCCTCTCTTTATATAAACTCACAAGCTTTTTGATCTCATTTTCTCCCACTGTTCTGCTGAGGATGGGGAGTGAGAGAGCAGCTGGGTGGTCATCTGGCAACTGGTCAAGGTCAACCCACCACAATAATATGAAGAAAATAAAGAAGCATGCACTACCAAGAACATGGTTGTTTATTTGCACAACTTATCTTTCTTTCTTCCCCCCAGGTTAGAACTGAAAGACTTGGGATCTAAATTAAAAAAAAAAAAAAACAAGATATAAAAATTAACAACATTGAGTAGAGAGACAGAGATGTACACACAGTGTAAACTTTCAAAGCTTCAGTTCAGACACTGGGTCTAAAATAATTTAGTTTTAGCTTTGTACAGCTTTTGTTTTTTCCAGCAAGTTTTCAGAACTGTTCAACCATTTGAACTATACTGTTATTTAAATATGGTTGCAATGTTCTTTCAAATAAGTAAATTTTATAGACCTTTTAGACAGAATGGAACACAGTATTGTATGCTTACAGAGTATATATTTTTTTTAATCCACTCTCCAAAGTATAGAACTAGTATTGTATTGTCTGAGAAATGCTTCAAGGTAATGTGAATCCAAGATGGGCTGTTGCTTAAAGGCTAGCAGTTTCATAAGCTTCCTTGCTGTGAATGTCAGACGGTTTAACCATAATGTACTCAGCATAGTTATTTTCCTCCCAATGTCCAAGGATTTTCCGAGTTGGGTTTTATTAGTTCTGTGTTATTTAGAAGAATTAAGAGAAGAAAAAAGCATAAGAAAGATATTTATTATACCTGGCTGCATTCTTAATCACTGCATGCGCAAAAACAAACAAATAAAAAATCATATATATCAGCGCATATGAAATCTAAATATCTTCTGCCTTGTTGTTGTTCACAACTTTGGGACTAACTAAATGTGATAAAAATAATTCAGCATGTGTGTAATGTAATTTAATAAGGACCTACCTTGCTTACTGAAATCTAAACTGCTGCTCTGAGAAATCTCAAAAAGCATTTCTTCCAAAAACACTTCCTCAAAAACATCCGTGATTAACTCCAGCACCATGTTAGCTCCTTGGTGGTGGTTAGTGTACAAATTTTTACAAGAGCAGTTTTAGATTCATAAATACTTCAACTTGATAGATTGATTAAAGTGCTTTAAAATGTATTTTTTCTTCACAGATAAATAAAATACAGAGATACTGAAAATATAAATTCAGTAATTTAAAGATGAAACCCATATTATGTCAGCAATCTGAATATCAAATCCAAATTTTCTTAAAGTTTTTCCTTTCTTTTCTCCTTATTGTATTTGTCCATTCTTTTAATTCAACCATTTCCTTTCTTTCAGTATGAAATAAGGGTTTGTTACTTCCGCCAACTTCCATCACCTTCTTTCAAACAGAAGAACACTAAGAATTTTCTTTTAGAGCTTTGTTTTTTCTTTTCTTGTTGTTTCTTTCAGGAACAGGAAATACATTTTAGACAGTCAAGAGTTTAGACAGGACACAGTCAAGTATTTGCTTTTCTGTCCTGTAATCATCCCAGGTGTTTTTAATTTTTATTCCCTGTTCTCATTAGATAATATATTTAGTAGCTTATCTTTTTGCTCTTTTACTTGTTTTGAACTTTACCTTATTTTTCACATATACTTTTCCATTGCTTCAGATTTTTTATTTTCCTTCATTTTTCTTGAGTAAGAAAAGAAAAATTTCAAGTCCTAACAGTACAGACAAGGACTGACTTAATGATCAGTCTACAAAAGAGAATGTGGCTGTCCTGAGGGGCTGCGATTCAGACATGAGTCAGCAGTGCATCCTCTTGGTGGTACAGACCAACCACTCACAGAGCTGCGTTACCAAGAGCGCACATTGCAGGTCAAGGGAAGGAATTATTTCTCTTTGTTTGGTACTTGAGATGCCTCACTCAGACCATTCTCTCTGGTTCTGGGCCCCTCAATACGTAAGATGATTTGGGAGCTGAAATACTTTTAATATTAGGAGAGATTGGAAGAACTAGGTTAGACTGTAGGTAAGAAGGCTCAAGGAAGATCTAATCGTGGTCTTCTATAACTTAAAGGGTTATAGTACAGAAAGGGTTAGACTTGCCACACAGGTACAAAGGCAAGAACACAATACGATCACAAGTTGTAATAAAGGAAATTCCAGTTCTTCACGATAAGAATGGTAAAGCTATGGAGTGTTTTCAGCGCAGGTTTGCAAACAAGCCTCCAAACAAGTTCCATCCTTGAATATTTTCTAAAACAAATAAGAAAAGCCATGAGGCCTGAAAATTGTCAACTATTCCTGATACAACTAAGTGGTATTTAGCTTTTTGGGGATTTTCAGTGATGATTTAGTCGTGTTATGTTCCAAACATAAAGAGAATGGAATAGGACTTTTAATGTCCTGGAACAGAGGCACAATATATATAGAGATGTATGTCTTACTTCACTGCAGATAATAATATTTATTGAGGTTTTTTTATTATAATTTTTTTATTATAATCTTCTTTTAACAAGAGACAAATTGTATTTGTCACGTGGTTACTGTTAATTTAATGCACTGGTCAGATCTAAATATTATTAAAAGACATTTTATGTTCTATACCTGTCTTTATAAAGAGGAGGATGCTTGCTGAACCATAAAGAAAAACAATTACACATCAATCCTACCAGCTACTTGTTCATAGAAACTCCCATCCACTCTGTCTGTGCTCTCAAAAAGTGTGAGGAAGATGCATACAAGAATTCAGATAAAGAGTTAAGTCTACTTCATTAGTAATACTGGAAGATTTTGTCTTCTGAACGAAATATAGAAAAAATAACGTGATATTTGTCATCAACATTTCAACCTGTATTGTTTGTATAAACTTCTATTTAAAGTGCCTAAAATTATTTTTTTAGGTTTTAAGGATTTTTTTTTTCCAATTTATTCTATTTGGCCAGACCCCCATCATCCTGAAAATTGCCCTTGACTACTATTATTTTCTTGGCAAGACAGGCATTCTTGCACAATGTGCAGCAGAGCAAGAGATGTAATTCCAAGGAGGATTTCAAATGACTAATTCCAAGAGCAAAAGGCAAAGGAGGCATTGCATCAAATGAAATGGTGACAACGTGAAGTTTTGTTTGTCAGTTAGAGTGGAAATATAATAGAATGAAGAGCAGTTGGAGGTACATACTCCATGCACAAAAGACTATACTACTTCACAAGCAAATTGTTGCCATTTGTATTCTCAGCAAGCAATGGTGTTAATTGATATGAATTAACAAGAAATTAAAGCATGTGTTATAGAAATGCTTTTTATTTCACATCTTCTCTCCTGTGCTTGTCACATAATCTGTAAACTGCAAATATCTCCCTTCATGTAACAGTTAGACTGTACAAATTCACACTGTAGAAAAGGTTCAGCATTGTGATTTGTAAGTGATTGTCTAATGTTTATAAAAATTCTGATGGTGTGTGCTTTTCGGAGTCAGGTAGCACAGGCAGAACTAAGCCCTTGTTCATATTTTGCATTTTTTTTCTAGTAACTCTATTTTTAATAAAGATTTGAAACCAAAAATTATTTAGAACATTGTCTCTTTTTGTTTATTTAACTCCACAAAGTCAAGACCAACATTTTCTCATGATACAATTCTTCATCCTTTTGCCATCAGTATGGCACACACCTCTCCTTAGCTGTTCATTGCCAGTTACACACTGACATCTGTTTTGAGCCTCCATTCTACAGGGGAAAAAAAAAAAATAATCTTTGGTGCAGCATGGCAAACTAGGTCAGAGAAATTATTTAGTATCAATTAGCTAAAAAAAGTAAAAAAGAAGGATAGCTTGAAAGGATAGGAGGATACATTTCAAGATAGCCTGAAAAGATATACAAGAAACATGTGTGAAACTATACCTTCAGAAGCACAAAGTTCTAATGAAATCTTTGCTTCCATCAAGTTCCTCTGCTCTTTAGACATTTAAAATGGAATAATTTATCTGTGAAATGTTATACAAAATAGGAATAATACTTCTAATATTCTTTTAATAGAAGAAAAAAATTGTTGAAAAGCAAAATACAAAGGCTCAAGGTCACCTGTAGAAATCTTGTTTCCTCATATGTCATCTTGCAGCCTAGTTTTTGGGACAAGTTCTGCAAGCTGTATTGACAAAAACGTGTTTCTGAATATCCTGGCCAGGGGCTGTTGTCATAAGCATTTCTGAATTACTGTATCTACAAAGCACTGAATTAATTAGGCGTGATATATTTTTGGCATGTGACTGCATAGAATGTAGCATAATGTCATGAAATCTACCAGCCTGAACTGCACTGTTTACAGAGGTGACAGTCTCATGGGAATATTTCCAGCTTTGAATGCGTGCAATTTACCTTCAGAGTAAACCGCTAGCTCTCACTAATACAACCTCTTTTCTCTCTTTTTCACTATCCACTTTCCGGCATCTTTCTGATCACGCCTTGCTGCACGACTTAATATGAAAGAATCAAGTACGAATGTCCCAGCTAAGCTCCCAGCATCCATGTGAAATAAAACTTAGAAGAGGATCTGGGATAGCGACAGTATAATGAACAGAAATGGCTAGGGAATTTAACTTAATTTCATTGTGTGCTAGCTTTTAAACACAAAAATAATACATATATTAATACCTGGATGTATTTACGTATATATTTCATATATATCTATTAGTGTTAATGCATATGTATTCTTCCTCTTTATGGGCTGGATAAACTACTTAATGTGTAACAATTTTCATGAAAGAAGTGACAAGTGTGTATAATGATTAGATTAAAGAAAGAATCTAGTATGTTTCAGGTCTTAATTCTATAGATAACAATTGCTTTCAAGATGTTGATCTTAACAGTATGAACTTTGTAATCTGAAAACTAATTTTACAACTGATGAGCTACTTCAGACTGTGACCACCGTATAGCATCAATGTTGTATTTAACTGAAGTGTTAAATTTCACACTAATTGTTCTGAGAATTAACCCAAATATATAATTCCTAAGTCAGACATGTATATAGATACTCAGCTGAAGAATATTAAAGTTTTATCCAAATTCATGTATTTCTCTGTTCATATTAAGTGCTATTAAATGATATTCTGTATTTTAATCATTATTGTTTACCAACATTTACACAATAATCTACATTCCTAAAGAAAGATTTTATTAGAAAATATATTTTATAGAAATATCTTCATTTTTAATACATTCAGGGAAGAAAATTATAAAAATATATTGTTTTATCATCCCTATTTAAAATGTCAAATACTTCAGCTTAAGTAAGCAAAAATGCATCGCTTAACTGTTCCATATTATTTTATACAGTAGGAAATACCTAATATTCTATGTATCATATTTTTTACTTGTATTCTAATATTTGTATTTTTGCATTTTTTACTTTGTATTAATAATATTTTAACATAAAATGTAAATCGTTCATGTTTCAAGCTGAGAAAAGTGTTGAAATGATGACATTTTTCTAAAGAGTGATTATTTTTGTTTCCTAACAAATAAGCGGCATAATTTCCTCCTTCTAAACTGCAGTGGTACGAAGACTAGAAAGGTAACAATGAGAGTCATATCTTATTTAATAGTTTGAATCATACTAAAAAACAAGCCTCATAATGTCACTGTATGTTTTTATTATTGCTGTTATGATTATTATTAATAATAGAAATGATGAATAGCAATAGCGCAAGTACATATTTTTGTGCTGTTCTAAGCATAGATGGCAAAACGATGGCCTTTGCAAATACAGAATGAGAGAAATAGATGCAGCAGATCAACAATTTTTATACAAGTGAACAATTTACTAGCACTGTTTGGCATGTAATAGGCTAATAATTCTCGTGAGATCCACTTCCTATCTGTTGCCAAGGCTTTCATGTGTCTAGCAATTATTTTTTTTATGCATTATAATAAACCATCTCTGCAGATATGTACAGACATCTTGGTGAATAACAGATGAAAATTAAAAAAAGGTCTTTGAAAAGGTAATGAGAGAGTAATGAAGGCTGGCTTCGTTGACACAACAAAAGTAAGTATTAACATCTTTATCCCACGTGGCCAATGGTAGATTCCCTTAATGTGAAATGGGTAGTTTGCACCAAACGTATTGGAGAACAAAAAGCCAAAAGAAGACTGTAAGAAGATTTATATTATCTAAGTATTGTGAAAAATAAAACGAATTTTTAAGAATATAGGTACTGCAAGATCATCAAAGAAGGACAGCTGTAGTAGAGACATGAAGTACTTGATTATTTTAATTTATTATTTCAATTTGTATGAAAACAGAAACCTATATGTTATAGTTATTATGAATGTGGAATGTATAGACTTGATGAATGTGCAAATCCGTAATAAGGGTCAAGTCGTATATTTCACACATTATCCAGGTTTCTGTGACAGGAGAGGGTTGCCATTCTTTATAGTTAGTAGAACTGCAGTGGGAATTAGTGCTTGCTTCTATACACACAACATCAAAAAAACTATGTTAAATCCCAATGAACAATAAGTGTTGCAAAAAAAGAGCCAACTGAGCCCCAAGGCGACTAAAGAGAAAGAAGGAGTGGATAATAATCACTCCAGTTTAGTGAGTCTGACTGACAAGACCAAATGGCAGTCTGCGAGTATGAATAAACTAGGGAAGAAGGAAATGCAGTACAGTTAGGAATATGAGAGAAGTTTTTTTTTTTTTTTAATTCTGAATTCTGAAATAGTGAATAGTGAAATAGTGAACAGTGAATCTTGAAATCAAGGTTGAGAAAATACATTTGTGAGTCATCATCACGTAAGAAGCCATATAGCCTGAGACCATGATTAGGCAGAATAAAAATTAAAACACTAATGGGCAAAATCTCAGTAAAAGACAGACAATGGGGAAAGAACAGCCAAAGGATATTTTGAAGGAGAAGTTGAAAAGGTAGGTAGAAATTCACAGGAGTATGGGGTAACAGAAGCCAATTAATGTTTCCAATGCTTTGATAACACTCTTCTGTTGGCTAGCATGTACTATTTCAGTGCAATCTGGTTTTAACAGCCTGGAAATCACAGGTTTATCAAATTAATGAGTATTAATATTGACATAAAACTGGATGAGAAAAGTTGTTGTCAGGAATATTGAGCTGATAAGCAGTGAATAGCTGCTATTTCTGCCTAACGATAACAAGTTTTTAAAATCTTGGTTTTTTTGGGATTTATTTTTTGTTTTGACAGGCATACTTATATGCTCACTGGTATCTTCCCTTTCTGCTGCCATGTGCAGCCTGCTGCTATATAGATTTCCTTTTGGTCAGGACTCTGTCAGGTATTTCGTGATCGTTACTACTTTATGCACTCGTTGAGGTTTGAAAATGAACACAGAGACTAACTAATACCTCCTTCTGATTGGCTGAAATTCCCATGGTGCCTGGCAATTGGACGCCCCTGTCATTATGGAAACCACTTTGCCATTAACTGGTTTGGTGTAGGGGAACCATTTAAGCTTAAACTGAGTTTAAGCAGGTCCTACCTTCTGCCAGACTGCCACTATGGCATGTCTTGTGCTGCACTTTGGCCAAGATCAGGGCTCCATTCTGGTGTGGTTTTCATCATTTGACTATATCTGTCTTCTCTCCAGCTGTTTTATGGCTGGTCCATTCAAAATATACATTATCTATTGCAGGCATTTTATCCCTGAACAGCAAAATAGAGACCTCCCAGCCCGCCCTCAAAGCCAAAATACAGGCACAACATAAAAGTCAGTAACAGTCTAGTGACTGTAGGCTGCTTATGAGAATTGCAGACCAATCTGACCGCTCCCAGGTCCCACGATGCAGGTGTTCTCATGTTAATTATCTGCAAGGAGAGTTTTCTTCTGTGCTGGAGACAATGGATTTAGCAGTTCTTCTTGCAGTGTAATTCAATATATTCTGCTTTGTCGCTGGGTGTTGTCCTTATCCTTATGTCACTACTGGACTGAACAAAATGTAAGGTGACACATAGAGAGGTGGCTTTTTTCCCTTGTTAATATTAGATATTAGATTTCTTCTTTTAAATTTTATTCTAGAGCAAAGATGCTGGTTTATCACTTATCAATGACCTTAATTTAAACTGCATCTAACAAAACTTGCATTTAAAGATTATTTCTTGTGCTTTGGACACTTTGAGATCTGACAGGAATCAGAGCAGCATGCACCTTCAAGAGCTGACAAGGCTGCAGCAAGCAAAGAAGCAAACACTCAATCTTAGTCGAGAACTCTGCAACAGAGAGGAACAGTTACACTGCAAATAGCAGTAGCTCATCACAGTCATCTATTTTCTGGTTCTGTAGTCATTTATCTGCAAACAAAACTTTGACATTTACTAAAAGCCAGTGAAAGAAATGGAGCAGGTAGAAAATATAAAACATAAAACATGATCCTACAAGACAACGTAAAGAAAGATACAGTATTTGAGAAAGATAGATTGGGCTCTTTATATGATTTGGATTAATTCTCCTACAGGCCAAAATGACTTTTCATTTCCTTAAAGAGCCTTGAAGAGTTCAGATTTACATCCTATGACTGAGGAGATGCTAAAAACTGTATTGTCAGTTTTTGTTTTTCATCCTCCAGTTCACTTAGGAATAGTTCTCAATGAAATAAAGAAAAGATGCCCATGAAAGTTTGGGGAGATGTCATCTTTAAATGTTCAAGTTAGATGTTTAGCTCAGGTTTCTAGTATAATTAAAATACACAGAAATGTTTCTGTACTTGGTGATTCAGTTCATTTCATAATTCATCTTTTTATGGTCTCTCTTTTGTATCAACTGCAAAGAAGCCTGGGTATCTCCATTCATCACTTAGATATTTTTATTAAATGGGGTCAAACTGGACTGGAAAAATTGTTGTTTTTTGCTGTGATAGTTTAATTATTTTATATTTAAACTAAATTAAGATTTTAAAGAGAATTTCAGAGAGGGAAAGATTTTTTTGCATATGCTCATGTTTATTTATTCCTTAAAGTAAAAATGTATAGTTTTCCTGTTAAATGTTGGTAATGAGAGCCCTATTTTTGTCTTCTCCCCTTGGAGATTTTCAGCTATGACTTTAAGATTTCTTAGCAGTCTTGTCATTGTTTTAGTTATATTTCTACTTAATCAGCATAGGAACTTAGGCTAGCAGCGAATGTTTAAAAAACCCTCCATCTAAAGGCACACCTAAATTTAAAGCTCTGTAAGAAAATCGTTATTAAGAGAGCTTAGTGGGAAAAAAAAAAACCTTCTAAAAATTACTGCTGAGGAGGTTTGTAAAGATCATGCTGAGCAGTAGGTCAAAAAGCCCAACCTATTGACAATGGCTGGAGTTATGGAATTCAATTATCCTGGTAGGTGGCTTCTTCTCTTCACTCATCCTTTTTGACATTGTTCTTTTATGTCATTTGGACATATTGAGCAAGGTCATGTAAGGGGCAGACTTTTCCTGTGCTTTTCTGTATGTAGTGGGAGTATGGAGACTTGTTACTGCCTAATTGGCTACTGTATTTATATTTACCAGACAAGCCCGGCATCATATGAAGTGAAATGCAGTGCAAGAAGGGACTTGTACCAACTAGGTAAATTCTGTTTGGAATACTCCCTTTCTAACTTGCACAGCTCTATCGAATGAGATAGTATATCATTCAAGCCTTATCCATGCCTCTATCCTTCCATGGTCTGGCAATTTTTGAAGTTTCTATAGTCAAAACTAACAGACACGAGTTCCATAAAAGACACTCTCCTAAGAAAGAATAGAATCAAGGCAGCTTCTTGCCTAGTCACAGTAATGAAAGCAAAATACTACAAGATGAAAACACATCCATTAACTTGTCAGTGACTTTGAGCCACTGCAAATACCTGGTATCTAGCTGAAATCCCAGGTGAAAATCTATGCAAAGTGTTGATTTCCTAACAGCCAGCAACACATGTTGAAGAACTGACAAAATGTGTCAATTTTAAGTTTTCAGGAATAAAGGGAGAAAGCTAAGCTCTGGATACATCAAAGTTTTTACTACAGACAGGGTAAACCACAGCATCTATATTCATGTAAGCATAACCAATATAAAACTTTGTAGGAAGTCATAATCCAAGGTTGAGATAGACACGTGGTGCAATCTATCCTTTGTATTCAGTGGAGATGATGCGACTGACTATGCAATGCGCCAGAGAACTGTGGCCTAATACGGTTACACAGTTTAATAGCTTGTGATCATTAACCCGAATGAGCTTTCAATAAATGCTTGTTTCCTTGTTGGCCACTGATTTTGTCCAGGTTCTCAGAGTGCCTATCTATCAGCAAAGCCTCTACATGTGCCGGACCTCAAACTCTTGAGAGCTTAGGTTTGCTTGCAACAGCGGCAGCACCTGCAAGGTTGAAAAAAGTAAGAATAGAACTTTCTTAGATAGATAGATAGATAGATAGATATTACAAAACTGAGATTTGGAGATAGATTGTGCAGCTAGGGAACTGTTACCGTGCCTATTGTTTACGCATCTTTTGTGATATGCATAATCAGCAGCCTAAGACCTGGAAGGTGCATGTGTCTTCTCATTGTTTTAAGGCTGTATTATTGGCTTAACTGTATTAAACATTCGCAGTTTTAATTGAGCTTGAAGTGTATTAACTCATCTACTGTTTCATTAAAGAATTAACTTTTCCAGTTAAAGTTTAGCATTTTTTAGTCCATTTACATATGCATCATCCTAAAGCAAATAGAACCATTTATCACCGTTACAGCCTTCAGAAACATAATCATGATGAGCTTGTCCAGTGTCAGAGTTACTAAAATAAAACTGTTATAACAAAATTGATTAGCCAGATTTAAGAAAAAAAGATGTTCAATGTTATTTGTATAATGAGATACTCAATAGTCAACTTATGTAACAATTTGTAGACACTAAAATGTTGATCCTTCAATAGTCATTGTCTGAGAAAATCTAGTGTATGCACATAGAAAACAAATTCTGTTACAAGCACATGTTGCAGATTGCCTTGTGAAACACAGTAAGACCGGAAGTGTTCTGCATTTATACTGCTGATAATTAAAAAGTAAATATGGATAAAACATTTTTTACTTATAATTTCCTTAAAATCTGCACCTTTCCTAATTAGAGAAGAAATGACAGTGATGCTAACTATAGAGCTGTAAATAACAATCCACAACATGTAAACTATTGCATGCAATTATTAATTTAGTGGAAAGATGTTACATAAAGGTGTGCAAAGTTTAAGAGACACCAAATAAAGGTTTAGTTGGTGAGAAGTACTTTATCTTATTTACTCATTTTTGGCACATATAAGAGTATGAGATTTAGTAGACAGCGGTGCATTTGGAGAATCCATGTGGGAACAATGATGCTGAGCAGTTACTGTAAAAATGTTCTATTATGCACCCCTTATCTAACTATACTTATATTGCTCTATCACGATAAAATCTGAATACCACAAAATAGTCACCCGCATAACACCCTTGTGAAGTGTCAATAGTGTCATTTTTGAGGTGGGAAATAAGAGAAAAATAAATCAATTTTTTACCATAGATTCCTTGGGTAAAATATGGCAGTTAGATTGATTTTTTTTATCTCTTAAGACTTCAGTTTGTTACTTAGCTAGTAGTTTATCCTTTCTTGCATAGTTAGTTATAAATCAATATAAATCAAAACATAAATTAAATAGTTGAAAGTGAGGTTGTTTTTTCAGTTTGTAGAAAGGTTAAATAAAGCATTCTTGCACCAGGTTCAACAGCTGTAACTCTGGATCTACTACAGATTTGGGATAAATGGTTCTCATTTTCAATAATGTGGGCTCCAGTCAACTCCCTTCTTTTTTTCCCTCAATGTCTGTATTGGAAATAGAAATCCCAACTAAATGAAAATATCTGGAGCTTGGAAAAAGCTCTCCTGTTTTGTTGGGGTTTTTTTCATTCTGGAAAATTTTGAAAATTCTTTCTTGTTCTGAAAAATATATTTATTTTTACTAACACCTTAATATTTCCTTCAACTTCCCTCTTTCATTTTTCACCCAGGTGTTCTGTTCTCAAACACCACCACCCCCTCGGCAACATTTCAGCTTTTCTGTCACTATTTTTGAAACTTTCAATAAAATCTGGGCATTAAAAAAGTTTGAACAATTTTCCAGGGCGGCAATTCTTCCAGTTCCAGATCAGGACATTAAAATTTGCCTTTGTTTTGACAACCTTGTTTCTCTGAGATGAGTATTTAAATCTATCATAGTAAGGAATAGACAGAATTGTCGTGTCTCGCAGCTGCATTGGGACCTCATAGGAGAAATCATCCATGCTTCAGAATACATGGATTATTTTACTGGACATTATTCAAAATATCTAGAAAGAGGTATTATAGAGGAAGAATCTGTTTCGTTTCAGAGAAAAGAGATGAGTTTTGGAAAACAAATTCTGTAGTAGGAATCATACATTTAGGTGACTAAGACAGAGAGATGACTGCAAACTGAAATCTGAAGCTTACTCTGAGAACAAGGCCAGTGTTGTAGGATAAGTAGTTTTGTGTATATTAGTAGTTTCTGAAGTGAACCTGACAAGTATAATTCATTTCTGAAGTGAAAAACTTTTTTCCTCAATTTAACTTAGGGCGAGGGGGGAATCCCAGAGGTCTTACAGGTAGTTACTGCTGATGAACAAGTAAAAAATATAGTGTGTGCATTCTTACTGAATGAAAAATCTGACAATGCTGCCAGTGCTGTCAAAGTTTTGTTTATTAAGGCACACATTCCCTTAACAAACTTTAGAAGCTTAGCTGAGACTTGTCGAAACTTGAGATTTCCATATCAGTTTTCTATTGCAACTTTCTATACATTACTGAAGTTCCATATTTAGCAATCATGTTACCATAAAGTCAATAAAGAGAAGAAAAAAAGAGAAAAACAACAACAACAACAAAATCTTAGATGTTAGTCAGACCAGCTAAATTCTTAAATAATTTTCTAGATGCACCTCTTTCTCTTTCCACTGACTACAGAAAAAGAGTTAAGGAAACTACAGTCTCAGCTTGTACAGAGAAGCATATCCTTTATCATAGGTGTCTAGAAGTTAGATGTTTAGGTCTGGGATAATCAATCCAGACTCTTTCTCTAGGGACTATATAGCATTGTATGCTTCTCTAAGGCAATTAATCTTGTACTAAAAAAGGACATCTAAAAGACGTCTGACAAATCAGCACCTTAATGTGCCTTTTTCTTGTCACTGAATACAAAGGGAGCTTATGACGTCTAGCCCAAAGTTAAAATTATAGATATAGATAGTTACATTAAATGAATTACCCTTCTATTAGGTGGCTGAAACTATGTAAGGTAAAATTACTGTATTGCTCTTGGCTGGAATGGAGTTAACTTTCTCCATAGCAGTCCATATAGTGCAGTGCTTTGTATATGGGGCTAGAATTGTGTTGACAACACACGTTTTGGCTGCTGCTGAGCAGTTCTAACACAGCATCAAGATTGTCTCTCTAACCTAGGACTGGCAGGCTGGGAGTGGGCAACAGGTTTGGGGCAGATAGAGCAAGGGCAGCTGATTGAAGCTGACCAAAGATATATCCCATACCACACAATGTCATGCTAAGCAATACAAGCAAGGAAAACGGGATATTCGTTAATAAGACATTTGTCTTCCAAAGCAACTGCTATGCATATTGAAGTCCTGCTTCTCAGGAAGGAATGCTGGTATCACCTGCTGGTGGAATGTGGAGAACAAATCTTAGGGCGGGTGGTGTTAGTTTCTACTCATGGCCTTTGCTTTTCATTATTAAACTGTTTTTTTCATGACCTATGAGTGGAATAATGGACTGATTTGGTAGGCAACTGGTGGCCAGTCAAGGCCAACCTACTGCTATTACCATCCAAAATTTTCGTCCAGTTCCATTTAAAATCAATTAAATTCTCTTCACTGTCTTCAGTAATTTTCAAGTCTGGCCTCAAAGTATTCGGAGTGCTATTTATCACAGTGCTTGTTCACTGCTGACTGCAGACAGAGTTGTACCTGTGGGCAATGTGCTCAGAGTGCTTTTGCTTTCTTTACTAGCTAAACACTTTAAAAAGATATGTTGATCCATATAACTTAGATTGAGGAGCATTATTGTTTATAATATGGTATTTGTCATTAATTTGATAGCCATTGTAAAGCACAAATTAAAAAAAATCATAAATTACTGAAATATATATTGTCAACATTATTAGACAAAGGTGAAAAGTGAGGTATTCACTGTTTGTGGTGAGTAACTGAAAAGACATAGTAAAGGCAACATTATTAAGGACAAAGACGGCAACAGGTGAATCATCTGTTTCTTAGAAAGCTGAATTCTACTTGGAATTCCACTTGAATGGAGGTAGGCAAATGTTATGCCTGTTTACAAGCAAGGTTGGAGGGAGGATCCAGAGAACTACAGGCTTCTGAGTCTAATCTCAGTGCCAGGGAAGGTACATGGAACAGGTCATCTTGAGTGGTACCACACAGGACACAAAAGACAAGCAGGTGGTCAGGCACAGTCAACACAGATTTATGAAGGCTAGATCCTGCCAAACTTACCTGATCTCCTTCTATGACAAGTTAACCCACTTAACAAAGGAGGGAAAGGCTGTGGATATAGAGTACTTGGACTTCAGTAAAGTCATTGACGTCATTTCTCCCAGTATTCTGCTTGAGAAATTGGCTGCCATAGGCCTGGACAGGCATATTGTTTGTAGGGTAAAAAAACTGGCTGGATGGCAGGACCCAAAGAGTGGTGGTAAATGGAGTTAAATCCAGTTAGAGATGGTCACAAGCAATGTTCTCTAGGACTCAGTGCTGGGTCCAGTTCTTTATTATCTTTATTAATGATCTGGATGGAGGGATTGAATGTACCCTTAGTAAGTCTGTGGATGATGCTAAATTGGAAGGAAGTGTCGATCTGCTTGAGGGTAGGGAGACTCTAGAGAGGGATCTGAAAAGGCTGGGTTAGTAGACTGAGAGCAATGAGATGAGGTTTAACAAGGCCAAGTGCATTGGGACAAAACAACCCCATGCACTGCTAAAAGCTTGTGGAAGAATGGCTGGAAAGCTGCCTGACAGAGAAGGACCTGGGGGTGTTTGTTGACAGACAGCTGAACATGAGTCAGCACTGTGCCCGGGTGGCCAAGAAGGCCAATAACATCTTGGCTTATATCAGAAACAGCATGGCCAGCAGGACCAGGGAAGTGATTCTGCCCCGGTACTCAGCACTGGTGAGACTGCACCTCGAATACTGTGTTCTGGGCCCTTCACTACAAGAAGAATGTTGAGGCTCTGGAGAGTGTCCAGAGAAGAGCAACGAAGCTGGTGAGGGGGCTGGAGAACAAGTCTTATGAGAAGCAGCTGAGGAAACTGGGGTTGTTTAGCCTGGAGAAGAGAAGGCCGAGGGGAGACCTCATTGCTCTCTACAGCTATTTGAAAGGAGGTTGTAAACAGGTGGGTGTTGGTCTCTTTGCCCAAATGATACATGATAGGATGAGAGGGAATGGCCTCAAGTTATGCCAAGGGAGGTTCAGATTAAACATTAGGAAAAACTTCATCACAGAAAGGTTTATCAAGCACTGGAACAGGCTGCCCAGGGTGGTGGTTGACTCAACATCCCTGGAAGTATTTAAAAGGAGGTAGATGAAGTGCTTAGTTATATGCTTTAGTAGTAGGAATGATTGGACTTGATGATCTCAAGGGTTGTTTCCAACCTAGAGATTCTATGATTCTTTGAATTAACATTGATGGCAATAAAAAATATGGAAATTTATTTTCCAATAATATTTTCTTTCGATCAGTCCTATTATTAACTACCTCAAATTTAGAAACTGAACTATAGAAATGTAAACTCCTGCATTAAAATAACAAATGACAAAATAACATACTTTCACAGGAGTCTTGAATTAAAATCAGTGAAAATATTTTTTAGATGTGAAAATAGTAGAGGGTTTTTTTTTTTCCTCCTTTTTTATTATCATTTAATTTTGCATTGTTCTGTACTTCATACTTTAGCTTGGAACATAAGTAAAATGAAAATACAATCAGGAGGTGTTGAAAAGTACAAAAGAATACCTCTGGTCTTCTTATACAGACAGAAGCACTTAGGTAATTTAAATAATTTTCAGATAAGCAACCATATTTTTGGGTGCTCATTAGAGCTTGGTGAATAATTTAATAGCAAATAATTTAGTTGACGAATTTTAACTCTCTTCAGCTCGCAAATTGTCCATGAACAGATTGTGATTTTCCTAAATTAGCTTATTATTCACAATCTTTCAGAGTAAAATTCCTGTGAATATTTCTTTCTCTGTAGTTAGTTTGTGCCCAGTTGTAGTAAGCAGTTAACTTTCAAGCTATTTTCATCTGATATATAACTGTAGAATGTTTCTGCTTAACTGTGATGTTTGAAACCAAGCTATCGGGAATAACAACAACAACAATGAATCCTAGCTAAAATATGCACTTTCCACAGCTTCAGTTTTGTGTCCATCACTGTAATACTTGAAAATATCTTGCAGAATCAAGTTAACGTTATTATACACCAATGTGAGACAAATCCTTATATATTTAAAAGATGTTGAGAAATATCTGAAAATGTTCATTCCTTGCCTTCCTTTGATTTGATGTTCACTCGTTCATTGTGAGAGAGCTACATCAACCAGAATCATCATGAAACGTGAAGCAAAGGCCGTATACTTGCAGTAACAGTAAAATTCTGTAAGTGCTTTAGGATATTTAGGAGTAATTTTCCAAGTTCACGTAATAAAATGTAGCAAAGATTTTGAGTTTTATTTTTCTTTTGTAATCTTTATGTTGGATTTTATTATATAAGGCCAATGCTGCATGGATAATCCCTTTTGTATTTTGAAAAGAAGTATTACTTATTTAACTCAGGATGAGCTAAAACAGGATGAGAAGATGTATGTTTCCAAGTAACTTATGCCCTTGTATTTTCTGTATATTCTCAATTTCTTAAAACTGTAAAAATGTTTAAATTAAGCTATTTAGCTTTATGACTATATGACCTTAAGTTAATTGTTATTTAACAAGGCTGATGGAAAAAATACATTTTTTACTTATATTATTTTATCTTCTTTCCATTATTCCATTCAGTCCCTGTTTAGTTTTAATGCTTTGTCAAAAGGTTGTCACATACCAGTATTTTCTTTACACGGAAAAATGACGAAATAGTAAGATGTGTTTTTGAGTAAATCAGCAATTTTATTTATTTACAATGAATATACAAGGTGAATCCTTTAAACCACACATAATCAAGCAAGAGGAAGTAGTTCCAACATCAGTAGGTCTCTTAAAGCAAACAATCAACAGAAACCTATCATTTTTAGGTTCTTTTAGGAGCATTGATGCTTTTGAATCTTCCTTGCTCCTCTATTTATCAGCTTTTGTCTCACTGACACCAAGAAAAATAATCTTTCTTCAGATACTAAGAACTTGAATGTGTTGTGTGTTTGTCCTGGAAAAAATGGCAGAGGCCAGAATGCTTAGATTATATTAAAGTACCTGTTTGTCTCTGTGCTATGGATCTCAAATGGGTTTAGGTATGGCCTTACACGGAAAAGCTTAATAAGTGAAACCTTCTCAAACAAAAGCTAGCTGTAGGGACATTATGTACTGTAATAAATTCCACAACATCATTCAGATTTTTCCAAGGCTTGATTGCTGAGATTAATTGGATTTTGATTTGAATAACAATTGCAAGATCAAGACTCAAGTACTAAGTGATATTTTTGCATACAATGTGCTCTCCATCCATTGTCATATTTAATGAGAAACTTATAAGCATTCCACAGTCAGTATAAAAAGGTGCATGTTAATTTGCACACATTTATTTTCCACATTCAAAGACTTCATGTTCTGCATTAGCTCATACTCAGTAACTATCAGCTACAGACAACTCAGACAATGCTGTAATATTCACTTTGAGTACGTACTTTATTTTCTGTGCAGAAACTTTGATCTGTAGCTATGTAGTTTTGAGTACCTAATACTACTTCTGGTTGTGCTGACGATTTAGTATGTGTTATCACTTAGAAACTTTCAATGAGTTATTGTATAAAACTTTCATGAATTCCTTTAACCAAAATTATTTTTTTCAGAAAAGCATCAGCAATCCCAGAAAAACTGAATTTCAAAATAAATTGATAATTCCCTGGAATCATAAAAATATTAATATTTTGAGTTTTTCAGAAATGTTTTTAAGTATTTTTTCTTGAAATGAATTATCTGAATCTTATGTTTCATTTTTAATATTTTGTTTTAATTATTAATATTCAGTTACCTTATCTGCATTTCTTTAATAAATGTCCCCTACATTCCTAAGTTCAAAAATAATGTCTAAACTTTTTTGTGATAATTCTTCTGTGGGATGCAGTGTTGCAGTGGTGTGAACCACGAAGTCCCAACTTTCTGTATAGATTATGTCCAAAACAGAGTTCCTCAAAGAACAGAAATTCTACCTAGTTGTGAGTAAGTATGTGATGAGGCTTCACTGAGACAGCTTGAGAGAAGAGGAATCTGCATTTGTAATTAGGGGGAAAAAAAAAAGACAAAAAAAAAAAAAAAGAAGAAAATAAACAAGCAAATAAGGTTCTGGAGAGGGCAAAACGTATATACATTCAGAAGTATAAGTCAATGAGTCTGCTTATATTACAGAACTATTTCCTTAGCCTGAGTAAAGGCATACATTTTTAAAACATACACTGAAGAGATGACAGGAAGTCAGCGAGTTTTTAAAGTAGTACACTTAAATAAGAATCTACATTCCCTGAAGTCAACAAATATTTCACACAATGAATGTGTGTATTCCACTCTTTTCTCATTGTGAAAGAGGGGAAAACAAGCAAATAAGAACATGAAGAAAAATTAGTTGTCTGGTTAGTTCTCAGGGCATGGAAATCAACAATTTGTCTTGCATTTTTGCCTTGAATTTTTTAGCAGAAGTGGTTGCTTTCTCTCCATGAATTGGAGTTAGCTGGCATTATTGACCTATCTACAGAAAGGCTATAATTTTAGAAGCGTATAATACTTGGCAAAGAGTTTATTTAGGGGAACTTTTGAATGTCAAGGGCATTTGAGACTTCATTCATTTTAGGTTGTAGGATATCAAGACACTGAAGACTAGGAATACATATATGTAATTTTTTGTCTACCACAATAGACACATGATAATTCTTTTTTCTTCTTAAATTTCTGTGTCTTGTAGTATTCAGCATACCTGCCCTCAGAAAGTCCTGTGCTGTAAAGAAAAGTCTGTAGCAAGCACAGGGTCTTCAACTTTCAAGTCTTCAGCCTAGTATTAGACTCATCATTATACAGTAACTTGTTCGAGCAGCGGAGTATATTAGATACTGAGTGCTATCTTCAGTTATGTAATGTTCTTTTTTATTTATAGGTACAGATACATTTTTTCCCAAAAACATACATTTACCCTTCCTCTGTGCCAGAAGAATAAGTAAGAAGTGAATATGAACCATGTGTTTAACATGAAATTAAGAAATTAAAAGAAGTACATCCTTCACTGCATGCAGATTTAATAGAATTCAATGAAGTCAGTCAAAAGGACAATTGATTTTATATATTATGAACCTCTGTAAAAAAATTCATAGATTTCAAGGCTATAGGAAAAGCTGACACAGAAAATCCCACCAGTGACTTGTTCAACATGGGATGTGAAGTATAGCTGTTCACATTCTCTCATAGTTAAGACATGATGGCGTTTGAAGTCACAGACTAAACTCAGATTTCCATAACGTGTTATTTCAAGTCACTAAGGAAAGTCAAAAACACCTCACATAGACCATTTCCAACCTGTTGCTCTACAGGCAGAATCTTTCCTGGAAGCATCAGTCAGATTCTTTATTTTCCTAGCAACAATTTCCAAACAATTATTAAGTCCTATTAACCTGCAATGACTACTTGTTCCCATTAATAAAAGCTGTTAATTTGTTTATTTGGAAAGGTTTTATTGTATACAATATCTTATAGCTATTTTAGAATATTCAGTAAAAGAAGTACTTAATTTCCTTTTAATTCTCTGAATACATTCACTAACATTCCTTTGAAATACCTGCGATTGTTGATACCTCAGCGATCCATAGTCTCACTAGTGTCAGAATTACTCTATTGACTAAAAAATAGAGCAACCTACTGATATTTCCTTTCCCCAAACTTTCAATCTATGACTAACCAAAAGATTTTATTTTTCTCAGGTGAACACCTATTCAGCAAGCTAAAGTAGCAACAGATTGTTAGCCAGCTTCTAGTTATTATGGTGATTCAGAAGATACTGTAGGATGCGTATGTCATCACTTGACATGTCTCTCATATATCATCAAACACAAGAAGGAATGCTTGATTAGATTTTGACAGTTGTGAGCAGGAGCAGGTTTGGTTGCCATCACTCAATGTAGGTACCAGTATAACTGTAATCTGCTGTGGATCTAGGAGAACTTTTTTTTATATAATGCTGTGCCCTGATGCAGCTGTAATTTGTGTGTAGTTTATTAGATTACACCAAAATTGACTGTATTATTATGAATAGTATCAAGTTTTAATATTCTGCTCATTTATTGTAGCTAGGGCCCAGTATTCCGCAAAAGAGGTGGTAAAAATCACTGATAGATTGCTTTACCTGAGACCGCAGAGTAGACGGTCTGAATTCAACCTTTGTTCATAGAAAGTAAATTACTTGAATATAGTCTGAATTGCACAAGTATGAAGTCTTTAGGATATTACAGAGATGCAGTTGGACTGACTTCAAGTATATTTTATTTGCTGCACTGATGATATTATTTGTTTTCTAAAGAGCTGAATTTGCCCACAGTTTGAACATTAATCAGGAGAAAGTTGCACAAGCAGTTCTTTAAAAGATAACTACCTTTCATCTCCCTACTCTCTCTAAGTCATTGCAATTGTTATAATCAGTCTGTTTGGTTTTATGCCATCAAATTTTGGGCCTGGATAATACAGCTTCAAATACAGATGGAAACCAGAAATCCTTCCTAGAATTCTGTAAAAATGCTTCTGAAAATAACAATCAAAGAAATACAAGCAAATCTTCCTTTAGCAGAAATAAATAGAAGTTTGGAATGTATTATACTCATGTATATCTGTCTACTTCTTGAAAGAACTACACTATATAAAATTTTGTTCCTAGCAGATTTGTTTTATTCAATGTAGTATCTCTTTCTGTCAAATTTATGAGCAGTCTTCTAAAAATGATACAATATTGGACTATAATATCGTGACATAATATGTTCTATATGATGACTTCCTATAAAAATTGTTAGAAAGTATAATTTACTGATAAAAGATTTATTCCTAATTTAGATTCCATTGGAGGCTGTGTAATCAACAATATTCCGAGAAAGCTATAATAAAATGTTTTTCTGTATGTAACTGATTTTAGAAAGCTAATTCTTCCATGTTGCTTTGAGGCTCTTAGGCATCAGGGAAAGAATAGGAACAGAAATTCCCTACTAGTTTTGCTCTCTGTTTTTCCCCAAGTATTAAAGAACAATTCACCATACTGTTGAAATTTCAAGTTATGGTGTAGCTTTTGCTGCTGTTGTTTTTCATTTCCTCCTTTAAGTGAGCTTTCATTGTTACATTATTTGAACACGCCAAATTAAATTCTGGAGGTAATTCGGGGAAAGTCAGTACATCAGCTCTGGAAAGTAAAAATCTTACATTGCTCTTACATTTCCCATGAGCTCTACAGACATTGGTTTTATGTGCAAGGTCAAGAGCTACTTCTGTGAATCATTCAACCTAGGTATCTTTTTGCAAGAGTGGGTACAATAGCGAAACTCAAGGTACACTCCCTGTACAGCTGAAGTACCATAGCAGAGATAATATCTGTGTAAGAGTAAGACAGTTTATTTTCTCCCCTCTGTTTTATCCCATGTTGGACATCGGAGAAAATTTTGTCATTGCTTTATTTTTTTTTTTAATGAATATGAAGGAGCTAGTATAGAAATGTTTATAGACAGACTAAGGAGGAAGTGAAGAATAAAAAGTTGCTTAGTAAAAAATAATAAAATACCCATTTGAGATGGCAATACTCATCCCACGGTGAACTGAGCATACAGATAACCATACGAACCTTAATAAGTAGTGCCCAGTGAGTTAACTTTGTGTGTCTGTGTAGAAAATTCTGCTGTCGTGTTCTTTTTCATTTGGCAAATCAACTTTCTCTTTAATAAAGAAACTGATGATCTGCTTTCAGCAAAACACTCCATAGAGATAGATGGAAATAAGGAAAATCTTCATGAAACATTGAAATATTTAAGCTGATTATGTTTTGCAGCATTTGAAGTGCAACATAATTTTCCTTTCTTGTGATTCTTTTCCTCTTCCCCAACGGGAATCAATAAGTCTGTGATTAATATGCATTCTTTCTTTCACTTTTCCTCCTTTTTTACCACAGAGTAAATGGTAATAAATGATACGTAGAACTCATTATTCACTTATCAGTAAACAGAATTACTACTCTTCAAATATTTAAAAAATGTTGCGAAAGTACAAAGGTGCAAACATTAAATAGAGTCACACAAAAATGGAAAAAAAATCCTATGAACATATTTGCAGATAACAATTTCTATCACATCGAATGACTGCAAAAAAAAGAAAAAGAGAAAATGCATAAAAGAAAGATTTGGTGAGATGTTATTTTGTTTCTCATGGATAAGAAGCTCAACGTGAGCTGAAAATGCACACTTGTAGCCCAGAAAGCCAACTGTATTCTGGGCTGCATCAGAAGAAGTGGTACCACTGGGTGAAGGGAGGTGATTCTACCCATCCACTCTTCTCTCACTTGATATCACATGGAGTAGTCTCTTCCATTTCGGAATCTTCAGCACAAGATTGACAAAGATCTATTAGAGTGCATCCAGAGGAAGGCCATGAAGATAGTCAGAGGGCTTGAGAACCTCCCATACGAGGACAGGCTGAGAGAGTTAGGCTTGTTTAACCTAGCAAAGGGAAATCTCTAGAGAAAACTAACGGCCTTCCATTACTTAAAGGGGGTCTACAGGAAAACTTGGGAGTGGATCTTTATCAGGGAGCGTAGTCATAGGATGAGGGGTAATGATTCTACGCTGAAAAAAGGTAGATTTACATTAGCCATTAGAGTGAAATTTTTTTACTGTGAGGTTGGTGAGGCACTGGAACCGGTTGCCCAGGGAAGTCATGGATGACCCATTCCTGGAGGTGCTTAAGGCCAAGTTGAATAGGTCTTTGAGCAACCTGATCTAGTGGGAGATGTCCCTGCCCATGGTAGGGGGTTAGAACTAGATGAACTTTAAGATCCTTTCCAACCCAAACCACTCTATGATTCTGATTCAAATATACCAGATCTACTAGTAGCTTTAACTTTTCCAAGTGAAGTTAAGTGCTAATTCCATTTTGCTGAACTAATCATTAGAGGTTTAGGAACAATTGGAGGGTTGCTTATTTGGATTAAGGTGCTAAAGCTATTGAAATGTTACTTTCAGACTGTTTTATTTTTATCAAGGACAAAAAGCCAGGACTTTTTATATAAACTGTTTTTCAAAGAAGTGAAGAAAAAAGAAAAGATACCTCATTGTGTCTGAATAAAATGTTTCAGAAGGAAAATTTTTGATAATTACCACCCTAATGTTCTTAATATTCCTTAATTGATGCAACACATGTAATCTCTTCTCTTTCTATGATAACAAGTCTTACTTTTTTATAACCTTTCCTACCATACTTTTACTCATCTGCCTTTTTCTTCCCTAGTGGGTAGTAATTTCTTCTAATGACCATCAGTTCCAGAGTAAGAACATCATTCATTTTGCATAGGGCACTGAAGAACTATCAAATTGTAATGATTTTCAGTCATCGCAGACCTGGGCCAGACTGAAGACCAGTGACTTAGTGATGAAAGCCCCTGAATACTATTAGCAATTCTATGAGCTGTTCTGTTCCCATTAAATAAATGCACAATGTATTTGTCATTAGGACTCTTATCTTCCCATTCTAGTTGTCCATATTAGAAGCTGTTGGTCTAAAAATAAAAACCTATTTGTATCCAGCAGATAATTTTTCTCTAGTTGCAACGTTACATTAATATATCCACAGTCATGGTCAGTTAAGTTTTCCATAGCAAGTGAGTGGTTGGAGAATTCTCATCTTCATTATTTTATTCTAAAATATAAGTGTTTCTGGTGTGATATTCATTTTATGAGAAAAATTGTTATAAAAATAAAAGAAAAACTCCAATTAAAAAAGTATATTTTACATGATGCAGTAAGAATAGATAGCAATAATGGCCTGAACTAATTAGTGAGGGTCATATGACATTTCTTTTTTGAGCCTCATGATTCAGGAATATACCTTAGCTGTTTTAATTAACACTGACACAGGAATTGTTAGCCAGATGCATTGTTTTGTAAAAAAAAAAAAAAAACCTTAATTTTTTAAGCCATTGTTTAATGATCTTATAACCACAAAATAATTATCTAGTTATTTTTCCATATAAAGTGAAAGCCTTATTAACAGAACCTGAAAGCATGTTATAAGGTAATTGGTTTTGAACTACTTGGCAACTTTAGGTATAAATGCTAATTTGCAAAATATGTAATTACAGCAGGTCATATGTTCCTATGTCTTGTGTGCTACACAGTGCGGAAGTGTGTCACAAAAATGACTCGATACACCT